>NC_141419.1:81011767-81659130 GCF_034619465.1 Leptosomus discolor
GTAGCCAGTGCTTGCTGGCTCATTGAACAACCTCTACTGCCATCTCTGTGTGTGTGTGTTCAGTATGAAATACCGTGAATTTTTGTTATTTACTCCTGCTCCATACAGCCTGGATGGAGAGCTGAATTTAACATGCAAATATTGCTGGGGGAGCTTGGGAAATGAGGTTGCTACTAATATACTTCATTTTTTATCTGATTGCCTGACCTTTCTTCTTAGAGATGCAACTTTGACACGATAGCCCAGTGACTAATCAGCCTGTCCTACAACATCGGGGTCTGCAGTGAAGATGGTTAGTTCTTCCTGGTTCTAGCTGGGTTAAAAAACACATCAGGAAAAGATGATCAGATAACTGAGACTTTCAGAATATCCAGGGAAGACCAAATCCTGTGGAATGGCAAGGAATGGGCAAAGATTTGTGACAGTGCTTTGATTCCTTGAGCAGCAGGAGGAAAGTCACTTCTACCAATTTCCTGGTGTAGCCTCTGGATGGGCATTACTGGTCTATGGACACGTTTGCATGACATCTTCATCCAATCTGAACATGGGATTTTTTGCTTTTGTAATGTGTCTCTGTTCCTATATCGAAAGTATCCTTGATTTATAATTTAAAAAGAAACAGGAGTGGTTTTGGATTTCATGTTTAAGAATCAGAAGTCTGTATTTCTTTTTTCTTAAAAATGAAACAGAAAACATACAAGCAGTAACTGTGATCCCAGATGAGCAAAGATATATGGCTTTGAGTCCTGAACCTGTGAAACTTTATGGGTGTAACCAAGGCTTCAAACCAAGGCCAACCTCTGGCTTTTAGACTTTGATTTGCACTAGAAAACTGGAGGGAAAGAGTTGCTTCTCTTAAGAACTGTTGGGCAAACTCTGTGAAATGACAGTCACAGTTACTTATTTGCACAAGTTTGCTCTGGGATGTATTTGGCCTGTGGCAATCAGAGTGGAAGCAGAAGGTATCTCATAGAGGGGACTTGGAAGCACGTTGCATGGAGATCTTGCTGGCTGAGCTGCCTTTGGGCTCCTAGTACATAGAGCCAATGGTTACTTATTTTTTAAGAATGCTTTTCCTCCCTTATATGATTTCCCTCTTGTTCTTATCCTCATACTGGTTCTCCCAACTTTAAGAAAATTTTAAGACTTTGGGGTATTTCAGAAGGGTTTTTAAATTTGTCTGTCCTTTTAAGTTTGAATACGGCAGCTGCAGGAACAGTGTTGCTGCATTTTTTCCTGCTCCAGAGCAAGATAAGAAGGCTGCACTGAACACAGCAAGAGGAAACAAAGCCATAGGAGTGGGTTACCTCAATCTCCTGTCACATCTCCAGTGTAGTCTGGGATGTCAGTAGATCCTTTGCTTTAGGTTTAGTATATGTTGAAGAGGAAGGGCTATACAATGGTTTTGCAATGTTAGCAATCCCTGCAAAAATGCTGAGACACAAGGGACCAAGGCCATGCCCAGTTGCATGTGTCTCTTAGATCACGGCAGAGGGAGGTCTAAACTAATCTTGTGTAGTCCAGATGGATATCGAAGGCCCTGTAACTCAAGTCAAAACTGGGAGGTTGATGCAGGAGTTACAGCATGAGAAACATTACAGCCTTTGTTATGCAAGTCTATTGTATGATCACAATAGCTTGCTATAATTCATGAAAAGCTGCTTAGTTCTTCCATGGGAAGCCTGGGGGCTGGGTGGGTTTGTAATCTGAGTTGAGGGTGGACCACACAGTCCAGCCCATCTGATGGATTATGTGGTTTGACTGTGGAATTGCAGCTAGGAGCAGAATTACACTTTGCACTTAGGAAACAGCTTCTGTTCAGGGCTTGTTCTCTGGGGAATGGATGCAATACACCAGAAGAAGAAGATGCAACTCTTCCTGATGCATCACGTTTGACAAATTAACTTTTGACCTTCAGTGGCTTTGTACAAATATGGGAGCCTCTGTGTACAGGATTTCGGGTTATTGGGAAGAAGACGTTTTTTCTATTCCCCTTTGTCTGTTACGTCTTTTTGAAGTACAAAGCAACCTTGATTTATGCAGCAAAATAAATGCTGAAAACCTGTTGGGTTCTTTTTTCATTTCTTCAGTGTAATCAATGGGTTATAAGAGGAGCTCAGGGATAATGATATGAAAAGAGTCTATTTTATTTTTGACTTCCAGTACTGGACAGTAAAGATAAACTCTTTTGTGCTTATTTTCAGACTGGGTATTTCCATCTGCCCCATGGAGACTACTTCATTGAGCCTATTAAAAAGCATCCACAGAAGGAGGGAATGCCCCATCCCCATATTATCTATGGGGCGAATATCCTTCAAAATGCTTTAAGGAGAAGACGGGCGATCTCAATGGAAAAAGAACAATCATGTGGATTGAATGGTACAAATTTTGCTGGATTTCTGCCTGTATTTGCTTTCTGCATCTCTTTAAGCAGCTTTTATTTTCCAGTGGTGTGTGCCTTTCCTTCTGCCAGGCATTTTTAAAATTCTGTAAAAAGAGGTTATGCAAAATGAGCGCATCTCAGTCAAAACACTTTGGGAGCCACCAATCTGTGTTCCTTTCTGAAAACTTAAATCCCCTTTATGACTGCTGGCATATGTTTTTCACACTATTCTCCTTTCTACCCCTCACTTTAATTTCCAGCCAGAGCTGTTCAGTGAGTTTTCAAATTCTTGAGTAGTTCTGGGATGGTGAGAATTGCAGTCATTATTATTTTTAATAGAATATTCTCACTTAAATAGTGTCCTCAACATAAAATATCCCCCCTTTAATCCATGGTTTAAATTTAGGATTTCTAGATTCTCTGTGGTAGTTATCATAATATTTAAAGACTTTTATTTGGTTGTTCTGAAAGCAGAGTGCAAGGCATCAACAGCAAGGTGTTTTTTACAGAAGCATGAGTAGAAGTAGCTTAAATGTTGGTGCAGTAATACTCTGCATCATGTCTTTTGGGAAAACAAACTTACACTGTCCTGGAAAGGAAGAGTGTGTATCTGGAGGGTAGTTGGCATCTCCTAATTACAAAATGAGTTCCTTTATTTAGTAACATCATTTACTTGATGGACTTCATACCAAAAATGTACAGATCTTGCATTGATTCTCCAGTATTGGAGGCCTTCAGGCTGAGTCTGCATCAAACTTTGAAAAGGTACAGTATTGGTAGGGAGAATGAATAATAACCTAAATGACATCAGGCCCAACTTACATAGAAATAGAGCTGCAGCATGTGCAGTGGTTTGTTTCTATCAGTTTTTCTCAGATTAATGGTTAAAGAGTAGTTGGTTCTGTTCCAAGGGTGGAAAAAAGGAGGAATGTAGGAATTTTTAATCTACAGTCATGACTGCTGCTGAAGTTTTACTGCTGTTTAATATGAATTGATAAATTGAAGAAGCAAACAACAACTCAGCCCCACTGTTTCTGGTCATAGACCTGCTTTGCACTTCTTGCTTGCTGGCCCAGAGCGGTGTGAAATGATAGCTGGGGGAAACTAGAAGGCTGATGGCTAGAGGGGAGTTGTTCAGTCTTCTGTGATACTGCATAGGTGAGGATAAGGGGAAGCTGTAAGAATTAATATGAATGCTGTTCCTTATTATTTTTCATCAAATAAAAACATATCTATTTGTTAGACGAATAACCTGAAGTTGAAAAGCCATGAACGTCTAATGTTGATGTGTATTTTAGCGTGAATCTAAAATAGCTCCCTGATTTTGTGTTTCTGCTGATGACTGCTGGCATAAATGAGAGAAATTAGTTTAGATTTGCCTGTGAAGAATGAGGAAATGTTCTTGCCTACTGTCTTCCATGTTTCTTTTATACATGCAGTAAGATCTGTAAGCAATAATTTTAAGTATGGACAGGAGATAGGAGATACCAGGGGTCATGCTGTGTGTTTGCTTTGTGTAGCCTACTTATTTTCTACCTCTTGCTTTTTACCTCTTGTATCTTCCTTCAAAGTCCTGCAGAATGAGACAGAAAAAGACTGCCTGTACCTGGATGCTGGGAAAAATTAGGCATAGCTTCTCTGAGATTTCATCTCTTAGACTAGCTAAGTTTGCTCTAATAGGCTTTTGAATTTAAACTGAGTGTCTGATGTTAGTGATTCTAATGTGACAGAACTATTCCTGGTGTTACTATGTTCATGATATTCTAGGCTAACAAAGGGAGTGTCTTAGGAATCAACAAAGTAATATACTGTCATTTATGTTTCTGTGTTTAACTGACTGGGTCAGCCTTTAGAGGTAATGTCTGCTTTTGGTCAAGCAGTAATCTGCTTAACTGTCACAGAAGTTAAGTAATTAGTGATAAAGAGTGTATGAGGAAAAGAAAGCATTTCCTTCATTACATTTTTGCCCTTTATGTGACAGGATATAACAATCATTGGTTCCTCTAAAGGCCTTAACTCTTAATTCCTGTGTTGTTTTGTTATCTCACTTCTGTTATAGCCAGCTCTTTAACAAGGGTAGAAGAAAGAAGCCGGCGTCATATCCTGTTTACATTATCACTGTCAAAGAGCAATTGCTCTTGTTAGAAATGGAATACAGAACAAAAAAGGAAAGTGAGTTGATACTTGCTTTCTGTGCTAAATATATTCACTACATAGGCTTTGGGGAATACTTTCTGCACAAGTAAGTTTTAAAGGTGGTAAGCTGACTCTTGCCCCTTATCAAGACCTCAAGCACTTCGTGCTGTTAAGTTTGATGCCAGAAGTCTGGTATGCCCCCATGATATCCCAGATAGCCTAGAGTAATGCCTTTTGGGATTACGTTAAAGCAAAACAAGTTCAATTTACAGTTCATATTTATTTGTAGAAACAAATTCTATTTTACATATTAAACATCATGACCATTTTGTATTCTCAGCCCTAGCTTTGTCCCCACTGGGCTGTGGCTTAACTGATGAAAAGTTGCCTGCCGTATCTCTTGTAGGAACTGGTTTTCAGAATCAAATATTTTAACCTCCTGGGATGAGATTCATCATACAAAATGTCTGTGTTTGTTTATTTGAGCTCTGATTCTGTTTGGTTTTTAAACTTAAGCTGAGGCAATGGAGTCATTTCCAAGACTTACACTTCGGAAACCCTCTGTGTGCCCAGGCTAAAAGTTAGTGGTGTTTTTCACTTGGAAAGGTTGGACCACCTGGCTGCTTTTAAGTCAACACACAAAGTTGGCTGGTGATAATAGTAATCTTTTAGTCAGAACTATCCTTTCTGTCAGGCAAGAAATAAAAAGGCTGTTTGTATAGGCAAAATCACAAGAGAGGAATTAGTATGGGAGGGAATAGGTAGAGGATGCTGACCTCCTGTGCAGTGTTTTTCAAGTTTTTTTTTAATGCAAGGACCATGTCATCTTTTGGAAGAATCCGTGTGCAGCGTGCTCACCACTTTTGCTGTGGCAACAACCACATAAATCTCCAGGCTCTAACATGCTTGTCATCTGTCTAATTTGCATACAGTAATTCTTTAGCACCAGTTACATTCCTGTGCTCTTGCAATGATTGTATTAATTAGTTTATCCTTAACGGTTTCAGATACTTGGAGAAAAATCATTGTGATAAATGATGTAAATTAAAACTTAGGTTTGTGCTGTACAATTCCACTGCTGCTTAGGCAACTGCCAGATGACTCCATCGGTAGCTGCATGCAAAACTGAGTGCTAATCTTGAAAGTAGCTTTAGGATACTGTACATTGCAAGCTGCTGTCTTAGTGTATCGTTTGAAGTCTGTGTGAGAAGTACCAAAAATGATAAATGAGAAGAGTCCCTGAGCTCTACAAATAACTTTTCTGACCATTTGTGCCTGTAGGAGAGGAAACTAAGGATTTGGGGATTTGTTTTGTTTTTCTCAATAGGTTATTTTAGAAACTTGACAGTGCTCCAAGATGTAATGCAAGAGAGAAGGAATTACCGTCCCTTCTACAGAATGAGAAAAGATCTCTTCCCGTTTCTTTCTGTTTGTTTTCATGCAGTCTGCCACAAGGTATTTGTTTGTGAGTTGCAAAACAATAAGTTTTGTGAAGTTTGTGAATGAAAATGCTGTGATGTAATGGAGCCCTTCCTGACTCAGTGCTACAGAGGGGACTGATACAATATGAAGAGATGGACTTCTTTTTCTTGGACTAGTGAGGTGGTCAGGTTGCTGTTGTTTAGAAGGAGAGTGATTGAGTTTATTCAGACTGTAACACAGTGATTGCTGCAGTAGGTTGTAATATATAACTGAGAAAAGAAAGGTTTTGGGTAGTAAAATAGATGTCTCTGAATACTTCATTGGAGCTTTAGGCTTATAGAAGTTGTCATATGCTTTACCCTTATTTTGGCATTAAAAAGGTTTTATAGATGAATTCCACACAGATCAGAAGTTAAGATTAGTTTGGGTTCTACATAGACCTCCGACTCCTTGTCTGCAGAGGAGTTATAAATCTTGTAACTGAAAATACTGCATTTGGAGCAATTTTATGTTGGAGCTGTGATGGGGTAAGGCTGGGGTGGGAGGGAGGAGACAGAGGCCAGGTGCTGTGTGAAATGAGTAGAGGGGTGAGGGGAGCTGAAGGAGCAGAGCAACATCATCTGTGCAAAACTTGTTTTTAAGTCTTTTGAATGATGGCTTGGTGGCATAGTTCATTTATTATTCATCAGCAGGTGACTAGAATGCCATTAAGCTGTTTCAGGCAATGGTTACTTATTGTTCTTCCTAAGGGTTATGTCTGAGTGCAGGTTTTTATTAAATCATGGTCTTGCTTTTTGATTATCAACTTAATACTGCCAGAGGATTCTCTTCAATTTTTCTGTCTATGAGTGTACAGCATAAACTGTTAGTCTTGGCTTTTGACAGTGAAGTCCTTTGTTTAACCACTTGAAAGAGGGAGGGGAAAAAAGACCAGGACACTGTTCTATTCTCTAAGGATAGCCTATCTTTTTATGGAAGAACATTGTGGCCAATGTAAGCAGCCTTGCCTGCTGGCAGAACCCCTGATACATGCTGTGTAGCCTCTGTATCTTTTAAAGAATGATGCTGACATTTTTCCAGTATTTGTTTATCCTGTATTTAACCACATAGATTATTATTCAGCTTAATTTGCTTAGTTTTTCCAAAACCAGAGTTTATTATTCTTAGGATGGTAAGTTCACACACTGAATTGCAGTAACTGGGATTAATTCAATGTAGAGGGAAGAGCATCTTTCTCCCTGCATCCCTCTACTTTCTACGAACAGGCTCTACTAACCTGTTTAAAAGATCCTGGCTGTGAAAAAAGAGAGAATAGATACATTGAGTTGGAATGACCTCTGTTTTAAAGCAGGAACAACAAAACAAACAGCCTGCAGGAGTACATGGGGTATCTCTTGTCTCTGGAACAGTTTGCATTGAACTGAAAACAGTGAGTGCCTGCTTGTGCAGACAGCGGGAGATTTAACATTTCAGGGGCAGGGTACCTGGGAAACAAAGACATGATAGCTGGTTTGTTCTGGGAGTGGATGAAGGAATTGCTACTAATTGGAATCAGGAGATTTTTTTTTTTCCTACCCAAACAAGCGCATGAAATGAAAGCAGAAGATTCTAACTTTCTTTCGGATTTCAGGAAGACTATTTTTTTTTTTCAGTTGCTCTCTGGAGTTTATTAGAATCTAATCAGAGATAAGATAGACTTTATTTTCATTGTCTTGTGCTTTCTTTCTCCAGAAAAAGGAAGAGTCCTCTTCTGTTTCTAAAACCTCTGGATTCTCTGCTCAAGAGAGAAGAATCCTTCAACTTTGAGTTTCTAACATCTGACATGAATTAAAGAAGACTTCTATGTTCATTTCAGTTTGCTCTCAAAAGTCGTGTTACTTCTAACAAATAAGCAGGTGCAAATATGTAGCCTTGCTAGGCAATAAAAAAGACTTTAGGCTTCATCAGCGTACATATCTTTGATAGATATGTTTACTATTACTTCAACTTCAGGTTTTAAGGACACAGGATAAGGTTCTTATTTCTTAACTTGAGTAGTCTAGCAGTCAAATACTTAAGTTTAAGCTGGTTATGATGCCAGCTGGCTGCTTTTATAGTTAGTGGAGTAGAACAGTTGTCAAAGGCTGAGATAAGATCTTTGACTTTTGGGATGAATTGTTCTTGGGAGCTGCCTACTCTGTAGTTACAGGCAGTAAAAATACTGGTGGAGAAGAAGGGAATAAAATACTTTATTTTGTGTAATTCTTCCTGTTCAGTTAAATGAGTGCAGAGTCAAAACCAGAACTTTCTCTAAGTGCATCCAAAGTATGTGCTGAGTAGGGGCCAGAGAAAGCTCAGTGCTGGCAGAGCGCTAGCACCTGCATTCCCAGTCTCTGATTGTTGGCTCATCTTCTCTTTGCCACTGGAATTTAACTGCTACTATTTCACTAGCTGCTGCTAACTGAAACAAGGTGATTTCTGTAGGTGCTTGTGTTGCACAGGAGGTAAGGGAGGAAAATGCAGAAATGGGTTTGTTGTTACAACGTGAAATAGTCACTTGTTGGCACAAAAGGCAGCAGAAACATGATACGCTTCCTCACTCAATGACTGAATAAATTTTAAAGTTCTGTGACAGGCCATTTTCCAGATAATACAAGTCAAAAGTGTAAGGAGGGGAAAATCTGCTTCATTGTGTTTCAGGGGAGTCTTTCAGTCTCTGTACCACTGGAAAGAAATAGTGTTTGTTACAGCATGGTTGCAAACTTGCTTTCCTGTAGTTTAAAGGTTAGATTGTGGTCTCTTCCGTGTCTTCCCTGAAACAGTTTGCTGTTAGACTGAGGAGTGCCAGTCTGGATCCAGACTGTACTTAGATCAGCGTGTCTAACCATGTACTGTTGTAGAGGAATGTATTCTGCTTTAGTCCGTGCCTACAGCTTTCCTTATTAAACTGTGTGTGATATTTTTTGCATTTTTTGAGTGTTGCCGTTGATTGGGTAAACAAATGCTTTGGGAACGTAGATGTTACGTTGCTGCAATATTGATTTGGAAAGCAATAGCGAGCTTTAAAATTGAACTGTTATATGTCACATGCCATCTCTTTCCCTTTGTAGGGTAACAGTAGCCTTGAACAATTGTGAACCTTATTTCCACAGTTGAAATAGAAAACACAGAAAGCTGCATTTAGGAAACATTTTTGTTGCAGGGATTTCCAAATTTGCTCGGAACACTTGACCCATTAATGGAGTAGTATTGGCAAAGCTTTTCAGCCTTCGGTCTGGTTAGTGCCAGATTTCTCAGTCGTACTGAACTCTCTGTGAACTTTCTAAAAAGAAACTACAATTACCTTATTATTTCTGGGCAGATCACAGATTTATAGTTCTTCTGAGAAGTGCTGGACTTGTGGTGCTTGTGGGACTAATGTACTGGTCTGGGCTTAGCATTCACGATTAGTTTCTCGGAAGTATGCGTGTCCCTTATAAGCCTCTGGCAGCCTCCTGTCATACATGACCCACTTTAAACAGGTGTCTGAGCGCAGTTTTTCTGCATGAAACATAGTGTCCTTGCAGCTTGTCCGCCCCTTGCTTGGTGCTGGTGTTCTTCACTCCATGCTCCCAGCATCTGCTATAACTTGGATGCATTTTGTGTGCTTGGAGAGACTCCTCTGGATGAATTGTACTTAAAAGGAGATCGTAATACTCCTCTCAGCACAGATTTTAGCTTTATGATTAATTGGAAACAAGAGGAGCTCTGTAATTTAGCTCTTCTGTCCACTGCTACTTCAGTCTTCTTGTAGAGAACTGTAAGCTCTCTCCCTTTTTAGGGAGAAGTGGAGCCATATCTGGACTTACCCCACACCACACACAATTACTCAGTAACATGTTCTGGGATGCACAAATCGTATTCTGCGCTCCTGATTATCTGCTGAGCGTAGGATGGAGTTCTCAATTCCAGTGATATGAGCTTGTGGGGACCATTCTCACAGTGAATTTCTGGCAATATTGAGTAGCTTGGAATGTTGTGTTTAGTAGATGCAATTTCACTAGACAGCAGTCTCCAAAGGGCATCCTTTGGAGTCCAGAATGTCGTTTCTGGCACAGGTCTTTATGTCTGAACTGTTTTTGTGTTCAGTTTTTGAAGACAAAGATCTGCCATAACACAGATTTAGTGACCTACTGGATGTGCTAGGTGGATTCTATTTGATGTGAAAGACTTCTATTAGGGTGAGGTTTGTTCCTCATTTCACAGTGGTTATGTAAAGATTACCTGTTGGATGGTATCTTTGCAAATAGTAGCTCTCTACTCTGTACTGTTTTTGAACTGGCCTGAAAAAAGGGTGTGTAAATAACAGACTGGAGGGACACTATTCATTTAAAGATCATACAGAATTACACACATTTTTTTTCTAGAAAAAGGAATTGTCCGACAGAAGTAGACAATCCACCTTTATGCCACAAAAAGTGGCCAGAAGATTGCTATGCTAAAAGGTATAGTAAATGTTTTTAGTTGATGCTCTTAAATGCTCTGCTTGCTTGAAGACTTTGTGGAACCATTTGTTGCATATCCAGGTTTCTATATGGAAAAGCATAAAAGAGAATATTGATTTTTTGCCATGATCTCTTCTATGCTTTCTGCTTTTCTTCTCCTGTAAATATTCAACTTAAACTTACTTCAGCAAACAACATGTAATCAGGTGGCTTAGCTGAAAAAAACTATGTATTCCTGTCCTCTTTAAACAACTAACGATGAAGTCTTTGTGCACATAAATTAGACAGTTAAATTAGAGAAAGTGTCTTCTAAAGCTTTATAATCAGTCTCAAGAAACGCTGCCCAAAAATGAATGTTTATGCAAAATAGAAAGTCCAAAGCCTTGATGTCCTTTATTAATTTCTTAAAAAAAAAAAAAAAAAAAAGTTTGAATTCCATGCTTTCTCTGATTTGTACTCATTTTAAAAAAAGGCCTTGTCTAACATTTTGCTCAGCTGCAGAACAGTGTTTGAGTTGAAGCTGCAGATAGATCTTTGTATTTTCAGTACTTTTTAAACACAGTTGAAACATAGTCTCAGTCTGAGTCTTCCATTTGGACAAAGTTAGAATTAGTGGCAAGTTTATTGCCTGCCTGAGCTCTAAAACAAGCTGAATCAAGTTCCTTCCTCTCTGATCTGCATTGTTGTCAGTTGAGCCCACAGTCTGGATTCCCCTCAGCTCTGTGGAGGTTTGGATTTGGATGAAAGTCTTCTTTCAGGTGCTGCAATTTTAACAAGGGATCATTCCTGACATCTACTCTATTATTTGCCTGACATTCTCCAGGTAGAATGTTCAATGAAACACTCTGTGCTTTATGGTATTTTCTTTTCAGTGTCCCAGTTGCATCCATTGCCCATCATGAGGTACCTCTGTCAGTCAGGTATTCCTCAGAGGAGATGGAAGGAGATGAGAGGGATGAAATTTCATCTGCTGGGGAGGTAATGGGGAAACAGGGCAGTAAAAGAAGGGAGTTCTGTGCAAAGCCCAGACTGGTAACATTGGCAGCCAGCTGAAAGTTGTCCAAGCAGAGACAGGCTTAACAGTGAGGAATGGATTACTGAACAGCACCTTCCCCAGCTGATGGATGTAACCTGGTTTTATCCATCATTATCCATTTTGACTATATTTTTCTTTCCTTAAGCTATAATTAATCATACCATTTTATGATGTGACTGAACTGGATGTTTCTTTCAGGCAAACCTGTCTGCGTTTTCCTGTCTTTCTGATCCCATGTGTTTACGTAGGTTTGTAATTTCAAGGCTACCTGGAAAGAAGAGGAGCAAGAGACTTTCTGCAAATGAAAACTGGGAATGTCATTTAGAAAATAACAGAGGTTGAGTCTGTTGACAGGGCTTTGCTTGATTCTGTTTCCACAGGAGTGCGAATTGCAAAGCTCAAACCCAGTTCTAAGCAAGCACTTTCGTACTTCTTGGCATTCTAGTGTGGGAGTCCCAATAGCTCCTGTCTCTGAAGGATTCTGGTGTAGTTTTCTGTAGGCAGTGAACCACAGGGGTTCCAGCTAATCGTAGCTGATGTTACTGGTGAACCTCCACCCTATGCATGACAAAATGGAAGTAAATTAATAGGATCATGACATCCAGCAGGCTATAATGCCCCTAACAACCAATATCTGATAGGAAACCAGAATTGAAGGAAAAAATCACTCTCAAAACTGGGGCTAAAACTGGAAAAATCCTTTAGCCGGTGTGGTGGTACTCATGAAGAGCTGAGAATGGCACTGGTTGCCCCAAGATGGTGTTATCCTAACAGGACTGCTCATGTGAGGTGCCTGGTGGCAGGAGTCCTTCACCTCTCAGGTGCTAAGACGCTCTTGGATGCCTCTCCTGAGGTGTCTCGATGTCATTTGCGCTGTTCCTCCCCTTGCTCCTTCTAGCAGTTTACTGGTGCCTTTGTCTGCTCTCCCCAGCTGCAGGATGGAGTGGCCCATCGGCTGTCCCTGCTCTGCTGTTTCAATGGCTATTGTCTGTGCATGGGTGCCTCTTCAGGGGCTTAATCAGGCAAAATGAAATCTTGTGGGCTGAGTTGGAGCAGGAGAACCTCCATGGTCATCTTTCAAAATGTCATGAAGCTGGAAAATGTTGTTATCAGGACCTGCTTCTAGGAATAGAAAACATTAAAAGCAGTATGTGTAATACTTCAAGATGTCCTATTAGCATAATTCATTTCGGTAACTCCCAGACTGATGAACCCCTTCTCAGCCCCAGGCTCAGGGGGCAGTCCTCATCTGCAAGATCTGCCCTTGCACTGCTAATGCTTGCTGCAGAAGCACAGCAGAGTTGGGACTGAGGCTTTGCAAGGCTGTATAGCTTAGCAATGTCATCTGAAATACAAGACATTTGGCCTCAGCCAAGGACAAGGAGGCCCCTCAAAAGTGCTAGCATCTGTTTTTTGCTTTGAGCATGCCAGTGGGATTGGTATGTTTTAAATACAGTGGAGAAATGGAGTGGAAAAACCAAGGCTGGTCCAGAGAAAGGCCAAATAAATTCTGTTGTATAAGCCCAGAGATAAGAAAGTTATAGCATATGCAGCATTTCTTAAAGATACCATATCAAACCTTGAAAGAATAGCATTTCCTTTCAAGATTAATTCCAGACTGCCTTTCTCTTCTTTCTCGTAGTAATCTGAATTTAATCCAAACTAATTAAAAGGCATAGTTTAATTACAATTTCAAAGACCTATTGTGTGAGTAGTAATTTCTCTTTTACAACACAGACATTATACATTAATTCAATAAGGATACTTTACATTTCTTAAACTGTCTTTCAAATGTTTAAAGCTGAGATTTTTAAAAGCAATTCAAGTTTCTGCAATTATGGATGAACTGTAATGGCTGTTTTCCATGTATAACAAACTGCTGTGCAAGAAAAGTTTACTTACTGGTGGATGGTGCATTCATGAGAACTTGGCCTGTGTGTCTGCAGCATGCCTCCAGCATGAAGGTCTTCAGACAGGTGCATGAAGATCGGGACATGGGGAAAATGAGGCACAGGATTGCAGTGACTTGACACGTGTCACCCAGTGCTGTCCACTCCCCCATCTTGCCTTTGTCTCATATGATAGTGCCAGAAAGAATGTATGGCCTACAATATTTCAGGGAAGTATCTGTTTTGTGTTGGGTGTTTCTAAGGATGGTTGATGAGCAAAGGAAGAGGATCCAGCCATTCTCTCCAGCTTTCACCCTTCCTCCTCTGTAATGGCTAACGCTCATCCGGCTCATCACAGTCCCTTCATAATGAAAATAAGTCATGATAGCTTTGAGTGATGTCTAGAAAAACTTCTATTTCTCCATAATTCTAGAGGAAGGAAAGAAGGAGGGGAAAAAAGCAGTTGAAATTTAAATGCTGTAAATGTAATGTTAGAAAGCAAATATCAGGGCTTGTGCAGTCCATCACAATATCTAATTAGTTCTGTTATAAAGTTAATGGCATTACCTATTTTTTTGGTCTGTTAGTTCAGATAAACGGTTTCTGAATATTACTATCTATTGGTGTCTTGAGACTGATTTGTCATTTCTAGGCTTTTACATAGTAAACCTCAATGGTAGTGGGTGAAATGGTTAGAGATGCTTCTGGATTTTCTCATAGGCTTGGGTTTTGCTATGGAAACCACTTTGGTACTGCCATATTTCCAAGAGATCTGGAGATCGTAAGGTGAGAGCGGGGCAGACACAGTGGCAGTCTGGAAGGAGTGAGGCAGAAGCGTCAGCTAAGACATGTTTGCCAGGGGCTGTTGGATTACACTTCATTTTGGAAGCACAGGTCAGCTTTATTTGCTCCCTAATCACGCTATGTGATCCAGCGTAGTACATTTTGTACACCCTTGCAGGGCAAGGCATAGAGACAGTTTTTCCTTCTAGATCTACAGAACTTCCTGAGCTTACAATTAGTTACTAGCTTGCTGCTTGGCACCAGAAACAGAGGGCAGAGCTTAGCATCCTGGGTGTAGAAATGGTTCCACGAGGCTGCAAAAGCTGCTGTGGGTGAAGGGCGCTGGGAGCACTGCTAAGCTGGCTGTGTCGATATGGGATTCTCAGCGTAGACTATTTTTTCTCAATTCTCAGACAGCCTGGCATTGTGACTTGAATTCTGTGGTATCTTAGCCTGTCTGCAGTGCCACATCCAGTGTGCTGCAATTATTTCTCATTTGTCCTGAGTAAACTTGTCTTCCCCTGAATTAATGAGCAGATATAGTTTGTGAAATGAGAGCACTGGAGAATTCCTGAGAATGGTAATAGCACAGAAAATATCTAATACAAATACCAAACGGGAGTTTCATCTTTGCTTTACTAACAGCCGAGGACACTAGTTTTTCAACAGGGTTTTGGAGTATTTGGAAAGCACTAATTACTGTCTTGCTTTTTAGCTTTTAAAACTGCTTTCGAGTCCTGTTAGTGTGCATTACCTATTAACTGCGAAAAACTATTTTGGTGGGAAAAAGATGAAAAGGAATGCGTTTATATCCATGAGCTACATAAAATGTTGAAACGTGATGCTAAAACAAATCCTGGCAATTTATATAAGGAACGCTAATGGACCTTCTGTTCAGCTCATTGGATGACTGAAAAAATTTTGTTTAAAGGTTATGAGGAGTACTCCAAATACTTTGTATTGGATTTTGGAGCATTTTTCTTCCACTTCCTTCTCCCTCTGTGTATTTTGCTAAAAAATGGTACGATACATTTTCTTTGTTGTGGCTACTGCGTACAGTAGGTAGTTCTGTGGTGGACACAGAGGATACCTTCTGGTAAGTTTTGGAAAAAATTGGGTTCTGTCTTCTACCTTCTTAATAGACCTAAGATAAGATGTAGGAAAAAAGGAAAGTGTAATCCAGTTTTTCTTCGTGTTCTCCTGTCCTTTTGTATTATAAGTCAGGATTTCAAGGCCACTAGGAAACAATTTTTAAACCATTGGTTGTAAGACCAGGAAATTCTCATTGCTAGTGCTCAGTGAAATAATCCCTTGTATATTTTAATGGATGCTTCATTCATTTATATAAGTAAATGCATCCTCATACATTTATATTTAGATATTTAGGACCTGGGGTCAAATTATTTCTTAACTAGTCAATTCTGAAAATACTAAGACAAAGATTTGTCTAGAACCTTGTTTTAAGATTTATTTTACCTGGCTTATGTTTGGATATGAAATCATCTGTTTCTGTCTAGTGCTTTATAATTGGACTGTCAAGTTACAGTTGAAGAACTCTCTCAAATCCAGTCCTGAAAAAATATTTTTAGCTGAATTCCTTAAAGTATGTAAATCTGTCTTCTTGAAATCTACCCAGGGTTTTTGTGGTAGCAATGCCAAAGAGTAAGGGGATACCAGTTGAGGTGGTTTCAACGAAGTTCCCCAGTTCCCATGTGTATGGGTATCCAGTAGTCTCCCTGTTGATATGTTGAAAGAGATCATCTGAATTTTAAAGTAGCAACATTAATTTCTGAATAGTTTCCATTGACCTGAATCTGTGTTCAGCAGATACAGTAGACAAAAGTAGCAGACTGAAGATTTTCCTGCAGCTCTGGACCATATTCATATGTCAGAACAGCACTTTCTCAGTCACTTGAATGTATAGCCGTAGAGACAACCAGTTAAACATTGTAGTAATGCCAGAAATTAATACTGTAATAGTGTTTTGGTGAATACTCTCTATGCTAACTCATAGCAAGTCAAGAATGCTGGTCATTGCTATCTGCTGTGACAGAGTAGTGTTTCTGAGCCTTTTTGTAGTTGCAGAATCAATTGGTTTGGGTCAGAAAAAAAAAAAAAAAGAGTATTTTGTACAGTTTTCATTTATGTCCAGCTGAAAATTGGCTAAACTTTGAGTGATCATTTGCGGCTCTTCCTTTGTTGGCTTACTCTTATGTGTAGAAATGTTAATTTTTTTAAACTGTCTTGTAGATGCTTTGTGGATCATCAGGCTACAGAACACTTCAGACAGTCTGTAACTTAAGGGGGTCAACCTTAATTGTTAAGACTAATTAAATAACAAATATGAGCTATACTGGATGTCACTGCTAAGTTTAACCTCTTGCCACATTGTTCCCTATCTCTTACCACACAACTAACATTCATTTTTGTTCTCTTTTTGCCAGGGAGTGAATGAAGCAAATGCTAGATTTATAAAGACAGATGAAATGTAATGTATTTTAAGCTGCTATCAAAAATAATCTGTGTAGAAAACAGTGAGATGAGTATCTATAAGGTAGAGACCATGGGTAATATTGCCCAAGTGGAAAAAAACTCTGCAAAATTACTATTTCTAGTATAACAGCTGAGGTGGAAAGAACTGTCATTGACTTCCAGAAGTCAATGGAGATAATGAAGAGCAAGTTTGCTCAGTGTTTTTAACATACAATGTGATTTATAAGCTAGACCCAGTCAGTTGCTATGAAATATTGTTAAGCTTCTGTTTCTTTACAGAGCCTGTTTGTTGTGAGGCCTCTTCATGACAGAAAGCTTTATACAGGGAACATGAAACTCCTTGGTTAAGTACGAGACTGCCCCAGAGCAGCTACTCAATAGCTGTTAGGTTTTCTGTAGAGACTCTATATGTATAGATGATGTTCATTCTATCTATAGTACCCAGTAGGATGTTTGGAGGAGGGGAATACATGCTATGGACTTGGGGACAGTTTGGAAGGATAAAAAGCTCATATCTGTTGGTGGCCTAAGTAATTTTGACACAGTTTAGAGGATGTTTTCCAGTACCTAAATATTTTTGGAGTTCTGTCCTCAGTCAGCCCATGTGTAGATAAGTGGGCACTGTCCCAGGTATATAATTTGATGTGATTCATAGAATCATTTGTGTTGGAAAAGACCTTTAAGATCATAAAGTCCAACCATTAACCTAACGCTGCCAAGTCCACCACTAAACCAGTCACTAATCGCGTCATCTAGATGTCTTTTAAATACTCCATGATGACTCCACCACTTTCCTGGGCAGCCTGTCCCAATGACTGACAGCCCTTTCAGTGAAGAAACTTTTCCCTAGTGTCCAATGTAAACCTCCCCTGGGGCAGCTTGAGGTAATTTCCTCTTGTCCTAGTGCTTGTGACTTGGGAGAAGAAACTGATCCCCACCTCACTACAACCTCCTTTCAGGCAGTTGTAGAGAGCGATAAGGTCTCCCCTCAGCCTCCTCCAGGCTAAACAATCCCACTTTCTTTAGCCACTCCTCATAAGACCTGTTCTCCAAGTTCTTATAGTGAGGGGCCCTAAACTTCACACAGGATTCGAGGTGCGGCCTCACCAGTGCCGAGTACAGGGGCACGATCACCTCCCTACTCCTGCTGGCCACACCACTTCTGATACAGGCCAGGATGCTGTTGGCCTCCTTGGCCACCTGGGCACACTGCTGGCTCATGCCCAGCCGGCTGTCGACCAGCACCCCCAGGTCCTTTTCCGCCGGGCAGCTTTCCAGCCACTCCTTCCCCAAGCCGGTAGCGCTGCCTGGGGCTGTTGTGACCCAAGGGCAGGACCCGGCACTTGGCCTTGTTGAACCTCATTGCATTGGCCTCAGTCCATCGATCCCGCCTGCCCAGGTCCCTCTGCAGAGCCTTCCTGCCCTCCAGCAGATCAACACTCCCACCCAGTTTAGTGTCATCTGCAAACTTACTGAGGGAGCACTCGATCCCCTCATCCAGATCATCGATAAAGATATTAAACAGAACTGGCCCCAGTACTGAGCCCTGGGGAACACCACTTGTGACTGGATGCCAGCTGGATTGAACTCCATTCACCACCACTCTTTGGGCCTGGCCACCCAGCCAGCTTTTAACCCAGCAAAGACTATGCCCATCCAAGCCATGAGCAGCCAGTTCACCTAGGATGTGGCAGATTTCAGCTCAACCTTTTGACCTGGAGTCATATCCTGAGTTCCTGTATTTTTGTAACACTCATGCCACAAATACAGCTGACAAAATCTGCCTCTTGCAAAGCAAAGTTAATGTTTCCATCAGCTGAAAAATGTCTCTATGATTCAACTTTTTAGCCAGGAAAATATGGACAGTTAATTCACAAGGTCAAAGAAAGTCTGACAGGCACAGCTGTCTGCTTGCTGGATTTGACTGTTAGCGCTATCTAGAGCTTACTGGGGGCTGAGCTGAGCAGCACTTTCTGAGCTGTCTTTGACCCAGAACAAATCCAAGCAGAATGGATTGTGCTGACATCTGAGATACAGAGAGTTGGCCCTAAAAATGGCATGAGGGGTTCAGGATGCCTAGGCTCTCTTATGGGAGTCACAGCTGAGCTGGAACCTTACAGAGTGTTCGCTGAGCAGACTTGGAAGGAGAAGAGGTGCAGTTAGGGCAAGTGACACAGAAGAATGCAAAGAGCTCGGGCCAAGCAGGAGGACAGAGGTGAGTGATGTGAAATAGCTTTAGTTCAGCAGCCACGCTCTTCACAGACAGTTGCAAACTGAAGTGCTGAGATTCAGTTCTTGTTAATATGGAAGTTTCTTTGTGAGGGTGAAGCTATGAGCTGGAGCAGGGTTGCAGCCCACAGGGAGGCTGCATCCTGTTTTGGGACCACCCAGCAGGCTGGGTAAACGTAGGAGTGGTGGCATCTCATGGCTGTTCTCCTGCCTCTCTGTGTTTGCTCCTGACTTCCTACCCCTCCATGAGAGGAGGCAGGAGCAGCTGGTCCCAGCTGGTTCTGTACCGATCATTTGCAAGCACAGAGAGATGCAAGTGGCTGGTTTTGCTGTTAAGGAAGGGAAATGATGAGCTAGAGAGGTGATGCACAGGTCAACTCTTGGAGACATACAGGAGGCTCTTAAACCCACCCAACATTTCTAATTCTGCATGGGGGAGCATAAACAGGCAAAATAGTGCTGGACATATTGTTTTTGTGGTGATGGTGATAGTACAGGAAGGATTTTTTCAAGAGTGTCTGTGTCGAAGGAGTCCTTCCTCAGTTGTTGCAGGGCAGAAAAAGCCAATATGGGCGCCTTGAGTGTACGGAGCAGCAGTCTGTCCTCTCTATGGAGGTACAGGGAAATCTCAAGGTGTTTGCAGAGAGCTGAGCAAGACTGCAAGTGGGAAGAGAGGCCTCTTGTTTTCCTTCAAGGGGAATTCCAGCCCCTCCTCTTTTGCTCTGCAGCTGTTTATCTCTGGTCAGACCACAGGAAACTTACACCCTGGCTGGAGGATGGACTGGTGTGGAAGAAAGCACATATTACAGACCAGAGCACAGCATTACACGGACATACTTGCCTCCTTTGCTGTATTTCAGCTTGTGGTTTTCTTGGGGAACAGAACAAAATGTTTCATTTTAGGACTTCGATAGGTATCTGTATGATGCAGAATTCAGTGTCTGATAGAAGGGGGGATGCACAACCTTTCTGAAGTAAAATGTTTGCACACTTAAATGCACCAGTTTACTTATAATCCCTGAATCAAATGTGATTATTCTCAGTCATTCTTTCTTAAAGAGAGGACTGCTAGTGTTCATCAGTTTTAGATTCAGTATTTTAAATTTAATTATCTAAGTGTGGGTACGTAAGCTGCTGTCACAGGTTGAGGCTGGGCCAGCCACTGACGAATGACAGATGTTCTCTATTAACCTCTTTCCCCTCCCAAAAGGGAAAAGGAGAGAACAAGGGAGAGAGACTTTATGGTTTGGAAAAGAAAACTAAAACAGCTTTAATGAAACAATAACAATAAAAGAAAAGAATAAGGGAATAATGAAATATATACAATATGTACAAATATATACAAACAGATACAAAACCAATACTGAACCTAGCTCCCCCACCCTGATGACGATACATCACCACCACACTGCAGGGCTGGCACTGGGGCAGTCCCAGGCTGGACTGGGCAGCAGACAGGAACGGGATGCAGGAGCTGGACTCAGGCACTGGATTCAGGGATGCACGGGTCGGGATCGACGACAGAAGAACAGACAGAGTCCTCCTCAGGTGTTGGCCATCGAAGAAGAGAGATTGACCCTCGTGATCCCTCAGCTTTACACTGAATATGACGTGTATGGGATGGAACACTCTGTGGGTCAGGTTTGGGTCCCCTGTCCGGTTCGCTCCTCCCTGCAGGTGCGACCTTTTACGTGCTTGTGACCCTTTTCACTGCCGGCACCCCAACACGGAGTACAAGATTTAGCAGTGACCTTGGTTGCTGTAAGAACAAGTACAAGCAAGGGCCTCTCTGCACACCCTGCCTTGGTACTGACTGTGAACCTTGTCGCTGCTGGAAGCCGTCACTGTCTGGAAATACGTGCTGCTGTTTCAGAAAGTGCCGTTAGTTAGAAAAGACTTAACTGAAAAGTTAAAGCACTAAAACAGAATTAGCTCTGGTTTAGCCCAAACCAGGACAGTTGCCTTAATGGCTTTTGCCCAAGAGGAAGGACTCTCCCTGGTCCTTGTGGTACAGCACCCAGCCTGCTGCTGGGTACACAAACTTATAAAAGTCCAGGAGGTGGAGGCCTCTTTCAGCTGCCTCTGGTGTCTCTGTAGGGGCTGGCTGCACTCTGCACAGCTTGAAAGCCATGTTGCTGTCTGGTCCCAACCACATGCAAAGAGCAAACCTTCCATCTAAATCACTCATACTGCCCAAAATCCTTGCAATCCTTAGTCCTTTCCTGTCCTTCGCCTCTTCAGCATAATTTTGCTTTTTTCTTGCACCTTTCCTTACATTGATACTCTCTGTCTGCAATTCCTACATTCTCACCAACTCTTGAAGCTTGGCATTAAGGGCAGCCTGCAATGAGTGCCTGTTGTGGAAATTACTTAGGTAGCTTTGAAGAGCTAACGGGCACTCCAGAAATCTGTGCTGCCAGCTTTTGAATCCTGCTGGTTCATAACTGTCTTCCTGTCCATATGTCCAAGAAGCTCCCCAAAACATGTATCTTTCCAGAGTTTCAAGACTTTCTTTCACTGCTGAATTCTGCACAAACTTACCTGCATCATGCAAGCTTAGGGAATAGAACCATAGGATCATTTTGGTTGAAAGAGACCCTTAAGATCAACAAGTTCCAACCATTAACCTAGCACTGTCGAGTCCACCACTAAACCGTGTCCCTAAGCACCAAACCTACACGTCTTTTAAATACCTCCAGGGATTGTGACTCCACCACTTGCCTGGGCAGCCTGTTCCGATGCTTGATAACACTTTGGTGAAGATTTTTTTCCTAATATCCAATCTAGGCCTCCCTTAGTGCAATTTGAGGCCATTTTCTCTTGTCCTGTCACTCATTACTTGGGAGAAGAGACCAACACCCATCTCACTACAATCTTTCAGATAGTTGTAGAAAGTGATTAAGTCTCCCCTCAGCCTCCATTTCTCCAGACTAAACAGCCCCGGTTCCCTCAGCCATTCCTCATAAGATTTGTGCTCTGGAGCCTTCACCAGCTTTGGTTGCTCTTCTTTGGACACTCTCCAGCACTTTGGTGTCTTGTAGTGAGTAAGATCTTTGTAGCCTTTTAGCCTTATCGTTATTCCTGACTTAAGCAGGTTGCTGACCTCTGATCACCAGCATATAACCAGTTTGGTTTTTCTTCATTATTATGTGAATGAAATTATGGAACATTAATAGAAGTTTTTGGAGTGTGATGGAAGAAGTTGTGCATAGTATTCAGTTAGCCTCACTGAAAAGCAGATCAGCCCTGACAGTGCACAGACAACTACTTCAAGATGTCACTTTTCAGTTTTTTGTGTTCATTTTGTGCAAATGCATTGTCATATAGATGTGTAAAAAGACGAAAAAATATTACTAAAGCCCGTATGTTTAAATTACCATTTGCATCATAATGACCCCCCAAAACTGTATTTCTCTGTCATTGTTAGGTCAACAGTTCTTAAATTGTTTGGTAAGAGTCGTTATGACGTAGATGTAATTTACTGGGAATTTTTAATCTGGAAATTTGTTTTACAGTGAGATGTATTCTGTTTTAGAAGATACTTGGTTTTGGTCAAATGAAAATAGAGCTGTGCTGCAAGTTAAATTGTTTTCAGATGCCGTTTTATGAAGTGCTAGGTAGTCACCTTGTTCTTCTAATCCATCACATTAATGTTTTCACCAAAGTAAGCGGAACCAACCACTGAAGTTACCAAGTGAATGAGCATGGACAGTTCAAATGACATTGAGTAAAGTATGCCTGGAACAGCATCTTATGGAGCTATAATTTTTTTATTGTCTCTTACTGACTTGGGTTTAATCCCTGGGGAAAAAAAATAACATTCGGGCAGAAGGAAAATTGTGGTGGCAAAACGTAGGCAGCTCCAGGCACAGTTGTTTCCCGTGACATTGTTCTCTCTGTACCTGCTGATGCCAGTGGCCCAGAACATTTATGATTCCATCCTTCCATTGTAAGTGGGAATGAGTGGCAGTCACTTAGCAGCAGTATCTGATTAAATGTATCAGTCATCACAGGTCCAATTTTAGCTTCATTCTGCATTGGAGTGGTGTGACTCCACTGTTTGACATGTTTCGTGTTTTTGACAGCAGGAATGTTAAACAAAGCCTGCATAGTTGTAAGCTTTCTTTCTCTGTGCTTGTTTTTGTTGGGACTTGAGGGTTGTCAACATGGGGAAGTACGTGATTAAATAGCTGTAATAGTTTCCTGTGTGAACATTGCTTCACACTCAAAAAGCATTTGTGTGATTTAGCTTAGCCTGCTTCAGAAATGTGTATTAAAAAAAGCTGGTTTAGTTACCTGTTCTGTTTTAAATTCACATCCTTTCTTCCTGTTTCACAACAGTTTTTCCATATAGCATGTGAGCCCTTACTCTCACTTTAGCAGCATCCAAGCTTAGTTTTGTTATGGATATTTATAACCACGATTGTAAGTATAAGAAGGTTCTAGGTGTAAAAAATGTCTAGTGTATTTGGTTTCACTGAGCGTTTCTAGATAGCTTCAGTGGAGGTAGTTAGAACAGGGGAAGGGATTCACTTACTGTGTTTGAATTTTGTAAATAATTGGTAAGTTCTTGCAGTAGATCAGCTATTAGGGTTGCTCTCCTTCTTCATGACTGAAAGAGAAGGTCCTACCATCCCAGTGTCCTGGGAAATCCCACGTCCTTTATTAGGTCTAGCCCAAAGCTGATGGGGTAATAATAATTTTTCAGAAAACTGTTGATTTCATCTGCCTTACTATCCTTTTAATTCTTAGTAGCTGAGTCACTCCTCAGCCTTTATTTAGTCTATAGTTGGACTTATGTATAGTTTTTAGTGCTAGATTGATGTTATTAATGATGATTTCATATGTTTATTCATCTCCCCTTGTACAATATTCAGCAGAGTTTATTAAACTTTTGAAGAACACACACCAAAACTATAGTCTTCTTGTTAATACTTACACTAAAGGCAGATCTTAGAAGACAAAATGAAGGTTCTAAGAGCAATAATAACGTAGCAAGTTCTGAGCTGTGTGGGATTTATTAGTCTAGCATCCCTAACATTGTTCATACCTCATGTCTGAAGATGCAGCATTTTGACTGTGAATAATACAGAGTGGTAAAAATTAAAAAGGTCTTGTGCAAAGAGAAAGGAGACCGGGATAGAAAGTGAAGACATAAATTAGTACTACTGTACTTTCTTGACAGCTTTCAGTCGTAGGCTGCGTTCTCCTCTTCTGGGAATTTCTAGACATTTTTACCTTGCTTCTTCAAAGCCCCGTGTATCTCCAAAGGTGTTGAAAGGTGGCTGTGTGCAGTCAGCACCTTGAGGTCCCAGTGTGTTGCTCTGTATACTGCACTCTTCTTTGAGCAACACCTGCAGGAAACAAAAGTGGAAAAAAAGCCTTTGATATGGAAATCTCACATAATGCCTTTAAGTGAGGTGTGTTGTATCAGTTCTTTAAGGGAGTTTGGGTGGGAAAAGCAGAGATTAACAAAAATTCTAGTCAAGAAACATTTTAGGTGGATGAGTTGTTCACAGTGAAGAACTTAAATGTTTTTTACAGTGAGACTACTGATATTACTTCTTCAGGATTAGAAAGCTCTTTCTTAATAGGGATTGGCAAATTACAATATAGTTCTGTTGTCACCTACTCAAAAATGAAATTGATTTGCTAAAAGAAAATACCACTTTTCTTTACTACACAGAAGCCATGCAGCTTCAACCTGTACTGGAGAAGCTTGTACAATACTGTTTTTCTTATAATGTCGAGACTTGCAGTTAACTTAAAAACTTTACTTATAGCTGATAAAGGTCCTGTATGTTGTTGAATTAGTCAAGTAGGGTTTGTATGGATAATTTCAGGAGACATTTTTATTTTTCACTAAAACGAATTTGGATTTTGATTTTAAAAACCAACCCTTTTGCTGAAATTCGTCAGCTATTTCTAACTAGAAGTTGACAAATTGTCATCTACAGCATTTCTCCTAGTTATGCAGTGTTATGGCTGGATATCAGATATGACTTACGGAACATTGTGTGTGACTCATTTGGCTGAATCATGTTTTCTAATAAAAGCTTCATAGCTGCAAAATTATCTTCCACAACAGAGAGAAACTTCTGAGCATTGCTGCTTGAATTTCATGCAGTTTGTTAGCTGAATCTCTTACCAACCTTCTTTTTACTTAGTCTTAGACTATCCTGGGTATACTTTCAGCACTACCTTTGTTAACTATTCCTAATGACTCCAGCGCTATACCAACTTGTGTTATATCTCTTTCTCAAAAATACGTGGAAACCCTGAGGGTTCAAGTACACCCTTTCTCTCTTCTGCTACTTGTGGAGTGTGCTGTGCTCAGCAGTTATGACGGAAGAGTATGAGGAGGCAAGCTTTTCTTAGCACCGTGTTAGTGTGTTTCAGACCATCCATCACTTCTTGAGTATTCCTGAACTAGTGAGCTCCTGGTCAAGATTTCCGTTCCTGGACAACAGGGTGCCTGGGATTTCTCAGCAAATCTGAAATGACTTGCAACACTTTGCTAATGTAAGGTAAAAGCAAGGTGAGCTTATTTTACTTAAGAATTAAAAGCTTAACAGAGACAGTCATCATTTAGAGAGACATAAAAGCAATAGAGCCATACTTTATAGCTGCCTGTATGCTAGCGTGGCTCCAAGAGGTTCTCCCTCTCTGCTTCATCTAAAGAAAAAAGCTGCCAGGAGACAACACAGCAGGGATCCAGTCCATAGATGGCATCCTTCCAGGCTGGATCACTCCAGTGGAGGGGATTGGTAACAGAGGAGAGTTTTTGTATGCAGAATCCTCTTACTAAGTGGCATAAATTTTCAAAACTCAAATCTCTTCAGAGATTTTCCTGTGGCACATAGCTCGTGCTTAACCAGGACTCCAAACTTTTCCCTGAGAGTTGTTCACTATTGCAGTCTCTATGGTTTTAGGTGGTTTTACCTGCAGTGCCCTCATCTGTCCAGACAATAACCAAAACTCTTTGCTCGATGTGAACACAAGGACTGACAGCTGGCAGAATGTTTTATTTGGCCATAAACGAATCACTTAACCAGCACCCTGAACGGATTTTTTTTTTTTTTGTTCAGATAGCTGTGGGGAAGGTTTTTCTCAGCACAAAACCCTTAAAAATGTAGATACTGAGAACTGTGCTTCATAGAAAAAAGAATGCTGAAAATTGTGTGAGTGTACAAGAGAGACTAATGAATGCAGCTAATAAGTAGCCTCTCATAGAGATGACTGTTGCAGTAACTGAACAAAGCTTGAGGAAGACAGCAGGAGCGATCCTGCAGCCTGGGTTAGTGGGATTAGGGTAGAGGTTATAGTAGTGATAGGCCATTTCTTGTCTTTTAAAACACATCTCTGCCCCGCCCCCCGCCCCCCCCGCCCCAAACGCCAAACAAACAAAACCAAATAAACCACCCACTTTCTTTTCTTTGTCTTTACTCACAAATTGTATTCTTCCATGCAGACAAGAAGCTACTTTTCCATGCAGCTCGTTCTTCAAGAATAAGCTACAAAAATGTATGCCTTTCTTTGAGTCCCTTGGCTTGGTGCGAAGGTGGCTTTATTTATTGACTAAATTTTTTTACTAGTTGACTTATGTACAGGACAGAGTCTGTTTGTGTGGGTGTACAGGATGACACTGATAAGTGATTTGGGTTGGTAATCACAAAGGAAATTGATGTCCTTGGGCTCTTTATTGTGACAGTATATGGATAGTAAAAATTACAAGTTTACATATTTATTGGAACTTACATTTATTCAAACTTCTCTTACATTCAATTATTTTTTTATGCTCTTTGCTCTGCCAAGCGGGTCAAAAGTCTTATGGCTCTTGGCCCTTCACAAATAGTACTTTCAGCATCTTCTAAAATGCAAATGCCAGTTTGTGCAAAAAGAAATCTACTTACAGCTATTTTTATTTATTTATTTATTATATTTTCAATCTACAATATAGACTACATGACATTCTGCATTGTGTATTAATTCAGTCTCATATAGTATACATTAAAAGGTGGTTCATGGAGGTACAGGTTTCCATCTAGTAGTAGTAGTGGCTGAGGTAGGTTTGTAGGTTTGTGTGCTTCTTGGTGGTATGTGTCTGGTGCTGGCTGAAATTTTGAACTGATACTGCAACGCAGTGCTAACTGGTCACAGTTAGCTAATGGATCTAACTGTGTACTGCACACTTCTGAACTGTGGTTTAGTTCTAAATGTGTGATGTGGCTGCTGTAGTTCTGATTATTAACATGGCACATTTCAGTTTTACACATAATGTGTTATCAGTACCAGCATTTCTTTCTCTAGTCATCTTTCAGACTGACCTCAGAGAACTCCTTTCTAAAAACCTCTGCATTCTTTTGCACATATACAATAAACCAGATACCAATCACTTTTTATGCTGAGAAATGCATTATACGCATCATTAATAGTCCAATGGTGCCACACTTTGTAGACTTGCAAGGTGCTGTGATACATTCTGGCTGCACATAGGCTTTCTAAAAGGCAAACAGTGCATTCGTGACAAAAGTGTAACAGATCTGCTGGTCTGAACACAAGATTTGGGACCTAGCTGCCAGGTCATCCGTTCTTCAAGGGAAGAGCAGTTGGGTAACTGTCCTTCAACACTTAGTAGGGCTAGGAGGTGGAGGTAATGCTGGGTAACTGTCCCCTGCCACACAGTAGTGGGGGTAATGGTGGACAGGCTCTAAGCACTTTGATGCAGGAGCTGTCTTTCTGGTCTGTGGATGTGCCTTATCTGGAGTAAGAACATCCTCTTCCATGAGCGAGATGCCGAAGGACTACTGCAGTATCTGTAATAGCAACAAGCGCTCCTGACCCTTCCTAGGACTCAGGGAATCCCAGCACTGTAGAAGTGTTTCTTTGGCATCTCTCACTTCTATTTCAGGCCTAGGGGTATTTACATCCCCAATATTTCCCTGGTAACCCAGTCAGCTGGTCTTCAAAGCTAGAATGAGTGGAGAGCAATTAGCCCCACTGAGTGCAGTGCAAGGTTGCTAGCAACTCTACAGACCAAAGACTTCTTCCCAAAAGGCTTTAGGTGCACAGATCCCAAATTATGGTGGAAGTGGCGCCTTGCCTGTTGGTCAGGGGTGACAACAGCTGAGGGGCCGGTGGCCCTCTGCCTGGCTGTGGTTGCGATGACACTCACTGGTGGAGCATCCCTGCTCTTTGTGGATGTGTGCAGAACGGTCAGAGGATGTGCCAGAGCGCTGGGCTTAATGTGCCATCCTGCTGAGAATAAGAGCTGCCTGTGGAGAATGCGTGACCCTTATCTTGAACTACAAACTGGTGTCATTAGGGAGTTTAGAGCCAAACCACAGAAGAGAAATTCCTTGAAAATGACATCCCCGATTCAATTTTTTTAGCTTGTCTTGCACCTTAATCTCTGTCATTTAGGTAGGGGTAACTTTTGTCTGTGTGTTTAATCTGCGTGTGGGGGTATTCAGAACTTTACTGGCCAGGGCCCTTGGCAGGCTGATGTCACTTTGGAGTTGGTCCTGCTGTGGGTCAGGTAGGTGGCAGTTGGAAGTCCCTTCCAACCTGTATCATCCTGTGATTCTGCGATGCTACTGTTTGCAAGTGTTACAGCCATATGCTTCAAATCAAGCTTGAAAATATTTTCAAGTCAGCATCACTTCTTACTCTTCCAGATACCCTCAGCTTTTTCAAAGAGCAGCAGCATTGCAGGGAGAGATGGGAACAAAATCATGTGGCTGTCAGAAAAGTTACTCGGCGCTCTGTCAGCAAGGAGCGATGGGTGGAGACACTTGTGGTTGCAGACAGTAAGATGGTTGAATATCATGGAAGTGATCATGTGGAATCATATATCCTCACTATAATGAATATGGTATGTACAATACATCCTTTGTTTAGACAGATAAATGAAGCAGATTTTAACTTGATTATGTTACTGATCACCTTGAAGCAAGTTTGTAACATTATTCACTGAAAAAAATGTAATATTATTCATATATATTCATTGAAACTCTATATTTTAAAGCACTTTTTACCTTATATTTTGCATAGGCATAATTTTTCTCTGGATTTTAAGTGAAAGAAGTTTCATAGCTATAAATGTTAGCACCAATTTTCTTTCCACTGAAATTCCCTGTCTCTTCTGGAACCTGTTGCTCATTGGTGATTTCAGGTTGGTAGCTACAGCAACAGAGAGAAATTCTACAGTTCTAAGCATGTGGATGCTTTCTCATGTCTGTGGATGAGAAAGGCACCCAGGAGCCCCCCAGTAATTGTGGTAACTTAGCAAGAGGTAAAGTACCAGAGTGTTATGGTTTTAGTCACAAATCCAAACAGCACCATATGAGCTGTTATGAAGAAAGTTAACTTTATCCCAGTTAAAACCAGTACAACTGCTTTTTCCAGATAAGTATCCTGCACATAATACAAAGTCCACATTGAAAAAAGAATAAATATTTAACTTTCAATGTTTTCCAGTGTGGCAAGTTTGAAAATGTAAGTTGACCTGTGAAAAGCAATAGTGTTTCATGAGACTGCCTACAGGTATCTTCTGTTATTATCTGTATCATAGTAGATATTGACCTTGGAGAGTCTATTGAGGATGTCTTCTATGTTGTTATCATGGTACATGTGTAATATATGTGAAATTAATCACAGTGTAATTCTAGCCATGGTAACCGATCCGTCCCTTATGTTTATACAGTATGTTCCTGACTGTGCCTTGAGCAGTCTGACTAACTACTGAGGCAGTGAGCCTGATTAAACAGACACAAACCTGATTTGCTGGAGGCACGTGAGGTTTTGTCCACACAGGGAAAATATGTGGCATAAAACCCTGTCATGATCAGATTCAGGAACAAACAAGTCTTAACATTTTCTCTGTGGTCTGTACCTGAGATGTTTGGGTTACTCACAATGATTCAGTTTTCAGTCTAATACCTTGAAAAAGACCCATATTGAAATCAGACCTTTGTAAACATAATTTCCACTTAATTTCTGTAATTTCTCCTTTAATGGCCTTCTCCAGAACAGTTTTGACCCGAACGCCGTTCATTTTGTCCATTGATATTTCTTGTGATATATGGCATAGCTCACGTGTAGATAGGTTATGACTATCTTCTGTTCCTGTTGCCTTTCCTCCTGCATAATTCAACATTGTGATGACATTTATGACATTTTATTTGAGTTGAATTTTTGCTGAGTTCTGTTCTTGCTCTTTTTTTATGTGGATATTTTTTAAATGGATTCATTATCTTTGCTTTTGTACTTAACCATCCTCTTCTGTGCTGTGAAAACAGAAGAGTATCCATCGTTTAACTGATTTTTCTTTGCCTAGAGACTGACTCATTTTTGCTTTATTGTGGCAGAAGCTGATTCCTATCAAATCAAAACAGGTCAATTTGATATGCTAGTTTTTCTGCACATTGAGTGGACCTCTCCGTCAGTGTTACATGACTCTAGTTGTTGCATTCTTTTCTGCTAGTATTTTCTAAGAATGCTGAAGTTCTTGAAAGGGAAATGGGCATAAAATAATCTTGTGTGCGCTTTGGCTCTTTAGCATGGTAAATTTTGCCAAATCCTGTATTGTCACTCATTTAGCAGAGCTGCCCTTTGCAGTAGTTCTAACCTTTGTTGTATTTCAGTAAACTTTCAATGAATTGCATTGAGAGTTTAAAAAACAAAGCAAAACCCCCAAGATGAACAATGTGCTTGAAGTAAAGGTATTTTCTCTCTGAAGTTCTGTTCTGCTATAGAGGAATCAGTTAATCTTATACCTCCTGGCTCTGGCACAGGTCACAGGGTTGTTCCACGATCCAAGCATTGGCAATGCCATTCACATTGTGCTGGTCCGGCTCATCCTCTTTGAGGAGGAGGAGGTAAGGTTTTTATTTTCCTCAAAATGTCACTCATAAAACTTAGGAGTTCAATGCATTTAGCCATAATTATGGAAAGGGGGGTTTATTTGCTTAAAAAAGGTGTTTATTTACTCTCCTATTAATCTTTGGCATGTCTGGTTTTAGAATAAACACTGCCCTGGACAACAAAGTATTTAGCTGGTGACTTCAGGTATTTCTGCATAAAATCACCAAGAAAAATGTAGTTAAAGCAGGCAAATTAGGAATGTGGAAATGAAATCTTCCTAGTGTTAAAAGAACATGGGATGCCAAGGAAGACTAGATGAGAAACAGAAATTGATATCTGCATCATCACTCACAATCTAATTGCCTAGCATTACCTGAAATGTATTATAAAGCGTAATGCTAAAGTATTTGCAGGTCTCTGAAAGAAGTAAATCTGTTATTGTGCAGCTCAAACACACATTTTTCTTTTTAGATCTCTTTCAAAAGAAATAAATGAGCACTAATTAGGTGCTGATTGTTGTAAACTAGCTACATACTGGTTGTTTCCAATGTCTCTCATTCACAAATATGCTGCTACATGCTTAAATACATGCTGATTGTCATAATTTTATAGTTACTTTTAAAACACTGTGTATGACATAGCTTGCTCTGACTGCAGGAACACAGTAAGGGGATTTTCTCAGTTGCTTATGATTTATGACTACAAGCCAGATGGTCCCAGTGCCATAGAAGGCAGTGAACCAAGCCATGGGGTCAGACTATGTCTTCTGAAATAATTATTAGGATAGAGTCTACCCTTACAGTCCTCAGTGTAAGAATATGCAGGCCAAAACCTGTAGTTCACATCTTAACAGGACAGTTAGGACCTGATGTCCATGGTAACCTCCAATTAAGTTTACTTGCTAATTTTCTGTGGCTGTTTTGATAATAAACCATGGATTCCTGTTCACTTGAGCATGGCAATTTTGGAAGTAGCAGTGTTGGGTATCTTTCAAAATTTGATTTTAAGTTACCCAGAAATTACTATCCGCTAACAATGTTATTTAGATGATTTGTAAAAAGTGTTACTTAAATAGAGAAAACTGAGACAAGATACAGTGAATGCACAAGACCAGATATGAGAAGATACGTTTTTGAATGAATTTATTTTGCATTCTTGGTGTTTCAGAAGAATTTCAGTAACTTGCATGTATACTACATAGTAATAAGATGAGGAAGGAACATCTAGCACTGCGTTGTTTCTCTTTGGAACTGAAAAATGTTGAGAGAAATATGCCCTTAGAAGCATAACTGTTCCCTGGGCATGACATTGTTCACATAATATTGAGTGACAAACTTGAGCATGGAGTCCCACACTAATTAGTCTTTATCTTTTCTATAGAGGAAAACTTCCTTTGAAGAGAATATAAAAAGTTTGTTTGGAAGTTTCGATTCAGTGTTGGATCTTATGGAGCTCACTTATGAAAAACCATGTAAATTTCTGCATTTAATTTTTTTCTCAGCTGCACCAATTACAAAAATGTCAACAGTTTAACTTAATATTCAATGTTAGATTGTCATTGCTCTTACCAATTGCTCTAGCTTGAGGCAAAAGCGTAATCAATTGCATTTCAAAGATTACCCAGCTTCACAGCGAACATCACTGGCATGTTATGGCAGTGCAGTGTGGTATTTACAATAATATTCTTCTTCATTTCTATTAGCAAGGTTTGAAGATAGTTCACCATGCTGATAAGACACTAGCCAGCTTCTGCAAATGGCAGAAGAGTGTCAATCCCAAGAGTGACGTCAACCCTACACACCATGATGTGGCCGTCCTTCTGACTAGGTATGACAGCAGTTCACCAGCTGTGACTTGAGTGTTGTTTAGTGGCGGTTTTTTGGTGGTGGTATTTTTTTTGTAGGCTCATGGCATCATTTAGTTCATCCTGCATAGAACCCAGTAAAGTGGTCTGGTGAAGACATGCCGTTTCTGAAACACAGTGCTAATGCAAAAATAACCTAGTGTGAGCATGTCTGACACTCATACAGGCACAGAATATGAGCTATATTATAAAAACACATGATTAAAGTTAGACCTGCAGTACCTTTTAAAGGGGTTGTTTTTCATTTGTTTTCAAAGTACATATAACACTATGTATGCATGTGGGTGTTTTATTAGAGATGCATCTTAGTCAGGAAATTGAGATCTGTATGTCCCAAGAGTAGCAATTTGCAGAGCTCAGGTTATTTTCCTCACTTGATCCTATCTCATTTTGTGCTCAGTCATTTCTCTATTCTTCTTTGAGGCAATATACCAAAACAACATAGCATGTAGATAAATAACTCCATGATGACAAATCCTAAAGTAATACACAGGTGCAGCTGAGAATGGAAGAGTATTTTGTGAACACAGTGCCATTTATTTTTAAGCTTTAAACTGTATGATTTTTAAATATTATCTCCATATTTAAGGAGACACAAAATATTTTTTTATGTGTGAGCGAGGGAGGCACAGAAAACTTAAAGGTGATGTCTGAGGGAGTTTGGGCAGGGCGTGAAACAGAACTTCTACAGGTCCATAAAAAATGGATCCAGTCTCCACACAACTGAGAGAAAAGGTTGGGTCGAAGGTCTGCAAAAAGAAGTCCAAGTCTGTCAGGCAAAAAAAAAAAAAAAAAACCCCACAAAAAAAAAGCCACTTCAAGTGGTGAGTAAAGAAGAGAGTCAATAAATCTTGAAGTAAACAATGAACATTGGCAATAAACATAGATGTTTAGGCCCTACAGCAACATAAATATTGGCTGCAAGTTATAGCAGTATAATAGTAGCAGAACAAGTAAATGTTTTAGCATCTGTATTTGTAAAAATGTTAACACCATGTTTTGCTTAAAATGCAAATTAGCACTAATACATTATAAGATGGAGACTTACCACCCAATGTTAGTGACACTCTAGAGTTGATTTTAAGCTCCTTTAATGGCATTTCTCTTTTGTGATTCCAGAAAAGACATTTGTGCTGGCATGAATCATCCATGTGAAACCTTAGGTTTGTCTCATCTGTCAGGCATGTGTCAGCCTCACAGAAGCTGTAACATCAATGAAGATTCTGGCCTTCCATTGGCTTTCACTATTGCTCATGAACTTGGACACAGGTATAGTTGCAAGTGGAGGGGGGGCGTAGCTGAGTTTAATTTATTATTTGTATGTTAATATTCAAATACAGAAACAAAACAAAGAATGAATTAATGTCTCTTATTAAAATCGAAACTGTGTTTGTTTTTCTTAAGCAAGGGAATAAGAAAGAGATTCTTAAGCCTTTGACCTTTTTTTATATTTACAACTATTCATCTGCCCCTTTTAACAGTCTACTGCTAGGGCAGTAGAATAATTAAGAATAATTAATAATTAAGCAGCATGGATTAATTAAGCTACAAAAAAACATCACATAATGATGCTAATTTTTCCAAACATACTGAATTACTGTGCAATTACTTTAGATGATCTCCAAATCAATCCAAATTGTTTACATAAAACATACCTGTTTCATTATGTCAAGGTATTTCAATATTGCAGATCAGCTGGAAACCATTTTTACTCCAAGCAGTCAGTTTTCACAGAAATATCAAATCTTCGTTCTCCTTTCTGACAAGCGAAGTCACTTTTTGGCATTTTTAAATAACTGGTATCTTCTGTATATTAATATTGTTATTGTGGCTACACTTAGGTCAAGTCAACTAAAGTTCATGAGCATTTAGTTTAAGACACAGCTAAACTTTTTTTATAATGGGGTATTTTAGCTTGAAACTAGATTTTTCAGTATTTCTGATTTCTAAGGATGTTTTGGCTGGTTAGTTGATTTATTAAACTCACCTGAAAAAAATAAGGTTTTTGAATGTGTTTTGACACTGAGCTGTTTTCCGAAGGGTAAAGGCCTATCTCATGGACGCTCCAGTTTGGTTACAATGCCTGCACTTTTCAGCTGGACCATGTTACTTGGCTAGGCAACGTGTTCACTGCTCTATCTACAACCACATTACTTTCATTATGCACCCAACCACCAGTCAGGATGAAGTCTGTATTTCCTGATCCCATCACCCATTAATTGGCCTTTCATTATTCAACCCCTCAATTGCCAAAAAGGAAGTAGTATAAGTAAATAATGCCGGAATAATTACAATTGGATCTGGGAGCTTTGGGTTTAGTTACTTGGTTACCACAACCTGTTGCTGACAACGTCTTGCTTTTTTCATTAATACTAGTTATCAGAAGACACTTCTTCCCCATAGGGCTGTGTGAGACCTTCTCCTGGTCTCCTGGTGGCTGATAACTCACTGTCCTTTGGATGCTGTGAGACAGACTTCTGCTCTACTTGCCTTTACAGGAGTGGTGCAGGGCCTCACCTGTAAGAACTGTCATGACAGGGAAAACTGAATACTGTAGGGTTTATTTTAACATAAACCAGTCCTTCCCTCAAGCTGGGTTAGAGTACGTATGTTAAAAAGTTCAAATATGGACAATAAAAGTCTGAAGGAACAGGTGAACAAAAAATGAAAAGCAAGCCGTGCACCTTTTCCTTAGATGGGTGTCAAAAGTCAACTCTCTCCCATACTGTCCCTCTAGACCTGTGTCAGCAGACCCTGTTCATGGAGGAGAGCCTGTCAATAAGTGGACACGCTTGTTTTTATACCCCAGAGCCATTACTGAAGTTGATTCAGACTGGAATTGTGCCCTGCTTTGGGAACATTTGAGTCATGGTACAGTTACATTTTCCAGAAACAAAGTCTTAAGTAGTTTGAACTCACTTTGTCTGATCCGTGACTGAATCACAACCTGAGTCAGTTTTTGCTGCTCTTTCTCACAAAAGCTTACACACCTTCAGATGTTAACAATGCAGGTGTCAACATCTTCATACATGAGTATCTTTGTATATTATTATTTCAGATAACCTCCTGCACCGTGAGATGACATGGAGGCATGTATTGTTTAATCAGCTGAATCCTACCTGAAGTTTTTAATGTTAATGACTTTTACAAGTTGTTGAATAAAATTCCTTAATAAATCAGAGAAGTTGGAGAGATCCGTGTTGGGAAGACCTGCTGTGGAGGTCTGTTTGTAAGGCAACTGTCTTGAGAAAGCTAAATAGGAAGAGGGGCTGGAGGCTAATTTACTGAACGTTCAGTAATGGGGAAAACAGTATCTTTGCCTCAAAAGAGATTTAAAAAGAAGCAAGCAATAGAGACATGATCATAAGACAGTGTGAGAGTGTTACAAAGCCTGATATTAGTTAAGTGGAACAAGTCTGAAATAACTGGGATCCAAGAGCCTGGAAGCTCTTAGCTTTAGCAGCTTTAACATAACAGGTTTAAACTGTGACTCCTGGCCCAAGTACGCAATAGTTTATTGACTCCCTTAAAAATACCCCTGAATATATTCTCTGGCAGTCTGTTCTTTATTTTGTGCCAGACAACATTGCTGTACATAACAGACATGTTTGAAAGCCTGTTGGAGGGTGTATTTTTTTTGTAGGCTTTGGGTCAGACTTTCTATATGTGGGGTTTTTTAGCAAAAGGTATTTATAGCCCACTAGGGAAAGAAGCAACTTTAGTGTCCTTTTAAGCACAGTGTGGAACCCATAAATAGATGTTATGGTACAACCAATCAGCTGGAATTATTAGATGTTGTTTTTTATCTCCAGTTTTGGTATCCAGCATGATGGAAAAGAGAATGACTGTGAACCTGTTGGAAAGCGCCCATATATTATGTCCCGACAGTTGCAGTATGATCCTACACCACTCACCTGGTCGCAGTGCAGCAAGGAATACATCACACATTTCCTAGAGTGAGTGATCAGGTTGTAGCATTTTGCTGAAATGAGTACAACTGCGTATGAGATGTTTATGTGAAGTTTAAACTAAATCTTGTATTATTACATTACTGGATGTAGGTTTTTGTAGTGTGCTTGAGTTAATTCCCATGGAGGGCATACCCCATGCTTATTGCTCACTTAGTATTTGGTAAAGTTCCATTACATTCTTGCTTTCTGGAAGTGAGCTCAAGTCGTGTCATACTGGCTCAGATTTGGTGCAACCTGCAGCTTTTTGTAGTTACTAAGAAGAAAGAAGCCTTTCCATCAAGGACGCTGGTGGAGCATCATAAACATTGCCTTTGACCATAATGACATGTACTTGACTTCAATGACTTGTTCAAATTTGTTACGGTCTTTTTAAGAGCAGCAATATGGTATAACTTTAAGCAGAGGCTGTGGTGTGCTCTGAAGCCACTCTGCAAATTGTAATGACCTCATAACATTTCCACTTCAACAAGCTATATTTTGCCTTTTTAACCCTCCCTAACTAGATGAAGTGCTGATTGTTAGCAGCACTTCAGCATGTCTTAGCTGGAATCTGGAAGTACTATTTTCAAAGGCTGTATAAAAAATTACCATTAGATATTGAAAGTCTGTATAAAAGTGTCAAAAAAGTGTGGTTGTGGGTTGTGTTTTTAATATGCATTTTTTGTCTTTTAGCCGTGGGTGGGGATTCTGTCTGGATGATATCCCCCAAAAAGAAGTTTTTAAGTCCCCAATCATTGCTCCTGGAGTGATTTATGATGTGCATCACCAGTGCCAGCTTCAGTATGGTTCCAATGCTACTTTCTGTGAAGATGTGGATGTAAGTGCTGTATGGTTTTCTTCATTGTCCTACTAAGAACAGTGAATAGTGTAAGTGCCATCAGTGAACCTCTCTTGCTAGCTATAGATGCAGCATGTTCAGAGTCTCATAGGCTAGATGTGCAGTGCAGGCATTGCCTAACACTATTTTAATTCCACTCTGCAGATTCTGGAAGTGGGTTGTTGCACTGTTCGCATTGTATTATGCAAGACCTTTACTGGATCTGGCCCCATATCTATTGTTGCATGCCTGTCCTTCAGCAGTGGACTCATTTTGGTTTTAAGCTTATAATACTGATCTTAGGTAAATTACTAGTGCAGCTTACATCCCATGTTAAAAATCAAGATGCTTCAAGGTTATAGTTTTCAACTGACCAAATCATTCTGGAAATAATTCTTCAGTTCCAGGAAGAGTTTTCTGAAAAAGTCAGGGTTGTGCTCTCTTTCCCTATGTCCTGATTTTTCACACTCTTGATGATCTAATTAAAGGAAATTTCAGTCCATGCACCTTGAAGAATCTTTGATTTCCCATCAAACATGAGATTTTCATGTGGAAATACATAATTTACAAAGTACCTTGGGATTTGTCTCACAGCACAGCGAAGCAGTGTTATGTGGAGATGCAAGGGAGCAGTATAGTCACAGCAACACAACTCTCTGCAAGAGCTAGGAGCCACTGAAGAGTAACAGGTTATATTAGCTAAGGTGCAGTGGTATGGTATTTTAACTGTACCTAGCATGTTCAGAGCTATTTGGCTCTCTGCAGCATTTTTCTATATAGAACAGTTCAGAAATAGTGGTTTCAAGCACTAGGCTAGCTAGGTGATCACTTATGTGTTTTGGGCAGCAATATTCAGCAAACATTGCAGGCAGCATCCAGCTTGCTCCCCATGATAAACAGGGCTGTGGCAGAAGGGGCTATCAGCAGTGCTGGAGTGTTTTTTAGACACAGTGCTCAGCCGTGGATTGAGGACTGCTGATATTGACTGTTTATTCCATTCAGATCATTATCTGTGTATCCTCCATTAGGGAGATTATTTCTGATTAATCTTCTCAGCATTAATAGGTCGCATGATTACCAATGTTGAACTGCAACTACTGAATCTGAAGCAGATATTGAAAGATTGCTTTCATTACCTGCTGTTCCAGTTTCCTCAGTTACTGTAATTTGTTGGTATAGATAGAAAATTAAAGTGTGATTTTGCAGTATTGGTTCGTTCTGTCTCTCCTTGGGTTTGAACCTAGTAGGCCTTTACATTCTACATCTCCTGATTAACCAATTTTACAGCCAGACATATGTCAGAAAATTAATTTTATCATCTCGTTTTGCATTTTACTGGAAGGCCTGTGTTTTGCAGGTAGCCGCAATATCAAGGAGAGGGATTGTGAATAGTATAGTCTGCCTGGCATGTTGAGTGATCAGTATAGTAATTTTGTCTAAGAGTCTGATTGTTCTTTGCCTTTACACTATTTACTTAACACTCACTCACTGACCAGGCTACATTTGTTCTGTAAGTTTTAATGTTTGACTGAATTTGATCCACAGATTCGTTTCAAGAGGAGAATATGCATTCAGCTGAAGATGCCCTAGGGTTCAGAGATTACACTTAGCAAAGACTGAGGTTTATAATTCAGCTGGTGGTTTCCATGTACCATTTAGGTAGTAAGTCCTCTAAGCATCTTTTGAAGTACATAAATATTGTCCCTCTGATAAGGAAAAGAAAAGCAAAATACAGATTAGGGGTAAGAATTTTCCAAGTGGTAGGTAGCTCCATAGCTTCCTATAGGACAGGCTGTAGGAGCTCAGTATCCTTACCTTATTTCCCTCTCTTTATCTGCAAAAATTCCACTGACTTCAGTGAAACTGGGGTTTTTTGGATTTTACTTTCTTTAAGGCACAGAACCTGATCTCATAGATTGGATTGTCATTGCTGATGGTAAAAATCACTTGCCTTGCAGCGAGTCCGTGGTAGAGTCATGAATTTCTGGCTGTTACCTCCGAAAGCACACAGTAAACAGTGCTTTTCTTGTACTGTTGTTATTTCAGTATTCTTAAAGATGGAAAAAAGCTCTGTTACATGGGGATCAATATGGAAAAGTTCACGCAAAGCTAAAAATTTCCTCTGTGAACTCTTGACTTTGAAACCTATGAGTGCGCGTCATAAAAATGTAAACTGTCAATAGAAAGCTGTGTTTGGTTTCTGTGCCTTTCCCTGGTATCTGAAGCACAGGGCAGGAGTGCATTTTATACACTAAAAAGCACAAAATGTATTCTATATACAAAAACTAAAAGATGAATTTCATAATGAAAGAAAGTTCATCAGCTGGAACACTTGGGTAGCTCTGCCTTAAGAACCTGACAATGATGGCCTCACAAAGAGTTGCTAAGTAATGTTACTCATTAACTATAAATAGGGAACTGCAAAACAACCTTTGACTTGAACACATTGCCCAAAAGCAGCTGAATGAGCCAAGATGCAATGCCTCAGACATTGTATTCCAACTGGAGATTTGGAGTGCTTTGAGATGTTCTGTATTATCAACTTTCTTTCCAGTGTTCTAGGTGAAAACCAAGGTGAACACACAGTGCATAAAGTTAAATAAAAGGCAACTTTCTCAAAACAGACTGTGCCCAAGCTTAGGTATTTTAAATAGAAGTGAATCAGAAACCAGCAGCCAAGTTTTGTGTTTCACACTCGGCCAAACATTGCTACTTGCTCATTGAGGCTGGATATTTGCAAGTGCCCAGTTTTCTGTGTTGGCTCCCAAACCTGGTGTGCTGCTTGATCTGAGAACCCCAGTGGGAGCTGCTGGTGGGATCCTTCTTAGCGGCTCCTTTCTCTGATGACACTTATAGCTGTCCCAGCTTCACAGGTAGATGCTGCTGGCTTTGTTCCCTCTCACAATGCTGAACTCTGCAGTTCAAACAGCCTGAGCCAAAACCTGGCCCAGAGCCCTTGGCTTTTGCTTCTGTTGTTCCAGTTGGCAGTTGTCATGGTTTAACCCCACTTGGCCATAGGAGTTCAGCTCTGCTTCAGACTGCTGCAGTTTTCTTTCTTTTCCAGAACCTTTGCCAAACACTCTGGTGCTCAGTGAAAGGCTCCTGCCGCTCCAAACTGGATGCAGCTGCGGATGGAACTCGGTGCGGAGAAAACAAGGTGACTGCAAGCTGCACTGCCTGCAAAAGGGCAGCAGAGGAACCATGTGTAGCTCTGCCATTGTTCAGCATGAAAGAGTGGCATCCTGTGACATCTTCATTTACATTTCCACTTAAGTTTTCGACCTTCAGGGACTGGAATAACAATTCACAATTACATTTTCCTGCAATAGTGATCTTAAGCTTGTTTGTCCTTTCTCTTCCCTCTGCAGTGGTGCTTCTCTGGTGAGTGCATTGCAGTAGGCAAGACTCCTGAAGCAATCCATGGCGGATGGGGTGTTTGGTCATCCTGGTCCCATTGTACAAGGACATGTGGTGCAGGCGTTCAGAGTGCAGAGAGACCATGTGATAGCCCAGAGTAAGCTGAGTGCACAATCTTTTCTTACTTTTTATTCAAGATCTTTGAGGTACTTATGACATTGGAAACTCTTTTCTATGAGACTATTATCAGCAGGTGGGACAGCAAGACAGGCACTCTCTTTCCTGGTTAAGCATACCTGTGTGAAATTCATTGGACTCGTCTTTCACAATTGCCATCTCGTTCTTTAATCCTACCTCCATGGAACTTATTTCTACACAAAATGAAAAAGATTCTGTTATTTAGCATCCAGGTTTTGCAGAAATAATAGAAATGTTGTTTTAATAATACTGCCATGAATAAATAAATGTCGTCAAACACCAGGTGAGAACAACAGCTAGCAATCTGTTCCTGAGGGAAATCAAGGACTTACCTTTCATGTTCTGTCATCAGCTTTGTTTGAGCTTCAGACACTTGACTTGATGGGTACCAAACATGAAAGGCAGAATTTTCTAATAGCTATTTGAGTTCGTGAAGACCCTGCATCTCATTTTCAGAAATCACTAAGAAGGTATCTAACAGCAGAAATCACTTGGCTGTTCTGGAAGAATTGTCAAACATTCTGGAAAAAGTTGTATTTTGTGGGAGTTCATTTGATAAGGTAATTTGTTGTGAGCTCAGCCAGGCGATGTACCAAGCACTTCTTTGGGATACAGGGTTTGTCTAGATCGCTGTGCTCTGTACTGACATATTTGAGTACTTGAACATGTGAACAGTAGCTCTACCCTATCATGGATTCAAATTCACCTTGTTATCCCATTGGAACCTGAAAGACATTGCTCTTTTAAAATTATTTTTTACCCAGAATCTTACATCCGAATCTCAATGTTCCTGTCTAGACCACAATTTGGAGGAGACTACTGCACTGGAGAAAGGAAACGCTATCGCGTGTGTAACATTAGCCCCTGTCGCAAAGGCTTGCCAACCTTTCGTCAGATGCAATGCAGTGAATTTGATACAGTTCCCTACCAGAATGAATTCTACCACTGGGTTCCTGTTTATAACACAGGTATGAAGCTACAGATTTTTTAGTATCTTGGATAAAAAGTCTAATTTACAGACCTATGAGAAACCTCTATGAGGGCAAGAAGTCACTGAATTATAAGCCTTTTAGTTAATTAGAGAGAGAAATCTGGTGTGCCTCCATATGCAGGTGTGCTGCTTGTGTATGCACAAAGGCAGAGGTTCTCCTCTATACATAGATGGTTTTGCAAACCTGTAGTGATAATGGCCGTGAGTGTAACTAGCCCAGTTCCTGGAAAGATACTGCACTAAGAAAAGCTGTGGAAGTCACAGCTATAGTAATTGTTTGGGATAGACCTAACCCATCTTTTCCAGTGTCAAGCACAGAACAAGTAGTACAGCAGTGTAGTGTAGAGCTGCATGTTTGGGCCTGGAGGCATCACTGCACCCAATAAGCAGAGCCCTTCTGCTGCATAAATGTGGCTTTACTGCTTCCAAACTCAGATCTGTGTGGTGAGTGTACCTGGCACCACAATGAGGAAGCAATACCTCAACAGGTATTGTATTGTACTGTCATGTGTTGTAGCAAGAGAATCAAAGCCTCTGCCTTACAACGTGCTTTGTAACAGCTAGTTACTAAATACAGGGGTAACAGTTATTACCATGCAGTTTGATTTTTGGTGTATGCATAAATATAAGGTGTAGGTTATCCGGTAGAAGCTAACAATATAATTTTTTCATGAAAAAATAAACCAGTTAGGGAAGTGAAGCTCAAGATTCAACCTCCAATTTCATTTGCCAGTAGTATTTTTCAGCGTGTTCATTGCATTTTCACAGTATCGGTAGCTGAGTAAATTTCAGCTACTATTTCAGTTTCATCTAACAAATACACCATTGAAGATGAACTTGGAGCAGACAGACTTCCATGAAAATTTCTGATGAAAGAAAATATAGTTGATAGAAAAAGACTTTCAGAAGGACTCCCAGTAAAACAAACCACGGTAAATGCTAACAGCCTAAGGCTTAGTCCAAAGTCAAACTTGTAAACCATTTTCTGCAGTCACCTGTCACCAATATTTGGATTCCAGTCTTCTCAGTTACCCATGTGTACCTTGGTTCTGTTCATGTCCTCTCTATGGCAGTGCTACAGAACTGATAGTTTTGCATGTGCATTTATTGCAGAAGATCTGCTTTTAAGAGGCATTAAGAATCATGAATCAAATGCTTCTTGCACACTGGAAGGCATGCTTACGGGGCATCCGTGCCATATTTCTAATAGGATTTCTGATTGGATCTTTACAGACAAAGCATGATTGAGGGTGGGTGGCTATCATGAGCACGCTGCTTTCAATTTTGCCCAGCCAATGTTACCTGCTGCACTGAAATATATCTGAGAGTTTTTCTTCCATCTCAGTTGCAAATTTTCTTTCACATTCCATTGGTTGCTAAAGGTGTTCTGAGCAAAATACTTTCTAACAGGGTCAGGAAACAGTGTGCTCTCTGTGAGATGGAGCAGTCTGAGCCTTTCTTGTGAGTGTTTGTCCTAAACAAAGACTTAAACAAAAGCGAACCAACAGCCTCTTAAACCCCCCACAAGAAAGAACTGATGTTTCAGGGCTCTGGAGACTCAATCACCATGCACCATATGTACACCAACCTTTGTCAGTTTGCACCAGCTTCCCTTACTTTTCCCCTTAACTGGTGCAATCCAATTTCAAAGACTTGATAGCACTCTCTTACTATTTTAGCTTGCTGCTGAGAAGGTTTTAGCTTGTGTGGTGGGTTGACCTTGGCTGGACACCAGGTGCCCACCAGAGCCACCCTTATCACTCCCCTCCTCAGCTGGACAGGGGAGAGAAAATGTAACAAGAGGCTCATGGGTTAAGATAAGGACAGGGAGAAATCATTCACCATATACTGTCACAGGCAAAACACACTCAGCTTGAGGAAAAGCAATTTAATTTGTTACCAATCAAGTCAGAGTAACATAATAAGGAATAAAAACCAAATCTTAAAACACCTCCCCTCAACTCTCCCTTCTTCCTGGGCTTACCTTTACTCCCAATTTCTCTACCTCCTCCCCACCATCAGCACAGGGGGACAGGGAACAGGGGTTGGGGTCAATTCATCACACATTGTCTTTGCTGCTCCTTCCTCCTCAGGAGGAGGACTCCTCACACTCTTCCCCTGCTCCAGCATGGGGTCCCTCCCATGGGAGACAGTCCTCCATGAACTTCTCCTTCCCATGGGCTGCAGTTCTTCATGAACTGTTCCAGCGTGGGTCCCTTCCATGGGGTGCAGTCCTTCAGGAACAGACTGCTCCAGCGTGGGTCCCCCACAGGGTCACAAGTCCTGCCAGCAAACCTGCTCCAGCACGGGTTTCCCACTGGGTCACAGCCTCCTTCAGGAGTCTACCTGCTCTGGGTGTGGGATCCTCCACGGGCTGCAGCGGGATATCTGCTCCACCGTTAAGCTCCATGGGCTGCAGGGGCACGGCCTGCCTCACCATGGTCTTCTCCACATGCTGCAGGGGAATCTCTGCTCTGGCAACTGGGGCACCTCCTCCTCCTCCTTCTTGCTGACCTTGGTGTCTGCAGGGCTGTTTCTCTCACATACTCTCACTCCTCTCTCCAGCTGCTGTTCTGCAGCAGTTTTTCCCCCTTCTTAAATATGTTATCACAGAGGTACTACCACCATTGCTGATGGGCTCGGCCTTGGCCAGCAGCAGGTCCATCTCAGAGCCAGTTGGCATTGGCTCTGTCACATGTGGAGGAAGCTTCTAGCAGCTTCTCACAGAAGCCATCCCTGTAGCCCCCACTGCTGCTGAAACCTTGCCATGCAAACCTGATAAAGCTTGTGTTGTATTATCTGGCATTTTAAATCCTCTTGTGCTGCACATGGGATATAAGGGGAAAAGAAAATACCATGAAGCTTTCCCAAACCCTGAGTGCACATGACAGTTTTTGTGTGGAAGCATCTGGTTGTGGAGATGAAACCCTGAGCTAGACAATTTATGGCGTTTTAGACATTATGTTTTCCTTCATCCTGCTGGAAAAGCAGTAAATGATCTAGATGGTCACAATTCTCTCTCCTGGCTTTAATTTCATAGTTTACATAAGCCAGTTCTAATGAACGTCACATAATTAAACACTGTTGTTATGTCCTTTTCTGTTGTGTAAATTATACCTTCACAAAAGGACAATGACTGTCTTTGAATAGCTTATGATTTAATATAAGGTAAGATGCAACAAGCAGCTTTAACAAGCAACCTGGTGGAAAAGCAGTGACGATGTCTTGCTGTTACCTACGCTAATTATATTTAAGTTTCCAATTGAGGTTTTTTTTCCCTTCTGTTTTAAATTAGTTTGGGCCTGTTAGGGAACTTGCATAGTCCTATTGTGGATTTGCTGAGGCACACAGAAACCCATGTGCTCAAGCTAGAGCACCTGAATATCCCTGGGAGTCTAGAAATGAAGAGGACTTCCAAGTTCAAGGGTGGCTAAAGTATCCAGCAGCAATGACCAGGATATTTTCTGAATTGTTCTCATGATCCAAGCCCCTACTTTGACACTTCAGTGAGTCTTCGGTGCTAATCTACTTCTCTTGCCATCAGGCTGACCTTACATTTATTTATTTCATACCATTTGAAAAATTACATTTATCTGAATCTGATAGCTTCTCAGGGCTTGACTTCCATGTAGTAAGTATGAGTCCTACATTGAATCATACAACTATATTTCTCAATCAGTGCCAGGATCATCTCATGTGCTAGTAGATAGGGGTTATGTTGCTAAAGTGTTTTAAATTTCGTATTTCTTCCAAAATATGTCTGTGTATCAAGTAAGATCTGTACTAGCACAGTCACAGGGGCTGAGCTAATAGCATGACATAATGTTTTTGCTGCCACTGCTTTGAAATTAAACTTTCTTTTGGAGTTTCAAGCTTGGTTAAAGTGGTAAAGTAGCTTCACTTCAGCTTTTTTCCCCCCTTTTGTCTGTGCTTGGTAATTGTTGTTTTAAATTTTCTTTGTTTTGGATTTCCTTAGCCAATTCAGAGTTCTCACAGAGATGGGGGTTTGAAGAGAAGAGGCCCACCTCTATTCTTCCTTGTAAAGTAGGAAAAAATATTGAAGCCTTATCTTCTCCTGGCAGACACATTAATCACATCGTTCTCAGTCAGGCTAAGCTGGATCATTCCTGCATGTGAAATCATGGGAGTCAGCTGCGAGGGAAACAGATTTAAATTGGGAAGGGAGTATTTTAATTTCTAGCTATCTTCATGTTGTTCTGTTTACATTTGGTGAATCTGAACTCCATGATAATATACACAAGGGAAGAAAAACACATATCTGAATTTTGGGGGTTTTACTCAGCTTTGCTGTCTTACTTCCTCGGTCCCATTCTGATTACAAGTAAGTCACTGAGCACTTATGGGAGTTCTATGGCTTCAGATTCCATTACATCTGGGTTTCTTCGATGTATTAGAGGATTGATCTTGGGGTCAGTCTCTTCTCCCTAGTAACAAGTGATAGAACAAGGGGAAATGGCCTTAAGCTGCACCAGGGGAGGGTCAGTCTGGCTAACAGGAAGAATCTCTTTACTGAAACAGTTGTCAGTCATTGGAACAGGCTGCCTGGGGAGGTGGTGGAGTCACCATCCCTGGAGGTGTTTAAGAGGCGGGTAGATGCTGTACTTAGGGACATGGTTTAGTGGTGTTGATAGGGCTCTGACAAAGGTTGGATGCAATGATCTTGAAGGTCTCTTCCAACCGAAACTGTTCTATGATTCTATGATTCTATTCAAATCACCAACATAATCTTGGTGCAGGATATGGGCACTAGAGATAAAAAACAAGATGTAATTTTTCTAGGCTGCTGAGTGTTGGTGGCAGCTCAGATAAAATCTTATGTCCGGCTAGGAGCAACGCACTGCCAGAAGGATGCAGCCAAACTGGAGGAGGTTTATGGGACAGCAGTGTGTAAGTCAAATTATTTGAAAAAACATAGTTTATGGGAAAGGTTGAGAAAAGCAAGTTTTACTCTAGAAAAGAGAAGATGGAATGAGTTAAATGCCAACTACTTGAAGAGACTTTCTAAGGGTATTTAGTATGCATATCCCTGAGCTAGCAGAGATACGGGCTAGCAAGACTCCATGGCTCTGTGCAGCATTGTGCTTGGGTCTCGAAGAAGCTGTTGAAATCCAGGCAGTTCTGTACCCTTATTAACTGACTTGGAAAAGCAGGACCCCATGGTTTTATCAGCTCAGTTTGAATGTAGCTCTTCTACTTTCAAACTTGGATTTGGCATCAAGTTTTCTGTCACTGTACTTCACACTGCAACTTCCCATCTCCTCCACTCAAGCAGTACAGGGATCTGCAGAGAGAGACAGATTCAGAGTTCTTCATGTCCATGAAAGGCAGGACAAGCAGAAACAGCCAAAACAGCACAAGGGAACTTCAGGTTACACATTAAGAGATCTTCATTGCCACATGGGGGTTAAACATTAGAGCAGGTTACCTGGAGGGTTTGAGGAATGAGTATTATCATTGTAGATATAAATACAATCTAAGCAGGAGCAGTCTAAGTGGCTTGATCCTACTTTGGTGTGGAAGGATGGGTAAAACCCTGTAGGCTATAGACGGGCAGAAATCAGCTCTGTTTAAACAGAAATTCAGTGTGCTTTTTCTGAACAAGGATTGTGTGAATATGGTCGTTACAGAGTGTTCACAGATTGGATCTAGTATTTCATACATATGCTGGATTGCAAGAATTTCTGTATATTTTGGCCTATAAGTTACTAAGATGACAGCCTTTTTATTAAAGTCTCATCATCAAAATCAAATTTGCAGAAGTAACTGAAACTAAACCAGGTGCTTCAATGAGTTCCTTCTGAGCAACCCTAGTGCTCATATTGAGGTCTGTTTAGTCTTTTTAGATTTTCAGGACTGAAATAAGATTTAGAGAATCCCAATTCAAATGCCAGTCTTTGCTTTCAAGTTCTTCCGTTGTTTTGGGAAATTTATTTATTTTCCTTGTATGTCAGTTTGCTATCTGAAAATAAGAGATGAAAGTACTTTCTACATCTGAATCTGTTTTGTGCTTAAAATGTTAGACTTTTTGAGGACAATGCCTCTTTCTGATACATTGTATTTACAGTGCTAGAATAATGGAGCCCTGATCTTTTGTCAGGTCCCTGAGCTCAGCTGTAAAAAATCAGTGGTGATACATAAGTAAAGAATCTTGGAAAACAAATGGCTAACACAGTGCTAGGATAATTTCCTCAGTGGTGCCCTAACCAGCCTTCTGTGCAGATGAAATATCAAAATAACTTGAAGAATGATGGCAGAAGTATAAATATTGGATAAGACTGAGTTTGAGAGGAGGGAGCAATATCCTGTCATTTCCAATGAGGCTCAGTAGAAAACTGCTGGGAAGAAAAGCAATACAAAATTTGTGGGTATGGGTAGAATCTAATTTTAGATCTGTTTACTACAATTAGGGAAAGCAGGAAAGCTTTCATGCCTAGCAAGCCCTTCTCTGAGTCATGAACCTTTGCAAGTCTGAAAGTTTACTTGCTATTTATTTTTGCTTTTTATTTTGGCTTAGTAAGAGAGTTATCTTTCTCTACAAACTTTTTATGAGTTATATACTTAGAGCATCATAGTTAATGACAGGAATATGTCAGCGGTCAGCACTGCTTGCTTTTTCTTGCTCGGTGATTTCTGAAGTGAAGTTGGATACCATACCATCTTGCTTGTTCTGTCAACACACAAATAGGGAGGAAGTACAGATCTCAAACTGCTCCTTATGTATTTCATTACAAACAATTTAAAAGCTGAAATGGCTTTCTGCAAGGTCTGTGTCTGTCGGGATCAATTCTGAGCATGTAACAGACGAGCTGGAATTCTGGGATTCTCATTTCCATAACGGTATTGTGCTTTGTGCTTTAAAAAATGGTGCATTGAAAAGGTAAGCAAGGTGAAATAAAATTTAGACCACTAAAGTAATCAAATAAACCACATGGCCAGAAAAAGATTTCTGTGGGTAGAAGTAAATTACTCGTATCACTTACAATGACACCTCTTCTCAGAAAAACTGATGGATGTTATGGCTGGGAGTTTTCAAAGAGGGGCTGAGCGCTGTTAAGGATTACAAAATTTATGTTCTTGCCTGAGACCCTTTTGTAGATCCGTCTCTGTCAATACTCTTGAACATGACTCACATCACCTGGAATTCCAGCAGTTTTATAATCTTGGTCCATGTGTGTCCTCTGCATCTTATCACTTTATTGCCCTTTATGAAGGCATCTTTGTTTGAGAAGCAACAGGCACAAGATTGTTGTCAGTCCTAAGATGCCATTTTAGCTCTACTGACAAGAGGGAAAACACAAAACTCCTCATTAAGGTTTTGGATTTCTTTTGGTGTCCCTTGTTTTAATTTTTTGGATCCCAGTTCTGCACAGGTCGTGTTTACATGAATCAGATTCAGAGTTTTAAAGCTCAGGCTATGTCGGATTCAGTCCTTAAGCTGCAAGCACTTTGAGGGCAGAAGTTGCTGTCACGTTTGTGCGCTGCATGGTGTTGTATATATGTTGGTGCTATACAAACCAAAGCAATGAGACCAAATTTACCCTTCAAAAGAATAAAACCTTTTGTAGGAAGTTATTTAGTTTCTTTGCATTACCAAAAGTTTGAATTTCTCTCATTACTAGAAATCCCTCTAATTTTAAACACAGTTCTTCGTATGACACAAGCAAGGTCAACATAGGAGAAAGAAGAGGAAGACAGAGAATGAAATTAATTAGCCAGGATGTAGAAGATTTATAGTTACCTTGCACCCCTCTAAGATCAAGGCAGCAGCTTTTGTCCATTCTGTCAGGCACAGGATGAAACTGTCACTCAGCAGAGGCACCTCTGCAGCACACAGGGAGATTGTATTAAAATGGCTTAATAGTGGTGCCTTGAAGTCCCTACTGACTGGCAGTTTTAAGGCCCACTGCTTTGCCGAGCAAGGCATTTCAGCTTGCTGACCATGAACAAATTGCTTTATGACCTGGCTAGACTGGGGTCTTGGAATAGACCAAAACCAGAACGCAGGTCCTCTGTTGCTGGCCCTCATAGATACAAGAGTGGGTGACTTTATGGGGTTTTTTTGGTCAGATAGCTCTGGCTCTGCTGGAGGGTTTCCAGGGCGTAATATAAGGGCAGGAATTATGTCTGCCTTTGCTTTGACCTTGGTGTCAGTTCTAACTCATCTTCTACGTCCACAACTTATTTATCAAACTCGTAACCTTTGACTTCTGTCCTTTGAAGTTCAACAAGGGCAAATGTAGAGTCCTATACCTGGGGAGGGGTAACCCCATGCACCAGTACAGGCTGGGGGTCAACCTACTGGAGAGCAGCTCTGCAGAGAAGGACCTGGGAGCTGTGGTGGGCAACAAGTTAGCCATGAGCCAGCCATGTGCCTTTGTGGCCAAGAAGGCCGATGGTGTCCTGGGGTGCATGAAGGAGAGTGTGGCCAGCAGGGTGAGGGAGGTTACCTTCCCTCTACTCTGCCCTGGTGCGGCCACATCTGGAGTGCTGTGTCTAGTTCTGGGCCCCCCAGTTCAAGAGGGACAGGGAACTACTGGAGAGAGTCCAGCAGAGGGCCATGAAGATGATGAGGGGACTGGAGCATCTCTCTCATATGAAAAGGCTGAGAGACCTGGGGCTCTTTAGCCTGCAGAAGAGAAGATTGAGAGGAGATCTTATCAATGCTTATAAACATCTAAAGGGTGGGTGTCAAGAGGATGGGGGCAGGTTGTTTTCAGTAGTGCCCAGTGACAGGACAAGGGGCAACGGGCACAAACTGGAGCACAGGACGTTCCACCTCAACATGAGGAAAAACTTCTTTACATTGAGGGTGACAGAGCACTGGAACAGGCTGCCCAGGGAGGTTGTGGAGTCTCTTTCCCTGGAGATATTCAAAACCCACCTGGACACCATCCTGTGCAACTTGCTGTAGGTGAACCTGCTTTAGCAAGGGCTGGGACTAGATGATCTCCTGAGGTCCCTTCCAACCCGTACCATTCTGTGACTCTGTGCCTCTCTGAAGCCTGAGTTTTGAAATTTCCCAGTCCCAAGGGCCAGTGTCTGTGAGGCAGAGGAGTGTGTGTTTGGGTCTTCTTACTCCATGGATGGAATAGATTAAGGCTGGTCCATTGCAGAAATTCTTGTTTCAGAGATGCACAGATTGCTTTTGCTACAGCTTTTCTCTTGCCTGTTGCTTCCATGCACATCTATCCCAGGACAGCTTGGGTCTGTCAGACCAATATTATCCCTATTTCATAAGTTACCAAGCAGGAAAAAAGTCCAGTGTTTGACATAATTGATTAAGTACCAGCAGATAGCTGAAAATAAGCAGTGATGTGACACTCTACTGACATGCAGAAGATCAGAAGCTCTCTGAGAGACACTGACAGCAGTTATGAGCAGTAATAAATTACCTCTGAAATCACTCAGTCATCAGCTGATGGAAAACTGTGGCTTGTCAGTGTCCTTGGCAATCTCAACCCCAGATTCCTTCTTTCCCTCACTAATGACAGTTGTTTCTGATGATTTCTTGTCCCCTTCTCCATCACAGCTGATGGCCTCATTACTGCTCGACTTAGCCAGCTGCCTGTTAACGTACCAGCAATGGAAAGCGTGGAGGCATGAGGGCAGCAGCCTCCAGCTGCTTGCTAGATATCCTTGAGTGGTATTTATCAGGCCTGTGTCACTGTTAGCAATACAACCCTGACTCTGCTAACAGCTTCTAATTGGGCTGTTTCTGCCAAATGCCAGGGAAAGTGAGCAGTTGGTGCAGTAACGACATGCTGTCATTCCCTGTGCGTGCAGCTCAATGTCCCACTGAAGTATTTTCTGAGAAAGTATCTTTGTTTTCCTTTCAGCAAACCCCTGTGAGCTCCACTGTCGCCCAGTAGACGGCCATTTTTCAGAGAAGATGCTTGATGCGGTCACTGATGGTACTCCTTGCTTTGAAGGAAGGCACAGCCGAGATATCTGTATTAATGGCATGTGTAAGGTATTGGGTATGTTTGCATGTTTCTTTCTCTACAGTTTTATTTTATAAAGTTGTGGGAAAATGTTTAACAAATTTTTATGGAGGATCAAGGCCAAGTACTCCATTTTATCACGTTTTTAATGATCGTGGAAACAAGTTTATAGAAATAGTTTTTCCAAGTAGTCATAAGAGTTGTTTCCATCCTTTTTAATGAATCCATTAGACTTGAGTGCTAATTACTTTTGGTACCTTTTAACTCCTCTCTTCTTCTTAAGTTATTTTAAAACATCGATTTAAGAAAATCTGTTTGCTTCTGATGAGATGTTTTCACAAAGGATTGTAGCTTTAGGGTTGTAATTGGTGTCACCACTGTCTGTGCTTTCTTTAATGAAAATGCATTTTAACATTACACATTATGTAGCAGTTCTGAACTGACTTGTAATAGGATCAGATGTTTGCACTTGAGGGCAGTAAAAATTATTTTCGTTTGTAACAGTAAATTGAATACTGCTATGCAGTAAGATAACAGGCAAACCCAGAGTATATGGTTAATATTAATGATGTTCTGTTTATTGAAGAATAAGTATAAAGTTCTCTGCATGTTCTGCATGTTGATAGTAGCTTTCCCAGGATGATGTGTGTGTTTGTGGCATTTGAAGGTGTGTTCTGTAAATGCTGTAACACCCACAGTCTTAGCATTTGTTTTAGTGAATTTCTCATCAATAAAATGAGTACGTTACTTGTAGGGGATGTATTTACAACTGTGATTTATTTCTTCAAACTGGGGATTTGTGTCCTGTACCCCCTTGAAGCCTGATTGCTTTTTTTTTGCCTTTAACATCTTTGGAAACAAAAGCAGGACTTGATGTCTTGTGGAAACTACATTAGCTTATTGTAGGGACCTTGGGATTGAGTGTCTTAAGTCATTGAATCATATAAAAATACAACTAGAAGGGACTACAAGAAGTAATTTGTTTCGTCCCTTTACAGAATCATGTTCCTTTTTTGACATTTTTCACATTCTTTTCTTAAAGACTTCTAGTAATGGAAACTCCACATTTTTAATAGGACATTGGTATACCCTCTTTAAAGACTTTCTATTTTAGTAGAATGCTGGTGCCTCAGGGAGCAACAATAAATTATTTGTTTTAAGATTTCCTTGCAGGATATGCATTTGTGAAAGGGAGTTACTGAGACCCTGCTCAAATTCACAGAGAGTCTGTTTGACTTTGCTGAGGGCCAGGATGGGCCTTTTAACTACGGGGTGAAAGACCTGACCTGGCCTTAAGCAATTCAAGTCAGGTGGAAACTCATCTTTAACACGTTGAAATGTGTAGTAAACATTGCATATCATGGCAGTGCTTTTGACATTCACTTGGAAGAGGCTAAGTGCTAAACTCAGAAGGCTGTCTTTGTGTTGTTACACTTCCATTTTCTGATTTCCAGCCCAAATGGACTGGGATCACTATGGTTACTTTTAGTTTCCATATGCTTTCTGTATTGAACCTTGCCTGTGACAGTTCAAATTTATACCTATTTTAGAAACAGCAAAACTTAATTCATCAGAAGCAGTAGATCAGTGGTGAAAGGAAAGCTAATTCTAATTGCCGTTTGTAGATGCTAGATAATACTTTAGCATTAGTAGTTCTGGGGACCGAAAGCTTTTTTTTAGATTTCCTCCAAGGTACAGGTGCTATCTTAAATATGGTTTGGACAGCGTTTAACATGTTGACTACTGCTTCACGTTTGACAAACATTTAATTGGAGTCAGAATCACAGAGTGAACAATATAATCATGCAACAGCCACAAATGAGACCAAATGATGAACAGCTAACCCAAATAGCTCAGATTTCTGAAAGACAGTGTGCTTTTTTCTGAAGTAGGTACCCAACATAACTTGAGGAGAAGCTTTTTCGAATGTCTCCATATAATTCACTAGTAATGTAGTCCAGCTAGTTAAACAAAATACATACATTACAGATCACAATGAATAAATCTGGAAATGCGTTTAATATGATTAGTCTGGTACTTCATTCTTGTACTCCAGTAACAACATGTTGCTCATGAAGTGAAAAGGGAGTTCACAAACTTTAGTAGTGATGTCTGTTAAAGCCCTGTTCTGGTTTTCAGTACTGTATCTTGGAAAAACACTTCACATTCATTCTGGATACTGAAATAAGACTTCACTTACGTCTGAAATTGAGCAAAAAAATAGCATGGTGAGATGTCGTACATTAGATCCATGGTCCATATCACTCACATATGTTTGATGTGCAGATTAGCTATTTTTTAGCAATCAAGTTCAGTGTTTTCCTAGTGGATCCATCAAAACAAGATAGGTAGACTCAGATTCAATCAAGAATTTAACCTCCTAATTTCAGCTGATTTCAGTCTGATTTTGCAGCCTGCCATGGTTTTGTTTGGAGCAAATGTTCTTACCTGGATGGCTAAGTGGGGATTGAGATGCTTCATTTTAGCTGCCTGAGGTATGCTGGATGCTTTCCTAGCCACCTTGGCAAAGCCATAATGTGCACTTCAGGTGGGAAGTAAGTATGGACAGACAGTAGCGCTGATTCACTCGGTCCTTGCAATTTATCCAATATATGGGTCCTAATTTTTTAGAAGTGCTGCCTATGCCTCAGTGCAGAAGGAAGCCTTACAGGTGAGGGGTTGTTGGTATGGTATTGCTTTAGAACTTGACGCATCAATTCAAAGACAAGCTAGAATTCTTAACTCATTTGAGGGCCTGACATATACAATAGCTGGGTCCTCTCTCAGCTTTGTCCTTAGAAGAGGAGTTTCCTAAACAGATGTAATGCCGTTTAGCCACTCAGTGCTGGAACCAGTGGCTGCAAAGTGGCATTCTCAAATCTACATGCCTGCAGTTACAACCAAGTTTTGTTCCATGGTGGTGCTAATAAGGACACGATTGATGCAGCCCTCTTAATGTTTTTAGTATATTTGCACCCAGTCTGGCCTTATTTCAGGTACCTTCTTAGACCCTCTGCTGTCATGATGTCTGACTTACAAAGAGCTTTGAGTGGAGGGGGTCCACAAGATCTGTCAGTAATTTAATCTAAAATCATCAAGATATACCATGATTAGTTTGCTGTTTAACCATATTCCTCTGCAGTCATCCTTTGAGTGTCACTTCTTTCCCTTTATTTAGAAGATCTTTAAAGCACATATCCTATCTCCCTGTGTTTTGAATTATGCATCACAAGTGCACTTCTTAGTAGATCAGTCAGTTGCTCCCCTGGTGTTAATAAGCAAAGATACTGCCACCGGAGTAAGTTTGTTGAGCACTGGTACATACATGACTGAAGAGTTTGGTTAAATACAAGCCATGGCATCATCTAAAAGTAAAGGGTTACGTGGTGTATGCACTGAGAGTGTGCAGGCGCTGAGGGTGGAGGACCTGACATCTCTGCTGTTTCTAGCAAGCATTCATCTCCTGCAGAGAATTTTAATAGGCTTAAATGACCTTCAGTTGTTGTGTTGAGAGACTTAACATTTTATTGGAGAATTACACAGCTGTGTAGTTACTAGAGAGGAAAATGTATTTTTTTTTCTCTTGCTGAAAAGCAGATTGTAAATCTCAGATTTTTTGTAGTAGCTTTACTACCTCTTACTATGGTTCAGTCTCCCCTTCCCGCTGCTAGCCCAACAGTACGTTGATTCAGACCTATCTAGACAAATTATAAGAGAAATAAGCACATCAGGACACACTTCTCCTGTTCAAGGCAGGATCACCACCAACATGACATGAACATCATTTCCTTGTTTGGAAACCAGTGGGGCAGACAAATGGAAGGAAGAGCTGAAAAGCGCAATGTAGCATCCACGTAACTTTGGTACTCAGGCAGTACATCCAGGTTATAGCCTTCAGCAACAGCAAGGGGTTTTTGTATCTACCCCCCGCTGCCAATCTGACACAGGAGTCTCTCTCTCTGGAAGCAGCAAAATAGTAATATCTCTGTCTATTTTCCCTTTAGTCACTGAGCAGCACGAAAGAAATTGTTCCTCCTTCCTGCAATGCAGCCAGGAAATTCAGGTCATTGTTTCTGCCCCCACACTGTGTGCTGGGACCAGAAATAAAGCTGGTCTCAGGTGCGTCAAAAAGGCTGTTGGTGAATGGGGCAATGGCAAACGGCTGCATGAAGGGATGCTAATTTGTGCTGCACATGCTATGGCACACAGTGGTTGCTGTAGTACAGCTTGTTTCACTGGCAAAGGGTGCACAAGGACATATGCGTGCAAGAGAATCAGAGCCTAATTGCTGCTGATGTTTTTCTTGTTCTATAACCTGCATTTAGTCTCCAGATCCCTTTTAACAGGCAACCTGGCAGAAATTTGAGGCACATTATTTAAGGCAGTTTTAGAAAACATGGCTACTGCATCTACAAGAATCAAAAGAATGAGGAAAGCAAGTAAAATGGAGGAGAGAGCATCTAGAAATTAATCTAATGGATGACAAAAATAATGTAATATTCACTGGAGCGGGAAAATAAAACATGGCCTGGAAATTAAAGTTCATGTAAATGTACTTAGAATGAATGACTGCTGAAGCTGTTTCTTCTCATACATGAGAATATACACTTTGTCATCGAATTGTAAGATCGGGCCCTGTTGCTAGATATGAAGGTCATTGCACCACCAGCAGCATCCCAGAGCTAGGGAATAAAATGAAGGCTTTACTGTGACACAGTAAATTGCCTGTCCTACCACAGTTGTCTGCAGTGCCTCATTCTTGGGGATCCCTGCACCCCACCCTGCCATAGGTAAGGCTGTGATCTCTGATCAGATGTAAGCTATATTTCAGATATCAGAGGAAAAACAAAACAAGCTTCTGTGGTTGTAACTGAAAGGGACAAAGGGATTCTGTTCATGTCACGGCCATGTTGTATTTTGATGCCACAGATGTGTTACTAAAGGAAATGTATGGCCAAATGGGAAAGATCTGAGCCGATTCTGACTGAGCTGTTACAGAGTACAGCCCATTGACACCCCAAACACAAGAAAGTGATGATACTGTGGTGCTGCTATCAGACTCATTTGCTAGTGCCAGTGCAGTAGTTCAGGATTAATTTGTTCAGCATTTGGGGATTTGTACACTACACAGTACTCAAAAGGGAAATATGCTCAGTAGTGTTAATTTCAAAATGTCCGATTGACAGCCTGAACTAGATAAATTATTTCTGGTGGAACCACTCAAACAAGCATGAACAGTAAATGAAGATGAACAGAAACCTTTTCAAGAACATGCGTTTTCTATCAGAAAATGCTAATTTGGCAAAAATTATACAATCTGAAGACAAGTTTTTATTTTAAGAAGTTCAACAGAGAAACTCCAAAGTACTCATTAATAATATTTTATGATAGCAGAACATGAAGCATAAGGGTTCCCTTTCCAGATTTTCCTCAACTTTCTGTTTAATAGTGAATGTATGCGTAGAATAGAAAATAAACTTCAACTTCAGGACTCTATAGAGAAGCTGGTTACGCCTCTGGTCTAATAATAAACCTGACAACAATTACTTTACTAACTGTGTGTAGATGATTAACATGTACTGATAGTACAGTAAATACACTGCAGAATGCATCTCTTTAAGAAAATAGCTACACACCTACCTCTTTGAATTCATAGGAAGTGTTAAATATAAACTGCAGTGCATCTGTAGACAGCGGGTGAAGATCAGATCTGAGCTCTTGGCAAGATAAAGAAACATCCTACACTTATCACACTGGTATCCGTGTACTCTGAATACTTCATTAAATCCATCCTTGGTCAAATAACTACGTGCTTGGAGGCAAAAATGTAGTCACCTTCTTAAAGTCTGCTTATCTCTGTAACATTATGTACTGCTCATAACCGTGGTCCTTGGTGCCAAGACGTGTCTGTATGAAAGGCATTACAAAACCTTCCCTTTTTTTGAAAGCAGCCTTTTGCTGAAAGGAGAGAGAAGCTGAGGCTACTACAGAAGCTCTTGTCATGACCATTGTTTTTCAGAGCAGGTATCAAAGGTGCTGGCTAAGTGTTGACATTGTGATGGATGAGTCTGTTTTGAATCCTCTGTAAAAATGCAAGTGACCTGTTTAACACCGTTTGTAATTGGAGGCCTTTCCTTGCTTCAGTTTTTGCAGCTTCTCTAGCGCTTAGTTAAAACACTGGTGCATAGAGGAAAAGTTCAGGTGTTTCTTGAGCTTAAAATGACAGAAAAATATTGGAGAATGCAGGAGGCTTTATGCCTAAATTAGTCTAATAGATAGATTTTCCTGTCAGAAGCTTACAGAAGATTACAGTAGCTGATGTACTGAAGGTTTAGGCAAGGAAGAAGTTCTGGGCTGACTCATTCATGAATAAGTTTTTCTTTCACTTTCTCTCACTTTTTCAGCGTGAGATGGAAAATGAGTCTTTACCAGAACTTTATCTTGACCCATTCTGCCATGCTGACAAGCTGGAGAAGCAGCTATCATGAGTATAAAACTTCATGCCTGCTGAAGAGTTTCTTTTTGCCAGGTGGTTTGACTGCAGTAGAGGTTCTGCACTGTCTGATGGCCACAAAAAGCTGACACAGAGATATCAGTTACTGCGTTATATACCTGGGAATCCACGGATGCTTCTATCCCATGAGAAAGCAGACAAAAATCCTGGATCTCTTGGCCAGTCCTAGATGTTTAGAACATTTGGGTGACATATTTCCATCTCAAGTAACTGGACACTGCTGTAGTTTGTTTTATGACATGGTGGTGGTTTGTTGCTTGTTTGTTTGTTTTTCACCTTCATATAATACACATGAGTTTGACCTAGATATAACAATCTCTACTATTAGTTTGTTTATATGGGGTATATACTCTTCTACAAAATTGATTCTCTCCCTTCTAAGAAGAGCAGAGTACACTGAAGGCAGCAATACATAAGCTCTGAGTGTTTCATTGTGGAGGCCACATTTATACTGAAACTGTTTTTCCTTCTAGGCTGTTGGCTGTGATTATGAGATAAATTCCAACGCAACTGAAGACCAGTGTGGAGTTTGCCTGGGAGATGGCTCTGCTTGTCGTACAGTGAAGATGATGTTTAATCAAAGTGAAGGATTTGGTAAAATGGGTTCTTCTTTTAAACTGTTCAGTTGGTGAAGTCATTTCTCTACATAGAAAGGATTAAGCAATTCTCATGGCAAACTGAGTGATCAATCTGCATAGGAAATTGTAAATGGAAGTTTCACAGTGAATCATGCTTCTACCAGAAAAGATCTGTGGTCTGTGCTTTTTAAGTTCACCTTGTCTAATAAAAAATATGTAAGAGACTTAAGAGGCCCTACACAAGTTACCCAGATAATGATAAAACCCAAAATAGCAAGTGCATTTACAAAATGAATGTAATTTACCACCTTGGAAAATCTGGACCGAATCTCTGGATGGTGTAAAGGACCAAGAAAATGCTGAAGTGAGTGGTTTGGGGATTCATTTCTAAGTGTCATAAATCTGATACCATTTGGTGGTGACCATGTGCCACCTCTTCCCCATGCAGCACTTTGAACCTCTGGTTGCTCTAAATTTTTCTGTGGGATGCCTCTGGCTAGAAAGAGGAGAAAAGTAACTTCCTGCAGGGTTAAGGTGGTCTGAATCAGTACTTGGAGGACTCAGCCTTTTTTCACTGACAGTGGTGAGACATTCAGGCTTTAGGTTGCCTTGTGTGGAATGAATGGGAGCCAGAGAGTCTAGAAGAGGGAGTGGGAGACTAAATTTGAATGGGAACCTCGGCAGCGAGCTGGAGATGGAAGAGACAGCCAGGATGAACAGCTTTGAATGGGAAACCAGGACAGGAGGGGGAGAGATGAGAAGACAGGGTGCTGACGAGTGTGCTTAGAGTAAGGTCTGTGGCTGAAGAAAGAGGCTGGTTCAGAGGTGAGAAGTCTCAAGAGCAGTAATTGGTACTGTGCTAGTGAGGAGGGAGAAACTGTGGTGAGGCTGTGGCTTTGGCTGGCTTTTGGGTTTGTGGAGTTTTTAAATAAAATTATTCTGATTTGCAGAAATATGATCTGTACAAGTAATTTACAGCTGGTTTGATAAGACTACCCAAATTTTAGGATAAAAGCACTTTTAATATTTCAGGGTTTTTTTCTGTACTGTGTACTTGGATTTGCTTTCCTCTGCTCTGTATCCCACAGGTGAACTGTGAAGATGCCTGCAACCATGCAGCAGTGCAGGTTGTGTATGTGTGTGACTTACAAAGGAAAATCTAGAGCTCCTTCTGCTCAAATACTACAGTAATCCTCCAGCTTTTGATCTTTTACTTCTGCCACACTAAAATTCATGCTGCCTTTGAATGTATGTGGGTTTTACAAGGCTGCGGATGATGTGAAGTTTGTTTTCAAATAACAGTTTTACTAAAAAGGTGCAGTACTGTAACACACAGGAGGACAAGTGCCTCTTATTTTATTTAAATTAATTTTGTGTTTTATCTTCACTTAGTTTTTCCTTGCCCCAAGATTTAGTAAGACTCACTAACAGATACTGCTGAGGGATACTGAGTTTTAAGTAAAATTATTTAATTGCTTTCTTTAGATTCGGTAAATAATTGATTGATTCTTTATATTCTTTCCGTTCTACAGACGTTGACTTCATTGCAGACAAAATAAGGAAAAGTGTCAGGAAAGGCAGAGGTGGGTGGGCTCTTCAGCTTGTCAGACAACATGTGGATCTCGCTGATGTTGACAGGTGCTAAACTGACAATAGGAAAATGGTTTTGTTCACAGTATCTGGCTTCTTTTTGTCTCTGACAGGTACTGTGGTGTTTGGTCTTGCAGTACAGATCTATGTCAGAGTGGCTGCTGGACAGTTTATGTGAACATAAAGACTTCATAGAATCCTAGAACTTCAGGGTCATAAATTCAGTGTAGGGGACAAAACTGGACCAAAGCATGCTGCCTGTCACTGGCAAGGAGGATTGGAAGAGTTTTTTCTATGTTTCATGGCATAGAGAAATACAAAATCAAAGCTAATACATTTTGATTTAAAGTTTTATTCAGAACCTGAGTCCAGCAGGGCATTTCTTGGGTCAGCTCCTGCAGCAGTGTATATTCTGTCTGCAAGCTGACTAAGTTGCCAGGTCAGACTAATGAAGTGCTAGGAAAGAGTTTTAGTAATTCAGCCTTTCACTGCAGGGCAGGGTGATCAGTTTTACCTGAAGTCTTACTGCCTCACATTCAGAAAGAAGAGTTTTTAAATCTGTATTATTACTTGGATTTTCTTTAAAATTCTTTGTCTTTCCTGTGGATGCAAAAGGGGACTAGCGGTCGTGGGGCTCCCTACACAGCTGCAGGAATGGCATTAGAGTTCCCTGACGAAAAATAAATGAGAGGTCTGATGTGCACAAATGGTCTCAGCTGTTGACACTAATATTAGCAAGTACCTGGTCTGCACATGGTTTTCAGGAGGTTCCTTTGAAAATCATTTGCTTCAGCTGAACATTTATGGCAGAAAAGTTGCAACATAAGCAGGACATTGAAAAGCATGGCCTAGGCCTAGGCCAAGAACCCACAAGCTGTCCTGTTGTTAAGGTAGAAGAAGTCTGCTTTTATTTTGAGGTAGAGTATTTAAAAGTCAGAATCCTCGTTCTTATGTTGTTGTGATGACTGCAAAGGAGTGTTACTGTCTAAAGCAAAGTGTTTGCAAGGTGTGCAGACTTGTTTGGAAGGAGAATAAATTGCACTGCTGGATAGAAGAAGCATCGGGGTAGGAAAAAGACTGAGGCACAAAGCACAGGGGGTTAGGACTGTGGCAAATGCAGGGAGTATGGAGTAAATGGATAGCAAAAAGGGGGAGTGAGGTTCTGAGGATCAGATAAAGGGATCTGCCTGGAAAGGAGGAGTGTCTAGGAAACAAGTGGTGTTCAGAAGGATGGGTAATTGTCCTGTTTTCACCCTTTTGTGTGTGTAGGGTGAAATGAATTTTACAACTTCCAGTAGGAAGGGGACAATGCATTTAAATTTACGAAAATTAGGAAATGAGGGATTGAACAGGGGTGGAGCTATTGTACAGTGCCAGTCAGAAGGTGAGATTAGGTACATGTCACTCTTGTGAAGGGATGAATTTTGTCAAAGTGATGGGCAAACAAGGAAGCTGTGGCTGTACTCGCACCAACCTGGAGGTTTATCCTGGCCCTGTTATCTCCTGACCAGCTTCTGACAGGGACTGAATTGACATGTGCTGTGGTCTCACTGCTACCCCTGTTTCCTTTTTCATGCAGCCAAAGTGCAGATAGAGATCTGGTACATGCCAGAACCTCACCCCAAGATGGAGTCTGGACATAGCCATGGTGCAAATACTGATCCAAGAGACTGGAAGGTCTCCTGGATCCTCACTTAGGAGACTGTCTCTAGACTATAATTTTTTTTCCCATTACCATGACACACTGCAGTGCTCCCTCTATTCCATGAGAAGGCTGTACACAACCATACCTTGACTTGCAAACCTGATATGCCACCACGAGCCTGTGCTCTTTTCTGTGTAATGTTCTTGTGGTAGTGTCTAGAGCCTGGCTTAGAGGAAAATTGTGCTTCAGAAACCTGTATATTTAAGAGAGAAGCTCACAGGTACAACAAACTGGAAAGCAGGATGGGAGCTGTTGTGATACGGAGAAATAGCTGAATCTGATTGTGATCTGATCTGCAATACCATGCTAACCACCTGAGTGAAATTACTCCTTTCTCACAGCAATAGGAAAAGATAAACAGGCTCTTCAGTCCTTGTAGAGCAGTGTCCACAACAAGGGCTGTATGAATTTATTCATGTTGTACTCTCGTCCGTGTTAGGAGTATATAGATTTAATTTTAATTAAAAAGGGAAAGATTAATAGCATCTGAGAGTTGCCATTTCACAGGTGTGTGGTAGCACCTACAATATGGATGCTCCAGGGTTTAATGTGCACAGCATGTAGATTAGACGGCTGACATTTTAGCTGTTATTGCATCTCAGATCTCTAGATCCTTATCAGATGAAACCGTATAATCAGGAACAATTATATAAACACCATCCACGTCATTTTTAAACAAAAAAATTATTATGTTGCTTGCTGCTGATTAGTGTTGCTTTCAAAAGCAGATAAGAATCATTGGGAATTAGTGTGAGGTTCTGGGAAATCAGGAGGTAATTTAGCTAGTCAAAAAAGGGAGGGCCAGGAAGAAGGGAATGTGACACATTGACAAAATGGTAATATCTATCATCAGACAGTTGCAATACATTTAAAATCAGGTTTGTGAGCAACAACAGGTGATTCAGACAAAAATAATTATGCAAAAACTTGAAAGGATACAGATTTTTATGTTATAACAGAAAGAAAATTATGTTTTATTGTTTCTATACTTCGTGTTTTGTGCAAATATTATTCTAATTACATCTGAAAAAAGCCTACTGGAAAACGACACCGATGTTGCAAAGCCAAGCTGTCAGGACATGACACAATTAAGATTTTCTATGCTGTGTTAATTTGGCCACTTGTGAGTACGCCTTCTAATCAAATCTTTAGTTACACGATCACACATAGTGTTTGTATCACATCTCCTGTGCACTGCGTGAATATGACATTCAGGAGAATCATTAGAACTTGGTTACTTATAATAGACCTAGAATGCTGGTTTCCTATGATAGAAGTTATTCAGTAATCTTGCAGATTTTGTTATCCCCTTCACTTACAAAAGACTGAAAAGTTTGGATTTCCACAGGCACTCTGGGAAACTTGCAAAAGGTGACATCCAGAAAACTCACCCTCTGGAACATTAACCACTGGAAAAAAATCAATTTTTATTATTAATGTAATTAGAGGGGCCTGAAGGGCCTTTTTTGTACCATAAGCAACATATGATATTAAAACCAATATTATCACCGTACAAAAGAGCTGCAAAGAAAATTCAGCTGTTAAAGCCTTTGGGGCACTTAAGACGACAGGTTGTTGTGCAGCATACAAGTACTTCTGGTAGGTGAAGAGCATTCATACTGAAGATCGCTTAAACCACACTGGGCATGCTATCTCACTCATGTGCATGTGTAATCAAAGGTGATAAGCTTATTTTACAAGAAAGGTGAACAGGATGTGGGTCTCAGAATTTAATTTATGACCTCAGCAGTGTGTGATGAGAACTGGGGAACTATGTATGTTCCAATCTTGAAGTAAACCAGCACAAACTGCAGCTCACACTCCCAGGGCACCTGATTGCAGAGCTGTCATCCATCCAATTTCTAAAGCCCAGCCAGAAGCAAGAGCAAGAAAGCTGTCTTTGTGTTCAGATTTCTATGTGAACTTCCTGTTTTTACAGTTCAGCAGCAATAGCAGTTCCCTGCAAGGTGAGAAGCACAGAGCCTGATGTCATATATTGCCTGCCATGCAAACAAAATTCTGTAATAGATGCTCTGGGTTCATTCGTAACACACATACCAAAAATAACTTTTTACAGATAACTTTATACATGAAGAGCTGTTGAACTTCCCTATGAAAATAAGTAGTTTATAAAAATCAACTGATCATAGTAATTTGAGGCATTTGAATAACGTTCAGGTTTTTTTGTGGCAAGGTTATCTATGGGAAATAGTCACGGAGAAGTTAAATGACTTAAGAGAAGGCACATGGAATTATGTTATGTACCTGTATGTTAGTGGCAGATGATAATTGAAAAGACCTTTCCTGCAACAGACTCTTAACTTGCTGGGACTCCCTGGCATTTCTCCAGATTACTCACATACAGTATGCCAGAGCCCTTGGGTATGGTTATAGAGAAGTTGATGCTCATCTGTGGAGTAGATTTCTCCTGGTGCAGCTCAGAAAATCATTTACCTCTATATCCCTTCTAAATGCCACTGTCATTGCCTAAACACAATGTGCATTTGTATTCCCCAACTGATACTGGAAAACCTGGTTTGGAAAGTGACACTATTAACTAACTGAAATACAAGCTTTGTGATAGCACATTTGTGTATATTTTCAAGCAAAGCTGATATTTTAATGATCTTACACATAAGTAAAATGCAATGACATTTTTGTTGTTCATCATGATGAACCTTTCTTGTTTCTTAGGATACGTTGATATTGGGCTAATTCCGAAAGGTGCGAGAGGAATCAAAGTCATGGAAGTTGCAGAAGCAGGAAATTTCCTTGCTGTGCGAAGCAAAGACCCAGAAAAATACTACCTGAATGGAGGCTTTATCATCCAGTGGAATGGTGAATACAAAGTGGCAGGCACGACATTTCAGTATGACAGAAGAGGGGACCTAGAAAATCTGACTGCTCCAGGACCCACTAATGAATCAATATGGATTCAGGTAAATAGGATATCACTAGCAAAACCTGCTGGGTTTGGAAGGCAGCAGAATGTGCTGGGGCTCTGAAACCGAGGCTGGAAAAACAGGTATATTTGTGTATAAACCACTCTATTAGCATGCTGTCTTGCAAAAAGCAGTTGAACTGTTTTGGAGAGAAATTAAACACCTTGCTTGAGAGGGTTGTTCGTCCTGCCTGAAAACAGATGTCTAGTACCATTGTCTGATGATTATTAAAGGCTGGTATAATCCAGTGCTACCACTAGGACAGCGATCCTCCCACCTGTAGTTGGTCAGTCCTTTGTCCAAACTTCATTGTCTCTTATGGCTAGTTAGAACAGTATGTGGCCGTGGTGTGAACTAGACCCAGATGAAAAGTAACTGTTCATCACGAAAAGGGAGCTGATGTCAAGCTGTGAACAGTGAGAGCTAGGGAAGGCTGACAGCAGTGACAGCTTACACTGAGCAAGAAAACAGAGCATTAGATAGATGGATTAATAGCTTATAGTAAGTGAAATAGGTCCATTTAGTATCCATTGAGGTTACTCCCTTTTGTTTCTTTTCCGTTGCTTTATCAGTTCTGACTTAAATGTAACCAGTTCTGTTAATTCTGCAAAAAGAGTTTTAAATTTCCCCTGTGTTCTCTGAATTTACCTTTCCTGGCTTGTTTGCCTGTGTATCCACCATGCAATTAAAAGAAGTATTAGGGGTGTGATGGGAGCCACTTTCACACTTTGAACGTCTGGTGACAGGCAGATCTAATGGGTGATCAATCTTCACTGTCAGTAACAAGGTCAAGGAAACAATTAGCAGGATGACTAGAAGGTCATTGCTGAAGTCTTTTATCCCTTGATGATGTTTTTCTTTTCTCCCTCTCATCAGCCAAACAGTAAATTTCTTGAGTGGCTCTTCTCAATTGGAATTTTCCTTCTTAATCCAGAAACACTAAAAAATAATAACTGAATAAAGTCTGTAATTTTTTTACCTACTAGTTGTTTTGTAACATCTATTTCAGAAGGGTAGGGAAATTATAATTTATAATGGTGGTAGGCAATAGCTCTTAATCAGCAGCACATTTGGCAGTGCCTTGGATGGACTTCGCATTATCTTTTCTTACAGTCAATAGGATACCAGTTATGCTGACCTGTCCTTGCAGAAGTGCCTGGCAAACAACTGTGTCTTAGAAAGATATATGTATACCACTGTAGGCACACAAATGGAAGTTTTGCCAGTCTGCTTTTCCGAACTGACAGTAGGCTCCAAAATGGGCTGCTTTAAACCTTGCTGATTCTTCTGTCTTCATGCTTTGAAAGCTTTGGGCCAGTAGATTATTAAAATCTTAAGTAATTAAATAAACCACACTCTTTTTTCAGCTACTTTTTCAAGAAACTAACCCTGGAATCAAGTATGAATATACTGTACGTAAAGAAGAAAGCCATGAGAATGAAATTGGAGAGCCAGAGTATTTTTGGCAGTATGGAGACTGGACAGCCTGCAGTGTTACCTGTGGAAGAGGTAATTCCTCACTTCCTTTTTCTGTTACTGTTTATCTTTGTTACTGGCAAATCTCTAAGTTATCCACATAGTGTCCTTAAAGAAGTAAGGTTCTTTAAATTGCATTTGGTGGGAGATCAGATCACATAGTTACAATAATGTATTTTGGCTTTAAAATGTTATTAATTCATTTAAGGCAAATAGGCTTCTGTAATACCTGCCCTGAAATTCTCAACCTCTGTGAGCCAAAATGAAAAAGTACAGTTTTCTTTCCTCATAATTTGTCAATATTGTTCACAGTAACCCTACTTTCCAGCAGTACTCGTTTCTGACCTACTTTTGTTTCCCTACTGAGTCTTTCCAATATGTTAACTAGAAAAAATATTCTTCATTTCTGTCCTGCCTTGATAAGCAACAATGCTTTTTGTGCACTTCTCAGTAATTACTTTATTTAAGTCAGCCTTGAGAACTTTTAAGTCTTTGCCGCTGTCAGTACAATGGCTTGGGAACAGCTGTTGTTATTATTGTAGTTCTGTGCAGCGTGTTAAACCAGACAAGCAGAATGATGACTATGAAGTAGGATCTAACAACAGGTCTAGAAGTTTGCCTTTGGTAACACACAGGAAATGCTAGCAGGAAATTAGTTGATATAGTTAACAGATCAATGAGATGAAGTTAATGCTTTGAGTAAACCAATGATAATGATAAAAAGACTGAAGTTTTCTTTACAAAAGTAAAGGTTTTTATCCATCCTTTGTGGGAATTATTTTTAAAAGATGAGAAAAATGTTGTGTGTGAAAGGAAGTCTTCACTTGGGAGGAAGAGATGCAGCCTTCCATCTGAATTAGTTCCTGAGTTTCAGTGGACTGAAGAGTCCTGGAGCCTTGTTCTGTGTACAGAACAGTAGAAGATCAATGTTACAGCCGCTGGACAAATAACATGAAATAAGCCTTTTCTCTTTCTAATGCTAGGGTATTGTTTGATAACTATTGCTTTCTTTAACTACATTCCAGAAGGAAAGGAAAAGAAAAACAGATGTTGTAACAAATCCAGTTGGGAGTCGAGAAGCAGTGATGATTACAGGAGTAATAATTTTTTAATATTTCCTGTCAGGGAAGACGCTAAAACAATGCATTTTCAGTGGTTTGAACAAAGGGTATTGTATGGCCTTGATTTTAGAGAAAATTAAAAGAAGAATTTTAGAAGAATAGTGTAAATTAACCCATCCCAATAACATTTCTATGTTATAAAAAAAAATGTGTATATATAATGGGTATATAGAGAGATGTTTATACATATATATATATATATGTTTGTGCAAATATTTGTGTGGTTTGTTTGGGGTTGGTTTTTTTTTTTGAGAAGAGACTCAGCACAAAGTGCCACATGCTTTCATGTTAGCAGTCAAAAAACAAAAGCATTTTCTTTAAACAGATATCCAAAACAGGTGTTTTGCTTAATCGCATGCTGTATGTTTTAGTTCTGATACCTAGTTGTGAACAGTGTTTAATGTATCAACTGGCATGATAACAAAAAGGGGTGGGGGAAGTGTTATGTCTTGGGTTTTTTTAGTAGCAGATGCACTTTTCCCAGAACTATTTCTCACTAAGTAAATTATAACCCTGTGTACTACCTTCTGGCTAAAGAACTGTGTGACTTGGCTTTGATTTCTAACTGCCACATGGGTTGCTTAAATAGAGGACTGCAGGATATAGGGTTTTTTTCAGTTTTTATTTAATAAGTGGCTTCCCCTGCTTACTGTCTTTGGGCTCCTAATAAATATTTCTTGAGCTCATAGTCTTTTGCTTTGCCTAAGTAGAAATGATATGTTTCAGGCAAGATTGTGTACTTATTGACATGAGTTTGCAGGGGAACCAAGAGGTGCATCAGAGTTCAAACAGGGCACAGAAACCTTCCCAGATCTCTGCATTCCTTCAGGGACAGGATAAATTAATAGACCCTTTTCTCTCTTCTCTCTTAGATGCATACATTTACTTGTAAAAGTAACTGAACAGGTGTAAAGGAGGATGTAATCTGCTAACATATGATGCAGTCAGGGTATTGTCGCTTACTCCCTGCCCAGAAAAAAGGGAAGCCCTGGCACAGAGCTTCAGTGCACGGCTTGAACCAGGAGAGCTCTGGTATTACAGTCTGTCTGCAGTTTTCTGCAGGTACCTCATGCTCAATCTGGTTGTGCTCTGGGCTATCTGAATGTGGACTAGCTGTTCTGTTGTATTAGCTTGGCACTGAGTCTGAGCAAGCTGGCCATTCTAAGCAGCACACTGATGCAGTAGTACCACACTGGTTTATGCCTGGATTATCAGAGTACAAAGCCATCAGCAAAAACACCTGGAGCTTTGTTGCGTTAAAAAAAGGGGCATAGCAGCAGGGAAGGTGTATTTGGAAAATGATAGCTGTCCATCATTATGGAAATTTGGAAACTCTAAAGTCTTGCTACTTTTAGCAGGGAATATGGACATGGTAGTGACTGTTGACCTAGAACCGGAAAGTCTTACTTTGTTATGCATTATTTCGGTTTGATCCCCCTTAGTTCAGTTCAGGACCAGGAGGCAGAATAAAGGCAGAACTGAATGTTCCCAACGTTGCTGGATTAAACAACACCCTTCTCTGACTTGCACAGAACTTCCTTCTGGCTTGGAATGATGAGGTTGATTTTATCTGAACATACACTCCGTTTAGATTCAGAATTTATTGCTCTTGGCAGTAACAGACCTGTTGTGCCAAATCTCAGGCACCTGAAGAGTTTTGAAAGGTTTGTAAGATAAAGTGCATTGAAGTAGGCAAGATCATCTTCTGTTATTGGTGTGCTGCCTGACAAGTCTTACTGAAGACAAGCCTACAGTGGGAGTCAAGGAGATAAGAAAAGTTGCATGTATGGTAGCAGTAAATCCAAGGGCACTTTGTCCTTTTGTAGCCACTAAGATCAGGACAATGCAAACACATGCTTTCTGGAGCCAAGTGAGTGAGCCTGATTTAGGGAGTGACAAATAGGGCTGCAGGCATGGGAATTGGCTGACGCAGGAAAGTCTTATGTGTCTTAAGAGAAAACATATAGTTTTAGCCTTATGATACATCTCCTTACCCGAGCAAAATGCTCCTGGAAAAGGCCCAATGATACTAATGTCTTTGTAGAGTGAATCTGTCCTTTCTCAAAATTAACTAAGGGCAGCTCCTCAAAGATACTTTCCAAAAGATTCTTGGCCTCAAGGTACGACCACGCCATGCCCTGACCCCTGTCCTTCCCCAGCTTCATTGCAACTGAGAAAGAGAAGATGCAAATGTGCTCATGTTTTCCTTCATTTCCTTCATGTGCCCCTGTCTTTTGTAGTCTCAAAGAGTGGGTCTGGCCATTCTACAGTAACAGCATTTAACAGGAAAAAAATACTATCTGAAAAAGTCAATGTTTTCTGTAGCAAACATACCTAGTACTGCGTGCAGGGAAAAGGGTAAAACATTGCAATACCTGATACCCATTTGCAATGTAGAAGATAGTTCAGTAATTACATTGCAATACATTACACAGCAAACAAATGCTGAAGGTGATGATTTATAGTAAAAATCATAAGCCTTGCTCTGTCTGCTCTGTGGGGCAGTTTGACTCTCTGCCTGCCATTTGCTTTATGCAGAAAGGAATTGCATTGCAGTCAGAATGTGTGCACACCGGACAGTGTCCTGCAAACTGCTGCAACTTCTGGCCGAGAGCCTGTCCCTCCAGAGCCTGCTGTCAAGACAGCATGTAAAGCCCTTAAGCTTTTTAATAGGAAGATTAATTTAAGTGCATCACTGAGGTTTTTTTCTAGACCAACTACCCATTATTCTTTCTTTAAATAATGGTGAATTAGAAATTACAAGTATAAATCCTTCATCCTTGTCTAAAGACTTTAATCATGTTTCTTAGAACTAGCTTTAAGTGGCATTGAACATAACAAGAAGCAAAGCACAGCTGCAACTAAGGGAGAATATTAGGCAACCTCAACAAGTTACTTCTCCATAGATAACATCAATAATTGGCAAATTTCCAAAGCCTTGCAGAAGGACTTAACTGTAAGATTTGTTTGGGGGTTAATTGTTATGTGCCCTCTAAATCCTTCACAACTGTTATCAAGGCTACTTTGCAAAATTACCTCCAGGTGTTCCTGAGCTGAAATGTACTACTAAACTTGCAGCACTGATTTTAGAAAACAAAGGTCACTGTATTTTCCTTCGCTATTATGGGTCTAAGTTTTATAACACCAAGAATGTAAAGGTTGGCTCTTGTATTGGGTACATAACTTGGGCATGCACTGAGTATAATCTGTTCATTCAAATACCAAAGTTACCTCCTTGCAGAGTATGTGATTTGATGTGCAACTGTGACAATTCAAATTAGTTTTATAATCAATTATACTCTTTTGCATACACGTTTTGTATGTTTGCTTCTGGTCGTAGAATCATAGAATGGGTTGGGTTGGAAGGGAACTTAAAGATCATCCAGTTCCAACCCCCCTGCCATGGCAGGGACACCTTCCACCAGACCAAGTTGCTCAAAGCCCCATCCAGCCTGGCCTTGAACACTGCCAGGGAGGGGCAGCCACAGCTTCTCTGGGCAACCTGTTGTCTCACCACCCTCACAGTGAAGAATTTCTTCCTAACGTCTAAGCTAAATCTGCCTTCTTTCAGTTTGAAATAGTTACCCTTGTCCGGTCACTGCACTCTCTGATGAGGAGTCCCTCCCCACCTTCCCTGTAGCCCCCTCTAAGCACTGGGAGGCCGCTATAAGGTCTCCCCAGAGCCGTCTCTTCTCCAGGCTGAACAACCCCAACTCTCTCAGCCTGTCCTCATAGGGGAGGTGTTTGCACCCCCTGGTCATCTTCATGGCCTCCTCTGGACCCGCTCGAGCAGGTCCATATCTTTCTCGTGCTGGGGGCCCCAGATCTGGACACAGCACTGCAGATGGGGTCCCACCAGAGCAGAGTAGAGGGGGAGAATCACCTCCTTCCGCCTGCTGGCCATGCTTTGTTTGATGCAGCCCAGGGTACAGTTGGCTTTCTGGGCTGTGAGCGCACATTGCCAGCTCATGTCCAGTTTTTCATCCACCAACACCCCCAAGTCCTTCTGGGCAGGGCTGCTCTCAATCAACTCATCCCCCAGCCTGTATCTGTGCTTGGGGTTGCCCCAACCTTCATTTCTGTTCTCAGCCTTGATTTTGCCCAAACTGAGGGCTATGCAGCCAACAGATTTCTAATCTGTTTTGAAAACCTTCCACGCCCAAATGATTTTAAAATGGCTTCTTTTTTGCAAATGAAGTGAGAACTCAGGAGCTGAGTGGTTCAACCTCCTATCTAAAAAGCCCTGCATTAGGAATGAAGTGGCACAGAGAGGCAGAAGTAATCTCTGAACAGAATTAGTGAAATCAAAACCATTCTTTGATCTGACTCTTTTCATTCTTGGTTTCTCTCTCTCTCTTTTTTTTTTTTTTTTCCCCCAGAAATATTTGTAGGGTTTTTTTCACAGAGCTGAGATGGTGCACCTCTGTGTAAAGAAATATGGGTGTGGGAAGGGCTATGGTACACTGAATGCTGAGATGCGCAGACAGGAATGGGATGTTCCCACTGCAGAGGAAAAAGCAAGACCTTTGCAGTGGGATTATGACCACAGAGACTATGTCCTGATGAATACAGACAGCATCATTGTGCATGCAAAACAGTTGTCAGAATGGATTAGTTAGCACTGACGTCAGAGAGGAGTAGAAGATGTGAAGGGAGGAAAACAGCTACCCTCTCAGAGCCCTATAGAAATAGTGTTTAGGTTTCCACTTTAACTGAGTTTTTAAGGATATTTAGAACTTTTCATCTGTGACTTAAATAGGGTGTTACACATTTAAGTTATGTGACAGGGTCAGTATGACGTGACTAGTTTTCTCCTTTTGCAATATTTTCTAGTTCAGCTTTCTCAGCTGAAAAAAATAACTGTGTTTATGTCCTTATAGGTATACCTACATATATAAGTGTGCATCAATATAGGCATATAGGATTCCTTCCAACTTTGTAACTGAACTATACACAGTCATAATAAAAAAAACTATGCATTTGTGGCTTCTTCAAATATATACATCCATCCCAGAACTTTCCAGATTTTGAAACTACAGCGGGAGTTCACATAACTTCCGTAATAAAAATTATTTGTGTGAATAAATCAGTTTATTGGTGCCAGCGATCAGCTGATGTTATACATGAATGTACAGCCTCAAAACAAAACTTCTGCAAAGGTTTATAGTGGTTTTAAAGGGAATTATAGCAACCAAAATGACACTAAAAAATTTATCAGAGCCAAAGAGTTCTCTTATTTGCATTTGTAACAGCAACATATCATGATTTTGAAAGGGACAGAAACATATTTCTGTGAACTGTTTTGTTTACAACTGGCAGGAAGATTACTAACTATTTATTACATTTTTCATAGCATAAACTAGAGCACTGCTCCCTGGGAGTTCTCAGTGAAATCTCTGCTGCTTGAAGTCCCTGAGGGACAGGAGAGAGCCACATCCAGCCACATTGCAGAATCATGCAGCTACTTTCACCTCATGTACCCTGGAGCTTGAATGCTTCAGCGAAGGGTATTAACAGGAGCACAAGGCTGCAGTCCGTTAATCCTCCCTTCTAGGTGAAACTAATCCTTGTAGCAAATCAAATCAACCGTCATGTATGACTGGAGTGGACTCAGTCATTAAGTCCTGTGCTGTTGTCAGTAATTGTCTTACGTGTCTCAGTCACAAGGCTGAAAGTACTCTAAAAGCTATAGCATTTCCTCACAGTGTCACAGACCTAATGTCTTAAGGTGCTGTAAAACTGAGGTGCAGGTTTCCATCTGCGTCTATGGAATGACCCAAATATGCATAGAAAGTTTTTAATACCCTTGTGTTGTGGAGGCCTTTTTCAGTAATATCTGACTGCAACCTCCCCTTCACACATGCAGTCCGTGCTCAGTTCTCCCACCAAAAGTTAACCTCTGTTGCTAGCTTTGGATTTCCTAGTATTAAAGTTGGTATTCAGTTTTTTCTGTATCTATTTTTATAAGTAGATTGTTAAATTTTGGAGAGGAAAAAAAAGTTTGGATGCTGTGAAATAACTTAAAGCAAGATAACTGTAATGCTAGCAAGACATTTTAGGAAATACTTTTTAATTGCCAGATATGGGAACATTATTGTATAGAGGAATATTTTCGTATTTCCCAAATATTATCTATGGATTACTGTTTTTACCTTCCAGATAGTTTCCCACACTGTTTATTAGGAGGTGTGAAGCAAGGAAAAGCTTGATTCCTAAACATTTTGCAAAATAGCCTGACACTTGTCCCTGACACCATAGTAACATAGGATCTTTGCTTCCCAGGAGAAGGATAAAAATCACAGAGATACAGTGACCTACCATCTGCATATTAGTTGCTGTGAATTAATAGCACCATTGACTTAACAAGAGTTAATAAACTGAAGAAACCTTGTTATATATCTATAATGCCACTATTTTAATACTTTTATATCAGTCTAGCTACAACCTGTTAAACTGTGATATTGTAATTTTTTTTTTTTTATTTTTACGCTGGATTTGCTGCATAGAACCTACTTCAAATTTTTGCAAAACCGTGTGGAAGGCAGGCCCCTGGAAACTGGCTTTCTTTAGATTCTCACCAGGATAATGCAATATTTTGGTTCCTGTTTCTTTCTGTTAAATACATGGGAGTTTTCATAAGTGGAACTGTTAGGAAATAACCCAAATTGTATGTATGGGAAGTCTCTGCATCTCTCATCGTTACTGTGCTTTGCCTCTTATGTTGAGTGCTGTGTGTTAGTTATTTAGAAAACAGAAGACTTTCTCCCTCATGTTGTGGCATCATCATTTTCAGTCAAGATATGCACCAAAACTTCTTGAAAGTAGAATTGAGCATTAAGAGTCACAGGCTTATGGTTTTGCTTCTACACTCAAGTTTGTGTTCTGCTTAAACAGCCTTCCCAGAAGTACAAAGAAAAGATCAGCAAAAATACCCTTGTTGTGAATAGTCTGATGCTGGTGAGTTGCCTTTTATATGTGAGTAATCCACGAACCATTCATAGCCCTTTAAACCTGCTTCAGGGCCTGCAGGAGCCCTTTTTGAGACTGACAACTAAATTGAGATTAAGGAAAGTGCTTTCTAATGTGTTGCTTGAACTATCTGATCTAAAAGAGCTCTGCTTAACACCTTTTCAGCTTGAATAAAGGATGCTCATACCTGATTTAACCCGGACTTTCAGCAGAACTGACTTTCATGCTGTTACTGTATTCTGGGATGTGGAATACAACCTGTGTGTACTCCCCATGCCAGAGGATTTCTACAGCTCATCCCCAGTGCCTACATTTAACCCCTACCTGGGGCTAAACTGTGACAGTTGCTCTATCACCCAACAACCCCTCACCAGCCAGGAAGGGGAATGCAGAAAAGGAGAGCAGACCCATGGGTAGAAATGAAAACAGGTTTAATGAAATAGCACGAATACCAACAAAAGTATATGCAAAGTTGTACTCAGCCAAATGAATATGCAGCAGTCACAATCGACAGAAGAGCAGCCATCCAGAGCAGGAAGAAGCCAGAGGAGGAGCAGGAGGGACCCCAGCAGGAATCCCACATGAGCCCTCCTTCCTCAGCCATCCTTCTCCCTTTACAATGACCATGACATGATGGTACAGGCTACCCCTGTAGCTAACTCAGGTCAGCTGCCCTGGCTGACTTGAAACTGCTAACAGCCTGCCCAGCATGGCTGGGCTGTGATTCTGTACCAGCCAAACCAGGACACCCAGCCTACATGGATCACTGTTAATTTTTTTTGTGTATTTCTCTCACAGGGGTGCGGCGCCAGATTGCCCACTGCATGCGGAAGGGAAGCGGAGCAATCAAAAACTCCTTCTGTGACCCAGCAACACAGCCAAACGGGCGACAAAAGAAATGCTACGAAAAGGACTGTCCGCCCAGGTAATGGGTACTGGGAGGGCTCTGGTAATGCACCGTCTTCAAAGGCAAGTGTTGGTTCTAATACCAGGTAGCGTGGCATCTATGGCCTGCCATGATGAGAGCTCCCAAGCATTTCAGACCAAGGTGGCAGAAACCCAGTAATGGACAAATTAGGAGTGAGCTGCCCTAAGAGGATTCCAGTGCAAGTTACTGAGCAGTCTGTGCAGAATGGCAATTGCTCTCTCATCTGTATAGCTGCTCTTTTTGTTCAGTTTAGGTACAGGTGTGCCTGAAAACCCTATACATTCGTATTTATTTTAAAAATCCTATTCCTGTCTTAGTTCAAGTGATAATGTATTACTGTGTGTTCCAAAAACTAACATGCAGAGAGGATTTTTTTTAAGCCTTTTGGTGCAGTTTTTCAGTATTTTTTGGTACTCCTTTGGAAGGGATCGATATTGGTTTTAGTTCATGCTCAAGGTACTGGGACATCCTGCGTTTATCTTTCATTGTCTTTGGAAGTTGCTTGCCATGCTGTCCACAATGGTATACTAGTCTTCCCCTAGTAATTCTAGTTAAGTCAGAATCAAATGAAAGTATTACAGTGGTTCCCGTAAAGCGTATTGAGTTACGTTTACCAGCAGTGAGTTTCATGAAGCTTTAATGTAAAAAATTCTGCATGGCTGTTGGTTTTATTAGTTGTTTTAAAGTATCTTTGCAACAGTGTATGATGCCTCCTCTGGGAATCATATCTTTACACTTACAGCCTCTGTGAATGGCTGTTAAAAGCATAAACTACCAGCTTTTCATAATTCTTTGTAGATTGCTGGGAAATCTATTGGCAGTAGATCAAACTTATTAACTAGTTGACTAGTTAAGAGCTGAGGCTACTTGCATACATGAGGGTGTTTTTTATTTATAGCACATATAAACTATGCCATTTATTCCGAAGTTCCAGATTAGCTGAATTTATCCCATTTGTTCTAAGTGACTGCATTATTCAGATCTGCTTTTGAAAGTGAGGGAGCAGAATTTGTCCCTTGCTGGGCAGATTGTAGAATTGTGTGATGTGTGAATGAAGCTTTTCTGCAGGCCAGGCAGAAAAGCTCTCATGTGCTGCCAACATGAGTGATGCTTCTCAAGCTCATTCTGCACTGCAGAGGAAAGCACTAGTTATCCTTCTGAGGATAGCAAAATACTGACAAAATGCAGTGCTGGAAACCCATATGTATTTAGTTGCAGAGTCACATTTGTATTTATTTTTCTCTTAATAACAGAAGAGGGACTGTAGTAGTTTGACCAAGGGTCTACTGAAGTCCCTGTTCTGGCTCCCAGCAGGGCCTCCATGCCTAAGAAAGGGCAAAGACAAGGCAAGCATAAATTATATCTCTTTCTAATATTCCTCCAGCTCCCGACTGGCTTTAATTCAAGGCATTTCCACAGGCTTTTACAGCTTGTCTAATCAGTAACTTCCAATGGACCTCTCTTCCAAGTACTTGTCCAGCTTCCTTCTGCAACCTTGTAAAACTTATATACAACTTCCTCTGCAAGAAGTTCCACAGCTTTAATGCCTACTGTATGAAGCACCACTGCACCTGTTTTGAACCTGGCTGTCACAGCCTTTTTTCATTGATGGCCCTGAGTTCTTCTGTTGGAAGAGATGGCAGTGAAGAATGAATTCCTAGCCATCCTTCCCAAGCCCTTCATTTTGTAGATCTGCTCTTTGTTTCAGACTGTAGTCCCAGCATGGAATTTAGTTGGTATTTGCTTTCCATGGCATAATTCAGACAGATGTAATCCAGTTTGTCTTCATCTGAAATGCAAGACAGCACTTAGTGCAGTTTGTTCATTTATTGTTTCTAAAGAAAATCTGAATGTTGGAGGAAGGTGTGACTGTCCCATACGGCATGATACGGTATAACTGAGAGCTCATGTGAAGCTGCCGAAGACCAAGTGTTCTGTTGAGAGCTGGCTAAATTCTGTGCAAGAGTTGAGGACAGTGCCATTAAACACAACACTGCAGGGGACCTTTGGTTAGTGCTGCAGCCACAGGACTGAAACTGTTAGATGATCTCATGCTTCCCAACAGTGAACCATTTTCTTTATAAGAATATCCTATCTAAAACAAGACAGATGTTCTTTTGCATAACCCTCCCTCCTTCGGTCTCCTAAATCCCACTGATGGAAGATGTGCTGCCATGAAACTAGCTACTAGACCACTAAATCAGAATTAGATAATTTATTAAACAGTAGCTACAGGCAAAGAATAGCATTATGATAATGTTTGTGACTCTCACAATCTAGATCTTATCTCATTATTTCATTTCAGGAAGTTAATTATAAACCATTTAAATGACAGGCTTCTGAGAAGTCCAGGCCTTAACATTCTTCTTTGTTAGTTGATTTGGTCTCCATTTATTTTTCCCATGCTTTCTACTGAAAGAATCTGGAGCAAAACAAATAAAATATTTAAAATACCTCAATTCATGTATGTCACATGTGGACTCACAACAAAATAAAGATGTCTGAACAGTTGAGGGTTAAAATGTCATACAACCGCTCACGTAAAACTTGAGTAGCACTGCTTAGTAGGAGTGCAACGAGACTGTAGCATAAATGCATGGGGTTTTCCACATTACGTTACAGAATATGGTTTCCAGTTGTATGTTTCTCTGGTACGCGGGTATTTAGCTCCATAGCTGTTATGATAAAAATCAATAGATACTACTTCAATAAAAAGACTGAGATTTTAACTACTTACAGCATTGCAAATAAAAGTTTTGCTCTCCCCTGTAAAGGAAGTTGCCTGAAGCCTATTTAACCTGACTATCAACTTGAGCAGAGTAATGATAGTCTCTTTTACAAGTACATGGGATCTCCTGCTTTTTATCTGCTGTTACTGTGTTGTCCTGCTTACAGACTCCTTAGTAAACTCCAACAGCATAATAAGAATAGGAAATCTTGTTTCTGTTATAATACACAGAGTGAAAATCAGTGCCCTGTTGGTAGCTGCTGTGCCTGATGCTATACAAATACACAGTGAAAGAAGACAGTCTTTCTTTAGGTGTGACTCAACATGGAGGGAGGGAGGGAAGCAACATTCAGCCCCATAGGCAGGGACATAGCAAACTTTGGTTCCAAAATCTCATGCTACTACTTTGTCAACAGGGTCCACACCTCATTCAGCACACATCATCTAGGTATAAATGAGGATTGTATGATGGACAAGTCTGTTGGGCCCTGCCTGAATTGTTACAGACCTTGGAAACTCAGCGTGGGAGGAGAAGAGATAGGTCACATTTAAGGTAGCTGAATGCCACCTGAGAGAGTCAGTTTCTCCCTACCTCTGTCCAGGGCTGGACTGCAGAACAGCTGAGCACTCACAGCTGCAGCTGAAAACTAACTTGAGATTATGCTTTCACCATACAGACTGCTCTCTCGTTCGGCAGCCTTAGGAAAATTAGTGCTCACACAAATTAATTACCCAAATCATGCATTTGCTTGTTTGTTTGTTTGTTACCACAGTCTTTCCATGCAATGCCTGCCTGCGGAGATAAGACAGTCCTGTCGCTTTGCAGGGATGAGGTCATGCATTAATATTGAAGAACCACTCAGTTGCTGTTGTGGTAAATACCATCAGAAACCAGAAGCAGGAACAAGTATGGGGATGGCAAATCCCACCAGGCTTCAGTTTCCACCAACTTGTCCCAGTCTCTCACCACGATCAGCACAGCTACCTACTAGTTTTCTTGCCCATATCCTTTTCTTTGCCAAACATCCCTCTATACATGTGATCTAAAGAAAGCCTTGTTTATAACCTGCCCAAAGCTAAGTCTGTCTGGCAGTGCGCTCCACTCTTTAGCTTACGGCTGGGAGGTCTGACAGCTTGGTCATTTCAACTTAGAAGTTGCATGTTTGGATTTCAGATTGCTGTGTCAGTTCTGGATGTGTGCTCAGCAGTCACCTTGGTTATGCCTCTGCAGTGTGAGGAGACAGCAGAATCTCCAAGATAAATAGAGTTTGGCAAAGCTCAGGTACAGCTCCCTTCTTTGGGGCATCCTGTACCAGAACAGGGAAATGGGTGGTACCATCCTTGCTTTGCCTTTCTTCCCCTTAGGCTGGGATGCTGCAGTTCAGAAGTCTTCAGTGGGGACCATGAAGAGACAAGAATGCTTGTGCTTCCGTGTTAAGTTTCTCATGCTTGAGTGTTTAAGGCATATGCATGTACACTGGAATGGAAACAGGAAAATACGCCATTAAACTCCAGTTACTGGTAACAATAAACTTTGAGTCAGAGCAAGTTTTTTGAAGTGTGTGTCGTAAACGTGGTGTTGGGCAATTAACTACTTGGCTCACCAGTACCATTTGTTACCTGCACTGAATGAGGAAGAACTCTACAGAAAAAGTTACATGACTAAATGTAATTTAAGATTGACCATGAAGGTGCAATAGGATAAAATCTTAATCCTGGTATTTCCTAACTTTGGATCACCTTACTTTCTTCTGTGGCTTTTTAGAAATATTTTGTGTGCAGTAGTTAGTCATGCACTGTTACTGCTGATCAAGATAGGTTCTATAGTAAGCTCTGTTTATTTATTGTTAGGAGTTCAGTATTTAAACCTGTGAACTGCTGAACCCTCACTCAGAGCCATTTGAAAATGGTGAGGCAGGGGGTGTCAGCTTAGCATGTCAGTAGCTTGAAACGTGTGATCTGGTTCCATTAAAATTAATAGGGCAGTTCACATATTTTAAGTTGCACTTGTGTTGAAGTGTCAGGAATTTACAAGATGCTAGAGATGATAAAATTAGAAAGAAGATGCAAGAGATGAAAACCACCCTGAAATGCTTGATTCAATAATATATTTTTCTCTTTTTTATTGTTGTGTTCCGCTAAGGCATGCTCACTTTTTCTCTTTAACCACTTGTTAGTTTTCCTTTGTTGTTGGCAGAAGCATGGAGGAGCAAGAAACAATCCAAAAAGGGCAACAGAAGGAAAAAATAGTTTTTTCTTTTATTGCAGCAATATCCAGAGGCCTCGCACAGGGTCGTGATGGCAATGAGCTGCATTCTAGAGCATGTAGCAAAACATGAAGTGAGCAACAGCCAAGCCCTCTCAAAGGCCCCTCTGACATCCTCTGAAGTGCCCCAGAGGGCTTCTAGGGTAATTTAAAATTAAGTGTGGTATGTGTGCATAACTAAAGAGAAGGAAGTTAGGTGTAGGTACCCTCTAGAATACCAGATGGTTGCACAAAGGAGTTGTGTGCATAGCTTGCGTGCTCTGAGTCTTTTTTTTTTTTTTTTTTTTAATGATTAGGAGTAGATATCAGTGCCTTCCACATCAGTGACTGCTTATTTGCAACTGAAGAGTAAGTTAATCAGGAAACAGAAGGAACTTAGAAACTACAGAGGGAAGGGGAGAGGGATTGTCAGCAAACTGAATAATCCAGAAATGCAGTAAGATTGGAGACAAAGCAAGGAGCAAAAACAGTTATAAAACTGGATGAACTTTGATGTATTTATCAGAATGGGATTATTTTGCTCTAAGCTCATTGACCTTAAAAAGAAAAAAAATACAATAGAATGGTGTTGGTCGTAAGTCAAAATGAATTTTTTTCTGCCTTTCTGTCTAGAAAGGTGTTTTCTAAATATATCGTTGTTTGGTTTTCAGCATAAGGCTTTGTCATGACCTGCTTCAGAACTCAGGAACGAGTAATATTGTCTAGGAGATTTTGTGGCTTAGAATTCACAGCTGGGCCACATTTTTTATACAGCAGCTTGGAGCTGTGTTCTTGCCTAGGACACTCTAAACTGGAAGGAAAAAGACTTTACTTGGATAGAATTGGTTTTTAAAATAAAAAAGTATAAAGGTAGATCTTGAGGCAAATGTCACAGTTGATGCCAATGCTTCTTGAATAGTAGAAACCCAGAAATTTTTGTCCTCTTTTCTTATCATGGAAGGCAGATATGCAGGTATTTGATCCACTCTGGGTCAGCATGAGAAGAAATAGGGGGATGAAGCTGGAGAAAGGCTAAGGTAAACCGAATATGAATCATAGAATCATAGAATAGTTTGGCCTGAAGGGACCTTTAGAGGTCACCTAGTCCAACCCCCTGCAGTGAGCAGGGACATCTTCAGCTGGATCAGGTTCCTCAGAGCCCTGTCCAACCTGACCTTGAATATTTCCAGGGATGAGGCTTCTACCACCTCTCTGGGAAACCCCTTCCAGTGTTTCACTACCCTCATTGTAAAAAATTTCTTCCTTATTTCTAGGCTAAATCTGCCCTCTTTTAGTCTGAAACCATTGCCCCTTGTCCTATCATGACAGACCCTGCTAAAAAGATTGGCCCCACCTTGCCTGTAGGACCCCTTTAAGTACTGGAAGGTCACTAGAAGGTCTCCCTGGAGCCTTCTGTTCTCCAGGCTGAACATCACCAACTCTCCCAGCCTGTGCTCACAGGGTTGGTGCTCGCACCCTCTGATCATCTTCGTGGCCCTCCTCTAGACCTGCTCTAACAGGTCCATGTCTTTCTTCTGTTGTGGGCCCCAGAGCTGGACACGGCACTCCAGGTGGGGTCTCACCAGAGCGGAGTAGAGGGGCAGAATCACCTCCTTCGACCTGCTGGCCACACTTCTTCTAATGCAGCCCAGGATGCTGCCCTCAATCCCTTCATCCCCCAACCTGTATTGATACTGGGCGTTGACCTGACCCGGGTGCAGGAACTGGAGTACCTCATGAGGTTCACATAGGCCCACTTCTCAAGCTTGTCCAGGTCCCTCTGGATGGCATCCTGCCCCTCAGGCATGTCAGGAGAGTGAAGGGGATGCCTTTTGTCAGTAAGGTGTTTTGCATTGGAAAATACTGCACTAGAGGAAACATTTGTCTTTCATTCAGTGAAACATTATGTAGCACACTGTGGAAGACCGTCTTCAATCAGCAGAGACACACAAAAGGGGCTCATTTTTACTTCATGAAGGAACAAAGTCCAGCCTAATGCAGACCCAGAGACTAGGCCCAGAGGTACAGCACTGCAGGGCACTGATCCCACATGGGTGCATGCAGCAGAGCTCTGAGTAACCTGATTTTTGGGGTTTTGTGCCTTGCTGCTTCCCCTTCTGGAGATAACACAGGACCAGTTAAAGCACTTGACCAGTACTGGCTGCATAGACTTGTGTGAGGGGACCTTCTCCACCTCTGTGCTGTCATTTCAGACCCTCTGGTGATTCTCATGTCTTAACTCTTTCTGTATTGAGGTAGCAATAAGCAGATAAACAGTAGGGTAGAGAAAATACATTGCTAAACTTGCTAGCAGTTCCTGAAATTTGGATTTGAAAGACCGTCTACTTGGTGGATTCTTACGCGTTGTAGAAACAACACTTGTTGCCTACTGCTGTCTGGGAATCAGATTCTTTCGGTGACTGGCTGGTGCTGGAGCACAGGGCAGATCTGAAATCTTGAGTGATCTGGACTTTATAAGAAAAGCATATATCTGAACCAAGGATTTAAATTACTGGTTCTTTTTCTGACCCTTTCCTTAATGTGCTTGTGATGGATTGTTTTCTGATGTTTGTTACTGTCCTGGTTTTCAGATGGTGGGCAGGAGAATGGCAGAAATGTTCAACCACATGTGGCCCAACAGGCCAGAAGAAACGAACTGTACTCTGCATCCAGACGGTGGGGTCTGATGAGCAAGCACTGGCTGTCACAGAATGCCAACACCTGCTTAAACCAAAGACCCACCTGTCATGCAACAGAGATGTCTTATGCCCATCTGACTGGACAGTGAGCAACTGGACTGAGGTAAATTCACGTCAACTGATGAACTTTTATTTCAAAATTATCTATTATAGTCAACAGAGAGGACCCTCAACGACCGGCTTTTTTTTTTTTTGCCTTTTTTAAAAAAAAATTCTTTGTTAGTATGTCTTCACAAATCCTTTGTGCAGAAGGAAAAAAGCTGCCCTGCTTGCTAAAGACCTCAGCAAGTGTGGTGTGTTAACTGTTTATAGGGGTTTGGCTTGCTGATCTTCTGGAACTGTAGAACAGAGCATGCTTACATGCTAACAAAGCCTGTGTAATACTCATTACTGCTGTGGATCAGATGGGGGGAGGCCCTGTGTTATGTCTGTAGGCCTACAAAGAAGCATTTTTACATTCTTTACATTGGTATCTCTTGCATTCATAACTCCACTGTTTTTGCAATAGCATGCAAGCTTTTTACTTCTAGTATTAATCTGAAGCCCTAACAGACACTAGAATACCTGTGTATCCTTCAGGAGTTATTTCACAGGCAGCTGATGAACTGGAGAATGTGAGGTCATCAAAATGCTGACTGCATTTGATATACTAAATTTGTTTAAATATACTGCGACATATTCTGCAATATTTTTTAGTATTAATAGGGAGCGCTCATTGGATGTGCTTTGCCATAGGTTTTAATCCATGGAAGGACCTCATGCTTCTCGGGTTTCTTTAGGTTAGGAAGCTGGTATCTACAGGTGTTTCATGACTTCACTTTCCACTGAAGGCAAGAGGAGTTCAGGGTCCCCAACATGTGAAGCAGTCTACTTCTGCATGAAAATTAAAAACGTACTAAGATATTTCTCCTGGAGTGAAGAGAAGTAGGTTTAGAGTCATGTGAACATTTGCAATTATTTTGTTCTGATTTTGTTACTATGACTTGCTCATGGTTCACTTTACAAATAAACAGTTTAGCTATTAGTGTAGCTGACAATCATGACAACAAATGCACAACAAACACTTTCCATTTCAGGTGTCATTAAAAATGAGGTTTACTAAGATTTTCAAACCTTCCAAACCCAATGATCTGGATGCATGAGTTGAATGCACCGTTAGCAAGTTTGCTGATGATACCAAACTGGGAGGTGCTGTTGACTCTCTTGAGGGACAAGAGGCCTTGCAGAAGGATCTGGGTAGACTGGAGCACTGGGCAATGATTAATGGGATGACATTTAACAAGAACTAATGCCAGATTCTGCACCTGGGACAGGATAATGTCAGGCACAAGTATAGACTGGGAGAGGAGTGGCTGGAGAGCAGCCCTGCAGAAAGGGCTCTGGGGGTGCTGGCCGACAGCAGGCTCCGTGTGAGTCAGCAGGTGCCCTGGCAGCCCAGAGGGCAAACCGCATCCCGGGGTGCATCACCCACGGCACGGCCAGCCGGCCTAAAGAGCTGGTTATCCCGCTGTACTCAGCGCTGGTGCGGCCTCCCCTTGAGCACCGTGTGCAGTTCTGGGCCCCACCATTTCAGAAGGACGTGAAGGTCCTTGAACGTCTCCAGAGGAGGGCAACAAAGCTGGTGAAAGGGCTGGGAGGCAGGTCCCGGGAAGAGCGGCTGAGGAGTCTGGGCTTGTCTGGTTTGGAGCCAAGGAGGCTGAGGGGCGACCTCATCGCTCTCTGCAGCTTCCCGAGGAGGGGACGTGGAGAGGGAGGTGCTGATCTCTTCTCCCTGGGATCCAGTGACAGGACACATGGGACTGGTTCAAAGCTGCGCCAGGGGAGGTTTAGGCTGGACATGAGGAAGCGTTTCTTCACCGAGAGCGTGGTCAAACACTGGAACAGGCTCCCTAGAGAGGTGGTCGATGCCCCAAGCCTATCAGTGTTTCAGAGGCCCCTGGCCAATGCCCTCAGTAACACGCCTTAGCTTTTGGTCAGCCTTGAAGTGGTCAGGCAGCTGGACTAGGTGATCACTGTAGGTCCCTTCCAACTGAAATTACTCTGTTCTGTTCATTCCATTTTGAAAACTACTCTCCCTTCTTTTGCCTAACTCTCTTTTTCTACCAAAATCACTATTGTGTTTGAGAGCAGATTCAAATAATGAACTAATAGAATTTTGTGACAGTATTAATTCAGTTTATGCTGCTCACAAGCCATCATCACTGAATGTTTATTGTTTTGTGAACTGAGTAGCCACCATGTTTTAACTGCCTGTGAAAAAATAGACTGGGATTACATGGCTAGCAGTATGATTATATACAAATGGCATGCTGTTACGGAATAGAGCTGGTGCTGGTATGCTGTTGGATTATATTTTCAAGTTACTGATAAAAATAAATTTCTACACCTGTAGAAGTGTAGGAGGGAGCCTAGGACAGACTATTTCACAAGCAGAAATGACAGGATTGTCAGGAAACTTGTAACTGCAGTGTGTTCTTTATTGGTGAATGCAAGAGAGACAGTTTACACAGGCAAAACTTCCTTTTATTCTGAATTTACCTGGCTGTTAGAAAATCATTCTGTATCCTATAGACTGGACATATTTAATTAGGCAGATAATGAGGATACAGTGTAGTAGCCATACTGAACTATCTTTTTAGTACATGGCTGTAATCTAAAGCAGAGATTTTCAAAGCTAATTCTGGGAGACAGCCATTACCCAAAAAAGTTAATGAGGTTGGATGTTCCTTTTAACTCACATGAATGCTAATCTAAATCATCCAAGTGGCAAAGTCTGACAAAATGAGTGTATTGTATTTCTGTGTAAGCACCAACATAGCATTAGTAGTTGCTGTCTTCCTCAATAAGCAAAATCCTTTACCGAACAACTTCGAGGTCAAATTGCAGCTGATGTAAACTTGCATAGCTCTGAGTACTTTAAATGTGCTATACAGCTGGAAGTGCAAAGGAAGACAGACGGAATAGCTGATGAACTTATCTACTCCAGGGTTACTCTGCTTTCTTCCCTTCTTCTGTTGCTGCAGAACCAATGTTATTTTATGTGTGCAAACAGAGGGCGCCTCAGTAACACAAGGTCACTGGCATTTCTCCTGCCCCGTGACCTAGACTAGCTTTAAAAAGGGTTAGATATCCCAGGGGCTTTAAAGTGCTGGCAACAGGAGTGTTAATCACGTCGTGTTAAGCACCTGTTTTATGCCAGCTGAATTAGCTGTTCAGGCTCCCTCGCACCCTAGGAAGACTTCCTCCAGTAGCTTGTATGTAACATCTCCATTCATACTCAACGAGTCATCCAGCCTTAGTACCTCAAACCAGAGAAGTGTATTGGAGTTTCAGAAAGTCCTCAATGGAGCAACAACTGGTGAAGGCATGGCTGTGCCTGTGGGGCTGACAATGACAAACATCACAGAAAAACTGTCTCTTCTTAGCTTCCAGCACCCCTTATACACAACAGTGTTCCAATTTAAATAGAAGCCACATAGGTTAATTGCTTTCGGTAGTCTGTAATTTAGGAGAGACATGCTAGCAGCCCTGGCAGCATGTGGTGGTTGCACTAAGACTGAAAGAAAAATTCATTTCATAAAGTCAACAAGGATCTGTGAGCTGCATGGATGATCACAGCGGGTTTGTGGCACTGTGAGTAGCCAGCTCTGAGCCAGTCAGATATGTTTTTGATGGCAGGTTTTTAGTCTGTTTATTATAACCCTGATGGAAAAGGTATTGCAAAACAACTTTTGTGATTCACTGAAGAAATCAAATTCTAGCATATTATTTTTTGTCTTAATCATGTAATCTTTTTTCACTGCTGTTTCCCCAAGGTAGCTTTTACTGTTCTAAAAATTTGGAAAGAGCTCTGTGATAGCAGAACATCACTAGAATGAAGTCACTCACAAAAAGCTTTGTTATTTATTATTCATGATGCTTCTTTATTATAAACAGATGCCATTTGATGCTTGTTTTATTGATATGTGCAGCAGAATGAAGAGCAGAGATATACTAATTCTGTTTTATTTGCAGTGTACGGTTACTTGCGGTGGTGGAATAAGGACTCGTAATGTCACTTGTGCCAAAAATAATGATGAGCCATGTGATACTTCCAAGAGACCAAACTCTAAGGCCCTGTGTGGTCTCCAGCAATGTCCTTCTGCAGGAAGATTTCTGATACCCCCACTGGCACCCAGAAGAGGAAAGATCATAATCAGAAAAACCACTACTAATCCCGAATGGAGTCCTCCTCGCAGAATACCCATACCAAGCCCAAGGTCCCATACAACAACAAAAATACCCAAGCCTGAAAGTATCACCCCCTGTTTGCCTACATCCTCTCATTTGGGTAATGTCTCAGAAAAGGAAGGAACAGCCAACAGAACATTACAAAATAATTTTGCTGGACCAAATGATGTTTACAATTATCTGGTTGTTTCTACGGAAAATAGTTCAAACCAAAATACTACTTCATGGCCTTTTCATAATAGCTTAAGTACGAAAATTATAAGGCATGATGAAAACACTTCTGAAAGTGAGCTGGTATCTACTGTAGAGAGTGAGGTGCAAAGAAGTGAGGACACTCCTGTCTCCTCTTTTGCCAGTAATCCAGAAATAACTTCCAGCTATGATTACTTAACTGAAGAATCTGATGACACTGATGGGTCACTTGGAGGCAGTGAGAAACCAGTTGATCTCCTTTACAGCACAGAACTCAATCCTGAAATCAGAACCCTGAGCACAACCCTAGATACTGGCTCTCATGTGCTTCAAAATGAAACCATGACTTCTCAGCCCCCCACAGCATCCCATCGCCAAGACCCTTCTACACTCCTTCCTGTTAGCCGAGCAGCACAAGGGTTGGCATTTCCAACAACAGCAAACTATATTGGTCTGCAGGTTGATGTGCCTGTTGTAGAGGTAACTACCCCACAAGCATCAGTTACAGTGACACCCACAGTGTTTGGTCATGTACCAAGAGACCAGACTGACAACAGGAGAGAAATTAAGCCACCTGACACCGTAACCACCAACACACAATCATCAGCTCTCAAGCATACTCTCAGGAACCAAAGTGCAACATCTGAGGGTGTTTTAATGAATGTCACAGAAAGCCACCACCTAATAACATCCGACAGTTTGCCTGGTGATGCCTACTGGGTAGTAGGCAACTGGAGTGAGGTAAGTTATTTTTAATTCATAAGTAGCAGAGAGTGTGAACCACTGCTGTGGAAATAAAGCTTCTTAGTTTGTCGTGATTATCTGAAATGAGTATCATGCATTCAAATGAATGTATGATGTACCAAAAAAATTGGTAACTTGGAATATCTAATATTAGATTGCTTACATAGTATGTGTCTGTATTTATGGATTCTGCAAAACTGTGTATAACTGGACACTGAAATTGTAAGGGACCAGCTGTATCAACTGAATATTCACAAATCCACAGGGCCTGATGGGATTCATCCCAGAGTACTGAAGGAGCTAATGGATGTTATAGCAGGACCCCTCTTGAACATCTACCAAAGGTCTTGGAAGTCTGGGAGGTCTCTGCTGACTGGAAGCTAGCCAGGGTTACTCCAACATACAAAAAGGGAGTGAGGGAAAACCGAGGGAACTACAGACTTTTTGGTCTAACCTCAGTTCTGGAAAAAATACGGAGATCATCATACTGGGTACTGCTGAAAGGCATTTAAAGAACAAGGCAATCACCAGGCACAGTCTACATCGGTTCACAAAAGGAAAGTCCTGTTTAATTAATTTTGTATCTTTCTATGGTAAGGTCACCTGCCTAGTGAGTGAAGCGAAGGGAGTGGATGTAGTTTTTCTGGATTTTCTAGAGCTTTTTGATGTTGTCCTTCACAGCATCCTTGTGGACAACTTCTCCAGTTGTAGGATATGCAGGTTCACAGTGTGCTCGATGAAGAACTGACTGGACATCAGGGCTTAAAGGGCTGTAACAAATGGGGCTACATCTGACTGGTGACCAGTCACCAGTGGTGTTCCTCTGGGCTCAGTTCAATGTATTTATCAGTGATCTGGATGCATGAGTTGAATGCACCGTTAGCAAGTTCGCTGATGATACCAAACTGGGAGGTGCTGTTGACTCTCTTGAGGGACAAGAGGCCTTGCAGAAGGATCTGGGTAGACTGGAGCACTGGGCAATGATTAATGGGATGACATTTAACAAGAACTAATGCCAGATTCTGCACCTGGGACAGGATAATGTCAGGCACAAGTATAGACTGGGAGAGGAGTGGCTGGAGAGCAGCCCTGCAGAAAGGGCTCTGGGGGTGCTGGCCGACAGCAGGCTCCGTGTAAGTCAGCAGGTGCCCTGGCAGCCCAGAGGGCAAACCGCATCCCGGGGTGCATCACCCACGGCACGGCCAGCCGGCCTAAAGAGCTGGTTGTCCCGCTGTACTCAGCGCTGGTGCGGCCTCCCCTTGAGCACCGTGTGCAGTTCTGGGCCCCACCATTTCAGAAGGACGTGAAGGTCCTTGAACGCCTCCAGAGGAGGGCAACAAAGCTGGTGAAAGGGCTGGGAGGCAGGTCCCGGGAAGAGCGGCTGAGGAGTCTGGGCTTGTCTGGTTTGGAGCCAAGGAGGCTGAGGGGCGACCTCATCGCTCTCTGCAGCTTCCCGAGGAGGGGACGTGGAGAGGGAGGTGCTGATCTCTTCTCCCTGGGATCCAGTGACAGGACGCATGGGAATTGCTCAAAGCTGCGCCAGGGGAGGTTTAGGCTGGACATGAGGAAGCGTTTCTTTACCGAGAGGGTGGTCAAACACTGGAACAGGCTCCCTAGAGAGGCGGTCGATGCCCCAAGCCTGTCAGTGTTTCAGAGGCCCCTGGCCAATGCCCTCAGTAACATGCCTTAGGCTTTGGTCAGCCCTGAAGTGGTCAGGCAGCTGGACTAGGTGATCGGTGTAGGTCCTTTCCAGCTGAGATCCTTTTTTCTTTTCCTTTTCTTTTTCTTTTCTTTTCTTTTCTTTTCCTTTTTTCTTTTCTTTTCCTCTTTTCTTTTCCTCTTTTCTTTTTTCTTTTCTTTTCTTTTCCTCTTTTCTCTTTTCTTTTCTTTTCTTTTCTTTTCTTTTCTTTTCTTTTCTTTTCTTTTCTTTTCTTTTCTTTTCTTTTCTTTTCTTTTCTTTTCTTTTCTTTTCTTTTCTTTTCTTTTCTTTTCTTTTCTCTTTTCTTTTCTTTTCTTTTCTTTTCTTTTCTTTTCTTTTCTTTTCTTTTCTTTTCTTTTCTTTTCTTTTCTTTTCTTTTCTTTTCTTTTCTTTTCTTTTCTTTTCTTTTCTTTTCTTTTCTTTTCTTTTCTTTTCTTTTCTTTTCTTTTCTTTTCTTTTCTTTTCTTTTCTTTTCTTTTCTTTTCTTTTCTTTTCTTTTCTTTTCTTTTCTTTTCTTTTCTTTTCTTTTCTCTTTTCTTTTCTTTTCTTTTCTCTTCTCTTCTCTTCTCTTCTCTTCTCTTCTCTTCTCTTCTCTTCTCTTCTCTTCTCTTCTCTTCTCTTCTCTTCTCTTCTCTTCTCTTCTCTTTTCTTTTCTCTTTTCTTTTCTCTTTTCTTTTCTTTTCTTCTCTTCTCTTCTCTTCTCTTCTCTTCTCTTCTCTTCTCTTCTCTTCTCTTCTCTTCTCTTCTCTTCTCTTCTCTTCTCTTCTCTTCTCTTCTCTTCTCTTCTCTTCTCTTCTCTTCTCTTCTCTTCTCTTTTCTTTTCTCTTTTCTTTTCTCTTTTCTTTTCTTTTCTTTTTTCCTCTCCCTCTCCCTCTCCCTCTCCCTCTCCCTCTCCCTCTCCCTCTCCCTCTCCCTCTCCCTCTCCCTCTCCCTCTCCCTCTCCCTCTCCCTCTCCCTCTCCCTCTCCCTCTCCCTCTCCCTCTCCCTCTCCCTCTCCCTCTCCCTCTCCCTCTCCCTCTCCCTCTCCCTCTCCCTCTCCTCCCTTAACTCTTCCAGGCACATGACATTCAGGTTTGACTGTAAGCAGAAATACCTCAAGGGTTTTGTTTTAGAGCATAGCAAAAAGTTAAGCTATTAGGCGAATCCTGGAGACACCAAATTAATTCACTTGTATTTCAAAATAAGTACAGAATGGAAGTTAGCTGTAGATGTGCTGTTGTGTTTTAACCTTCACTTACGTATCATTTCTCTCCCAATTACGTGTGTTTTCTAACTTAGCACTAGGGTCATGTAGGTAAGCTAGCTTTATTACTGTATAAAGCACATTAATACCATGGATACTTACATGTATTTTCAGTTGGCTATTAGCATAACATATTTGTGGTGCATTTCTATCTCATCCCACCATCAGCATTTGCATCCACCACCCACCATCAGCATTTGCATCCACCATTAAGCAAAAGTCTCTGAACTCAGAGCAGCATTCAGCCTGGTAAAACCAGTTTGAATCTACAAAGCAAAGATAAGAATATTAATCCAAAGTTAAACTGCAGTAACTGGGGTTTGTAATTTGTCCAGCACATGCCCATGGGGAGACATTGTAATATGGAGTTCTGCACCTTTTTTTGAAGTTTCAGTGATTGTGTATTGGAACTGGGTTGTAGCAGTGGTAAAGTAAAAGCATTTTGTCTGGTTGGCATAGAAATGAAAATTGTCAGGCCAGTGGTTGTGGTTGTACAGTATTCTTTGGATACAGCAGTTGATAATTACAGTGTTATACTCTGTCTTGTTTGAATGTAGAAATGAACAGTTATTTTATCTGTATCCATGGCTGTGCCAAAATGAACTCCTTAATTTCTACAGGTAATGGAATTCAATCAGAACAGGTGTTAACATCCTGTAATACTCACCTTCGAAAGTGCTGTCTTTCTGTGTAAATGAAAGAAGTACAGCTTACACAGAGTTTGAAAACTCTTGAAGGGTAAAGCATTTGGAAGATACTTGGTCTGAACTGTGATGAATTGTCCCAGTTTCATAGAATCACAGAATGGCTTAGGTTGGAAGTGACCCTAGAGATCATCTAATCCAACCTCCCTGCCATGGTCAGGGGCACCACTCAACTAGACCAGGTTGTTCAGGGCCTCATCTAACCTGGCCTTGAACACCTCCAGGGAGGGGGCATCCACAGCCTCTCTGGGCAATATATTCCAGAGTCTCACCACCCTCATACTGAAGAACTTCTTCCTAAGATCTAGTCTAAACCTACTGTCATTCAGTTTAAAACCATTTCCTCTTGTCCTGTTGCTGGACAGTCTTCTAAAAAGTCCCTCACCAGCCTTCCTGTAGGTTCCCTTCACATGCTGCAAGGCAGCTGTAAGGTCGCCCCAGAGTCTTCTCCAGGCTGAACAATCCCAGTGCATATCCTCATAGCAGAGATGCTCCAGCCCCTGGATCATCTTTGTGGCCCTCCTCTGGACTCGTTCCAACAAATCTGTGTCCCTGTTATGGTGGGGACACCAGAACTGGATGCAGTATCAGTTTCCCCTGATCCCTGGTCATTACTGAATGGTTATAATACTTGGGTAATTTCTACTTTCTGTGCAGGAGCAATAGAGATTGCAAAGTTTTCTGTGGCCTCAGAGGAGTACTTTTTTGTATATTGCTATTGACTTTCCTTTACCAATACCCAGCACCAGGGTTTCTGACAGTTAGGTTTCTGTGCTGTTTCCTTGCTGTGTCCTGAGACAGTAGTTACTACGGAGTCAGGGCTGGTGAGGGAGCAGCCACCCAATTCTAGCAACTATAATAAGAGAATTTAGTCATCAGGGGGCCTACTCACATTTTACAAACTGCAATTTAATATCCTTCCCAGTGTAAAATTTTATTTTTATGTTCACAGAGTTCTTTTTATGGTAATGGATTTTGTATTCTTCAAATCATGATACCTAAAGTGAGGGATGGTATGTGAACAAGTTACCTCATTTTTCTGATGGCCTTTTTTAACCAAGCTAATCAGTACAGTCAGGGGTCCAAATGTGGAAACCTCCTTGCGCTGATCTGCCTCTGTGTCTTGGTATTGATGGAGAAGGCTATCAAAGCTCTGTTTCTCTGTAAATTTTTGCTCTTGGGTCTGCCTGGAAGGATGCAAAGTAATGGAAATGCGGGGCTGAAAAGGACAGCAAGAGATGACTTAGTGTATCCCATGGCAGTGGAGGCACATCTAGACCACCAAGATTGTGTTGGTGCCCTCTGTCTGGGTGTAGCTGGTGGGTAAGATCCCTGCTCTGTCACCACCACATCAGCAGCTGTTCAGGACATGCTCTCCTGATGGCTGTCTGAAGTTTCATCTTGTGCTTCCCATGGCCAGGTGGGAATAGTTTTAGCTTCCCATGTTCAGCAAGTAAAGCATTTCCTCCTGCACATGCCTGAAGACCTGCATTTAGATCTGTTTGGGTGAAGAGCCTACAAGAGAAAGTCCAGGCAAAGGTTGTGCTCCCAAGCCCAGCACATCCCCAACAGAATTCTGTAATACAGAGATGCTACAGTCTGTCCTAGTCATTCATTACCCCAATTAGAAATATTCTGCTTATACATAACCAGTATCTTCTGTAGTGAAATGAAGATTCTGGTTTTTATATGCAGACCATGGAAGTTAGTTGTCTTCTTAATAAGTTTTGGGGTCTGATTTATAAACAAAACAATCTAGTTCTTTTCAGATTTTCCTTGTGTTTTCGAAATATCTGCTGACTTTGTCGTCCTCTTCTGGAGTTGCTTCACTTTTGTCATGTTTCTTCATCAATGATGTTCATTATGGCCCCAGCTGACACCTGGCAAATAAAATGGAATAATTGCTGTCATTTTCTATATGAACCTCTTTGTGAATGTGGGATCAGATCTTTCTTGTTTTGTAACATCCCGCTTTGATTTATTCAATTTGTGGTCCATTATAAACCCTGGATCCCTTAATACGGTATTTCTAGATCAGCAGGTATTCTCAGGTTTGTTTTGGGAGAGTGTGTGTGTGTGTGTATATATGTATGTATGTATGTATGAAAAGTTCTCCTAAATGTTGAATTTTGGATATGGTTTTGAATTTCAGGTTACTATTTTCTTACAATTTTTAACTTGGTGAGATGTTTTTCAATTCAGATTGTGTCCTTCAAGATTCTAGCCAGCTCTCACAACTTGGCATTATCTGCAAATGCTTTAAGTGTTTGCTCTGTTTCATCATTCAATTAGTTAATGAAAATACTGAAGAGAGCTTGGCTCTGGATAGAGCCCTGCAGGACTGTGTTTGAAATGTCTTTTCATTTTGACACTGAACCACTGAGGAACGCTTTGTCACAGTTTTCAAGTTAGCTGTGCACCAGTCATGTAATTATTTCACCTAGACCATATTTCCATCATTTGCTAAAAGAATGCTCTATGCAATCCTGCCAAAATGCATCACATCATCTGGGTCTCTATTTTCATTAAGCCAGGTACCCCTGTCAGAGAAGGATGTTAGATCGAATTGAATAATTCGTTCTAAATAGGTTCATGTGGGCTGTTTATTGCTTTATTGTCTTTGTAGTATTTACCATTTTGATCTTGATTGTTTAATAATTTGCTTTTGTATCTTCTTGTGAAGTAATGTTAAGTGTTCCATTAATCCACAGATCTGACTTCTTGTTTTCCTAAAGATAACTTGAAAGATCTTCTCTAATCCACTGGGATTTTTCCAATCTGTAAAAAGTAATTCTCAACAGTTCAAAGATTATTCAAGAACACTTGAATGAATATTCAGGAAAGGTCAATATATTCAGTTTCACAGAACTAAAGAAACAATTTGGGGATCCTTAATGCATCTAACTACTATTCTTTAATGTTTTGTTTGCTATACTCATTCAAGCTATTGTTTCTTGTTAAAATAAACTTTATGTAAAGCCTGGCAACTTTTAACTTTTTTTTTTTTCAAGTTTGAAGAAGAACAGGTGGTGAAAAAGTGAATTTGTGGAATCTCTGTCCTTGGAGATGTTCTGAAGCCATCTGGACATGGTCCTGGGCAACTGACTCTAGATGGCCCTGCTTGTTGAGGAGTTGGGCAAGATGACATCCAAGGTCATTTCCAACCTCAACCATTCTGTGATTCTGTGAATAAGTCAGCTATAATCTTTCTCATTAAATAAAAGTTTTGTAGTGTAGTTCCCACGTATACCTTGATTCTCACATCCACAGGACCTTTTCTTTTTAATTCATTTTTAGTCTACAATTTTCTGACTTTATTTTTGCTCTTTCTGTTTACCTCTCCTTAGTAAAACTTTGTGCCTGTTTTTAGATGACAGCTCTCCAAGGGACTGATATTTCAAGACTGCTGCATCTACCTGGATGAATCACTTGCTGTGCTATCTTTGGCGTTTCTTTGCTCCTTAGGATATGTCTATACTAGTAAAAAAATAGTGCCCAAGAATAGTGATAGTCACTGAGATGGAATGGTATGACATCTGCTATAACAGTGTTGGCACTTTCCTACACTAATTAGAGTAGGGCAAAATAGTGCCCAGTGACACTGGTGCTTCTGTCTGTAACTTTTAACTTCTTTCCCAGGTCGTTCTGGGCTTTCACTTTTCCCTTTCTAAGAGCTATCTGGGTACCTCATTCTGCTCCTCTGGTTTTGGTCATGAAAAGTCACCTGCACTTCCTTCCTCTGTAACTGTGACAAGAGGAAGTCTTGGTTCCTGAATGACAAAAGGGAAAAGCAGTAAGTCTTCCTGAACTTCAGAGAATTGTTCTCCTTTATGTAATGTGAAACAACAGTCAAGAAAGAGAAAGCTTTCCCCCAGTACTATTTGCAGCATCATGCCTTTCTCTCTTGGCTCTGTACCTGCATGCAACAATTTTTGAAAGAATCCTCCTGTTTACCCTCCCTCAGACAAGGACATAAAGTTTTGTAATGATGGTCTGCCCAGCATCATCCCTGGAGCTACCTTTGATCTTCCCATGGGTGCTTAGAATGGGGTTTTGGTCAAAGACTAAGCAGCCCTTCAATAAAGTCTTGGTGTTGTCAGACTGGTATAGCAGGGCTGGGGGGAGCCATCAAACAGTCAGCAGCCAAGTCAAGGACAGTCCATCTGCTTGAACAAACAAGTTGTCTTGGATAGATATGTGACTATGCAAAACTGAACAGTGGTATGGAGTCCCCTTTAACAGGATCTTTGTGGTCTCTTGGATGGACATCCCAGGTATCTTGAAAAGTGGAGATGACATGCTGCAGAAGCCTTGCAGATTCACACTCTTCATAACATGCAGTTTTTAAAAAAGTCTTTGTTGTGACCATTAACCATTTTTCCACTTCTCTGATTGAATCTGATAACAGTTCCATGTCTTCAGTGTTTTTTTTCCCCTACCTTAGCTTCAGCTTAGCTTTCCTTATCATTACAAGGACACTTACTCAGCTTTCCCTATTTAACTCTCTCACTTCCATGTAGGGAGTTCAAACCACACAATAGCAGTTGCTTTCTTCATCATTTTGCTGACTTAATCCAAGATTATTTTTGCTGTTTCTTATGCCAGCTACAGGCTGCTTGGCATGTGTTGGATTTGACTCTTATGTGTGTAGTTCACTGTCCCTCCCTTTTTAACAGAGAAAAAGGTAAATGGATGTCTCCAGCCGCTTTTCACCCCTTCCTGCTTCAGAATACAGTGATAGTGACTTTTTTTTTGTGAAGCATGCACTCTTACAATCTGGACTGGCATGACCGATATTCTCTTACCTTGGACACTAAAACCCTTCCAAGTGTTGGAAACACTTAGCCACTCTCTGAATTCATCATTTCAAAAATCCTTTTTCTGCACAGTTTTCCCAAGAGTCTCTCACAGTTTATTTTCAGCATCATGCACTCAATTTCCTGAATCTTTCATCAGCAGTATTAGGGATAGAGAGGGAACAGTGCTGAAGATTGGATGCAATGACATTTTGCATTGGATCCCTAAAGATAACCGAAGGAAACAGTGGAACAGCTGGTACAGATTCAATCTCAGTAAGCAGGAGTTTGCCAAAGAAGAGCAGTGCATGTTATAAATCAAAGTTGGTATTTTCTTAACAAAGCCCTCCTTCAGGACCTTAAGTAAGACTTAGGTGAATTTGAAATCTTCTTTTGGTTCTCTCAGATAACCTAGGTCATCTAAAATGGCCTTAGATACTTATATTTAGGTTCCCGGATTGTTTCCAGAATGATTTACTAACGTTGGGTTTGCCCCTGGGCTTTTCTCTCACCCTTGTGTAGTGCTCTACAACCTGTGGAATGGGCGCTTTCTGGAGACACGTGGAGTGCAGCAGCAGGAACACATCTCACTGTCAGCACATGAAAAAGCCTGATCCTGCAAGAAAATGTTATCTCCGCCCATGTGCTAGCTGGAAAACAGGAAATTGGAGCAAGGTAACGTCATTCAGAGCTTTGTGTGAACAGTAGGCTTGCTAACTTCAAAGAGTTGGGAGTTATAAATACTTAATTTTTAAAATAATTATTTACTCAGTGAGTGCATACATGATTCCTAGTTGACCATTCGGCACTAATTTCCTAATTTCCTGACTAAGTTATTTGTGGAAACACATCTGCTGTGAATTCTGTTCTTCCTGAAAGGGAATTGTGCTCATTAACTCTTGCATCTAGAGCTAAAGCAGGGCTCATCCATGTTCTGAGGACATCCTAGGGCAAAGCTTTACATATTTGCATGTGGCGTCTTTTTGATCCCTGCCTCCAGAGGCATATCCTAATCTTAAGAAGCAAGTGGGAATTTTGGAGAGGGAGTTGGCATGTTCCTATTCACACTTGCCACCGTGTGTTATCTCTTAAGTGACATGTTTTTTACCCATTCATGTAACCTCTCAGTTTTACATTACAAAATCTAAAGAAAAAGGTTTAGGGAGAATGCCTGCTATGGCTAGGGTCTTATTTGGTCCTGATTATGTACACAGGCCTGGTCAAGAGACAGAAGAGTATCCAAGGCGGTAAGTGGAACCCAAGAAATTGCGTTTGAGTTCTTTTTTTTTTGGTATTGTAGGATGCATGATGAAGACCTGGAAGGACTTTGGTAACTTCCTGAAGCTTGTTGCATTTTGTCTTCATGCTGTCTGAAACTGGGGCTTCAAACAGTGGGTTGTTTTTCAAGACTCAAAAGAGAAAAACTGCAAAATTCTATTTGAAATAATGTTGATTTAGTGAAGAAAAAGATAGATCTCTCAGACTTTCTCAATCCGTATCATTTGCTTGGACAATGTTGTTGCCATTGGACTAGGGGGAAAATTCATATAAAGAAAAAGTTATAGTTACAAAACCTGTGTTATATTATTGAGCTCTTTGACATAGAATTGATTTGTATGTGAAATACAGGCCTCTTTAGAAAGTCTAGGAAAGGCCAAGGCATTACATAACCACATTTAGCCTTCAAAATTCATTTTAAGTGATACATGGATGTTCTGCAGTCCCAGTTCAGAAGGGCATATTTCACCTTCACTTTTTCTTCATTAATGTTATTGCTCTTGCAACAAGTGGATGATAGTTATGTCACAGAAAGTAGCTGGAAATCAGGTTTAATGATAAAATATTACAGGAAACAAATGTTTTAAAGTGTCAGTTGAATTGTGAGGCCAGTTTGAGATAAAAGGCTTTTTCTAGCAGATTTCTGTTGTGTTAGCCACCTTTATTTTCGAGCAATTGAACTATACCAACCTAATTACAATTTCATATGTAAAAATGGCTATTTTTTGTTTACTTCTGCAAGTGACAATTGTTTTTCTCGTTATTCGTTTCAAACATTTTTAAGGGCACTTTATCACAGCAAGGTGGCTATATTCCCCTACTAGTGCAGTAGGGCTTTCTCTGTTCCTTTGCTCTCATCTAATTCTTCCCCTCCCTTAAGAGAAAGGTGCTTCAGATTAGATCTTACAGTCTGAGTTTAATACCAAATAGAATTGGCATGTATTTTGGGGCTGTGCATACTTGGTTTCTTGCACAGTCACTTCTGTCCATTGTTTTTATCCAGAAGGACAGAAGCTTCTGTGAACAAGAACATGGACTCCCCTTCCATCCATTCTTCAGCTCCCTGGGGTTGTATTATATTCAGTTTCCTTGTTCAGCTGAAGAATGCTTATTTATGCAAAGGAGAACAGCATCAGTTGTTACATTGCAATATGGTGGTAAAGATGAAAGGGATCTGAGGTTATTCAGTAGTGTAGGCAGAATTTGCTTTAATTCTGGATGAAGGCAAAATAATTAAATGTATATTTGTTGTTATTCTTGGAGTAGCAAATTCAGTTCTTCCTCAGCAGCAGGAGAGGTCCTGGGCTTTGGTAGGTGGGGACACAATCTGGTGCCGCTGGATGAGGCCTCAGAGCAAGCTCTGGGGAGAAATAGGAGAGTGGAAGGGGTCACTTGGCTCGCCAGTAGTGCTTCAAGCCAAGAAGTGATTTCACAGGCTATGGATGAGGCTCAGGGTGTCTCTCTCTTCCCTCCCATTCTTTTACACCCAGGCTGCTCTTGCGATATGGATCCTCCTAGTGCCACGGAGGAGGAAGGAAGGTGAGGGTGAGGACTGCTGCTGTGGGATGAATTCACCATCTCCCAGTGGTAGCAGCAGCAGCTCAAATCTATGGGCTAAGTTGAGGAGCAGTTTTGCCAGCCTGATCTGTCTGCTGCCATGGACACTGACCTCTCTCACGGCTGAATGAGAAACAAACTTACGCAGCTGTGCCTCTTTCCTCCCTTCCTCCATCAGAAACAACTAAAGAACTGACAATTTCCTTGCATACAGGATTTGTTTATTCTGTTTATTGCATTATGACTCTTTCATTATGACATTTTTGGAAATAGCTGGCAAGATTTCCTAATTAAATATGCATTTATGTTATTAACGGATGTTCCAGTGAAGAAAGGGAAATATTCGTATAGTGTGTTCCTATTTGCTATGATGAAAAAACACAGGTTTTAAGCCTAACAACAGGTGGTTGTTATGGTAAACTGGAAATTCCCTCTGTGAGTCAGGATGCTCAACGATCAGGCTGTCCTCCTCCTCTGTGACTGGGGAAGGGACAGCCCCCCAGCAGAGCACCATTTGGAGATATGCCCCTTTCTATTTTGTGTGCAGTGCTCTGCTAACTGCAACGGTGGTTTCAAGACCCGAGACGTTCACTGCATTGATGTCCGTGAAAAGCGACTTCTGCGACCTTTTCATTGCCAATTACTCGGATATAAACCACAACTCAGCACTAGTTGTAACATGGAACCTTGCTTGCAGTGGCATGTGGAGCCCTGGAATGAGGTATTGTTCTTTAAAAGAAGCTTTGGGAATGAGAATTAGCTGTCAATTAACAGTGACTGTTAGAGCCCATGCTGTTAGGTAAATTTCAGTCAAAGGAAGATGCACAGTTAGTACCACTCAGACGCTCTGCAGTCCTTGTGTATGGTTACAGCAAAAATTATCATAGACTTTCATAAGACTTCTCAGAATCATTCTTAGGATTGCGTGTGATATACAGCTAGAACTGTAAATTACTGTACCCTGAAAGAGAGAAGCAGGTGGCCTGAAAGATCTGTTTTAGCTATCCTACCAGATCAGTAAATGTGATCCATTCAGACTGATCCCTTTTACTGCCATTTTAATGTTGCTTTCTCATTATGATTAATTTAGAATTTTCCTTTACACTTCTGGAATGGAGTTTTATGGAGCCAGAGACTGAGGTCAGACGTAAGATCAATCTGATGTTTGGGTCACTTTGTAACATAAATCTGTGCCAACAAACTCGCAGGTGGCCAGGCACATATTTATGTCAGCTAAAGCACATAGTCTGATTACGTTTTACTGTTTACTCCCACTAAAAGCAGCTTTGGAGAAAGTGCCACAGTGTCTGTGGCACTGTGGACCTGATGCTTTTGGATTTCAAAGGAGGTGATCACATTGCTTACGTACAGACCACTGGCAAATCACACCTGCAATAAGGAGGAGACAGGGATGTGATGCGGGTTTCCTGTCAGAGCAGTCAGCAAGGGTTGAAAAAATATAAGTAGCCAAATGATTGCACCTGTTTGCCACTTAAAATGTTTTATAAAAACACTTGTCCAACCCTGGCAGTTGTCCTCATGCTAAGGATACTGGATAGAATTGGATAGAAGAGGTTCATTTACCAGACGTCAGCTCTGGTTCTCTGTCCATAGGGATGCAATTCCTGGTAGAACAGGAACAATGTGTTATTCAAAGCATATCTGGCACCGTATTTCATGTCAGAGTATGAAATTTTACGTGTATTTCAAGCAGGCTGTACTGCAGACCTAGTGAAAAATCAGTTAGTAAGTAATACTAGAATGCGGACAAAAGAACATTTAAAAAATAGTCTGGGTCACTGTCTTTGTATGCTGCTTTTATTGCCAAATAGTTAATTTATTGTATGGATTGGGTGGATTTTAATGTCCCCAGCCACTTCATAAATATGAGATGCTGCGTCTCATGAACTTGTACTGTCTTCAGACATGTGAAGTCCGGTCTCATTCTTGTTGGAGGAGTTACTGTTGCCAGTGGTGCTGCATGAGCAGTTCTGTGTTGCCTGTTCTATGTTGCTGTTTCCATGTTGCCCTATATTCCTTGCATTAATACGTGTCAGAAATACCTTTCTCCTCCAAGAATTTTGGACGAATGATGGCTTCTTTGCTGTCTTTTTCCGAGCATATGATGAAATAAATGTGTAAGACTTGATATGTAGGGTAGCCTATACATCTTTCTAAATCACATGGATCATTGACATGCTTCTTGTTACCTGTGGCTCCACATTTCTATATGAAGACCATTTCGTACCATCTTTATGGTCTGTTTCTGGGTTCTCATTCATTCCCACCTCTCTCCTCATGGGTTTGTGCACCTCTTTTCTTAGTGTTCGAGAACATGCGGTGGTGGCCAGCGAAAGCGCCACATCTACTGCCCAGAAGGTGGCTATTGTGACTCAACAAAAAGACCTAATGCCGTTGCATCATGTAACAGGCAACCTTGTACACAGTGGATTAACCAGGAGTGGGGCCCGGTAGGATTCAGTTCTTTTTTGGTTTATTTGTTGTCGTAAGTTGGCCATATTTGGTCATATTATCCACTTGTCTGTGAACCTCAGTGCCTGTGGCAAGTATAGTTTCTTACACACAGCTGGAGCTACAATGGGAGATCTTTTGAAAATATTACTAAGCATTTCAGAGCCGGCCCATCTCAGTTCCTTCGGGTGATAGACATTGTAGCTCTTACTTTTTGTGGCTGCATTAGATGTTGTTGGAGGATTTGGGGTTTTTTCCTTTTGTAATAAAGGAGATACCATTGACATTCTTCCATTACTCATTTGAAATTTTCCACTGTTCAAGACTGGAGGTGGAGGGTGAGGCAGAGTGACCCTTAAAGCAACTTGGTGGAATATTGGACTTAGGCACACAAACAGAAATTATGAATTTCGACCAGTACCCTTCTGCTTTGGCGTCTAGAAATCTAATTGACAAATACGAAGTGTATCTTTGGGGAACCTTCCAGTATCTGCAATACGTGTTCAGTTATAAAGAAACTGGTACATCTAATAAACCTTTCCCTCTAGTTTCCTTAATAAGCATATTAATACATTACAAATACTCCTCACAGCAGAGAATATTGAAAGAACACCAAAAGCCAGGAGCCACAAATAGGGAAACAAGGAGAGTCATTTAACACGAAAATTTAGTGAGTTATTTTTGCCACAAAGCCATTAGGTGGGATATGCATCTAATGTAATGTAGAGTTAGTGTAACACTTAAATATGGAAGTCAAAATGTTGGGACATGCATAAAATAAGCAATTGAATACAAAAATGTATAGTAACTATTTTACTGATTTATTAATTCCATTTATTTTACTTTATAAAAAAGCTATTTCAAACATTAATCTAAAGTTGTCGCAAGAGTACCTAAGATCTTTTGATGTACTTCACATCAGTAATATTGTGTCTTATGCACAGAGATACAGAGAGAGGATAATTTGCAGAAAAAGGGGTACCAGTCCTGTCTTCGTGTCTTGCACTTCATTAACTGGTATTCTCCCTTTATTGTAGTATTTGTCTTGTTGGCCACTATTTATCTGAAGCGAAGAAGAATTTAAAATTAACTGGAATTGTCAGACATTCTGGCATGTCGGAAGAATTATGTACATTTACAGTATAGTATAGGAACATGTTTGGAATACGCTCTTTTTTTATGGCCATCTGCGTGCTAACAGAACAAGCAGCTAGTCATTGTTTTGTGGTCATAAAGAAGGGGTAACCACAGTGTAGATGTCACCAAAGAAAAACACTTCACTGACACTTGTTTTAGTCTTCAGCTCGGTCATTTCTAGACCTAACACTGCAATTAATTATTCATGTTTAATTTAGATGGTGAAAAAACACAGGAAACAAAAAATGTCAGTGTGCAGTACTAATTTGGATTACTACTCTCTTACTTTGTAGGACTAGCATTTCATATCATCCTTGTCCTCCTCTATCAAAAACAGTCCTCTCACCCTGGTTACACATTCCAAGATGCTGTATTTATACTGTTTACCCCTCCACTGTATCATGCCAAATCTGGCCCCGATGCACCATGGAAGTGTCTGGATGGAGAATACAGTACACAAAGAACTTTAGTGACATTGGTTCTGGATCACAAGGCATTTTTAGCTTCCTGTCACATTACAGCTCAAATATTGGCATGTTACACAATTTCCATGTAAAAGACTTTCATATATGTTAAAATTACTTTCTTTCAGTGCACTGTTTCTTGTGGAGGGGGCATTCAGCAAAGAACTGTGAAGTGCATGAATATAGAAACTAATGAAACCGAAGATGACAGTATGTGTGTGGATAAACCCAAGCCCACAGGGTATCAGGAGTGCAATCTGCGAGACTGCAGGAGAAGTACAGGTATGATAATACACCTGCATCAGACAGTTTCCAAAAAGCTCTCCATTTGTGCTGAGATTCTAGGAGCTGACTCAATTTATCAGCTTGTTGTGAATACTGCAGGCTCAGTAACTATAGGTCAGCCTAACCTGTTACTGCTCCGCTGCACTGCTGACAGAATCACATTGTCACGTTCTTCAGCCCTGCTGGCCTTGTGTTGCCATGATAGGGAATGAGGTTCTCTGAGCACGCATCCCTAATTTATGATGCCAGAATTAAATGAATAGAATGAATAGGTCTGCTTGTATCAACTTTTTTTAGGTAACTGACAGGCTGCTTTGAGGGATGTGGAAGGACATGCTGTGAGTCCAAACAGATGCCATTTCTTAAGAAAACTGCCAGTTCTGCACTGGGGCACGCAAACAAGGAAAGCGAGATAGACACTGTAAGAAAAATCTGACTGGCAGTGAATGGAGATACAGTCTTGGCACTATGAATTCAGTGTCCTACAGGGTGAGACTGTCTCCAAAATGAAGAGGTGGAGAGAAGTCATCTTGTGACTTAGGGTGTCCTGTACTCCTCTCCTTCAAGGGCCCAGGAGCCCAGTTGTGTAGATGGTTAATAGCCCAGAAAAGAAGTGGCAGGGGAGAGAGGAAGCTTACAGAAGGGTATTTTTATCTGTAGTCTGTGTACTGCAGTATCTAGCAGGTACCCTCAGGTACACCAACAGCTCAGAGTCCTTCCAGAAGAGCCTTCAAAGGACTTTTGGAGGAGGATTCTTCCCTCTTAGCAAGTCAGCAGTAAGGTTCCAATCTGGCAGTGAGACAAGAGGTTCACTCCTGAGGGCAGTGCAGATCTGGCATACACTTGAGAGTGATGCCTCCTTCCTCCTGCTGTTTAGCATATGTTTTGCCCCGGGGTTAAATTGGTCTGCTTATCTCCTATCCCTCTCGTGTTCAGAAAGACAGGCTCAAATAAACACTACCTACACAGATTAGTAATATTTATTTCTGTGAATAAAAAGCTCAAGGGGCCAGTAAAACATCCTTTCCTGTGATTCATTTCCATGGTATTCTTCCAGCATTCCCAACTGACTTATTAGGACTACTAAAGGCACCTCTTGTAGTGCCTTTTAGTTTAAATTTGTGGAACTTTTTCCATTAATATGTTGCATCCCTTTTTGACCCTGTGCTGCTGTTTACTTCCACCCTCTTCTGTGGCAGCAAGTTCCTGAAGTTCACTGCCTGCTGTGAAAAGAAGTCCTTTTATCTGTTTTAAACTACCTTAATACTAGCTTCATTATATTTCCCTAGTTCTAGTGTTGAGAAAATTGCTGAACAACAGCCTTGCATTCAGCTAATCCACCACCTTAACTGCTTTTACAAACCTGGACTCTCCCCCTAGCCATCTCTTCTCACAGCTGAGGACCCCTATTTTGTAATGTCTAACTAAAGCTGACACTTCTCAATTTATTAAAGCTACCACAGACCTATCAGCACCATAATACATGCAGTACCAGTCCCTAGCTTATGCTGGTCCTGCAGAAATTGAAGAGTAGTCAAGCTAAACATGAAGTTGCATGTGCCTTGTCTATGCTCTTCTGCCTGCCCTGCATGGCTCTGCAGCGTACTGCCAGCCCATTGTGCTCATCTTAAATGCACTGTTACAAAAATTCAAAAGTACTAGACTCACAGATTGTTGTTGCTAGACTTTCTCTATCAGTTCTTAAAACCAGAAACACTAAAATGAAAAACCTAGATCACCTATGTCTGCTGCAAAAGTAAAGCATCACTGAATAGGGATAAAAGAGTGCTGTGTTTTCCAAGACAGAAGGTCGTGTGAAGTTTAATAGAACCTGTTCGCAAAGAAGTAATAAAATTTCAGGGGGATAATGCTGACCTGTAATACAAAGGAGAAAGATGTCGTAAATAACAGCCTTAACAGGCATAACTGTCTGGCATAAAGCAATTTAAAATTCTGGAAATACAGATAATTTGTCAGCAAAATATAGCTAATTCTTCTCACCTTCTCCACCATAGGGCTACCCTGCAGCAAAGACCAACTGTCAGTTCACTTCTGCCAGAGGCTGAAAGGCATTGGCAAGTGCTTGCTGCCATCAATACAGACTCAGTGCTGCTTCACGTGTAGTCAGCCCCGAATTCGTAACAAAGCAAGATACTGGGATCAGCGAGGCCTCAAACAACAAAATTATGCTAAATCTAGAAGAAGATCACCTCAAAACCAAGAAAACAACAGCCAAGCTGCTCGGCACTAGCTGTTTTTTATCTAGTTGCTTTGAGTAGGGCTTCTCTTTATAGGTTTTAAGTTCCTTCTTTTTTTTTGTGAACCATCCAACATGAATGGAAATCTGTGATCAAAGCTGGGAGATTACATCCCTTAGGGTTATCAGTCCTAATTTACTGCTTCAGTATTTTCTCTGTAATAGTCCAACATTTCTAACATGATTTGCAATGTACCAGCAGCGAGTACTTCTTAGGCATGCATAGAGGCTAGAAACAAGCTTGCAAGATTTTTAAAATTTTTTTAAATGAATGTTTTATTTGTTCTTTCTTGTCTCTTTTCCGAAACCCACTTGAAACAGCAGCACCACTTACTCAAGAGGGCTGAGTGAAAGCAGCCGACAGGGCAGCAGACACAGACCCCTCTATGCTCACTCTCTTTTCAATTTTTAGGAATCAAGGTGAACTGGCAGTGTCTCTCTAAATTATTCGCTTAATTCATAAATTTAAAAGCAGAGTTCTGTAATAACTGATTATGATATGCAGGCGGAATTGAAACACTAGGTTTTCAAAATAAAAGATGTTCACTTAGTACTTGACTGAACCTCTAAAGGATACCTCAGCAATAGCCTGTCCTGGCCAGTTTTCTTCTACAAATGTCTTCCTGTAACCTAAAGACCCCACCAATTATGGGATGTTACGTTCCCAAGTAAGTTTTAAGCAACATTTCTTGGTACCATGAAAGCAAAGTTGTTCACCTCTACCACCTTAATAGATAGATTGTAATTCACACTAATATTCAGTGATAGACTATCATTTAATCCAGTAGCTCCTAGTAGAGTGTACATCCACAAGAGTACAGTATCACCTCACTCACAGCAAACTTTTCCGCCAGTGAAAATCCTTGATCATAGTGAAGGTGAAGCCACCTGGGCCAGGAGCCTGAGACTCAGAGTATCTGTGTAGCTCTGGGCCTCTGGCATTAGGAGAGCACTAGCCAAATAGCCTATCTGTTTTGCTATTGAAGAAAATGGCAGAACAAACTTCAGGGAGACCGGACCCAGCCCTTTGAAGCAAAGCTGGGAATTTTCAAAAGAGCTGGACATAGTCTGACATTTAGATTCCTTTGAAATTCAGCAGGATTTGGACACCTTGGTTCTTCATGCTCTTTTGAAAATCTCAGATTTACTCCCTAGCTACCTGACAATTTGAGGTTATTATATACAGAGAAATGTCACATTTTGTGCAGTGTAGAGTGAGACACATATCCATGAATCCAAGTGTCACTATGGTTACAGAGCTATGACTAGCAATAGCCCTATTTCTAGACAGACCATTACGAAAGTTAATACAAATATTTGGGCCTGGCTACAATCTATTAGCTTAATGATGGCCACAAGTCTAATTGTCCTTTTTCATAGGTTTGTGACCTTTGGCTAAGGGCTCACTTCTTCACTTGAAGTCTCTGGGAGTTCAGGATATGCAGCATGGTAAGGTTAGATTTATTAACCTCTATGATGGCAATATAACCCCAGTTATAGGTGCTGCTAAAACTTTAAATCCACTGTTAAAAATATGGTGCTAGTATAACAGACATGGGGGATGACTTACAATGGTGCATATGCATGCATGTGTGTACATAGCATACATGCATATACTTTTAAAATAATACATGTCTATGGTGTTGCTGGCCAATGCCAGACATAATGCTTTTTAAGTTTCACAGTGTGCTTATGTCCTTCAGAGGTCCTGAATGGCTGCTGACCCTTTGAGCAATAGAAATCTGGGCAGTTCTTTTTCCAGTGGACGCAGAAGTACTGAACCGTAGAGCAATGGAGGTGTCCCATCTGATTCAGAAAGCATTTGGGCAGGGCTTGGCCTCAGTCTGCATGGTGTAGAGCAGACCCTGTACTGCTACATCCAAGACAGTTCTCTGATGGCCAGACAACATAGACTGGTGGACAGTGCAGATGCTTCTGATGTTCCCAGAAGGATCTTCTAGGGATTTGGGCAGGACAAAGTTATATTCACTGCAGAGTCAGACACTTCTGTGCTCAGAGGTACCTGCAACGTTTTATGCACAGAGGTCAGCAGAAGTGGGCCATCAGGTATGTGGCCTAGTAAGAAAGTTGCTGACTGAAGGGATATAGTGCAGGTGGGAGGAAAAGTGCCTGGGAGGATTGTCCCTTCCAGTGCTCCTTATGGCTAGTGTGGAGCAAAACCATTTCTGGCTTCATTGTTTTCTTCAGGGAGTTGTAATTTCATTTGAAGTGGATAAAAGTGAATAAATTATATAATGGACATTAATCAAAATGATCTTTCTACCCAGGGAAGCACAGTCATCACTGTTGCTCAACATAAACCTTTAGGGAAAAGACTGTGACAACAACATGAACTGTTTTAATAGAGCAGTGCCACTGCTGTATTTTACATAGGTTCTTACATTGCACTCATCAGCCTAATATCTCCTCTATGCTTTTAGTATGTGCAGTCATCTCTCCCATCCATTTAGCAACATTCCTTTCATATGACACAACTATTTTTAAGTAAAGGTGGATTTATGATCCTAACCCAGATGGTCACTATTCTGAAAACTGCATGGAGTATTAAATGCAGAGATGTAATAACATTATATTATCATATTAGCCTGAGACACATCAGCTCCGACAGGTTGCTCAAGAAAAAATGTGTATTTGGCACATTCATTGCTTGTTCTAACATTTCAAGTTTTAAAACGCAAACTATGATGACATATTTGTTTCAAGCTTCAATAAATGGCATTGCTTATATCTGGTGTCTCTGGTATTTTATGTTTCCAGTGCAAGAAGATTCATGAGATGGAATTCTAAGGGAAAAAAATAGGCTTAGAAAGTATCTTCTCTGTTCCAGAGGAATGCTCATCACTGAGGTGTTTTGATGCTTGATATTCCAACATAAAAAAAGATCATTAAAAATGGTGAAGGAAAAAGTATGGTAGTAATTAAAAGTATACATTAATAGGCTTAGTTATTTCCTATGAAATAGATGACATCTTACTGCTTCTAGCCCAAGCAGATGTGCCTTGTCTCCTTGGCAGCAGATGTGTGCACATCTGTTGTGTCTGTTGTGGGATGTATTTGTTCTCCTGAAGAGTTGTACACAATATGATTATGCCCACTCCACACCCCCTGCCCCGCAGAATCTTTTCAGTACTCGAGTTTTGCAAGTACTGCTGATGCTGATGCCCAGAAACTTAATCACAGTAACGCTGTTCCTTGACATGGAGACCAGGAGCACAGGCATCGCAGTTAGGCATATATGCTTGGGTAGACAGCACCACCAGTTTGCATTCAGTTACCAAACTCCACCCATGCATCCATCTGTGGATTCAGCTCATAACACCCTATGGAAGCTGCAGGAAGTTGCACCTTCTTGCTTCACAAAGTAGGTATGGATCTCCAGCCCACAGGGGCAGCGTCCTGCACAGCAATGAATTGAATTGAGAAATTAGTTGAAGCTCCCTCCACTTTGCAAAGACTAATTAGGCATCCACTGGATGACCTGCTGCAGAACACACAGCCCAACAAGCTGTTTCTGCTGTCTGCTGCACAGGGTGGCATGGCTCACTGCACTTCAGCCTGGCCAAGCATGCAGCACCCACCAAAGGAACTGCCTTTTGGCTGGCTCGCAGCAGCTGGAAATGAAATCAGCATGCAGGGAAAACTGTGTTTGTGGCTCTAGTGATTCCCTCCATGATTTTAGGCCACAATGAGGTCTCCTCAGAGCCTTCTCTTCTCCAGGCTGAACAACCCCAACTCTCTCAGCCTGTCCTCCTCATAGGAGAGGTGCTCCAGCCTCCTGGTCATTTTTGTGGCCCTCCTCTGGACCCACTCCAACAGGTCCGTGTCTTGTGCTGAGGATTCCAGAGGTGGACACAGCACTGCAGGTGGGGTCTCACCAGAGCAGAGTAGAGGGGGCGAATCACCTCCTTCGACACTTCTTCTGATGCGGCCCAGGATACGGTTGGCTTTCTGGGCTGCGAGTGCACGTTGCTGCCTCATGTCAGCTTTTCATCCACCCCTGCATCCTTCTTGTCAGGGCTGCTCTCAAATCCCCTGGCCTGTATAGATACCGGGGGTTACCCTGACCCAGGTGCAGGCCCTTGCACTTGGCCTTGTTGAACTTCAGAGGTTCACATGGGCCCACTTCTCCAGCCTGTCCAGGTCCCTCTGGATGGCATCCCATCCCTCAGGCATGTCAGCTGCACCACTCAGCTTGGTGTCATCTGCAAACTTGCTGAGGGTGCATTCGATCCCACTGACTATGTCACTGATGAAGATATGAAACAGCACTGGTCCCAGTACAGACCTCTGAGGGACAACACTTGTCATCCATCTCCATCTGGACGTTGAACCATTGACCAATACCCTCTGGACGCGACCATCCAGCCAATTCCTCACCCACCGAACAGTCCACCCATCATATCCATCTCTCTCCAATTTAGAGAGAAGGATGTTGTGCCCGGGGACCATGTCAAAGGCATTGCAGAAGTCCAGATAGATGACATCCGTAGCTCTTCCCTTGTCCACTGGTGAAGTCGCTCCATCACAGAAGGCTACTAGTTTGGTCAGGTAAGATTTGTCCTTGGTGAAGCCATGCTGGCTGTCCTGAATCACCTCCCTGTCCTCCATGTGCCTTAGCAGAGCTTCTAGCAGGATCTGTTCCATGATCTTCCCAGGCACAGAGGGGAGGTTGACAGGTTGGTAGCTCCCAGGGGCCTCCTTTCTCCTCTTTTTAAAAAATGGGTGCAACGTTTCCCTTTTTCCAGTCTCCAGGGACTTCACCTGACTCCATACCTTGGAGAGTGGCTTGGCAACTACATCAGTCAGTCAGTGTCTCTAACAGTTTTCTGGAAACATAAGAAGTTCTTGATATTATTCATGCTTAAGCAGAATTAACTGAGTGTAATGTAGATGTAGGCATCCAGGGATAGCTACAGGGAGAATTTGTCTACTACATTTTGTAAGTCGTCAGTGACTGATTGTCTGCTAATTTATATATATGCAACGTCCATCTGTCCATTCTACAAGTTCTTTTAGGGCACTTTGAGATCCAGGACACTGCTCAGGAAGACCCTAAATGACACACTTAGTGACAGCAAACTCTACATCGCATGTGCCTCAAACTGTCCGGTACTGTCTTGCAACTCACTGATGGGGATGTTGGGCATCTTCTTTCTCTAAGTCTTTCTACAGCTGCTGGCCTAAGGGTGAGTGTGGTTTGTGGCATGTAGTGACAGCAGCCCTGCTGTGAGCCAGCTCTGGGTAAGCCAAAGGCCAGGTGAACATCCTCACCATCAACCTGGAATAACTTAGTTCTTCAGTTGGGTTCACATAGGTTCTGGTCTCATGCTCTGCGATCCTAGCGGGCTAGGCAGTGAGGTGTGTATAGGTGTGAGTCTCATTCATACCTAAATGTGAAAATAGCTACTTTGTGGTATCAAGGCACAATCAGAACTAGACCCTTTCAGCAGGATATTTCTAGGTGTGCAGGCTTCTCTGGCAGCAGGAGCACACTTGCATGATGATGGGATAAGGCAAGAAAGAAGTAAGGATTTGAGGAGTGGCATTCCAGATGGAGGCACTTAATGCAGCAGCACAGATAGATGAATTTTGTGGATGCAGAAGCACAGTACACTGGAGATTTAAGAGGGAGAAATTTCAGCCCTGTTGAAGTGAATGCCCTAGATGTCCTTCTTTTCAGTGGGTTATTGTGTTCCCATGGAGAACAGGACTTGGTGCCAGACACCTCTCTCTTCATTGACTGACTGATCCGTCTGCATTTACAGGGTCTCATTCTGCTACAGAATGGTGATTAATAAGAAATGTGGTTTATTGCTGCTGCCCAACACTGCAGCCTCCCCAGCCCTTATGCCTGCAGGTGTTAGAATATGGGAAGCTCACACAAGGATATTGCTTATTTCTGTGACTGATTGATCCCAGCCTCCTCCTGTCTCTTCATGAACAAATGCAGGTATCTCCAGCACACCCACAGGGAAAAAAACCTGGGATTTGTTAGCCAAGGAGTACAAGTCTTTCCTACAGACATGGTGGTGGCAGCAGTAAATTTATTGCACCTGAGCTGAGGGGAGGCCATGAGCATCCTCACGCTCCAGCATGAAGCAGGAGTTTGCTTACAGCAGACATCCCCCTTGTTAGCAAGTGCTTCCAGCATGTGACCTGGAAGCTGACAGCTCCCTGTTGCTCCTGTATCACTTCATTTCTATTCATGCCTGTCTCCCAGGTGTGTGTTTAGGCAGGGAGGCAGAGGGGATGTTGCAGCAAGCAGACCCTGCTGGAGTTGATGGGAGCAGAAATGGCTCTTGATAATTATTGTAGTTACACATTCAGCTAACTTTTTTGGCGGAAGCTTCCTGTGGGCTCCCGCTCCCCTCCCACATGGGACACATGGTCTGATTGACAAGGGTACCCTTGTTTATACGGGGACCCTGCTGGGAGCAGGCAATGCTGCCATAAAACCTGTGCAAGGATGCTGGAGCTTTTGATCTGCTGCTCCTTTGCCTCTTCAACACCCACTCAGGCTCAGCTTCAGTCCACTTGACCTGCATTCACCCTCTGAATGGGAAATGGGTCTTTCACCCCTTGTTGGACTCACAGTATCTGAAAATGGTGAGATGGGGACAGAAAAACATTCTCTGCCGAGCTCAACAAATCCTTTGAGCAACCCATGTCTCTGGGTTCACTGACTGCTGTTGTTACAAGCATGAGAAGAGGCAAAAAGTGCCCACTAATACAAAGGAAGCTTTGTCCAGAGAGCTTTCACCCTGCTGCTGTGACAGCCATGGCCATGACCCTTATTGGGTCTGAAACTGCAGAAAGGTAATCAAGACTGGATTTGAAATTTTCCATACACTAACAGCCAGTCACCCTTGCCCTAGGTGCAGAATGAGTTTCTCTCTGTAAATGTGAAGTTTTTGTTAAGCAGCAATGGGGACAAACTATGCTAGAAAGTTTAGTTGCTGAAAAGTGGAGTACTGGAGTGGTGAAACCTTTTGCACATTAAGTTAGGTTCCATGAGAAAGCATGAATGATGTCAACACTGATAATTTTGATATTTCTGAAATTAAATGTTTCTGTTGGGGAATGTAGGTGGGTGCTGTGCACAGGATAGAAACTGTTGGGTAGTTTGTCCATCAGCTGCCACTTGCTTGGAGTTCTATTTGGATCAGGTACCTAGCTGCAGCTTGGTGTGAGTGCTGTAAGTGCAGGTTTGTGCAGGATGCCAGAATGGTCCCTTTCCAGTCTTTCCTCTTGACAGAGTTTTCCACTATATAGAGACAATTACGGCACCACCAACAGTATAATGTGATATTTAGGGCTGTCAGCTGAGAGCAGGGAGCAGTCCTCTCTCCAGCACATGGGAAACAGCTCAGTTTCATCTTGACCCTAGATGATTTTTTTTTTTTTTTTTTTTTTTTAATGAATAGTCAGCTGAAGAAGAAACAGTTAGTCAGAAAAGCTATTTATGTTCTGGTGGCCAGACACGTTGTACTGGTTTTATACAGGAAGCCTGAGGAGGACAGAGCTCGAAGTTGTTGGTTTCACTGGGTGTTTTACTAGCCAACAGCCTGCTAAGCAATTACCGAAAGTCCCCGAACAGATTTATAGGATATGTCTGACTGACTCCCATTGTTTCTGCACATGCAGGGCTGTCATGTGCTTCAGCCTGAAGACCTTTTATAGGCGAAACAATAAAATAAGTCTCTGAGGAAAGAACATTGCGTATCCTCTGTAATAGCCCATGCCATCTCTCCCTTTCAGATGGAGTTGCCTGCTGAGATGAAGATATGCCGTATATGGAGCGCAAAATCCACTGTAGATTACAGCTACATGGGCAATGGGTTTCTTTCTCTACTTTCACCATCTTTATTTATTGGTTTCCTTTACATTTGGTGAATGACTGTAAATATTTAGCCCTAGATTAGTGAGTTAAGGTTGCTAGTCAGAGGACTTTGCATCCCTAACAGTACTGGTTCTGACCAAAGGGAAAGCATGTTCTTAATTTGGGCTATGCAGAGGTTGTGTCCCAGTGAAATCAAGAAATCTTGTTTGCTTCTGAGTTGGGCTTCCAGGATGGCTGAAACTCCTGATTAACCTCATGTTTCACTCCTACACATTTTCAAGCTTTTTGCCTTTTACTAGCTGCAATTTTTGTACCTTCTACTTCCAACTTCAGGACTGTGGTCTTTCTATCAAGGCAAGGAATAGGTGCAGCCTGCATTAGAAATCTATTCCACAGAGAGGCGCCTGCAAACTTTGGTCAAATCTGTCTTCTCTTAAATGAAATAAAGACACTGTGTTTCTTCAGTTATTCCAAGTTGTATTTCATGGACTTCAATTTTTTCTGTTCTATTTTTGAACCCTTAACAATGTAACTTTGAAGTGCAGACACATAAACTTGCTACAGCATTGCAAATCTGGTCTTGTCACTGCAGGCAGCATTGGTATTCTATTACTTTTTCAGGGTCAAATTTTACTTATTACAGCTTTAGCATTAGGTTATAAACATAAACTGAGTTGGTGGTTTGCCATTACTATGCTGGTATTTTCCGATGTCATGAACTTCAGCATACATCCCCTTCTTATGTATGACCTCTCATCTTTGCTGTTAGTTTTTCCTCCTTTATGAAAGCAGATTTTAAATTCAACTGACTTTAGCAAGGGACCCGGTTGACCCTATCTAACCAATCTCCCTCATTTACTGCCTCGCCAATTTTTGTGTCATCTGCAAATATTCTCAACATTGGTTTTCTGTTTTCTTCCAGATCACCAATAAAGGTACATAATGGCAGGAATATATCTCTACAGGAATTAAAGTGTTCGGCTGATGCTTCATTTTTGTGATGAATTCTGAATGTGCTTGTGTTTGACATAGTGGTAGCTGATACAATCAAAATACTGCATGGGGCAAACAGAAATTTTTCAGATATCTTTTGTCCAGTCCAACCAAACTCATTGTCTGTTGGAAGGAAGCTATGTTAGGGCTGTGGCTTTTACTAGGTTGGTCCAACCTAGTAAAAGCCACAACCCTCACCTTTATCTTACTGAAGTTTCAACCTCAAGGTACACTCAAAACATGCTCAACATTTCAGCTTTGAAATTTCTTCAGTCTCAGCTTTCTGTTAGCATAACCATTGAGATGTCTTTGGGTCAGCTGGCTGGTTGCCATCTTAAACATCCAAAATGGGAAGAAAGCAAAGTAAGAGACTTGTAGAGGAGATCTATTGCATGATAAAGTCCTGCAATGGGGGATGCTGTGCCCCAGGAAAAGGTGCATCCCAGCCCCAGTCTGCCACCTTGGTACACACGGGTGTTAATCCAGAGCCTTCCTGCTCTTCCCCAATGGGCCATTAGTTGGCCGTGGTTTCTGCAGAGTAAAACCAAATTGGGGAAGGAAGGCTGGCAAGGGAGCTGGCTGTCCTTATGACTGCCTTAATTGAGCAAATAATCCTGAAGATCTCTATAGCTGAAGCTAGGAACAGAGCTGCTGATCTAGGGAGACTAGTCTAGCTCAGTAACAGCTTAGAAGGGAAAGTATATTGTTTTGTAAGCAGATCAGCTGCTCGTGGTTTGGAGGGGAAAGAAGAAGGCAACTTGGCGTGCCGGAAATGTGTGAGAGGAGGCAGTGACAGCGACCTTGTTTCAAATCCAGGTGCTCTTTGGACCTGCTTGCCTGTGCAGTGCTGAGCTGTGATCCCTCCGGATGGATCCCAAAAGCGCAGCCATGGCCTTGTGGTCAGACAGAACATCCATGGACACCGCCTAAGTCATGGTAGTTATTGCTGACTGATAAAATGAAGTCAAAATGTGTGCAGTTTTCGTAAAAGAAGGAAATTCATTGTCTCAGTGAAGGAGAAAGAAACTTGCCACTTTCCCTTGTGCCACCACTATATAAACTTCTGAACAAGGAATAATTTTACTTTGAATTGACAATTTTGGGAATGCTTATCTTCGATCATCTGAGCTTACTCTCTGTTTAGCCATTTTATGACTGAAAATGCCACTTTCTGTGTGAAATAATAGCTATTACTTCAAATGTCAAAGGTATCTCGCTTATAAAATAACAGCTGGACTCTGAGTCTCTAGACAGTTCAGAACTGGAGCTGGTAAAAAAATTTTTAATGGATAAAAAGAGACTTTACTGAAGATATTTTGTTCAACTGCGGGAAGCTCGGGATTTGTTTTTAACAATGACATATTTTAGAATAAATGACATCTTATCAAACAAAGTGATTTTTTTTTTTTCCATGGAAGAAAGGAGATTGTTTAGCCATGACTAACATCTTCCTTTCAAAGGAAAGTCTTGGCCAGGTTGTAGTTCTTGGTGGAAAGCTGACAAGCAATCAAAACCTTGCGCTGTGTCTATTTGTTTGACCCTGTGTGCAGTCCTAGCAACTACTGAGAAATAACACTTAACATGTTTCTGAAATGGTGTTAATGCCGATGTCCTGTCTAATTTCCTTTCTGTGCCTACATTTCCCCTCCATAAAGATTGGAGGAATACTGCATGGTAACTGTTGAGCTGTGCTGCCATTCATTATTGTTGTTCACTGTTAAATAGCCTGGATATGCTATGTGTTATATGGCACTGGATATTATTTATTAACATGTGCAACTTCAAATCATGATTCATATGAAACTGCTATCTCTGAGATCTCAAGAGAGTCCTAAAATGGTGTGTTGAACGTGACTACTACCTCAAATACCAAGTCATGCTACTTTGAATAGGCAGCTGAATAAAACTGAACAGCAATACATACGATTTTCAGCAGCAGAAGCTTGCCCTTTCCCTATTTTTTAAATGAGAAACTAAACCATAATAATTGCTTTACAATGTATTTTTTCTTGAAATTCAATCCATGTTCACAAAAAAGCTTTGCAAAACTTTGGATAATTTTGAATGAAGCTTCAGGTGTTCAGCCAAGTATCCTTGGATGAGATTTGCATGACTGTATGTTCCTAGTTTGAAAACTGTTCTGATAGTGCAGGGTTTTTTCTGACAAACATCTGTGCGTGCATCCTTTTACAACATCCTTTTCAGTCTCCAGCCCGACTCTTTGAGCCACCTGCTGCTGACTCTGTTTCCATCAAATCTGAAGCTATGTGTGTGATCCCTCCCTAACAGTCTTTCTTCATCATCTTTGTGGCCCTTCATGGGACTTCCTCCGGTATGGCCACGTCTCTTCTACTGGGGAGCCCAGCACTGGACACAGCACTCCAGATGTGCCTCACTGGGCTGAGCAGAGGGGAACATCACCTCCCGTGATCTGCTGGCAATGCCCTGCCTAATGCAGCCCAGGATGGCGTTGGCCTTTGCTGCAAGGGCACATTGCTGCATGTTCACCTTGTCCACCAGGATCCCTAGGTCCTTCTCTGCAAAGCTGTTTTCCAGCTAGTCAGCCCTCAGCTGCTCGCAGGTGCAGCACTTCGCATTTCCCTTTGTTGAACTGCCTGTCAGCCCATTTCTCCAGCCAACTGAGGTCCCTCTGAATGGTGGCACCACCCTCTGGTGTATCAGCCACTCCTCCAAACCTGCTGAGGGTGCACCCCATCCCATCATCCAGATCATTAATGAAGATGTTAAACAGTATTGGCCCCAGTATCGGCCTCAGGGTACACCACTAGCCACTGCCCTCCAGCTGGACTTTGTGCTGCTAATCACAACCCTTTCAGCCTGACAGTTCAGCCACTTTTCAGTCTACCTCATGCCATTTATCTAGTCCATACTTCAGCAGTTTGTCAATACGGATGATACAGAAGGCAGTAGCAAAAGCCCTACTGAAGCTGAGATAGGCAGCAGGTAGGTATTCAGGTAGGTGAATTCAAAACTGATTTGCTTGACTGGCGGTAGCCCAGCAGACTTTGCCTGGGGCAGTTAAAAGATGCGCTCACAAACCGCTCTGCTGACAGTGCCCAGGGTTGCAACTCAAAGCAAAAAGGCTGTCAAAAGCAACTGCAGACTAGAAACATATTCAGCAAGCTCAGCCTGTTACAGAGTGCAGGTAACTGAAACAAATAATGTCTTGTCTTTCTCGAGGAAATTCAGTCCTCAGTCTTCTCGCTCTGCATTTACAGGGTAACTGAGAGACAAATGTTGTTTGCAGCTGAGATGGAGAAAAGAAAACCAGCCTGGCTTGCGCTGAGTTGTACCTGAGGATGAAAACTATTGGGCTGCAGTTCTTTAATGAGATTTGTTTTAATGAAATTCTCGTGTGCTGCTATTATAGCAGGTAATGTTTGCTGAGGGTTGTGATGCTGCCCTTCCAGCCCAGAGCCTCCCCTCCACCAGCTGTTCCTATTTCTTGAGCAGCAATGGTTCTTGTCAAATATAAATGTCTTTTTTCAGGATGCTGCAGAAATCCAACAATAAAGAGCTGTGGAGAGGAATATCTCTCCACCTTCACTATGAAGACTGAAGAGGGAGGGAGGGAAAAAGTCAATTGCTAGCTATCAGGCTTTTGATGCTTTAGCCTTTTTGAGTGGATAATATAGATCTTCCTGCACACTGCAGAGCTGTGTAGCAACATCTTCATTGCTCACCCAACTTCTGAAGTTGCTCTTATGGAACAGAGCAGAAAGGAGAAAAAGAGTTGCTGATAAATTACAGGGCAGAGGCATCGAGCCTTTGTGAGTGGCTTTTCCAGCCACCAATTTTGATGCCTAAACACTGCACAGGGTTTTCTACCCCAAACCGGGCTGCAAGCCTCAGCATATATTCATCTCCCTCTAGAGTTATGCTTGATCAGGGTGTGATGAAAACTGCCTGCTTGGTGGGTGTACCGGGTCTGAAGGCCCTGGTGACGGACTGTGGGGCAGAAGTAAACAGTTATTTAGATTTTTTTTTTGTCTGATTTTTTTTCAGACTTCATTATCCATGATCATTTATGAAGACTGTTGTCTTCTGAAGATCTGAAGACCTTTTATAGATAATAACTGTTTAAATGCACTGGTGGTATTTTGAGCACGGAATCAATAATGAGCCTGAAATACCATAAGCCAAGGTATGGTATTTCAGAGAAGGACTTCATTGATTGATTTTTCTTTTTGCAGCTTTTGAAGCAGCAGCCTCTCTGGGCTCCCGGGGCTGCTCTTGGCAGCATGGCCCTTGCAAGATTGCTTTTTCCTGCAGACCCCGAGACAGAGCTGATACAGTCCAGAGGAACAGTCATGCAGAGCTGTACACAGTGGGTGACACAGACAGGGCTGGGTGGCAAACACCTAGTCAACAAGTGTCTGGAAGAGGCAAAGGCTTGATCCTACCATTAGCATTAGCAGAGGTAACACAATCCCTCTGCAGGGCCCCAGAGCTTTGCTGAATTTGGCCTCAAAGGGGTACTGTGAATATCGACAGATGCTGGGCAGCTGCTGGGCCAAACTAGCACTTCAAGGCTGAGGGAAAAAGGCATTAAAGACTAGAGATGAAGGCGGTCCTGCTGAGGACAGGAATCCCCTGTCTCGATCCTCAACCTAAACACTACAGCACAGACGATTGCTGCAGTGACTCAGAGCAGGGCTGTCTATGGCAGCAATTTGAGCAGAAGAGAAGCTCCATCCTTTTCAAGGTAAAAAAGTTTTGACTATGTCTCTTCACTTTGTGTGGCTGATAGCGTGGTTCACTTATGGCTGTGATGTGAAAGACTGGGTGAGTACTGGAAGCTGCTGAAAATGAGTACTGCAATAAAGAGCAATCCCCTTGTGCCATGTCTCTTTGCAGTGGTGCAGACAGACCCTGCGCACATATGTATACACACATGCGTGGCTGCTGTTTCTTCTAGCAAATTCAATCTAATTAAAAATGCTGCTTGACAAAGCGAACAGAAGAGGCAGCGCAGTGTGGGGAGCAAAGCCTAGTTACCAAGCCTGAAGGTCCGATTCTTCCAAGGGTTTGCAGAGTGACACTGGGTAAGTCAACACAGTGCCCTGCACTCCTGGTGCCCCCTTGTAATTAAATCGGCGGCTCCTCAGAGCAGAGGCTGCCTGTGTACAGCTTTGAACAATGAAGTTTTGATCTTGTTTGAGGTCCCTTGGCACTGCATTTATACTATTATATTAATCATATTATATGACCTACTGCCACATCACCAGCACAGTTTTTAAGAACGACCCTGCAATGAAGGGACAGAGGTGAGGATGGGAAATTAAGACTTCTAGTCTCGATTTCTGTTGTAACTTTGAGCTAAGCATTTATTCCTTCAACTGACATAAAACCCTGGTTTGCACAGGTTAGTCATCAGTGAACTAAGATTTGTAGAAATTCTCTTTAGATTTTTCTGTTGCTGCTACTTATTTTGTCTCTGACTGTAACACAGATAATCCATTTAAGCTCATGTTATCATGTTCAAAATAAAAAGCTGCATAACAAAGGCAATGTAGATTACCATTGATAAACGTATGGTATTCTCCCAGGGCCTTGAAGCTGAGAATGAGCAGGCTGCTCAGCTGCAGCAGGGAAGAGAGAGGAGCTGCAGTGAGAACCCACTTGGCAGCTCTTGGCCCATACGAGAGCAGAGATTTCACTGTCCCTGTTTTGGATTGACACATGTAGCTGAACTCCAAATTATCTTTTGCTTTGTCATCTAAGATGGCTTCTGGGCTAGGAGAGTGGGGACAGCAAACACCCACCACCCCATGAGCCCTGACACAGGCACCTGTGCTTTCCTAGCACCTCGTAGTATAGTAAGCCCAGAAACACTTGTCTGAACAAGCATGATTGATTAGCTGTGGATGTACGGTAATTAAACCACGCTCAACACGTTGGCTGAGGCTCTGGTCCGTAACTCTCTACAGTGTCTGCAGGTCAGCATATCCTTTGGCACAGTGCAGCGTTAGCCCTCTGCTCGGAGTGCAGCTGGGCACAGCTGGGGCAGGCAGCTGAAAGACACTCCTGTCAGGAGTCAGCATGGGCATGGGATCTTTGGCTGGGGGAGGGAAAAGAGAGTTTTGGCCTTGTACTAGACAACAATTTCTGACATATTTTATTTGTTAGTATAGGTGAGGCAGTTGTGGAGAAGGTTCTCCATTAGCCAGGAACTCCAGGTGAAGGCTGGAAGGGAAAATTGCAACTTGGCTGGTTTTCAGAACCCTGGGTAGTAGGGTAGACCCTGGGTCGGGGGATTGGAAAAGCCTCCCTGGGTCATCCTCACATAGGCCTCAATCATTTCAGGTGTAATTGCTGCAGCAGTTTGACAACGTCCATTTGTGGAAGTGAAAGGGCAGGGGAAAGCAAATCACACAGATAAATGGCTGCTGAAAGCTTGGCTTCATCTTGTCTGCAGAGCCCTTGCCTTGTGCTGACAGCAAAATGGCACACGAATGTAAATGGCAGGTAATGGCTCTCCTTCCCTGTTCCAGGTGTAAGTCTAAAAGCACTCCCTTGTTTGCTGCACCCTGCTGTCTCCTCCTTCTCCCACACAGTTCCTGCAGCCTTTTCCTCTTCTGGCCTCATGATCTCAGCTCAAGCTATGATTTAGATACTGCAGATTGCCTCCTGTTCGCTATTCAGGAAAACAAAGCTGAAATGCGTTTTGCTGCAGTTTTCCAGCAGTGGCAGCACCTAATCCTGGTTACAGCAGGGTGGGTTAAGAATGGTGCCAGTGTTTTGACCTTCAGCAGGTTCTTTATTTACTGTGTTAAGACTAGTGCTTTATATGAGGTAGGTACTGATACCTGTCTCCATCTTAAGTTTTAATGGGTAGTGTAAGGCAGATGTTTCTAAGCAATGCAATACTTGCTTTGCAAGGAAGGAAAACTGCGTTATTTGGTGTATCTTAATTCATGTGCAGACTGATGTTGCAAACTATAGCTCCTACTTTCTTCCGTTCACTTGGAAACACTGCTGGACAAAGAGTGACAGCTTGCCATCATCTCCCTGCACTATCTTCCACGCCGAAGGATGATTGAAGTGACCTTACCAGAAGTTTATGATACTTGTTCTGATGAGTTTGTTAATTGGAAGATAACAGATTATCCTGTAAACAAAGTACTGCTTTGCAAAGTATTCTTCTGTTGAGAACACAATGCCATATACCACATCATTGCACCTTGTGTTCCACCGGCTTTACGTGGAGCATCTTGAAAACTCAGGAGTTAATTGCTGGGAATTCAAGTTTCATTAAATCAGAAATAGTAAAGAAAGATCCTAACTTAATATGCTGGTGGTGAGATGAGAGTAGCTCCCTCCTATAAAGTAGGAATGTGTTTGAAACCCCCAATAAAAGTCCCAGGTCTACTAGACAGCACAGCCAGGCCTTGTTTTCTGCCTTTCCGTACTCCGTTCCATTTTCTTGTGTCTTTTTCTATGTAAGAGAGACTCCTACCTCACAATTTGCTCTTCTTTGGATGTTGGGGATTTAATTTTGAATCCCCTCAAGCAGAGGAGGGAACCAAATGGGGGTTGCCACATCTGGGACAGGGACTTAGTGCATGGCAAGTGGCGAGTTTTAAGATGAATAAGACATCGCCTCTATAGGTTGCAGAATCAATTACAGACTGAGACTGGGCTCAAGTTTCCACCTGAGTCCCACTCTAGATGCTGAGATCTTTCTTGAACTCAGTTGCAAGAGCTGAGGTTTTCTAAACAGCTCTTTTAGTTGTCTTTCCAGATCAGTGAGTTGTTGTCCTCTCCAAACCAGCCAGGCTAAATGCTGACAAACTGTACATGAAATCTGAAAGAATTATTGAGCTCTAGTTTGAGGGAGCTGAGCCTGAAAGAAACCTGCTCTGAATAGTGATAGGACAAGAGGAAATGGCCTCAAGTTGCGCCAGGGGAGGTTTAGATTGGACATCAGGAAAAATTTCTTTACTGAAAGAGCAGTCAAACATTGGAACAGGCTGCCCAGGGAAGTGGTGGAGTCACCATCCCTGGAGGTGTTCAAAAAATGCGTAGATATGGCACTTCAGGACATGGTTTAGTGGGCATGGTGGTGTTGGATTGATGGTTGGACTTGATGATTTTAGATGTCTCTTCCAACCTTATGATTCTATGAATTTCTTTAAAATAATATGTTCTTTGTTCCTTCTTAAGTCTAATTTCCCCACCTCCAAATCCAGAATGATACGAGTTCATATATTTTGTGATGAAATGGAGATTTGTTGTTTAATGGTCATTTCTAGTCACATCTTGAAAGTCACCCTGTGGAAAAAGTCTTATACTGAAAAAAAAAAAAAACAAATTTGTCATTGGAAAGTAAAACCCAAACATTCTGAAATTATTTTTATTTCCACCCTGTGAACAGTCTCAGAAAAATCGGGGGCAATAAAAGCTATGAATAGCTCAGCCTCCTGACGCTGAAGAGTTTAAGGATGGCAGCCTTTCAGTGTGAGAAAGGGAAACTTTGGTAGTAAAGTGGATGTACAATCTGTCCAGGGATGATCTTCTCAAAGACTTACAGTGGTTTAAAAAACAAAGAGATCTTACACCTGAAGAAACTCTCTGATCCTTTTGTCCTGTTAGTATGATCTGAAGGTATTTGGACTCCACGTGATCCCTCTGCTGACACCAACTGCCTTGATGTGGGGGCCAGAATTCAGAATACATACCTGTGGTTTGATTTCCCATAGTTAAATGGAGTATTTATGAATTAATGTCATTGTATTTTTATTAACTCTCATCTGGCAATGGCTTCTTGGAAAGGTATCCTTAGAAATTCATCCCATTTTGACATTTCAGTGGCTGCATGAATAAAAGGTGTCTTTCCTTATTCATAGCTAAGAAGTCCATTGCTCATTTCATTCAAAGCTGTTCCAGTGTGCAGCCTGAGATCCTTGCAGATATTCTGGGGTAGAGATTGCACATCCTTATGGGCACATTTCACATCCTTTATCCCATTAAACAAAAATACACAGGAATTTTCCTTTTATTGCTAATGATGTGCTGTAAACAGGTTGCAGTTTGTCCCTGAGGTGTGCAATTGAGAAATCACATATTAAACATGATTATCTTAATGTCATTGTGCATTTAAGCTCTTGCAGAATATTAAGTTAACGTGTGCTGATGTTGCCATACACACTCAATGTACGAGGGTTAGTTTTGGGTATTCCCAAAATGAAGAGTCATGTTTCAGGAATGTAATAAATCACTAAATGTCTGGTTTATAAGCCTGCTTCTTCTTGTGATGGATAGCAAAATGTGCGTTAAGTGTCAGCCCCAAACTGGCCTGCAGTGAACATATTCTCTTCTAATCCAGTGAGATAAACCCATCACAGGGTGGGACGCTTCAGACTCCAAGGAGCTTAATTGTACTTTGCACCCTGATGTCAGCAAGGAGCGCACTGCTTGTCTTTGTTCTGTGCTTTCTTGCCTAAGCTCTGCTCCCCTTTGCCAACCCTGTTTCTGCCTCTCTCTCTGGGGATCCCAGAGAGGCAATTCGAAGACTTTGGGGAAGACAAGGCTGTCTCATGAAGCAGTATGGATTCAGCTGTTGTGCTTCGATTCTAGTGGTCCCTACTACCTTATCTTTTAATACAGATAGATGTGGAAGTTCTGTCATGTTTAGGTGGCATAAGTGGTTTTCTTTTTTTTTATCTGGATGCTGAACACTTTGTGTTTGTTTGGTGGGGGTTTTTTCAGTTTTCAAAGCTGCCCTCTGTGCACCTCACGAGTGTTTTCCTGTTTGCAGAAGAGTTTTGTGATCCAGTTGAAGGCTATGGTTTTGAGAGGGATACAGATATCTTCTGTATCAAAACTAAATGTGCAGCCCAGATGATTTACCTTTAATGTACGAGAACACCACAAAATGTCCCTGGCTGCCCCAGTTTATCTTGAGTGCATGTTCTTTGTAGTAATTTATCGGGAGATGTTGATGCATGCCTTGCTCCAGAGGCCCTCCTGCGTGAAAAAACTTAACTTTGATACAAGTCCAAACGTAGCTCATTCTGTATGCGCATACTGGATCACAGTGGCTAACAAGGCACCAGCCACAACCAGACAACTGTGAAGGAATGTGCCTGGCCAAAGCAGATGGAAAACACCAGTGTATATAATGGCTGAATGGTTTTGGAAATACTCTTTAAGCAGCAAAGCAGTATGTGCTGTGGTTTTGTTTTTGTTTTTGTTTTTGTTTTTTAAATAAGCATAGCCTCTAGCAATACATAATTTTCATAGAGTCACTTTACCATTATCTGATTTGAGGGCAAACTGCTCAGACCTTTGCCAGAATTGACTGTGCAATTAAGAAATGGTGGAGGAGACTAAGGGAATCATGAAATTACACAGGGCATGAGCTTAAGGCCTGAAATGAGTTTTCAAAGACCTCCCTGAATTTGGCCTACTCTAACATGGGAAAAGTCAGACTCAGCAAACTGATTCGGACTGGGTTTGGATGCAAAAAAAAAAAAAAAAACCCACATAGTCAGGGCAAGACCGACTGTGTAGAGGTGCCTACACCAACTAGCAGTTTATCTCACAGCTGGGTTCTCTCTAAAGGTGACGCTTCACTGCTTTTAGAGGAGTTGACATAACGCTACTGAATCCGAATATTGAAACTGCATCAGGTTGTCCCAGTGGCGTAACTGAGATAGTATCAGCCACTGTGGGAATTTCATCCCAAGGTGTGTCAAGAAGAGTCTTAGTGAATTACCCTTGGCCATGGCAGCATCCAGGCTCCTCTGGGCCAGGGGAAATTTCCTTCAGGGGAGTTTGCAGAACTGAAGAGTTTCACAGAAAACTGAAGGCTGGCATGGTGATTCCTGCCTGGTACAGAATTTCCTGGCAGAACTTATTTGTCTATATTACCAGGTTAGAGATCTTCCTTCCCTGTCATTCTGGGTCCCTCCTTCAGTGATCTACTTTGAAATCTGCTTTAAGGTGTGAGCAAACAGAACTGTCTGTGAAGTACAGCAGAGCTGGTGCTGCACCTTATTAGCTGCTGCTGCACCTTATTAGCTGCTGCACAGGAATCACCTATGGCATGGAGGAGTCCAGGGTAAACATGATGGGATTTGCATGCCCATGAAAACCTCCCTAGGGGTGTACAGACTAAAAACCCAGGCACAACTGTTTTGCATTTTGCTTACCTAATGCTGGTAATCAGAGCACGCTCTGACAAACCGCAGAGGTGGCTTTCAGCCTCCTCACCCTGGAAAGATACAGAGGTTCTTCTCTGGTTCTGTGATCCTCTCCTGCTTGACAAGTGGCCCCACCGTTAAGCTGTGACACCAAAGTTGCATCCTCCTGCCTTAGGAGACATGCACAGTAGTTTGTTGGAAGCTTAGTCCCACCGGAGGTGCAATGCAGTGCCCAAAGCCTGCTCTTGAGAGGACTTCTGGCTGAACCAAGGGAGAGGCTGTGCTGCTCGGGCGAGGACAGTTCTGCTTCTGTGCACATCCACAGCTCTTGGCAGCTGGAGAATTACAAGGAGCAGAGAGCGCAAGTGCAGCACCCCACTGATTACAATTTGGATGCAGGCACCTTGGTTCTGTCCACAACCTGCTGGAGGTACGTACTTTATTGGATTGTACCCTTAGGTGTTGCTTCTAGTAACGTATTCGTGTGTGTAGATTCTTACATAGGTATTTAAAAGCCTGATCTAAATGAAGTTTCTGTAGAAGGATCACCTGTCCAAGGCTGGCACCTGCCGAGCCACCTGCAGTGGCAGCTAGCGTGCGGCAGCACCAGTATCCCATGACGTGACCAAGGCAGTTTCACCCCAGCGTGCCTAGGGACCCCTGCAAAACAAAAGGCAGAGCTCTCTGTGAAAACCAGCACATACACCAGCCTAGGGGAAAGGTGCTTTGAGGCACGATGCCTACAGAGCAACAGAGCTAGTGGCTCCTTCTCCATGGGGGACCAGTATCTGCTCTGCTTTTGCTTCAACATCTGATGAAGTCCTCCTGCCCCACGGACAGCTGACATCTGAGGCTGCTGTTCTGTACAAGCAACAGTCACTTCACAGCCAAGTAAAGCAGGCGCAAAATACAGAAAATAATAACGCACTTAACCCTCACTGAAGTAATTTTGAAAGCAGCAAGGCAGTGGAAAGTCAATTTGCCCCCCCTCTTTTTTCCCCACAGCAGTTAGATGGAACGTTTAGTCTGAATGAACCAGAGGAGGAGGAAATAGATTTTGCCAGAAGTTGCTGGGGTTGTTGTCTGGTGAGACTGAATGCACAAGGGGCTCAAGTGCTGACATAATGTTACCATCACCCCTGTGAAAGATGGGTGAGAAAAGGCTAGATGAAATGCTTCTGCCCAGATAATGGAGGACATTGTGAGACTGAGGTTTTCAAAAGACAGGATGGTTCAAACCTGTCCTGATTTGTCTGATCTTTGCTAAGGCTATAGCAAGAGCTTTCTTTTTAAAGAAACAGGTGTCAGCTAACAGTGGAAGCTGTTCAGGTCAGCTAACAAAAAAAACCCCAATGAAACAGAACCAAAAAACCTCAGACCATGATTTTATTTTTTCTCAACGACAAACATTTGCCTCTTGTCATCCAGATGTGCAAAAAAACCGCCAAACCGCAAACCCAACACCAATTGAAGAATCCCTCAACTCTGAGATCAGGGATAAGAACAGGACCACTCTGTCCCCAAGAACCCTGGTTTTCTTAGCTGCTTCTTTGGCCCTACTATGCCCTACCTCTTCCAGACAGTCTTATCCCCTTTCTACAGCTCCAACAACATTACCTGTAGAGCCAGTGCATTTCAGATACTGCCTTTGGAAAGCGGGGTAGTTGGCTTTAGTTGGCAGCTCGGTGCTCTGTGGCAGATGGCCCCACGCCAAGAGTGTCACACAGTGACAGCTGGGACACTCCCAAAGGCACCAACCACCATGGGAGTTGGAGACCTCTGTTCATTTCCCCATTCATGAGACGGAGTACTGTTCAGTCAATACACTGAACAGTGTTAAGACCAGAAGATGAGAGGGCACGGTATCAGTTCCCTTGCTAAAGGAGACACTCCAAAAGCTGCTGCAGCACATGGTTACTATGTGGTTTCTTAAGCCTGGGGCCTTTTGTTCAACTTTCATGAAAAACTTTTGTTATCAAAATGTATTTTATTCTTAACAGGGTAGTTAGAATGCTATGGGTATCCCTGATTAGCATTTCCATTTTCCCTTGCAGTCACAGAAAGCCATTTCATCTTGCTTCACTGGTCAGGGGCCAGGAAATCTTACTTCGAGGTTTGTGAAAAATTGATTTTTACAAAAAGAGACATTTCTGACTGAAGAAAAATCTCTAGTAAAATGAGCAAGAGGTCCAATGTGAAATATATTTCAAATCTGGTTCAGCACAAAAAAGCTGTGGTTAACTGAATTAGGAAAACTAAAATCTTTTTTTTATGCCAGGTAGAGCAGATGGTATTAAAATTCCTCTTCAGCTTGTCTGGAGCGAGAGCGTTTCAGTTCCAGCAGTCTCTCCACAGTGTCTGCAATTGTACGCTCACCATGCACCTTGTTGTCTCGGGTGCGGATGTTAACTGTTCCACTTGCCTTCTCCTTTTCACCAACAACTAGAAACAACCAAGACGCAGAGTGAATTTAACATTTGGCAAGCTCGTTTTTCCCCTCCCCATTCCCTTAAAAAACTTAGGCATACTAAACAAAAATTCTAAAAAGCCTACCAAACAACACACCAAACCCTTCTTTGCCCTCCTCCCAGCTCCCCCCACTTAGAGCTGTAACAGCCAATAGCCTTATTTAATCTCGTATCATTAACAGGTTTCAGTATGCTATGAACAGCCACTTAGCAAAGTACAAGTAAAGAGAAAAGTAAACTTGGTAAGTCCAGCTTGACTGACTTCTTATTAGAGAGAACAAAGTCACAATAAGAAATAAATATGCAGTACTCCATGGGCAAACATCAGAAAGACAACTTGACTGTAAATAACCAATAGCTATTTGTTTTCTTTACAGGGACAGCAAGACAGTTTATTGGAAAATCCCAAAGCTATCTTACTTAAACATTAAGATACAGATACCAAGATTATATATATATGTCTCATTACTAATATAAATTTTATATAATATACTTGGAGATTGCTACAGGAGATAGTATTTCTCTGGTACTCAATCCACATTTAGTCCGTTAACTCTTTGAAACAACCTCTGAACATGAATTAGGGGAGATTTTTCCCTGATAGGCTGATCATTTTTTTGTGCTCTTGAAGGCAAAATGTGATTGCGTCTTATCAGTATCATACGCTTAAAGTTTTAAAGAACAGAAGAACTTAATTCGTGATTCGACTAATTACTCTATGGGTATAGTTTCTCTGTCTAAGGCAGCTCCTACTCTAATGGATCCCAGATAGTTTCAGGATCAATGCTAAAGCCTCGATTTACTTGTCACGACTAACATCAAATCACATACTTCAGGGTCAGTTTCAAACTGTCCCTGCATCACCCTCTTGTGGAAGAGCCCTTCTGCTACATGTGCACATCCAGCTCAGAAGTGCACGGCAGCTGAGTGCAGTGAAGTATGGCACTGCTTCTGCTACACTGAAATGAGAGCATAAATTATTGGAGAGGGGGTGGTAGAAAAATTGCTCAACAATCTGACTGACAAAAGGGCAAGAGATTATATATGTCTCCACATTGCTGACCAGAAGAGAGCAAAGACCTTTTTCTAAAGCAGCAGTAATGCCTTGGGCCACAGTGACCTCATTTCTGTGACTCTATACAAGCCAGGAATGCCTGCCATGTAGGCAGGAGAGGCTCTCTGGAATGAGGGCTCTTATGAACAAAGTGACCTAAAACACTCACTACCACTCTCTGCCTTGTTCACAGAAGATCAAATCTTTTAACCTATGCAAGAAAGGTTTTTCAGCCAGGATAAGGTAACAAATGCACTATACATTACCCAAAATAAAGTTATACTGTGCCAGCTGAGCATTTCTGATCTTCTTGTTCAGTGTGCACCCAGGATCTACATCAACGTCTGCCATTAATCCAGCGTTGTGGAAGTGCTGCCTGACCTAGGAGAAAAAGTACTTAAGTTGTCACTACAAGATATTCATGACAATGGACTATTTATGACTTGTAGACTTAAGCCAGTCAAGCTTATCTGACCCCTAAAACAAAGACACCGTCATTGGCTCAGGCATGGGAGGTGAGCCCAGTTCAAGAAATGAGAACAGGTCAGCTATCATGCAAGTACATACACACTAAATAACACAGCGGTGATGTGAACATAAAATGTTTTGGGCTGAACAGTGGTTTGAGTTTGATATTGCGAGAGGCAGCAGGATGCTGAAGGTTTCTGATTATATTTTTTTATTATTTTGCAGACTATTTTATTTTTGTCTAATGTGCTTGAAAGAAATACAGGAGAAGGTCTGCTGGATGCTAAATACGCAAAGACCCATCTTCATCTTTCTTACTGCTTTTGCAAGATGCACATGGCCATGGGAGACTAGAACCTGAAGGGTAAGACAGCTTTTGAGCTAGAGAGAAAACCTAAGTTTTCCAAAAATAGAAGTGTCACAAAGATCAGCATTTGTTGTTTAGATACCCAAAATCTGTTTCAGGTCCTCTTTGAGATACATCTACAACATCAGCAGCTAATTGTCATTGCAATGACAATGATATAATGCAATATGCAAAGACTTGTAACATTTATCTGGGACAAATACTACTAATACTTAACAACCAAGTACCTCAGCTAAATAAAATATACCGAAAAAAGTACCCCAAAATCACATACGTCACCTTTTGAGCGTACTCATCACATGTTGGTCCCACTGGTACCACCATTACTTGCTGTGGGGACAGCCAGAGCGGCCTTCAATAAACAAACAGAACAAGTTTATACAGCTTTCAGTATTTTTTTTGGCATGAAAAATCCCCTGAACAGATAGGACTAAAATCTACAGAAGAGATTCATAAAGCCAGTGACTTACATTGGGACCAGAGGTGATGACAGCCCTGTATTAGTCACAATTTACCTCCCCAAAAGAACTGAGTGTCTAGAAGAATTGCAGTGTGGACAAAAGTACTTTTTAACCTGAAGATTCAAGTTGTGTTTTACAACAGACAACAAGTCATAATTAACTTGTGGAGCTTATTACTAACTAATCATGGGAAAACATTTACTTTTGAATCTTGTTATAATCAGTGGGGTCATCCCCATCAGGTATTACACTGCAGCAGGCAAAGGAGATGACCTACATAAATGACCTGTTGCAAGGCAGCCCAGCTGCAAAAGCAAAGTTGAGAGATACACACGTTGGGCAGACAAGGTGTATGCTGCACCTGTATGAGTGGGGTCATGTAGGGGCTACCATAACTAGAACAGCTTAATATATAAAAGATGGTTCAGAAGGAATTGCCCTATGGTACACCTACGGCACGTAGATCTCTGTAGCAAGCAAGTAGAATAAACCCTCCTGATTCTTGCATGCCTGGGGCTAATTTCTCTTCCACATTAAGTGTTTGCTTGAACTGAAATTAAAAAAAAAATATCTGTTTTTCAACATTACCATTTGCCTCCATAGTTCTCCGTTAGAATGGCGATCATTCTCTCCACAGATCCCAAGATAGCCCGGTGAATGATAACCGGTCTTGTCTTGTCATTACCATCATGGCTGTGAAGAAAGGTGGGTTTTTTTTTTAATGTAAGTTTTTTTCCTGATGTAAACTTATGCTTGTAAGTGACAGGAAAGTTAGATTATATAGCAAGTAAACCCACCAGCCTCTGTGCTTACCTGACAAAGGTGAGGTTAAATCTGACTGGCAGCTGGAAGTCAAGCTGGATTGTAGCACATTGGTGGTAGCGGCCAATGGCATCTTTAATCTGAATGTCAATCTTTGAGGAAAAAAAAAAGACAAACTTTTACCAGTTTAAGATACAAGCATGCCCCGCTGAAAGCAAACTCATTGTTTTAAGATGGAAGGTTTCACTCAGCACAGAGGAACTGTGGTTTATATTTATCTATAAATACACGTGGTTTATATTTATCTATAAGAACAAAAAAATATTTCTATAAATATATGTAACTATGTATTCAGCATACTTTTACTTCGGCCTACATTAGGACTTAAATGACTTGCAGGGTCTGATGGAAAAAATATTAAGAGCTAAAAAGAAGGTGAGCAAAGAGAGAGACATTATTTCAGGGGGAAACTACATGTAATACCTCGGCCTATTTTTTGTGAGTTTCTGTCTGGGACTTTCACAGATCTCACCAATAATGAGATTTCTTAAACCTCAAACTGGCAAACTTGCAGTCCTGTATTATGCAGTATTTGAATACTCTGCAGCTTGTGTTACAAATTCGGCGCACAAACATGGGGTGAGAATCCTGCTGCTAAATAGTCCACTTACCAGTAGGGTCATGTTAATCAACGACACTTGTTCTGCGATGAGTATCAACAGTCAAGCCTACTCTTTCTATTGCAACTTACACTTTCATCCTGAGTACACTTAGGGTACAAGTTAGACAGAGAGATGGACAGAAAACAGCAGATTTGTAGTGTCCTGACCTTATTTATTTATCACATTGTTCTCTTATTCATCATTTTACGAGTATGGCTGTATGTTGGGGCTGTGTGCCTTATTTTAATTTATGTATCAAACAAACAGACCGGTGTTTTATTAACTGAAGTTCTAAATGTCTTTCAATTTCGCATTCAGAAGCCAGAGTTTATCATAGTTCAGCTACTCACCAAAGAGCTTCTACCAACATACATTATTTACAACCTTCTTTAATTTCAAATCACCCAGTTATAGAGTAGGAAAAAAACCAAAACAAAACACAAGTAGTTTAAAGGTACCCTAATGTAGAGCTTAACTTAACAATTTAGTTTAACTGGTTTCCATTAAAACCAGCGCAAAATGCTACATGTTTGCTCACCTTACTTTAGCTACAGTACACCAGGAGCAAGTATAAGGTTAATTTAGATTAACAAAGGTTCCTGGAGATATTTGCCTTTTCATATCATCCCAGGAAATTACTGAATCTGGTTTGCATTTCACATTACAAATGATTAGCTGCTATAAACACATTTCACCTACAACTCATAAAATGAAATTGATTCAATTAGCATACAAAGAGAGAAATCACAGCCAGTTTACTAGATGGCTGAATATAGACGTAAGTGCAGTGTAGGTTTATTAGGGAAAGATTTACAAGTAATTTTCTAAGTCTCTCTGTCCTTATGCTCAAAAATACCAGAAATTTCTAAAAAGCTCTACTTAATCGGTGCAAAATAAAGAGACAGCTTTAAAAAACCCCAATAACACCAGAAAACCAATGCAAGAGGCTTTTTAAGATACCAAAACCCACCAGAAACTCAATGCAGCTACAAAAACTGTGCCAGTAAAAGCAACATTTTTCAAAAATTTGTTTTACTAATAAGTTTTAGTTTTTCTCATGACTTAGGATTCCCTTATCACCGACAGGATTACTCGAAATGCAGCAACTGCTGTGGTAATACAGATCTTACAGTGCCACCTTCTGTTCATGTCTCCCACTAAACCAATCAGCTCTGCTTAAGCAGCAAATAGTTTATATGTGTAAACCGAGTTTAATCAATTAAATTAGTGTTAAAGCTATGTGAAAACCAGGATCACAGAGTATTATTTCTCTCTCAAGTACGTCAGAGCTTATGTATCTGGAAAACCACAAAATTTCAGCCATACAGCATCTTACAATAGTGTTAGTAACTATAAAAAAAAAAATCCCCTCTTCCTAATCCCAGCTCTTAACAATCTCAGCTTGTTCCAGGTCATCACTTTAAGAACCAGTTTTGTTCTATAGCCTCCAGCCAAACCTAAAGATCACCAATGTTTTAGAAACACATACTGACATTGAAAAATTTAGTTCTAACATTACATTGGAAGGGAATCTGCAGGACATTAAGTGAAAAATAAAAATTGTCTTTACCAAGAAGATAATGAATAAACCCCAAGAGCTTCACCATACTATTTTCTCCCCCTTGCTCACAATAACATATGAAGAACATTATTTATGTATTAACAGCATTTAGTGTCCACCTGTATTTGTTTAATTAACTTAGAGCAGAATGTTAACTAGATGGAGACTTTGTCTTGGTCAGGTATCTATTTGAAGTCATCCAGCAAACATTCTGCATAAATGGATGCCCAACACTTGTCCTTCTGGGGAAAGCAACATTTAGCATCATTTTGTAAACACATGAAGGCTTTAGGTGTTTTCTGCTCATCCGCTATACTGAAAAGAACAGTATTTGCATGCTACCCCTACTGCCAAGATTACGGTAGAATCAATGGAAAGCAAGGAATTGTACAACTTTCAATCTGCTTCATCCAAACAATTAAAAGCCTAACGCAGCTAGGGGTTAGCAACGTACTAACCTTGGGTCCGTAGAAAGCTCCATCGCCAGGGTTTAACTCCCACTTCTCACCAAAGTCATTGAGGCTGTTTTCAAGTTGCTAGAGATAAACGACACATATGCTCAGTGTTTCTCAATCATTTGCCATCTTTCCATGTTACAGCACGAGGTCAGCCTGCTGCTACAGACCTGTGACACTACCAGTTCTCAGTACTCTCACTTACTGCTGCAACTCATTTTCTGAAAAAGGAAAGTTTTGGAAGAGCCCCAGCTAAAAAAAAAAAAAAAGTTCAAATTTAAACAAACAAAATCAATGCATTCATTTTGGAAGAGGCCAAATAAGCACCCTTAGCTAAGGTGCAAGAATTTTTTATGCCAGATTCAAAGTCTGTAGATAATATTGAGAGGGGATCCACCCTGATACACCTAATGTCTATTCCTGTCTTCTCTCCAGCACTGCACCTGCAGGGGCTAACTCTATCCCTTTAATCATGAAAGCAACCTTCCTTTCAGAAGATGGCTGTAAGTCTTATTACAGGAGTTGCCAGAATTAGTCCTCTTCCTCCTTTTTTTTTTTTTTTAATTATCAAAAAAAAGTAAAAGGAGAGAGAGGGAGAGAGAGGTAATTTGATTCTGACATGGAGATTGCTGCTGTATGAAGAGTAAGCTATTTACAGCAGCCAGAGTGAATTGAAGACAGTTATTAAATGTACACTGTTCATGTCCAGCTGTCACTGTGCCTCCCAGAAGGCAGTATGTTTTTACAGGACTTCCAGCTGCAGCCTTTTTTTCATATAAAAGGTTAATAAAACTACTATTTACCTTTTCAGCTTGATTCCACACTTCAATATCTCCCAGGTACTTTTCAGGACGAGTGGAGAGATTCAGTTTAAAGGAAAATCCAAATACATCATACACAGTACGCAAGAACTGCAGACAACTCTTTATCTCCTCTTCAATCTTTATAAGAATAGAAAGAAAGTCTCAAATATGCAAAATTCAGTTAATCTGACTTTAATATCAAATTTCATGTAACAGCAGCCCATACCTGCTCCATAGCACAGAATATGTGAGCATCATCCTGCTGGAACCGACGTACTCGAGTGAGTCCCGTAAGAGCTCCTGACAGTTCATTACGATGCAGAACACCAAAATCAGCCAACCGCAATGGCAGCTCACGCCATGATCTTGGGCGATGATCAAACATAAGGCTGAAGGAAAAGTTTATTACTTGAAGCTCATCCAGAATCAAAGTTCTGCAAAGAACAGCCAATGAGAAGCAGCCACTACCTAAGCAGATGCCCATAATGCCAATGACGTAATCAGAATACAATCATCATTCACATCTAGTTTTGCCAGGAAAACAAATACAGATATCCTTTTATAGCAGGCAGGCTTCCCCCGCCTCACAGAGAGAAGATAGAACAGCTCCTAAATCTGAGCATTAACACCTGAATGCCTAAATCGCCACAAAACTGACAATGCCCCAGTATCTATTTTGGATATCCAGGTTTTGTAGCACCAAGGTAAGCTTCAGGTCTAAACCACAGTCACTCTAATGATGGAAAAATTACATTTTTCAATGTCTCAAGTAAAGAGAGAACACAGACCACAGGACTCTTAATTACATCACTCCTGACAGCGTGTCACATCTGGATACCTGATGATAGCCATCTTTGCAATTAAGCAGGCACACAAAACAGGATTATGATTATTTTTTTTTTTTTTATTCAGCATCATCTTTGGTAAACTGGATTTGCTATGTATTTACCAGTGTCCTGGACAGTTCATAGGCTTCAGAGCAAAGACTTCTTTCTCCACTTCAAAGGAAAACATGTTGTCACTGTAATGCTGCCAGTGCCCTGAAGTCATCCATAGTTTGCTGTTGAAAACATTTGGAGTGACAACCTCCTGGAATCCACGTTTTCGATATTCACTCTAAAACAGATCAAATACATAATATAACTAACAGAGCAAACAGAAGTAATGGTACTCAGCCTTCAATCTGCAGCCATAAAAATATACAAATACTGCCCTACAAAAGTCCATGACTGGATAACAGAAGAGAAAGAGGAGAGAAAAGGAACAGGAGAGAAAAATTCAAGTTGGACACACCAGGATACATCCCTTCCACCAACACCACCCTTCCCCCATACATTTCCTCTGTAGTAAGCAAGAAGAACAAGTTTCCTCCCTGCAATCAAAGCAGTAGTTTCTAATTATTCAATGACACTTGGTAGTACATTGCAGCCCAAATATACAATAATAAGACAGACTTTAAATATTACAACAGGAAGATCAGGATTTTTTTTTCCTACACATAATTTTATAACAAATAGTTCCACAAGGCCAAATTCAATAAGTTTATGAAAACAAATCAATATGCATCAGTGGAACAGCTGTAGTATGAGCTTAGCTGTACTATTAGATGTCAAAGAACTCATATTATAAAGCATATATAAAACATCACTACTTTAACTGCGGGTATAAAGTATTGATAAAAACATAACTTAGCAGAGATTGTGACAAGACCAATTCAAAGAAACCAGGCTTCTTTAGTTCCGTGGCTTACAGAATTGAGATTAAACTAACTTGAAATGAAGGGCTGTTAATACTGTTATATGTAGCATGCTGTTATGTATTTTTTCTAAAATTAAGCAATTTCTTCTAGAAGATTTCCAAAAGACATTACTTACCCGAATGAATTCAATTAATGTGTTATAAATGTAAGCTCCTTTTGGCAAGAAAAAACAGCTACCAGGGCTGAGCTCATGAAAGAAAAACAGTTCTTGGTCCTGCAGAAAAATATTTGAAAAACTTAGTATTTGTACACCACCTTTTTCACTTAACATTCACAAATTAATAACTACTGAGTTGGCATCACTAATCAAAGTTTTAAAAAAACTAAAAAAATAGCAATACCAATAGATCAGATGCATTTTCAGTATTGTTCATACCTCCATCCTTACTTAGAGGGGAAGGCAATTGTTCAGTTTCCTGTTTCATGACTGATGCTCCAAAACTTCATGTTTACGTGTAACTCCTGTGCCCCCACAGCTCCCTTTGTACACTGACAAGTAACGTTTAGTTCTGCTTCTGCAGCGAATTGTTTGCACGTGAACTGAATGTGTGAACTGTACTTGGCTAATGTGACAAACTGTGCACATGCTTGAGGACTCTGTACAGTGAATTCTTCTGTATATTTTTCTGATGTCCTAGCAGCAGACCTTGTAACAGTGGTCAGGACTATCAATAGTCTGACAGGGGTTTACGTCTAAAAAATGAAACCAAAAACCAACCAACGAAAAGACCATAGAAATGTATTAGGGATTCTGAAATCACACACAAGAAAAAGAACTGTGAGCCAACACATGGCAGCAAACTCTAAGAACAAGCACTGCCTGCAGACTGAAGCGTTCAAGTTTTGCAGACCAAAGTATCCATGTTCTGTTCTGATTGATCTGTGGAATAACGACATCATTGTGTTTGAAACGGTGAGAAGTCTAAAGAGAAGTTATTCGCTTTAGGACTTCTGATGCTCTTTGAGAGAAAAGCACCTGACTTTACAAATCAACTGAAAATAAAATTGTGTCACATCTTAGTCGTGGCAGCAAGTACATGCTGTCTCTGAGATGATCCTAGTTAAGGGGTTAGATCCACACAGTGTTTGTGAAACACATTACCAGAAAAACTGTCTCACCCGCCCAATTTTTCTGTGATCTCTGCTTTTAGCCTCCTCCTGGAATTTCTCCCATTCCTTCAGCATTTTTGCATCTGGGAACGAAATGCCATAGATCCGCTGAAGGGATTCCATATCAGCCTTTCCTTCCCAATAGGTAGAAGAATTCTGCATGCAAAAAAGAAATGAAACCATGAAGAAAAGGAGGAGCCTCCATGTTTTACTACTACTGCCTGCTATGAAAAGTCATGCAATTATTAAGAAATCACTATACTTAATGTAGAACAACTAAGGCATAAGAAAGTTTTAATCTTAAATTCAGATCACTGATTAGCAAAATCCAGAAAGAACAGGTGAACAGAATATGTAAAAATTATTTCAAGCTTGCTCTTGTCTTTTTTTAAGCCCGTTTGCTCTCTTTGTAGCCATCCTATTCCAACTGTTTATTCACACTCGGCTATAATCATCAGCTGAGCACCAAACAGAAACTCCAAATGATACAGTTCAAGCAAGATTTAGGCTACACTCATGCTCCTAACCACGCTGGAAGCATAGGTCCTGACCACCTAGTTGGGCTTCGCACCATTTAAATACAATTCTAGCACACAACCCTGTCCCAGTTTGTTACACTGAGTTTTTGGCCAGGTCACCCATTTCACGGTACATTCTTGGATAAGCCACTATTGTACTGCCCCAAGACAGCAACACGTTTTCAGCGAAAACATTTGTCTAAGGCAGCTTCAGCACTTACCTTATGAATTTTTATGGTCTTTATCTTGCCAGTATGTCTGACATGAGGCCCTCTGCATAAATCTATCAAGGGACCACACCTAAGAATAGGAAAACATTCATTTGGTGTATTTCATCCTAGAAAGTTATATCCAGTAATATTATGATGCATGTCTAATTACCTGTATACTGTTGTAGTTGGAGTATTGACCTTCTCATTCAGGATGCGACACTTGAATTTATTATACTGAGAAGAAAAGCAACACACATATTCATTCACTCCTTGCTAAACAAGAGAACTGGCCAGCAGTTTAAATTACCTGCAAACCTAATGCTACGCTGCATCAAAACAAGATTATAAAAGACAGACAGACAGTCAAGTAGTGGAGTAAGCTGTCCAGAGAGCACGTTGTGCAGTCTCTGTCCTTACAGGTTTTGAAGGCCCAACTGGACATGCCCTGGCCTGACTTCAGTGTTCCACCCATGCCCTGTGCATGAGACTGGACTGGAGGCCTTCAGAGGGACCTTCCAACCTTAATGACACTGTGATACTCCTGATGTCATAACAGCGAAAACAGTAACGTCTATCTCAGGAATGCCAGAAAATTATTCACAGCTAGGTATTAAAGGATCTGCTTTTACTGATGCTTGGACTTTCTCAGAAGTCCTTATTCTAAAAAGTGTTTTATGAAGCTTTCTGAATGCACCAGTACATGCAGTTATAGTTATCACTGCAGAATTTTACTAACAGACAATATAATACAGACATATAACATAACTGCACATAATATACTGAAAATTCACATCTGTGGGAAATGGATGAAGAACATGGCTTCAAGGATTCTGCCAAGGTCACCAAGAGGAAGAATAAGAACACTTACAGTTGCAGAAAACCTAATGCACATTCCTGAGAACTTAAGAATTACACATTCGCTCATTTTTTTGTTAAGTATCACCAATAAGAACATATCACTTAAAAAAGTTAATTTGATAGACCTTCCTCTACCACTGACAGAACACATAGCTGAAGTTAGAAATATTTTAACTGCACGATGCTAGAAACAACCTTCTAAAACAGCCTACCTTAAACATTTCAAGCAGTGTTTCCTTCTTAACTTCCAGTCTTTCAAAGGCTTGTTTTTCCTTCATTATCTTTTTGCATAACATTTCCAAAGCAGAGAAATCATTACTTGATACACCACTAAAATAAACACACAGAAGAAAGCGAATCATTCTTGCTTTCACTTGCAATTTCTAATCCAGCGGCAATGCACTAGCTCATGGATGGGGCACACCACAAAGAACAATGCAATCTGCAGTAGTGCAGATGACTTTTTTCCAGGAACAAGCAAGTATCAGAAATTTTGCTGTGACTGCCATCTCCTCACTCTTAAAAGCAAAAATACAAGACCTACCCTTCCTCAAGGAACATGTCATAATAAAATCCATTTTCTATTGGTGGGCCATAGCACAAACAGCCACCATAGATTCGCTCCATAGCTTCACCCATTATGTGAGCACTTGAGTGCCAGTATACCTAATGGAAGTAAAGAAAAGAGGGGATCAGTTTGAATACACACAATGCATTTCTGAGTATTTTATTTAAAACCTTTTCTAAAACAAGGATGCTTGATGCAGATCCCAAATTACAGAGTCTCCGGAACAGAAGTGACCTGCCCAGCAACACTCTCACCCTAAGCGCCAGTATTTCCAAAAGGTAACATTGGAAAATTGTTTACAGCCTGGTACCAAGTAATTGTTATTTTCAAGTATTGTTGAAATGATTCAATTATTGTCAAGCAGGCAGAAATGAGTTCAGGAACTTTTTTTTTTTCTTCTATAAACTTCCACCATTCAGCTCTGCATAAGGACCAAAAGGTGTACTGTCCACATAAAGTTATGGTCCTAATCCAAAGATTTTATGCATAGGAAGTCCTGAACTGAAGTAGTGCAGTTCATAAAGTTAAAATTTACACTCCATCTTCTAGTACACCTGAGGTTTTGACAAATTAAAACCAAATCTATAGGACTTCAGTCTGCTTTTATTTGCATGGACCAGAAAACAAATCTCACAGGAGCCATCATTCAGCCAATATGAAACCCTAAGTCTGAATGCAAGACCTCTGTGATGAGTTTGACTGACAGCTTCTTGTACCACATGATTTTTTCTAAAGAGAGAATTTACAAATTTATTGGATATCCACATTTATCTGAATAAGCAGCCAAAATAAAGTGTGTGCTTTTGCGTGTACAAAGCAAAAGAGCAGCCTACTCTTGACTGTACACAAGACAGTACTTTCGTACTCAATACTGTTTTCAAAGTCAGTGCTGAGAAGCGAGTTCAAAAGACCTAGTTTACATTAACATGAAGGCTGCAAATATAAAATTCTAACAAGAAGACACTTGACATGAAATACAGCAGCTGCTAGCAGACTTGGCTACAAATACACAGCAGAAGTTTTATTAGCTGCAGTACCGCATGTCCCTTGTAAGGAACTACCAGAAAATGCAGATGTACCTACATAGCAAACCTGTTCCCAGCTCCTCAGCTTTTGAACAGAGTAAAGATGCAAATAACTACTTGAGGCTGAGTTCAATGCAAATCCAACAGCAAACAAGTTTTGGTAGAAGATACTCACTGCTTGAGCCTCTTCATCATCAAACTTAAGCAGCTCCAGGGTACAATCCTCCTCCAAAGGACGGTCTAGATCCCAAACCATCTTGTTCACTTTAGCAATAACAGTGTTGTCAGCTAAGCCCTGACTACAGAATAAATACATGGTATATAATCTTTTGAAATCAGCAAGCAGAAGTTCCCCAAATTTGCCCTTCATGTTCAGTAAGATTTCCAGGAGTGCTCATAAATTCCAAATAAAAGAGCAGTTTAGCCAGTTTTGAACAGTCATGAAAATCCTACTCACACCTCAGTGATGAGGGACAAAAACTGTGCTTGACTGTATACTCGACACTCATACATTCATCAACATATTTAACTTAGAGGCAGCCACCTCAAAGTACTAAGCTGACTTCAAAATCCTACTGCAATAAAAGACAGAGCTTCTATTTTAAAAATCATGAAATAGCATTTCTGATGTAGTAACTCTACAGTTTTGCTTCTACTAGGTAAAAAACCCTTTCCTCGACCCCAAATCACAAAGCAAAGAAGGTTCCAATGACAAAGCACCTAAGCATGAAAAAAATGGCATTTCACCTCCAGGAATCAGCCAGTTTTTGTCATTTTAAGTGTCAGGCTGTCCAGTGTGCATTGTTCAAACCTACTCCACAGCAAGTCTGAGTAACTCAGAGATGTGCAATGCTCTTTTGGATGGGTATCTCCCATGCAAGCAAAAATGCAGTTAAGTGAAAGATACTCGTACTGTTAACTCTCTCTGAAATCAACTGGAACACCACCCAGCAGTCATCTTTTACAGATCAATGCAAACTGTTTTGCATGTGGTAACGTTCAAACTGATATGAGTAAATTTATTCGCAAATCAGTTCTTAATGCAACAACAGTTCTTGCAGGGAAAAACATGTCAGTACTGTCTGTCTAAAGGATCTCAATCATATTCTTCTTTAATTTCAGAAACTGTATCTTCATAAGGCAAAAAAATTGCACTTCAAAACTAAAACCCTGTTGGTTACCTCCAGTTTATTATATACAAGATGACTTGAGAAGAGTTGAGATAAATGACTGCGAGGTTATATGTTATTCATACCCTCACAGGCACAACCTGCAGACACAGAGCTATCCGAAAATGATTTGACTGTACCACAAAATAGAATCTTACCTAATTCCACAAGCGATTTGATAAGGAGTAGTCTTCCAAGATTCAGCATCAACCTGCTTGCCATCGGGTAAGGTAACTTTAATGGGTTTACTGTCATTTGCAGCTCTTTCTGCAAGGAGTGCATCATGTTCAGCTTTAAGTTTATTGTACATCTCTAAACGCTCATTAATAAATGCAGGCCAGGGATTCAGCTATATATAATAAAGACAAATGAAAAAATCAACAGATTATTAATCTAATATCACATTATGTCAAGAACATAAACAGAATGGATATACTTTTCACAAGCAGCTATGTGACCATATCTACATAAGTGCTATATCTAACAAATTGTCATTATTATTACAGATTAATTAAATAGTATTAATTATATAGTAAAGTTGTAAGACTTCAGCTTAATGATAATTATTACTTTGAAATGTACCACTGTATACCTGTTTAATAAACTGCATATATGTTAATAAGCTAGTACATAGTTTATTAAACACCTGTTTAATAAGCCACACAAGGACAAAAATACATTTGAAATTACTGTAGAAGTTCAACATAGAAATATTCTTTTTTATTAGGTCAAAGAAGTGAGGGAACACCTCTACCCTGAGCCACGCGGACAGGAACTGACTCCAGCCTATACCTCACGTAATGACGTCAGGAGTCTTGGGCATACCCACGGTTATACAGCTATGCAGCTGGCTCAGGATTAGTGCGGGCTAGCAGCTGGCCTTCTCTGTGCAGTCAGAGGGATCTGTGATTGCCCACTATGAACACGGAAAAGGCGGAGCACCTTACACAGGCTTTCCTCACCCCTGAGATCCACTACCTACCTCCTAGTGCAAACGGGCACAGTGAAAAGCATAACCAAGCAGCAACTATGGAAATCGGAGCTGCTCTCCCATTACACCAATACAACTTGTGTAAAAAGCAACAAAGTCACCTCATCACAAACTTTGGGAAATAAAAGATAGTGGGAAAAGGGTAACGCCAGATAAAATACTTGAGCAGGATGAACTGCAGCAATACCAGCAGTAGATAACAACCAGGCGACCGTATCTTTCAACCCCCCTCCGTGGCCCAAGGGCCGCTCACCTCTGTCCGCCCTCCATCGCTGACCCCTTCCTTCATTTTCTTCTTTCCGCAGTCTGCTTTTTTTTCTTCCCCAGCATGTACCTGAGGAAGGCGAGCACCATTTCTTCATTCACCAGCAGCCGCTCACACCTACGGTGCTCTAACCCCCCTTAGCCCCACACACCAAAGAGACCCGACCTCTTCGCCCCGGGAAACCCCAGCCCACCTCGCTTCTCTTTCATCATCAGGTGAATCCCACCGCCTTTCCACCCGGCTCCCCCAGAGCTGGGGAAACCTCCTTCGACCCGCTACAAGGGTGGGGGGGGAAGAGGCCTAGCTCCCTCCTGCCACCAGCACTGCTCCTCCTGACAGGGCTGCCCCCCTCCAGGCCTGACGCGGGACCAAGGGGATGTCCCGCCTCAGGACACCCCTCGGCCCGCGGCGAGGGGCAGAGAGCCGGTGCTCCAACGCGACCCGCCGCCGCCGAGCCGGGCCCACCTGGCTGTCAGCGCCCGCCATTGTCGCACGCGGAGCCGCCCGGCGCAGCTGGCAAGGGGCGGGAACGGCCCCGCGCAGGCGCGTCTCGGCCGCCGCAGCTGATGCAACCGGGGGCGGCCGCACCGACCCGCCCCGGACCGAGCCGCCGCGACCGCGCCAATGGCACCGCCCGGGGGGGGGTGTGGCCAGGTGGCGGCGCGACGCGAAGGGGGGGGCCGGGCCTGTGAGGGGGGTGGGGACTGTGAGGGGCCTCAGCAGCGCAAGAAGGAAGGAGGCGCTGACGCAGCCGCTGAGGGCGGGAAGCGGGGCCGCGGGGCCCGTGTGCCCACAGCCCTGCCCCCGCCGCTCCTGCGGGCAGAAACGTAGCCAGCCTTTCCTCTCCAGCAGGGCCGTAGGGCCCCGCCAGGGTGGCAGGGGCTGGGGTGTCACTCAGGGAGACGTAGCTACTGAGGCAGAGAGTCAGTCAGCGGTGGATCAACTCGGGGCAGTCCTCTGTGTGTGTGTGAAGGAGACAAAAATAAAGTAAAATAAAAGTCCTATTGACCAATGCCTGGTTTCCCAGGGGAAAAAAGGTGGAAGAGGTTCTGAGGAGATTCTGTCGGACCAGGACTGCGGGAGTGTGGCTGCTTTGCTTAGCGCTGTCCTGAGGGAGGCTCAGCATCCCTGAGAGAAGGGTGTGCCACTGAGGCACTGCTTTTTGCTCTGTAACCTTCCTCCCTTTCTCTCCCTGCTGTTATTTTCACATAATAATAAATAATTTCATTTGGGACAGTTACTTCCTCGTAAAAGAGAAAGTAACCGCGGACTCCGGAGCAGTTGGTCCCAAGGCCTTAGGTGTGTTGGGGAACTCTCACAGCAGCAGGAAGGTGTTTGTTAGAAGATTTCATGCCTTTGAGAAATCCTGGCATAGCGTCCTTACTTTGAAGAGTCTACATCAGGTGTCAGGGCTACAGCTTGGCTCAGACCTCTGCTGCCTGCAGAGCACCCACCATCACTTCTGCCTCCCGCAATGGCTGCTTCAGCTGCAGCGACGATCTGGGATTTGAGAGTGCTCCGGTCAGCTAAAATGTGCTCAGATTGACATTGGAGCACTGCAAACTCCATGGACTTAAGTGCTGTAACAAAAAAGTTCAGGAAAAATAGGCAGTTTTGTATGTATAGCTCTCAAATGCTGGTTATGTAGGGGTGAAGGATGGTTGAGAGAACACCACCACATATTGAAGTGGGAAGGTGTAGTAAATACGAACTTACAGACAGAATCAGGCCTAGACCTGAATAATTTATTTGCTGTCTAAAAGTAAAATATGAGCAGAATAAATATGGGCAAAACCACTCCTTAAAACAACTACATTTAATAATATATGTAAGATGTTGTGTAGCAATACAATGTTGAGTAATACAAAGGATATTTGGTTTTAGATACTAATTTTTAGATTTGCAGTATCTTCTATGGTCTTTTTGTGTGGACGAATTACAACTGGCTAAGAGACAGCACGTAACAAAACTTACAGATAAATTACGTAACACCAAAATGAACAAAAACTTGTCCTGATACTGTTAAAGAGAAAAGACTTAAATATTTTAAAAGCAATCGAGAGAGCTGTAGGCGAGCTGTCCCTTTTGCCAGAAGATGGCAGCAGCAAAACACGCTGTGCTGGGAGAAACTAATTCCGCAGGATACCCTGCTCACAGTTCTTGGCTTTAGGTAAGAGATTTATAGCGTAGGATACAAAACTAAACGACTGTTTTACTGTCTTCGCTCTTAAGCAGCGTAATTAAAGATGTGTGGCTGAACTCAACCGGACTCTAAGCCACTATAAATTGATTTCATTGTGCTTTAATGATTATTGCCAAGGCAATGGATGTTTCAGCTTCACTTGAAGTTTTCTGGAAAAAATGTGGTCGGAAAGTTCAATTGGAATTGTAGTGTCATTTGACTTGTGTTTCCTTTAGGAAAGCTAAAAATCCAAATTAATTCAAAATTAAAATCAAAATTTAAAAAAATTAAAAATTAAGAAAATAAAATTTAAAAGAAAGCTAATCAGAATTTTAGAAAGGAGAAGAAGAGTGAGAAACAAAAGGTAAGTGAACATACAAGGAACTGAGGAAGGGGAAAGAGATGATATTTTGAGAAAAATGTTTAACAGCCTGTAACACATTTACACCATTTACTTGCACCAGCTGCTCTAGGGATACCCATATGACTTGTGATACATCACTGGCCTTTCCGTGAAGTGTCTGGGTTTGTTTATGTGTGATGTACATTAAATAAACTCTGTTCCCTATAGAGTATTTACTAACTTTGCAAACTCCCAACTAATTTGAAAATCAAACTATATGAAAGCCACCCATTTACATCCAGGGTTCAAAATATATCATTTGAATTCAAGGCCTAATAGATTTCCATAAGCCCACGTCAACTGAAGAGCTATCAGCTCCCTTTACAAAGTCATGCAAATATGAGAATCTCAGCTTGGAGAATTGCAATGGTTTTTGTGCAGTTTTCTGCTGTATTAATTCCACCCAGGCTGATACAACAAAGCAAAACTTCTTGGAAGTCCAGTATAGCAAACCTAGAAATATACATTCAGAAATTTAACAACACATTAAGTGAAATAAAAAAAATAAAGAAAATAAAGTTGTCATTAGATTAAAATACCTGTGAAAATAACTGAAGTCCTGATTCAAACTGGGATGTGCTACGAAAATTGAATCTAACCTTGGCTTTTGATATTTTTTCAACCTTTGCGGCCTCACTATTAAAAGAAAGTAGTTATCTTTTTAGGAGGATAAGAAGAATAACTGGTATTTCACGCAAAGAAGGAGACCGGTTTTATTTTGTTTCTATATCCATGATGGCTTCCTGTACCACTGCTAGACTATGTAGTCCAGTAATCTTCATGTTGCCAAGAGGTTTGCCACATCTACCAGGCAGTTTTCTGCTTCTTCCAGAAGAGGTGTGTGCTTGTGCTTGCTAGGGATAAAATCCTTCCTAACAGCAGAAATCCCACTGACCTTTTGTGACTTGGAAGTACACTGCACAGTGGCAGCCTTGTCCCCACTATGTCCCAGGGTAAGGGTCCTCTTCAATTACCCCTCTGGCCACCGTTTCTTCATACCTGCAACTGCACAGATAATGCATTCAAATTACTGAGGTCCAGTCTGTTCTCTACGACCAGGCAGGTTTTTTGAGTAAAACACAATAAGGTCGTATTTGCTCAAGTGCAGGAGATGCCCAGTTTCAGTGCTCCTAGTTACAGACGCTGGGATGACAGGTTATAAATTCTAGGTGAAACTTAAAACCAGGGTTCACTCCTTGACATCAGATGAGCATCAGACTCCTACTAGGAATTCTTGTGCCTTTTAAAGAAGTGAGATGCTGGGTGATTTTTTTTTTCCCCTTTTTTTCTCTAATAAAACTAGATTTGTCTTTCTGCTTCTTTGTAACAAACATACCAATGATAACTCATGTCTCGTATTTCCCCTGCATCTCAGATTTACCCCTACTTCACTTGGCTGAAAAGTTTTAGCATACTCATAGTTCAACCAACAATATTTTGGTCTCTCACGTCATGCAATGCAGTAGATGTGCATACATTCAATTAAACTCAGATCTTTCCTATGTTCTCTTTGTAGAGCTCATACATGTCATTTTGGGGAGCACATTATTAACCCAAGTGACTTATCTAGGATTAAGATGTTTTCCAAACCTTTGCCTTTAGGATAAACAGCCCACCCATCACAGTATTACAGCAAATTACTCCTATTTTCCAGTAAAATTTTCACTCGAAAACATAAAGCTATTGTTTGCTTTTCATTAAAAATCTTTTTTTGGATACTGGTCTCAAAAAAAGATGTGCTATCTGCAATTGTGTGGATCTGTGGCTCCCATACTGGTCTCCACTCTCAGTCTTGTGACTGGGCTGTGAGAGGGGGATTCAGAGCTCCTCCTTCCATTTCCTGTTCTTTCATTAAGATAAAACAGTGAGGCAGCAGTCATTTAAAAAGGGAAATAAAATGTTAACAGTTTCATATACTGAGGAGGAGGGGTGATACTCTGAAAAAATTAAAATCACATTGTCCTTAACCGCCCTTAATCATAACTTAAACTATTACAATGAACTAATGTTAAAAATCCAATTGATACAACATTTTTGCCAGACTTCTGGCTCTTGGACACACCCTTGTGTTTTGTACCTAAATTTAAACTAGCCTTTACTACTATTGAACATCACCAAGCTATTCTACTACATAAAACTTTTTTTTTTTCCTATATATGGTATTTTCCAGAATCCAAATACTTTTTTTGGTAACCTTTTTTCCCCTAACAAAAAACTATTATGGTTCATTTTAGTGTACATTTCAGAATGTAAAGTCTAGGAGTGTGTCGTATTTCAAATATTTTTGTAATAATGGAATTCCAACTTCTGAAGAGCTTTTTTTTCCTTATAGCTATCACTGATATTTTTGCCCTGAGAACAGACTTTTCTGTGCCTTTAACAGCCGACCACGGATATATTTACCTAATTCCTATACAATGAAAAGTTAAATTTCATAATTTATGACATTTAAAAAGTAATTAGCACAAAAAATAATTAGCCTGATCAGACATCCAGAAAAAGTAATGATTTGCACATTATGGAGACCAAAATGTTCCTTCATCTTCTCCGTGAGCAGAGTCCTCCATGCCATGGCATGACGTGGCACATGGAGGAATTTCCTACATAAGACGATTGGAGGCACAAAATGCATTTCCAAGTCATTCTTTTGGTACAGTCACACAATCACAGAATCACAGAATGGTAGGGGTTGGAAGGGACCTCTGGAGATCATCTAGTCCAACCCCCCAGCTAAAGAAGGTTCACCTACAGCAGGTTGCACAGGATGGTGTCCAGGTGGGTTTTGAATATCTCCAGGGAAGGAGACTCCACAACCTCCCTGAGCAGCCTGTTCCAGTGCTCTATGACCCTCAATGTAAAGAAGTTTTTCCTCGTGTTGAGGCAGAACTTCCTGTGCTCCAGTTTGTGCCCGTTGCCCCTTGTTCTGTCACTGGGCACCACTGAAAACACCCTGCCCCCATCCTCTTGACACCCACTCTTTAGATAGTTACAAGCATTGATAAGCTCCCCTCTCTGTCTCCTCCAGGGTAAAGAGCCCCAGGTCTCTCAGCCTTTTCTCATAACAGAGATGTTCCAGTCCCCTCATCATCTTAGTAGCCCTCTGCTGGACTCTCTCCAGTAGTTCCCTGTCCCTCTTGAACTGGGGGGCCCAGAACTGGACACAGCACTCCAGATGTGGCCTCACCAGGGCAGAGTAGAGGGGGAGGAGAACCTCCCTTGCCCTGCTGGCCATACTCTCCTTCATGCACCCCAGGATGCCATTGGCCTTCTTGGCCACAAGGGCACATGGCTGGTTCATGGCTAACTTGCTGTCCACCAGAACTCCCAGTTCCTTCCCCGCAGAGCTGCTCTCCAGCAGGTCGACCACCAGCCTATACTGGTGCATGGGGTCATTCCTCCCCAGGTGCAGGACCCTACACTTGCCCTTGTTGAACCCCATCAGGTTCCTCCCCACTCAGCTCTCCAGCCTGTCCAGGTCTCCCTGAATGGCAGCACAGCCTTCTGGTGTGTCAGACGCTCCTCCCAGTTTTGTGTCATCAGCAAACTTGTTGAGGGTGCAATGGTCCATAACCATTGATTTTCCAAATTCTGTTTCTTACTCCAAACAATGTCCAGGATACGCCACAGTACTGGAAATCATCTCCAAATACCAAAGGACGAAAAATTTTTGCTTTTCCTCCAAGTGCTTCATCAGACAATTTTTGGGGGAAATGGCAGACAATGCAGGGAAAGCAGATGTTGCATTCTAGGGTTTTGTTTCCTTTGACCATATTTTTCATTGCATTTATGACTTTTTTTCACATATTTCCAGTGAAATTTATTTTATTTGAAAAGTATGTTCTTGGTTTCTCCTTTTAGCCATGACTCAAATGTTTGGGTGATCTTCTCATTAACATCCCTTTTTAATGTTTCATGGACACAATCCAATAATATTGCTTCAAATAAAGAAACACATAACATCTGATGAAAACAGGGACATTTTAACTGTGAACTTTGTCAAACCGCTTGTGACAAGTTATATAAAGGCTTATTTCTTTGTGTCCTTTTTGCTTGGATGTATTTGGAATCTTACTAAAAATAATACTAAACTGGTAAATCATTTCAAGGTTTCATAACATAATGGATAGAGGACAGACAGCTCTCCTTAGTTAGCAGTAGCTGCCAGAAGATGGATTCCTGAGGGACTCCACTGTTAGATGCTGATCAGAGGAAAAAGATACTCCAAGGGGGAGATACAAAGTTTTAGTTGTTGACATTTTACCTGGAACAGTGGGGTGGGATGGGATGTCTTGGCAACAACACGGAACAGAAAAACAGCTAATGCTGCCTCTAAAACACTTGCTCCATATGAAGGGACCGCAAGTCTTTTCAGTCTTATCTTTTCTAGTCTAAGCAAACTTGACTTTTGAACCTGTCTCAGGGGGACATGCTTCCAGACTCCGATTCCTCCCTTCTGAACTCTCCAGTTTACCTGTGTTTCTCTCACAACAATAATGCTCAAAGCAAACATAGTGCTCCTGCAGAACGAGGACTATTGCTAGACCTAACATACAGCACTTCTGCTACTGTGACAGCATCGTATGCTCACTCACCTTCAGTTCATGACTCTTTAGGATGAGCAGAATCTCTTCTGCAGCGCTTTATTCTACTTTTCTGTACACCTTCCTGAAGGGCAAAGCACTGTTTGTTATTAAATTGATTGTTTGACTTCAAACTACCTTGCCAGTTTGTTATGATCATGAAAATTTTGAAGTATTTATCAGCCCATTTTCATCTTGACATGTTCACAGTTTTTTGACATGTGCTCTTTCCTCCTTCATACACAGGATAGAATCAGCTTGAAATATCCTTCTCGATTAACACAAGCTGACCGATAGCTGCTCTCCAAGTATATTTTTTTCAAACATCTATGTCGGTTTCATCTAATCATGCAAGTGTTCAGTAACCTAATGCAGCCTATACCTATACAGACATTTTTGTTTCAATAAAGTTATTAATGTCATGGCTAGCTGCGTATCTCATTGCTGTCATGTCTCTCTGATGTCTCCCCGTTCATTGTGATTCTGGCTCTATCTTCACGTGATCCTCCCATACCTGCAAACCACTGTATTGTTTGTTGTATGTAGCATGTACTTACACAGCCTGTGCTACTAGGCTCTGCACATAAAGCTTTCCTTTCACAAACATCACAGGGTTGATCACCCCTTTAAACAAGGGTACTGTTTAATGTTGGCACCAAGGGTAAACCACAAAAGAAGAAGGAAAGATGGTAAAAAAAGATGTTGTCTACGTATACGTGTAGTTTATTGTCTAGATCACCTGAGCCAAATATGCTGTCTTGGGTGCAGCTGCCTTGCGATAAGAAATTTGTTATTGCAGCTCACCTGGAGCTGTTTTCTCCACTACACCAGGAATTATCACTCCCTCCAGTCCCTTGATATTTCTTCATGTGGAGCCACTTGCTAGCCTGGTTCTGTCAAATGACCTAGTTTAGCAGAAACACCTTTTACTCCCAAATCATATTGACAGAATAAGGGTAAGTAGCAATTACACATGCAATTGTCCTGACATATCTGGAAGGGCAGTAAACTCTGGCAGCAGGACCCAGCCAGCCAGCCAGCTAGGGGCTGGAGATCCATCCCTGAAGCCACTTCTTTCAGATCAGCTACTGCCACTTTTTTTTTTTTTTTTTTTTTTTTTTTTTTATTCACAGCAGTCCAATTGATTTCAGCAAAAACAAAAACATAAAAAACCAGAATGGTCCCACTTCAGCTACAAATTACATTGCGGGCTTGCTCTGCTCTGTCCTACATTGGATCAGCTCCTGGTATTAAAAGATCTGCCTGGTATTAAAAAAGAATGGTGTAACAACTGAAGTTGAAGAAAAAAAGAATTAAAACCTGATATTTTCTGTCCTTGTTTTCTTATGTGAAGACTGCTGGGAAAATTTAACAGGAGAGAAGAAGTGTAAAACTGTTTACTTCTTCAGAAAGAGGTCTAATTCCTGCTAACATTTCTACAATTGCATGTTTACTCTTTCTGTCTGCTTGGGCAGCAAAAGACATTGAAGAGGTTGGGTATTTTTTTTACAAATATAAGGAATGTTTCTGTCCTTTTGACCTTAGTCTACAAGTGCGCATAAAGGAGAATGAGTTAAATATTTTCAAGCAGTAATTTTGTGTGTGTGTGTGTGTTTGTCATAAAAGCACTTACTCATGCTGTCAGCAAAAACAAAATACACAACTAAAGGAAAGAACAAGTACACTTTTAGGAAATACATAGTAAACTGCACATAAAGAGATGTCACTTCCTAGAGGTCTCTGTTCTCGGTGTGTAAATAGAAGCCACACTTCCAAAAGGCCTCTCTGTCTTTGTAGAGAGGACGAGGATACCTCCATCTCCTCTTCCCCTGCTTGTGGCAGCTTGAGGAAGCGAGCTGTTCTGCACTGACAAGTTCCTGCCTTCTAGCAGGCACTAGAACCTGTGAACCTCTGTCCATTTTGTTTATTGACTTCTTACCCGTCTCAGTCAAACTAAATTATATTAGCTGATATATGAAATGGCCAGTTCCTTGTTAAGTGTAAGATGTCCTCTTTTGACGTGCCTTGGTGCATAACTCTTTGTTGACTACTGCTATCCCACTCTTTGCTCTGTGCTGTTTTCATTACTCTGCCATGTCTTCCTCCGTCCAGCCATCTGTTCCTGGAGCCTTTGTCCTTCTCTCTCATTTGTTTCCAGTCCAGTGATGTGATGACAAATGACAAATGTGTATTCCACCAAGTCCATACATTCATTTTTTATTTGGTTTATCCAGTTTAATAAACTGGAAATGACAGAACTCCTGAAGCACATATTTTTATTTGCTTAAATATTTTAAAAATCAACTCACTAGAACAAGATCTGTCAATAGTATTAAAAGTATTTTTTCCATACTTTCCCCATAACTTAATCATTAATTAGCACGCAAGAGAAAAGACACAGAGATTTCAGTGCTAATGCCACCTCTAAGGAGTTCCTGCCTCCTGTCTCTGGCAGCTTACTGCTGTCCTTTCAGACCTCTTGCTCTGCCATGCCAACACAACTGCAAACAGTGTCAATGAACTGATCTGGCTTAAAAAGTAATCCACATTTTCCTTCAGAATATTCTTAAAGATTAACCTGTTCCTGGGCTGATATTACTATGTAAACTGATACTGCCTGTAGTGCTGAATATTCAGCCAAAGCATGGATGTCTGGTTTCTTTATGTCATGAGATTTCTGTTCCATTTATATGGCAATACATGTGCAAGTAGCACATCAGAATAGTTCCTGTCCTGAGCTTATACCTAACGGCAGTCCAGCTCTTTGGTTGAAAGTGGATCTGGGATGTCTGATCCCAGCTCTGTTTTTGAGGGACACCATGATAATATTTCTAACATTTCCTTTACAAGCAATGTGGATGCCCATTGTAGAGTTACTAAATCTCGAGCAGAAATGATCTCAAAGCCTTTTGAGCCCTCTGGAAAGAATTTTTGTGGTGTTGGTAAGGCACAGCAGATGTTTGTGTTTCAGCACTTGCTACTTGTCTCAAACTGAGATACGGTTCTTTGATGGAGACAAAGGCACATGAAGAACAAAGTGGCTGTTGTCCTGTGCACTTCAGGGGTGACCATCCAAGGCTGAACTGAGCCCAGGAAGGAATCCAAGGTATTTAAATTAGTAAAATCACAGGGGAAAATTTTGCAGGTGTTGTTCTAAGACATGGAAACAAAAACAACAGCAAAAATCTCCACAAGCTTAAGTAGTTATTACAGCATCGCTTTAATCCAAACCAAGATGATTTATCATTCTAATTCAGTTCAGTTAGTATAAAGGGTCTGTTCTATACCCAGATATTGTCTACAAGTATAGAAATTGGTTGTCTAAAGAAAGTCAATCATTTTCAACGTAGCCCAGGTGGAAGAAGATGGTGAGTTTTTGGAAGGACCAATATGAGTCAAGGGTAATTTATAAGGTTGTTAAAAGAATGCAATAATTCCTTTCTCAATGTTTCTCTCATCTCTGAAAGTTTTCCTTTGGAAAAACAAAGGAAGTATGGGGATATTTTGTTTAAATTTAAAATAAATATAAAACCATCTTTCTTCTTAGGAGTAAAAGTGATCGTGGAGGTTATGTTGTCATCTGATGATCAATGTGTCCTTCCATAGGCTTCAGTGGAAGCATGCATGTGCTGTAAAAGGCTAATGACTAATGTAAATAACATTTGCTGGGTATAAAGCTGCATTTTGCCCATTTTGTATGTCATCTGAGGTGGCAGGCAGCAGACAAGAAGTATTATTCTTCCTGAACAAAAGAAGTTTAATCTTTGCTGTTTATGGAACAGAAAGGAAAGATAGCTTTCACTCTGTGAAGATCCAATTCCTCCGAGGAGTAATCCTGTAGAGCTCAAATCAAGTCAGTGGAGTCTAATGAACCATTCTCTCATTTCTTTGGAGATACAGTTTGCTTACTGGGGACACCTGCTTCCAGTTGTTCAGGATATCAGTCCTGTAGTGCACTGTATTTTGCTGTTGTTTAGGGATTTTTTAGAGCAAAAGATAAAACAGACAAAACTTTTTCAGTTAGCAGTAGGAACTAGGTGAGATTTCCTCCAAAGTATAATGTGATAATTCCTTGTAATTCATCATTGCTCTTAAAGTTTCAGGCATAGATCTAATCTGTGGACCCATAAACAAAGAACTTCTTTTACAAAGGCTTGCAAGAGAAAACCCCACATTTTTCAGGTTTGTTTTTTTTTTGTTATTTTAGTCTTGATGCAAAAAGGGGGAACTCCACTGTTTTGTCCTTTTTGGGAATTCGTTTCCTTTTTTCTTGAAGTTCAGTTGATGACAAATCGCTTGATCAGGCATAGCTTTCCAATGGCAGTACCACCTCAAATATTTTCACGAGATAAAGCAAATCAAAATCCTGAACTTTGCTGGTGGTTGAATTTATAGTTGGACTACACTTCAAGTCTTACAAGTATATAAATACAGAAAAAACTTAAACTCAGTTGACCAACACCTGGGACCGGCTCAAAATTAAGATCTCTATTTTAACAGCTCTGCTAACTGTTTTCAACACCACCACAAAACAACTTTCACAGTAGAGCATTATATTACTCACAGATTTGCAATAAACCCACAAGAGCACTGGCTGTTGTTTGTATGTGGTACAGAAATTACACCTGCACCACATCAATAATCGTGCTATACAATCAATGTACTTTTTCATTTGCGGATTTATGGGTAATGCCATACTCCATTGCCCATGAGGCCTAACCCTCTTATTTCCACTTGTGACCTGGGTTATGCTCAGCCTGATCAGTCATTTCAAATTTCCTGTTTTGTCTTTCAGGGAACCTTGCAAGCATTGCACCGCTTCTGAGTGTTTGTCCACATTGTCTGGCTCCTCGTTTGGAGCTGGTTCAACTGCGCAAGCTTTTCTGTAGCACACACACACAGACAGACAGACACATAGACAGACAGACACATAGACACACAGACATACACACAGAGACACACACAGAGACAGACAGACACACACACACACACGCGCGCGCGCTAAATTTTATGGTGAGAATGGAGTGACTTGCATTTGAATGGGTGTTACCTTTTATTGGCAGCTAATTACCTTCAACGTTGATGCAGGCAATTGACGCTCAGCTCGTTCTTTTTAATGAGGCCATGTTAATGAATGAGTCCATGATCTCTGGTTGGCCTTTGAACTCTTACGCCTTTACTTGTTCTGCTGCTTGCTGCCAGTATAATTTCAGAGGCTACAGTTTCCAGATGCTGGATTGAGATTGAGTTTAATAGATACTCATCTATACATAATAAGAAGACTAAGTTCTCTGTAGCACAGTTTTATATTTAAAATACCATGGAAATATAGCATACTTTCTTCTTATTAATCAGAACCATTTAAAAAAGTGGTCCAAACTGAATGTTGCCTAAACTGAATATGAAATGTAAGAATTGGTTCCTGTTACCCAGGGTGTTTTCTTTCTGTGAAGCATGTGAAGTGCTTTGGGAAATCTGTCGCAGGACACAGATAGGAATTGTTGTGCCCAGCTGTCCCTGGAGAATTGCCAGTGCTGCGAAGTCTCAGGAGGAGGCAGAAGAATGAGTCCGGCTTTCCCCTGGACTATACAAAGAAAACAAAATGAGGGTTCCCAGTGTTATTTCTGGTGCCCTCATCCTGCGGTCTGGAGCAACTGAGGTCCCCCAAAGTCCTCGCCAAAGCAAGTGTGTTCATCCCTGTGGTGCTGTGTATGTGCCGTTGGGTTACCAGCTGGGCATAGGGCTGGGGTGGGGATATGGGTCAGTTGCTGGGGTTGAACAGTGCAGGTACGACATGAGGAGCAAGTTGCAAGGGGACGGTGTGCATGTAGGGGAGATGAAATCTTGGATTTATGCTCTTAACCTTTTGCTGCTTGTAGGAGCACCAGTCTTTCTAACCTTAGAATTCACACGAGGTGAAATGCAAAGACATTCTTATGTGACTGTCCCTCACACCCCCTGCCAATTTGAAGGGCCAAAGTGAAAAAGAATTTACCAGAGCTTTTTATAGCTGTAAGGCAATGAATATTTCCTTAATCTCTTGAGGAATGGCCAAGGTTTCCAGATGAAGTTAGAATAAGAACAACAAAAAAAAAGCTGTGGTAGACACACATCCTGGAAACCTGAACCCAAAATCTTTTAATTCAAGAAAAATGTTAAGCAACTGAAAACAGTGTCAGTTTATATACAATGGCTGTATGTAATGCCATTGTATAAATGGCAGTATCAAGCAGGCTAGAGTAGGTAGAGCTAACAACACCATAATAGCTAGGATATCTTAATGCCGTGTTTGTTGAAAACTGTGGACCTTCTCTGTAGTCATGTCTTTTGTAGCTTTCTTTCATTTGGAAATGAAAAGCATAGGTGTGGCAAAGTTAGCATTGCAGCTGCAGACATGCCTTGACTGCAGAAGTACAGGCAATTATTTTTTCATTAATACTGATCATGGGGAGAGAAAGAAAAATGTGCTTTGTAATAGTCCCTAAAGCAACTACTTTGATTTGGAAGTGGTAGGACTACTGAAGAGAAATTAACTTCCAACAGAAATGTAGTTTTGTGCACGGTGTTCTTATTTCAAAACACTTCAAAAGATGATTTTGCCTGTCCCTCATAGAACTTGCAGTGTTTCTTCCTGCAGTTATCAGAGGATAACCTTCCTGAGACAGGTGATGAGTTATTAGAAACAAAAACACTATATACAATTGGTGACAATTTTAGTGGCATCATAGAAATGAAAAGCTATTTACCTGTATTTCAAAATTAACATTAATCTGAATAAGGCCTGTATTTCCTTGCCAATATGTCATATATTTAGACACACTGATTAATAAGGTGGACAGTTTATTGTCCACGAAGACTAGGGCTATTAATTGTGAAGGAAACACGGAATATAATTTAGACATGCTGTCTTGACAGGCTGCTACTGTAAAATAGGGTTATTCACACAACTTCACAAGCAAATCTATTTCCTATCTTCAGCATTTTCTTACATAAAATGTGTCAGAGCTGATATATCCCTGCTATAACGACAGATGGATTGACCTGAAAAGGAAGGGGAGAAGAAATGAGGTGACTGAAAGTGTATCACAGAACAGCTAACGAGACATCTCTAGTTTAAGATCATTAATGTTGTTCCTGCATGCAGTGAAGGACAGTGCTTCAGGGAGTCTCTTCTAATGGAAATGAAGGTATGGATCCAGTTCCTTTGCTGCAACTATATGCATTGCAGAAGAAAGACTGTTACAAGACACACTTGCAGACTGTGATTTATTCTGTTATCAGACCCAAGGTAATAATTTAGGCCCTCCTGAAGTTGCTGTAACTCATACCAGCTGTCAATAATCTAATTTTGATAAATCAGGGTATGTCCCCGCATATCTGTCGTAATTCTTCTTATGCCAGGCTGGGACCTCTTAAGACAATTCTGAGAGCAGGATTTTTCTGTAAGCCATGGCAGCTCTCCAGCATTTTGCCTTGAATGCTGTATCTCTGCAAAGATTTCTTCATTTGCTGTCTTTCACCCTGTTACCTCACATTCAGTTTTGCCCTGTAGATGTGAGGAAACACAGCAAGTACTGACTGTATTACATTGTTTATCAGGTTGGTTTTTCAGCCCCATAATTTGCATGCTTTAGAAGAACACGTGCTTTCGAAATACTCTTATGGGAGCGTGAGCAGAATCTGTGACTAATTGGGGTGTTGGGGGGGGGTCAGTCTTGTTCATCCTAGCATCTGCTTTTACATAATTGAACAGCACATCTCTTGTGGGGCTGCACCTCAGTTCACCTTTCAGTATCGGTGGGAAGGAATGGGTAGGTGTAGCACTGTGTGACTGTTGAGGACCATCAAGCCATGATTTTAGCAGAGGTAGTGAAGATAAACAGTGTGGTGGAGGGATGATCTTGAGACCACCCTAGACCTCTGGGACATCACAGTTTGCCTTCCCAAGTTCTGTTCTCCCCTTTTGTAAAATAAAAATGACATCTACCTGCCTGCCTTTACCTTAATCTGCACTGCAAAGTGGAAGCTGTTAGGATAGCAAGAGCAGCGAGTTCTGCAAAGTGTTATTACTGTATATATGTATGTATGCTCATGTTTTGTGTGTGTAGTTTTGTCATCTTGTAGTTCTTGTATACACAGAAGAAGTTGGTGTCAATTAAAAGAAGAACAAGTAAATACGTCCCCTTTCCATTTATTGTTTTAGCATCAGGTCAGCTCAAGTTTTCATGCTGCAATATTTTCACCTAAAAGCTGCATTGCATTTTTACATAATGTAAGTAGACGAAGGTAAGAGCACAAAACACAAAAAGAGACATTCAGATACATCATGTTGCAGTAATAGATCACTTAGATGTGTTCCAGGAGAGTATAGATTCCCTGAAATAAAAAGAGAATAGGTTTCTCGAAAAACAAGAAAAATTTGCAAGTCTGAATGGCAGGGTATATTTGCAGTACAGATGATGTTAAAATATTTCAACTTTTCAACCTCTAGGGGGGACTATGTTTTCAGCCAACCTGTCTGTAAAGAATTTTCTTAATCTGCGGCAGGCTGTTCAGGCTGTTGCTAACTCTAGCTTGAGCGAGTCGTTATTCTTGATTTGTGTACGAGTTATTTCTTGGAGGAAAATAGCCTGTGTCTGAAATGACTTTAGTCCTAAAGGGCCAGCCTGAAATGTCTACTCTCGCTGCAGTCTGCAGGCATTCTGCCTGCTACTGATTCATGACTACAGGATTTGTTCCTATTAAAAAGCATTTATGTAGCCGAAAAAAGTCTGTGGAGAAATATTGAATTTATAGCTATGGAAAATACTGTAAGTGAACTAATGATGAGGTGGATTAAGTGACATTTTAAATTGGGATTAACAAGTAAATCCTCGTGCATAACTTTCTGGATCAGAAAAATAAATCAGTCACAGGCTGGGATTCTTCTTTATAAAACCGCTTACGGTGAAGGGGAACAACTGAAATGTTCATGACCCTGCAGCTCCCATAAGGCTGAAAGCAATTGCTCAGGTGAGTAAGGACCACGTACTATGAGCCAAATCTTTCTCTGAAAGTACCAAAATTGGTCTTTCACACTACTACAGCTACACAGTGCTGGCTAGATGCCTTTTGGTTTTTTTTTCCCCTCATGTTGGCCCTGCTTCTCCCACTCTTATTCATTCCCAGCAGTGCTTTACCTCACAAGGAGCAGCCAGTGTGAAGGGACGGCAGTCCTGTGATTTATGGGTTTACTATCTCTTCCGTTGTGTTTACACAGCTTACACTCAAATAAGACAGCTAGGAGCTCACACGCAAAATGAAAAAGATATTCTGGGGGGGAGAAGGAGGGAATCAAGAGAGATCCGTCCAGATTTCAGTGTTGTAAACACATCTGTAGGGTCACCATAAAGCAGTGACTACAAAGGTCAGCATTTCAAAACGTGTCTTAAGAAAATGTTTTTGCAAGCCTTGTGGTGAAGATGGCTGGTGTGTTGTATATTGTAACATTCTGCTTAATCTCCACTATGTTATACGGAGTCATTTACAACAAAAAAATGCCTGACATAACTTACAGTACAGGAACATACAAAACCAGCTTCACCAGGGTGGATGTTTATGTAATCTTCAAGAAGACTCTGAAGTTCGATTCAGAAATCAAATAAAACTACGTGAGAGGCACATTTCTCAGGGACGCTACCCATCTTTGAATTTCTGAGCTTCTTTATTTTACCGAGCCCCATCAGATAAATGCTCATGAAAAAAAGATTTGTTTGATGATTAGTTCTGTACATTGTGTTATCTGCTGTTTTCATTCCACTTCTCTGGTTGTAATTGCATAAGCGCTCCCAGCTTTCTTTTCTTTTTAATCAAGGCATCTTGAAGGTGAGCAGATGGTCGCCCCAGGAGTGCAGGTTTCCCATTCACAGACAGCAACAAAAGTAAGCTTACACATACTGCCCTGACAATGACCTCTGTGCTGAACTAAACAAACACTGAACACTCTCCTTCTGTAAAGCCAGGAGCAGTTCACTCACCTTTTGAATGCAAACCTGGCATTCTCTGAGCAACCATAAAACATCAAATCGCACAGCCTTGCTCCAGGTTTGAGGATGCGTGCTGTGACGGGGCACAGAAAACTCCATAGAAAGCCATTCTTTAGGATTTTGCTGTCAAAAACCATCATGTATTCCAAAGCCTCTTTCATGAAACATTTTGAGCATTTCACATTGACTTTATTCCAGAACGGGAGGGTCCGTTTTGAAAGGACACTAACAAAATCTTAAGCATAGCAGCTTGATGGCCAGTAAGCAGAGCTGAATAGGGATGCATTTAATATGCTCTGGCTAGTCAGTGTTGTCAAGATAATTTACAAAGTTATTTTTCTTTTTTTGCCCCCAAGAAAATAATCTCAGGACTTGCTTCCTTCACTGGGGAACCCTCTGCTGCTTGGGGCATGGAATTGTGCATCTCAGACACAGGGGAAGAAACAGAAAGCTGCATCTGGGCCTTCCTGGCATGGGGGTCTCAGAACGACCACAGAGGGATCCAGGCAGCAGTCAGGGATCCCGTGCCAGCTTCCCCGTGGGGCTGTGCTGTCGCTCAGCAAGGGCACCTTTCTGGATGAGGAGATGGGAGCCGGGCAGCCCTGCTTGTACCTCACCACAGCACCCTTCAGGGTGCTGCCTGCATCCCCAGTGCTGATGCTGCAACCACCCCCTTCCCCAAATCCCCCAGCCCTGCCGAGCACTGGCCCCTGAGCCCTCGGGGGGCGGCGGAGGGGGGCTCAAATGCTTCCCTCATGCAGCAAAGTGCATGCTTAACCGGGCCGAAGCAACTCCAAAAAAATATAAAAAAAGAGGGCAATGAGACCCTTTACTCCCTGGCCCCGACCGCAGGGACTGGCCGGGCAGGGAGGGCAGCAGCCGGGCGGGGAGGCACAAACACACGCGCACACACACACACATACGTGAGTGTTACACGCGTGATGAAGACACCCCCCCTGTCCCCCCCGCCCCGCGGAGCCGGCTCTCCCCGCGCTCGCAGCTCGCCCGCCCGCCCCGGCCGGCGGCAGAGGTGTGCGGGCGGGGGGAGCCGCCGGAGCCGGAGGGGGCGGGCGGGGCGGGCGGGAGCGACCGGGCCGGCTCCTCCCTGCGCACAAACCCGGCCGCGCCGCGCAGGGCGTGCGGAGAGCTGCCGCCGCTCCCGCGCTACTTAAGCGGGGAGGGCGCAGCCCGGCAGCCCCGCGGGGGGATCCGGCGGGGGGGGGGGCGGGGGCTAATAATAATAATAATCATCATCTATCTATAAGAAAACAAGAAAAGCAGAGCCGAGATGCTCCGTCCGTAACCCGCAGGCGGGGGGCAGGTTGTGAATTCGCCAAACACCTGAGAAATAAAGCACGACCGAACAATTTCGAGGCGGGCGGGGAAGGGGGGTGGGGGCGAAAAGTTTTGCCGGAGCTCGGGCGTCTCGGGGGGGGCGGGCGCGATGCCGCCCTGGCTGCTCGGCAGCCTCTGCTGCGTGCTGGCGGCGCGGGCGGCGCTGGGCGGCAGCCCCGCGGGCGCGGAGGCGGCGGAGCAGGAGGAGGAGGAGAAGCTGATCCGTGTGCTGGTGCTGCTGCCGCAGGACGACGCCTACCTCTTCTCGCTGGGGCGGGTGCGGCCGGCCATCGAGTACGCGGTGCGGAGCCTGCGGGAGAGCGGCGCCGGCCTGCCGCCCGGCTACGCCTTCCAGCTCACCTACGAGGACTCGGCGTGCGGCAACCGCGCCCTCTTCAGCCTGGTGGACATGGTGGCCCTGCAGCGCCGCCGCCCCGACCTGCTGCTGGGGCCCGTCTGCGAGTACGCGGCGGCGCCGGTGGCGCGGCTGGCGGCCCACTGGGACGTCCCCATGCTGTCGGCGGGGGCGCTGGCCGCCGGCTTCGGCGCCAAGGGCGGCGAGTACTCGCACCTCACCCGCGTCGCCCCCGCCTATGCCAAGATGGGCGAGATGCTGCTGGCCCTCTTCCGCCACCACCAGTGGAGCCGGGCCACGCTGCTCTACAGCGACAGCAACCCCGAGCGCAGCTGCTACTTCGCCATGGAGGGCGTCCATGTGGTCTTCCAGGAGGAGGCCTTCCACATGGCCGTGCACAGCTTCGACGAGAGCAGCCGACACCTCGACCTCGACGACGTCGTCCGCACCCTCCAGACCGGCGAGAGGGGTGAGTGGCGGCGGGGCGCACGGCTGGGCTCCTCGGCGGCGTTCGGTGGCGGCTGGGGTCAGGGACGGGGCGCTGGGAGCACCGGGGAGGGAAAGGAAGGTCCTGCGGGAGAGGGGAGGCACGTCCCCTCCCCACTCATGGGGAGATTGGCTGCCGTGCTGTGCCAGTATCCCCGGGCCAGGTGACCCCCGACGGATGGGGACCAGCTGCCCCATAGCGGGAGCTGTGCCCGCAGAATTTCGTTAGAGGTTTGCCTGCGGCAGGCAGGGAGGGAGGCTTGCCCTCGGGGACCGCGCTAGGAGGGTTTTGTGGCATAGTGAGAAATGGGCTTTCTGGCAGCAGTCCGGGTTACCCAAAATCACCGCATCTGCAGAGCAGCCAGTCTGTTACTTATTCTCTGGGATTTTTGCAATGACTCTCTGAAAGTTCAAAGACTAAGCAAAGATGTTTCCCTCTCGTGCTTCTGTGTCTTGCCGCGGGGATCCTTTTCCCGGCTCCTGCCGTTGGAAGCTCCGTCGAGTACCTCGTAAATAACAAATGCATTTAGAGGAAGTGGTCGTTTAAGGGAGTGTGTGGATGCAAAACCCATGAGTGTGTGCAGTAGTATCGCCACCAACTGTTAGCAAAACACCGTGGAGATAAATGGCTTGTAAAACATCTTGGAAGTCACCTCCGGGATGGGTGAACTGGCTTTGCATCATGAAGTAGTAAAATGCTCCAAGTGCTTTGGGATGTGCAAATTTGTAGTTAGATGTGTCTTAAATTGAGATCTCACCGAGTAATGCATGGATACATGGGCTTATCTAAAAGACGTTTTTTGTTAGATGCGTTTACCAGCCATAGGCTTCCCCAGTAAGTTATTGGAAAAAAAGAAAAGGTGTATTCTAGGAGCAGACCACAGGTTCAAGGTAAAGAAAGTCCTTAGCTTTTTTCCAAAAGAGGCATAAATGTACAGGATGCTTTGCACAATTTTTACATCTCCATTTGTAGAATGTTAAAATAGCATTAAAACTGGACCGATAAAGATCATGCCATGTGTGACTGGCACAACTGGTGTTATGGTGCCGTGAGCTGTGGATGGAGCAGCCTTTCATGGCTGATGTCGTTATGCTTCTGTGAAATCCTTAATGTGCACAGGATCATGTGTGAGATAACTGAGGTGTACTAGCATATGGCTCTTTAATTCTCTGTTCACCAAAGCAGGTGCTTAAAATAGAGCTTTCCTAGTAAGTACCATTTGGGGAAATATACTGAATGGAGAGAAAGAAATGTGTGCTAGAGGAAACCACTATGTGGGGAAAGATGCTTTTCTTTTTTTAGTCAGCTTTCCTGATGCTAAGAGCATAACAGCGTGCTTACGGCAGGAAGAGTGTTTGCCCTTAGCCTTAAGGAGCTGTGGGAATATGACGGATGGCTAAAGACAGCCCTGCTCTTCAGACCATGCTGACAGTCAGGGAAGAGAGGCTTGCTTTCAGCCTAGGCTTAAATGGTTTGCTGAGACTTCTGGTCTTGCATCATTCTGTCTTCTTTCCGCCTGCCTTGTGCCATGTGGGGTCCCTCCTGCCACCGCACCTCTTCATTTGTTCTCTGCCTCATGCTGCCATGGCGAAAGACAGCAAGTGGGGCCATTCAGCTTCTGCTTGTGCCTTTCTGACTTCAAAGACTGGCCGCAGGACTCACCTGGCACGTTCCTCTGGGCCTGAGGCGTGGTCCTGCTGCTCACAGCATCTTTCAGGTTGTCACAATGATTTAAAAATTGTCATGTGAAGGATGCACCATGTGCTTCAGCTGACCAGATGAGGTCTTCATTTCTCCTGGGGACTTCTTGGAGGTCCCCGCAATGGGGCAGCAGGGCTTGTGGGTGACAGGGCACTGTCCAAAGCACTTTCTAGAAACTTTTTTCATTGGCTCGTTTTCTCAGGAGTTTTTAAGGGCTCCTGTGTTGCACCTACCCTGGCACTGTCCTGGCCTTTGACCCTGTACCTTCTCTGTTTCCAGAGATTGTGGCAGGTGGTGGTCCCACCTGAGTGGTTGGGCTTCCTTGAGTCGACAGAGTGGGAGTGGTCTTTCAAGCAGACAGAGGAAACCTGCTTGAAACTCTCCCAGGGCTGAGAAAAAAAGCTGCGCCACCAGCAGGCCCGTGGGGATGCGGGGCAGAGTCTGGCCCCACAGGTTAGGTTACTGCTGGCTGGGGGTTTGCACAGAGCTCACAGGGGTCCGGGACGCAGAGGCACTAGTCAGCCGTGGCCTGGGCACCCGTCTACTTCAAAAGGCTCAAGTCGTGGAGTCACAACAAAATCGTGATGAAAAATACGATGATAAAAGTTAACCGCTTGTCTTCAGTGGATTTCAGCAGTAGTTCAAGCTCACTTGTAGGCTCAGTTAGCCTCACTGCAGACTTGACACTGTAGGTTCAGGTTTACTATTATGCTCACAAACCCAGGACTATGCTTAAATGTGTTCTGCGTGAACACGTAGTCCAAGGGATGTGTGCAGAAAAGGGAACACTTACTCCTTAAACTGAACTTAAACTCTGAATAATTGCAGGATGAGTCAATGATCCTAGTCAATAAATTCAGGATATTAGTGTTAGAATTACTGTGGTCTGCATGTATTATACTGGAGGGAGAACATTTTGTATGTGTTTGCACGTACACTTTTGTATGTACATAATAGTAAGGTACAGATGCAGGTTAAATACGCGTAATTTACATTTTTGGAAGACTGAGATAGACATGCCCATAGCTTATTTGCTTCAAATTCTTGAAATATGTAATCTTTGCTCTCCTGCTGGGTTAAAAACCACATCCAAATAGTTGATATTACTTCCCTTACATTCCTTTAGAGGCTTACAAAATATGAGTTAATGTATTTTAAAGTAGGGTTTTTCCCCCACACTCTTTGTTTTATTCCTTTTCCTCAATGTCTTTTACTAGTGGTGTGGGAATCTCTTTGATTCCAGCTACAGATTATGATTTTATGATAGATGTGAATTATAAAGGCGAATTCAAGAGAGAATTGGGAGGGCAGCAAAGAAACGTTTCAAAAGGAAATCTCTCACCTATACTGAAATTAGGAACAGACAAATTCATTCCTGATGTGCATCTGGAAAAGATCTGATCCAAATTTTATTGTAAGAAAATTTTTTTTCTTCTTTTCCTTCATGCTAATATACTTCACAATGGTCATGAAATATGTCCTGCTCTGTTGCTCTGGAAATTATTATATTACTCTGCTATAATCAGTAGGACAGAGCTATGCATGGTATAACTCTCCTGAAGCATGGGGATGTACTGAACGTGACTCGCCCCAGCAGCGCATCTGGAGCTTTATGCCTGTGATGGCATCCAACCAGAAAGTGATGGGAGAAGATTCATTGTGTGCGAAAAGATTTGGCCTGTTTGGCCTTCTCATTTCTTGTAATAGCAAGCACTTCTACCCAGAAAAGCTGAATGTGGTTTTGATTCAGTTTTATTGTTGGGGTGAAAATATTTGCGTACATTATTGTAGCTTTTGAGCCCTGCCATGCGTGACAGCGTTCTTGGAAACATGCGTGCAGTTGGTTTCGAATCATCGTCACAACAGGATCTCTTACAAGTTTGCTGTACAATACAGCCCCAAGGCATGCACTGGTACAATACTTAGCTGCTCCCTCTGATGTCAGTAGCTTCATACATACCCATAGTCTTGTGAACCTACATAAAAGTTTATAGTATGATGTGCTCAGTGTGGGAGGTGTCTCCCCATTGCTGAAGACCTCAACTGGCTTTCTGCTTTCCCTTTGCAGAGGTAAGGGGTGGCAAGGGAAGTAGTCCCTCCTGCCCAGCAGTTTGGGGAAGCGACCTCTCAACCACAGCTGTCACAGTGTGGATTGTGGTGCCCACATGGAACATGCTTCTGGGCTGGCAGGTCCCACTGTAGCAGCAGAGCCCCTGCTTAGCTCTTGGTCTGCAATAAATGAGGCCTTGTGGTGTTTAATCTTGTAACCACCATTAATCTTCATGCTCAAAAAGTGTCACTTGCTTTCCTCATTTCTCAATATTAAGTGTCCCATTAAAGGTCATTGCCTCAGCTTATTGAATAGTCTCTGGAGGGAGACTCGTGTTCTGGAGAGATTCATACCACTTTCCCTAGACAGCCGCAGACATGCTGCTCTCCATTAACAGTAGCGAGGCAACAAATTCTAGACCAGATACCTAAATGTTAGATAGCTGAGGTGTAGGCAAGATCAGTTTACACCAGACTGTTCAATGGAATGGAAATTAAAATGGTAATGTCATTGCATCACCTTAATTCTTACATCTTCAGGTTGTCTTATGTCCACTTCAAAGTAACAACAGAGGCTTATGGTTGCAGTTGACTCTATGAATATATACAGCTGAAGAAATTTGAAGCCAGAACTTACCACATGTTGCAGGGGTAAAAAACCAGATCACATACAGGCTCTGTTTAATTATTTTTAGAGGAGACGGGAGGAGGAAGCCTCTCTTTGTTTGGTACCTGTCTTCCGTCAGCTGTTTGGGAAATCAGCTTTGTTTGCCATCTGCGTTGTCATGTTTGTTGCAACACTGGGAGGACAGCTGAGGTCACTGCCTCTGGCAGCGTTCATGCTTAACAGGCTGTTCTCTGAAGTTCTTGAACTGCTTCTTATCTGTGTTTTTCATTTTCTTCCACCAGTTGTAATCATGTGTGCCAGTGGCGACACAATCAGAAACATCATGTTAGCTGCTCATCGTCAAGGAATGACCAATGGGGACTATGCTTTCTTCAATATTGAACTCTTCAACAGCTCATCATATGGTAATGTTTTTCCTGCCCAAGTATGTTGCAAAGCCTTCTTTAAGCCTGGTAATATTTTTAGATTTGTTAGCCTCGAAATATGCAGCACCAAGTCCCAGAATACACCACTGTGTCTCCAAGTTGTTGCAGTTATCTTCCACTTGGGCTGTGGTATTGCAGGAAATAAAATGGACCTTGTGGCTATAGTTGCCAGTGGGTGGATCACAAGATGCCAAATACACTGTAGGCAATACTTATTTAGTTACTTGTGGGGGAAGCAGCACCAGACAGAAGCATTGGTTATAGCAGCCAGATGTGGGTACTCTATGTTGCAGTGTGTGTGCTCAGCTTTACGTGGCTTGCACTGTCCCCAGCCTTGTGACTGCCAGATCTCAGGGCAGGAGTATTCCTGGCTGCCCGGTGGCCTGGAGGCTGGAAGGAGGCACTAGCAATGGCCAGGAATATGGGCAGCTGCAGGGCCTGGGTCTCCTGAAGTCATCTCTGTGCTGGGGGATCCACACGTGTAATTTTTTTCAGCTTTTGATCAGAAACTGCATCTGCAAAAATATTCAGCAGTGTTGTTGTGTTGAAGGGAAATCACTTCATGGGACATGAATAGTCCAAATTTACTAGAGTAGGGTGAATAAAAGTGGCTGATTCCACCCCTAAATAAAAAGGATTAGATTTGTCAAATTAAAACATTGCTTTAAAATATAAATTAAATACATTTGCTTTTTGAAATACACTTACGTTTGATATTATGGCAGTGCATGGCAGGGACTGAACCTGCGCTCAGCTGCTACAGCCATCTCAGTTAAATGAAAGTAATACTGAAGCAACACGTTTGCTGAGTTTTAAACCACATCAGGTGGCTGAAGCTTGGACAAATTCATGTCTGGGAACTAGGTTTTGCTGCAGTGTCAATGTGGCTTTTGAAAGGAGCAGCCTCTTTTGCAGGTGCAGAGAAAATTGTTTCCCCCCTGTAGGCTGCCTGAACTAATCCGCTACAATAACAAACTCATTTCAAATTGAAAACCAAGTGGGAATTGAGAAAGAAGGAAAACTTGGGTATTTTTTTCTTTGTTCCAAGCCTCAAAAAGCTAACCGACAGGAATAACTGAACTCACAAAAGAGTGATGTATTTTGTTTAATGAATGTTAATTGTAAGTTAAATTCTTTTGCATAAATTTTTTGTTACCCATCTACCACTTCTGAGATTATTTCACAGTTAACAGTGCTGTTTGTTGAAAAGCTCTATGATGAATGTACGTAGCTGTTTAAATTCAGAGATGTAGGTACGTACAGAAGTGCATGTGTCATCTAGGTTAGCTAAAGAAGTGCCAAGTTTTGTCAGGTGGTAAGGAAATCACGTAAATAACTAAAAGATGAAGTTGCAGAACAACATCAAAGCCAATAGTTTGAATCAAGGTTTTCTTTTTGTTGAGCTGAATTTGGAGTGACTTCATCCTTTTTGTCATAAGCAAAACCATTTGACGTTGCAGCCTTAATCAGGACCACAGCAAAAAGCTGAAGGTGTAGCCATACAGTCCTAGAATCATTAGGTTGGAATAGACCTCTGAGATCATCAAGTCCAACCGTTGACCTAACACCACCATGCCCACTAAACCGTGTCCCAAAGTGCCACAGCTACACGTTTTTTGAATACCTCCAGGGATGGTGACTCCACTACTTCCCTGGGCAGCCTTTTCCAGTGTTTGACCGCTTTTTCAGTAAAGAAATTTTTCCTGATGTCCAATCTAAACCTCCCCTGGTGCAACTTGAGGCCATTTCCTCTTGTCCTGTTGCTAGTTTCTTGGGCCCCGCCTCACTACAACCTCCTTTCAGGCAGTTGTAGAGAGCAATAAGGTCTCCCCTCAGGCTCCTTTTCTCCAGGCTAAACAACCCCAGTTCCCTCAGCTGCTCCTCATAAGACCTGTTCTCCAGACCCTTCACCAGCTTCATTGCCCTTCTCTGGACACGCTCCAGCACCTCAATGTCTTTTCTTGCAGTGAGGGGCCCAAAACTGCACACAGCATTCGAGGTGCGGCCTCACTAGTGCTGAGTACAGGGGCACGATCACCTCCCTACTCCTGCTGGCCACACCACTTCTGACACAGGCCAGGATGCTGTTGGCCTCCTTGGCCACCTGGGCACACTGCTGGCTCATGTCAGCCGGCTGTCGACCAGCACCCCCAGGTCCTTTTCCGCCGGGCAGCTTTCCAGCCACTCATCCCCAAGCCGGTAGCGCTGCCTGGGGCTGTTGTGACCCAAGGGCAGGACCCGGCCCTTGGCCTTGTTGAACCTCATAGCATTGGCCTCAGCCCATCGATCCCACCTGCCCAGGTCCCTCTGCAGAGCCTTCCTGCCCTTGAGCAGATCAACACTCCCACCCAATTTAGTGTCATCTGCAAACTTACTGAGGGAGCACTCGATCCCCTCATCGAGATCATCGATAAAGATGTTAAACAAGACTGACCCCAATACTGAGCCCTGGGGGACACCACTTGTGACCAGTCACCTGCTGGGTTCAACTCCATTCACCACCACTCTCTGTGCTTGGCCGTCCAGCCAGCTTTTAACCCAGCTTAGAGTGCACCTGTCTAGGCCATGAGCCACCAGCTTTCTTAGGAGAATGTTGTGGGAGACGGTGTCAAAGGCTTTACTGAAGTCCAGGTAGGTGACATCCTCAGCCTTGCCCTCGTCGACTAGGTGGGTCACCTGGTTATAGAAGGAGATCAGGTTGGTTAAGCTGGACCTGCCCTTCATGAACCCATGCTGGCTGGGCCTGAGTCCCTGGTTGTCCTGCACATGCCATGTGAGCACTCTCAAGATGAACTGCTCCATAACATTCCCTGGCACCAAGGTCAGACTGACGGGCCTGTAGTTCCCCCCATCCTCCTTCCAGCCCTTCTTGTAGATGGGTGTCACATTGGCAAGTCTCCAGTCATCTGGGACCTCCCCTGTTGACCAGGACTTCTGATAAATGACGAAGAGTGGATTGGTCAGTTCCTCTGCCAACTCCCTCAGTATTCATGGGTGGATCCCATCCGGCCCCATAGACTTGTGGATGTCCAGGTGACAGAGCAGGTCATTAACTGATTCCTCCTGAATTACAGGGGGTTTATTCTGCTCTCTGTCCCCATCTTCCAGCTCAAGGGGCTAATTACCTTGCGGATTGCTTGTCTGCCTATTAAAGACTGAGGCAAAGAAGGCATTAAGTACCTCAGCCTTTTCCTCATCCTTGGTGACAATGCTCCCCTCAGTATCCATATCAGCAGTCACAAAACCCTGAAGTCTGGTCTTTCTGTAGACCCTGGGAGGTTTGGAGGCTTGACTTTACTGGAAACCACTGATCAAGTAACCCCTCTGGCTGCCAGTGGTGGCTCGTTACTGCTGTGCTACTGCGGTGTTTTATCTTACAGAGTAGAAGTGCATCAGAAGTGATTCATCTGGCCATGGGTACAAGTCTGTGTGTGAGCTGGGCTCCCCTTTGGAATCACAGGAGAGAAGTAGGCAGTCCTGGACAGCAATTCACCTCATCTTTAGGTGTCCACAGTGGCTCAGATGAATCGTTCACTACAACTGATGGTTTCCTTGCCTTGGCTGAAACGAGCACAGGGTGACAACCTGGGAAGTGCTGAAGCTGGCTGGGACAAATGATACCCAAAATTCTACTTGAACAGGGGATGCTCATGTAAGAGTAGCAGCTGCAGGAGGTGGGCTGCTGCATTTTGGAATGGTTTTACTCTCCAGGATGGTACTTGCTAGGAGGTAGCGGCAGTTGCAGGAGGCAGCATTGCAATCCCCAGGCTCAGCACCCTACCCCAGGAGGGACCCTGACATCACAGCTGATGTGGGGTGGGTGTCCCCCGTAGACAGGACTTTGTTCAGCTGTGTAGGGGGGCAGTGCTATGCCATCCTTGTGTGGGACCTTTTTGCGGCATGGTGGTGGGGGCAATACCCGTTTGCCCCATGGTCGTGTGGGAGCCTCAGCACCATCCTGCTCTGCATCACAGGTAGTCCAGTCTTGTAGCTTTTCCAAGGGATTAATGAAAACGGTCTGTCTTCTGATGTAGTGCAGTTAGAATGTGGCATTTCCTGACATTTCTAAGTAATTATTTTAAACCAATTTTTCTGTTTCTTTGTGGATGTGGTTCCCATGAAGATTGAAATGACTGTGCACTAGAAGTTTACTTTTGTGCAGATGGTCATCACATGTTGAAAGCAAACATAAAAGGGAAATGTAGAGAAATTCCCCCAAATTCCCTGTTGCCAGTGCTTGGAGATACTAGATTTTGTACCTTATAAAAGCTACAAAATCTAAGAGTGGGTGTGTTTGGCAAGTTGGCATTTTGCCTTTAAGTTCAAATGACCGTATTGCAGTTTGTTGTTGCCCTCTGTTCTGAATAGTTTTGATTTTTTCAGAAGAGCAGGCGTATTAAATGCCAAGGCTGCAATAATTGCACATAAGTACTGTGGCAAGACAACCTCCTGCAAAATAATCCATGAAGGAATTTGAATATGTAAATTATTCTAGGAATGCTGTTATGCAAGTGTACCTTCCTTGCTCCCAGTGCCGTATTTTAAAAAATAAATATGTATAGTGTCCAGGACAGAAACTTACTTACATTCTACCAGCGCTACCATTTCCTTTGGTCTATAATCTCACCCTTTTTAGCCATCCTCATTTGTAAATGGAAAGCTATAGCAAAGACCTCTGTGCTGTAATCTCTGCCATACTTCTTGAATACTGCACCTCTGAAATGCAGGTACCCAGCTGGGACAGAAGCTTTTCAGCTTCGAGGCTCTGGCAGGACTTGTAACCCCTTGTGGGGAAGCTGGCAAGACATGCTAGCTTACAATTGCCAGACACGCATTTCTTTCTTTTGGAAAGCAGTAACAAGGACAAAGTGCAGTCACTGAAGGGACGAGTGCTACCTCTGAGGGCAAAACCAGACAGTGGGACGTTAGTTGCTCTCCAGTGTTTCCGTCAGGTCTGATGAATAGCATCCTGGTGTAAGTAATTTTGATTGGTTAAACTTTGTCAAAGAAATCCCTGAACTAAGGTAAGTGTATCTAGAGCTTCTTTCTAAGACAAGGAAAAGAGTTAAAAAAAAAAAAAAAAGAAATCAAGAATTTGCAAGGTTCGTGGTATATACAAAGATTACAGTCCTAGCTGATGCTGAACTGTGGTAAATAAGGCTTTCCTGGGGTGGAAAAGAGAGGAAAAAAGGGCTCAGGTGGTCCTGTGCCTACCACCCTATGCTGGGAGTGAAGGAAGCTGCCCCGGGGCCAGAAGGAGCAGGAGGAAAGACTTGTCCTCTGGAGAAGTGCAGATCATTTGTTCCTTCCCCTGTGATCTCTGAGGAAGCAGAGCATTTCCTTTACCAAGCTAGTAAAGGATTTGGAGCATGTGAGGAACGGCTGAGGGATCTGGGGCTGTTTAGCCTGGAGAAGAGAAGGCTGAGGGGAGACCTTATTGCTCTCTATGACTACCTGAAAGAAAGATGTAACGAGGCGGGGGTCGGTCTGTTCTCCCTAGTAACAAGTGATAGAACAAGGGGAAATGGCCTTAAGCTGCACCAGGGGAGGGTCAGTCTGGCTAATAGGAAGAATCTCTTTACTGAAAGGGTTGTCAGGCATTGGAACAGGCTGCCTGGGGAGGTGGTGGAGTCACCATCCCTGGAGGTGTTTAAGAGACGGGTAGATGCTGTACTTAGGGACATGGTTTAGTGGTGTTGATAGGGCTATGACAAAGGTTGGACTCAATGATCTTGAAGGTCTCTTCCGACTGAAACTGTTATATGATTCTAATTCCCCAATTACATTTATTCTCAAAAAAAAAAAAAGGGGGGAGGGGGGGGAAGTCCCAGCAGCAGTGCTGGGATTCTGGGAGGACAAAACGCAGGCTCTGTGCTCACTTGCATCGCGAGGACCTTGGTGCTCTGTCCTTTAATTTGCTCTTGCAGGCATGTGGTGCAGCTGGTAGCGCTGTGCAAAGAGCACCATGGGTTTGATGCCTCCTCGACTGCATCTCCTTTAGCATCTCCACTCCCAAACCGCTTGCTTCTCTTCATCCAAATGACACCATGGTCCTTGATGCAAGCAGATGAGCCACATCTTCTCTCATCTCAGGGTCCTATGTGCCTCTAGGTCGCCCTTAGGAGTTTATCTTCCTCTTAGCTCGTTTAGCTGTAATGGAGTTCGTTGCTGTTGTTCGAAAAATGAAATGACTGTCTAGCTTTTAATTATTTGTAAGCATTGAAAGGCACACTGCTTAGGGCTGCCACTGTTCCCTCTAGGCCTCTTTTATTTATCATTTACATAGCATAGCACAAAACCTGCTCCAGAGCAATGTGAACCTTTCCACTGATAATTGTGAAGCTTTGAATCACGGTCTCAGGACCTGCTAAGGTCAGGCCCTGTTAGGCAGAAGGACTCCTCTGCTAATTAACAATCAGCCAGCTACCCTGTTTCTTAAAAATCTGATTACTTTACTGGTGGTCTGAGTTAAATTGTACGCGTGCTATGACACAAAACGTGTAAATACAGCATAGGCGCAGGATCCCATTTTATTTCTAAGTGTTTCTCTTCCACTAAGAGCAGGGCTGGTCTGGCAGCCACTGCACACATGGTTTTCTCCTTAACCGCGGTGGGAGAGCTGTGGGAGAAGTAGCTGCACCATCTGCCTCCCATTTGGGGTAATGATTGTACTATTGACTTTACTGGTGCCTTTCTGACTGCCCAAGAGTGTCGCCGGTGGAGTGATGTGTAACAAAAACTTTGTGGTTGAATCCTCCCTCACTTGTTTTAACTTAAATATCTCTGTGTTTAAGATCTGGCACACTTTTTTTTTTCTCTCCAAGGTGTCTTCTCGTGCTTAGGCTTTATCCCACCCTTTAAAAATAAGCAAGCACAGCATGGGAGTAAATTTGTCCTTCTGTTTGCACATTTACTTCCCACCATCCATTCCTCCCTGCCTGGTTTCCTGAACATCATGAATGGGTTCAGTTCTCCCTAGTACTCTGCCGTCTCCCCAAGGTGCAGGAGAGGGTACTTCTGGGTGAAAAAAGGAAGGCAGTCCTGTAATGGTACCCAATTTGGAGTTGGAAATATGCTTGTTTTCCCATTAGGAAATGGCTCGTGGAGAAGAGGAGACAAACATGACCTTGAAGCCAAGAAGGCATACTTGTACCTTCAAACTGTCACTCTGCTGAGGACTGTGAAGCCTGAATTTGAGAAATTTTCCCTGGAGGTGAAAAGTTCTGTTCAGAAGCAAGGTCTGCATGAGGATGACTATGTAAGTACTTGATCAAAAGCTTCAGGTCTTAGCATCTTCAAAAATATGCTTCTGATTAAAGCAAAAGTAGTAGTGAGACCTTATCAGGACAGAATCACCTGGGTTCAGATGTAAAATCCCACAGTTGCGTGTATTATCTCTTTTCTTTTTTTTTTTTCTTTTTTTCTTTTTTTTTTTTTTGTCAATAATGTAAATAGCGAGAATAGACTTGGTCTGGGTGCACTAGGTCTGTGCATCACCATCCGTGACCAATTGTCCTGTGCTTGTCCCCTTCGTCATCAGCAGGAAGGTTGGGGAAAGACGGATTGCCAGATCTCCCTCCTGCTTACATTTTTTTGACAGGCAAAGAGGTATATTTTTCTTTTTTGTTTTCTCCCAATAATTTTTTTTTGATAGAATCAGATCTCGGAAGGTTACACTCTTTGTATTGCATCTGATGAAGTTTTTCTTGATGTGAATGTGAAAAGTGGTCTTATTTCCCAACTAAGCATATTCAGATTGTTGCTGTTGTTTATTCTAAACTGTCTAAAATATCGGTAGTCGTTGCGAGTTGTTTTAAGCCTAGGGGAGTACCATTGTCCTCCAGAGATGGATGTGGGAAGGTATGTCTTTTTTTAATCTCTCCAAATGTAGGAGGAAGATGCTTCTGAAGATTGCTTTTGAGCTACTACTAAGCTAATTTGTTAGGTGTTTTCATAGAAAAGTCTGTGAAAGCAAGAATGTATAACATGCACCTATAGGGATTTCTGCATGCTGATACAAGTAATTCCCAGACGGTTAGCCTTCCCCGTGATGGAGAGTAAACTTTCCAAATATACTTATAAAGAAAAGAGGCTTGAAGAGAGTTTGGTCAGTCTTTAGATGTAGGAAATGAGAGCTAGGAATTTAAGCCTGAAACTCAGGAAAGCAACTCAAGCTCCTGCTTAAGCATCCCCTTGCTTTAAGCGTTGTGTCCCTGACAGGCAGAGGCATGATCTTTAGTTCGAAGCATAAACTGATGAATTTGAATGTTGTGTTAATAAATTACCATTCCTGCAGTTTGTTGCATAACTTCAGCTGTTTTTAGAAAACCTGTGCTTCTTAGAACTTTATTTTACTTAAATATTTTACTTAAACTGTGAAGTTTGAATCATATCAGTGGCTTGATTTTTCCTGTGAAACTTTCAGAGTCTAGGCAGACAGAAATAGTCTTTTGTTGGCATTCTTTGCCTTGGGTTAGTTGAGAAACCCCAATGGCCGAGTTCAAGATGCTGCTCTCTGAAGAATCTGCTGAATGAGTTTTGAAGAAGTCATGAGACTGTGATTTGTGCTGTTCCTCCCTTTTTTCTTTATGTGCCCTTTTGAAAGTGGCACTTAGCAAGCTATGCACCTTCAAAATCTGCCATGTGCTCTTGGTTGTGGTTGGTGAGAAATGTCATTTTGAATATTAAAGATCCAGTCATCAACAGTTTTATGGCTTTTCTAGTCTGGTCCAGTGTGACAGTTCCTCAGATGAGAAAAGCGTTAAACTGCAGAGAGCTCAGGATGCTGTCTGTGGGCAGTTTGGAGGCAGGCAAGGGGATGCTCTGCAGTTCTGTAGGATGGAGACCCAACTGCAAGCCCTTTTCAAGTTCAGCGTTGATAGACGCTGGGTAGATGCAAGCCCTGTTATGGTCAATGAGCAGAAGTGGATCCGTGAGAGAGCAAATTCTCCCGTGCCAGAGCAGGGCGAGATTTTGCTGGCTAATGTGTTTGTTGGGGAGACTCCTTGCGCAGCTGCATAACCACTGCCAGAAGTCCCCTTCTCTCTTTCCTCACTCCATGGTTGCTTGTGCAATCAGTCATTCATGCTGGCAGTGCTCCTGGCTGCTCTAGGGCAGTTGCACTGGTGCCTGGCTCCCTCGTGCCTTGTCCTTGACCTTCTTCTGCCTGGTTCTGTGGGCTGCCTGTCCCTGTATCCTGTTCCCACCTGTTATCCAAAGCTTTTAGTCTTGCACCAAGCACTCCTTTATCCAAAACCGTCAGCCTTTGCTAGGACAAGGCAGTGGCGTGGGTCTCTGCTGCTGCCTCTCCTACTCCTTTTCCTGCTCTTCCTTTCTGACCTGGCTTTCTGCACCCTTCCCAGTCTCTTCTTGTCAGGAAAGAGGGAGGACTTGTGATCTATGTACGCCTGCCACGGCTTCCTGCCATCTGAAACATCAATCCTTGACTCGCGGGAAGCTCGTGGTGGAGTCCATAGAGATCTGGGGCTCTCTGTGGAGGAGCTACAGATCATGGCTATCAGGGAAGGAGGTTTGGTTTCAGATGCAGAGTGTCCTGGTATTACAGGGATGCTTAAGTTACATAGATCTCAGCAGAGCCTCCCCTACCTGTTTTCTCACAGCCTCCTAACCCAATGGGAAAACAAGCCTTCTTTAAGAGGGGTAGCCTTCGGCTGAGCACAGAAAAAAAACCCACCAAAAACATTAGCTGTGTTATTTCATTAATAGTGTGTGAATTTTAACTATTTGGTTTGCTTTTCATCATTGATGTTGAATTTTACATTTTCCCCACTTTGGACAGTGGGAAAGAGATGCTTCATATTCTCTTAACTGATTGTCTTGCTGCTGTGTTCAGAGGAGAAACATTTCGAGGCAGCCTTTGGGATTAAGAAAAAGATCAGTTTTAAAAACTAATGGGGAAAAATAAAAAGTCAAACTGAGGGCCAGTTCCTTCCTCTCTGAGAGATATGTGGGTAGTGGGCATCTCATTAACAGTGCTTCTTTTTGCAGCATGGGAAGAAAGTGGCAGTTTTAGCCTGGACACATGCTATGCAAGGTTGTCTCCACCAAGGGAAGCCTGGGAGGGAGAGGTCCTTCAGCTGAATGGGTGGGAAGGGACAGAGATGGATTTTTATCTGCTGGATTCTGTTCCTGAAAACAAAAACTTTGGGGAATGATAGTCGGTAGTACAGTCTATCTCAAGTTCTATCCACGAGTGTTGAAATATAATCCTCATCCTTTTCTGCAAGCCGTGTCCCAAGAGGGTGAACTCAGGGAGGTCTGGATTTGAAGCATTCAGTGTTTCTGCTTCTCTGTGTGGATTTTTCCAGTGCCATGGGAAAATGGGGCCCTGGATACGTGGTCTAAATTATCTTGCAGTGACCCTAACTCCAACAAAAGTTGTTAGTGCTGCCATTTTGTCCTGGCCTCTTGCCAGCACTAGTCCTAAAGGCATTATTATCTACCAAAAAAAATATAATAAAAATGGAAAATAAGCAGATGACAGAAGGAAAGATAAGGGAGACAGAAAGGACAAAGTCCTAAAGCAGCAGCTATCCAATTGCCAGATGGAGAACACATATGGCCTCTGGAGGAGTAACAGGTCAAAGAGTGTTGGCCATATTCATCTCCAGCTGTGAAATCACACAGAAAAGAGAAAAATGTGTTCTGGGTATGTCTTTCCCAGGTCAGAAATTGCTGTTGTTTCTGCATGGGTGTTATGCTGTGGAAATGGGGAAGATGGAAGAACCTGTGCCTTGTGAGTGAGCAGGGAAGTGTGGAAAGGGCAATTTCTCTGACTCCTCCAGGAATCTCTCCTGTGAAGGAAAAAGCTTCCTTAAGCACCTTTTAACTAGACAGCATCAAAGATAAGTGGCAGAAAGGTTCTGAGAAAGCATCTAAGAAGTATTTGAATAGATAGTAGTTGCACAGGGTGGGGCTAAAAATTAAAAATTATAGTGTTCTCTGTCTGCAATGTCTCATTGCAACAGCTACCTGAGTCCGTTAGCAAGTATTATTAGTTTGCTTCGTCACCGCTCTCAGAGACTGAAAGCACTTACTGTCATGTTAACGTAACCCAAAGAACTGTGAGCTTAAGCATCAGCTCTGCCCAGCCCTCATCTCAACATTCAATAGTGTCATGATATTTTTTTCAAAAAACATCCTGTAGTTCTGTAGAAAGCCTCACCATTTTGTTTCGTGCCTACTTGGAGACTGACTTCTCTTATAAAATAGCCAAAAAGAGAATTTTTTCAAAAATCTGTTGAAATATGGGGTTCAGGCATAAGAACAGTAGAATCACTTTAATGCTATTACACAATTTATAGCAGTTTTCTCAATTCTGTAATGTTAATGCGTTATGAAATTGAAACTATCTCTGAATTGGTATGTGAATAACTGCCAATAGATACTCTAGTTAAAAATGTTTATGAATAAATAGCATTTCAGTTACAGTATATGCATAAGCATTTTTATTAAATAATGCTGTACACTTAATGAATTGGCGGAAGGCTGCAGTTTGGAAGCGCTTAATGCACCTTCTGTTCCTGACTCAGGCCTCGGACTCAATAAATGCTTTTTTTATGTCCAACCCAGTATTCTGAGCTGGGATGATTTTACAGCCTGGGTTATTTGCTCTTCTGAGGTTACAGACCACCCATGGCTTGTTTTTTCTTCTCATTTAAAAGCTGAAAATGTAACTAATTAAACAAATATTTCTGCTGTGTTGACTACATTGTTCACAAGGTGGACGCATAGTTTTTATGCTATCCACAGCCCTTTTCACACTGAAAATGAGCAGCAGGAGAAGAGAAGGAGGAAGGAATTGGAGCTTGGTTTGCCTGTAAAGTTATCTCAGTGAAAGAATGAGCTATGTAGATTAATTAGATCAGCGAGATGCTACTACCTATTAAAAAGGGCAAGTCCATTTTCTTTAATGTTTTTAGCTCTCTGAAATGAGAAATGGTCTGCATGAGAGCAACTGTTTGAGCTCCAACAGTTAACTACAACAGCTATGTGGGAGGTAGCTGTGCTCATAAAGTTTATCGTCTCATCCATAACATCCGTGCCAGACTCTTCCCCCTGTGTATTCCTTACGTCAGCCTTTTAATTAGGATTGTACACCAGCTAAGATAAGGGTTGGGAGAAGTGAGCAACTCAGTCATGTCACTGAGAGAGACGCTGAAAATGTAATGTATTCAGCAGTGTACGTCCCACTTGCCTTTTTTCAGGCACAGGCAGGCAAGATTAATGACAGGCAGGCTTTGTGTCTCTTCTGACTGCACCAGGATGGGAGAGAGTTTGGGGGAGATTTAAAAAAAAAAAAATTCCTGCCAGGGAATAATTTGTTCAAATGAATAGGTCTATTGAGCTGCTGAAGTGCTTTGCTAATTGTGTTCGAAAGAATAAAAGCAAACCACAAGCTGCTTTCAGCAGCCAGAAAAAATGGGTTCACATGCCAGCTTATTAACGAGATGAAGTCTATTAGTAAAACATATTTAGGATTTTTGCGACCAGCGCTTAACCCGTTGGAATTAATGAGAGTTTCTTCAGTGTCTGTAAGAGCGGTGTTGAACTCTGGACTGCTAAATTTGGTGAATACAGCAGATGCTTTTTTTTTTTTTTTTTTTTTGCTGAAGTTAATGCTTTCTCAGTGATGTGAAAGACTACTGTCTTCCACCTTGGGTTCTTAGGCAAAGCTACAGCATAATAGTATGTTATTTGCTGTTAACAGATGTCATAAAAGACAGTAAAAGAAATAAATTATTCTTCCAGCCTGTCTAACCATATTTTTGAAGCTGCCTTAAACCATGGAGGAGATAGTATAAAAGTGTAGGTATATCTGAAAATAGTAACATCTGAACTCCTTGGGAATGTAAAAGCTTAGAGTTGATCTTTGTATATATGTTGTATGTTTTCCATAGCCCCATGTTTTTACTTGGGTTTCACAGATATTCACATTCCACTTTACCAAACAGACACTCAGACATCTATGGGCAAGGCACTCTCTCTTTGAAGCACTTGCTAGAAGTACACCTTACTTTCTGCTAATAAAGTGTGAAAAATATGTCTTCCAGCAAAGTTCGTAACCTGTTTTCGTTTTTAATGCTTCTCCATGCCATTTGCATTGCTAATGATCCAAAAACTAGTTTGTCCCATGGAGGTCTTGTTTTTATGTAAATTCATAGGATTTTTGATGCTAGTATTAAATGGTCCTCAGGTTTGTCTCTGAGATGTTTGAACGAAGGCAAGGAAAGGCCATGCATCTCATTTTGAGCAAAGTGACACTTAAAAAACTGACTTTGTAGCAGCTAGTATCTTGTTACAAGCCTTGTTCCCTGAGTAGCTTATGAAAGTAACACTCAGTTGAAAGTTTGCTTTTTAACTAGGAAAACACCTCAGCTCAACAAGGCATGAAGCAGAAGGTTTGAGTGAGCCTGTCCCGGGTCACAGTGCCTTTGCAGCCAGCAGCAGGGTCCTGGCTGGGCAGGTGGTAGCTGTTTTCTTGTGGGAGCAGTGTGCTGGCTGGATGGCTGATGGGGTGCTCCAGCTTCAACACTGTGGGTGCTGCGAAGGATTCACCTGTGGTGGTAGCCACATGCTGTGGTAGCATAGACTGGGCTAAGAGTTCAGTTTTTGAAATCTGGCTGATCCAAACAGTCCAATCAGAGAGTTTTATTAGGAGAGTGGCAGGGGTTGGGGCGAAGGAGACACGTTTTCTTTTCTTCAGGGGCATAAAGAAAGGGCAGTTCTTCAAGATCTTCCTTGTTTGAGGGCTCCAGGGCAGAAGGGATGTTGCCTCCACAGGGGCAGATTCCACACTGAGGTGGTTCAGGGAAGCTTTCCTGTTCTCGTTTGAGCTATTGATATGGTGGAAGCGATCGTGAATGACAGCAGGGCAAGGTCTAACTTTATGACGTTCAGGTAACAAGTCTTACTGAAAGAACAGTGTAGGTGACACAATCAGTGACACCTGAAGTCTGTGATCCCTTGCTATGTCGGCATATTCATGCCTTATGGCTGAGTGCTGGGAGGCTGAGCAACCTGAATGTAGCTCTGAGAAAGACTTACTCTCCAGAGGGAGATATCTTTTAACAGGAGGGCACACCAGCCCCGTGGGTGAGTCAAGTCACTCAAGTGTATGAGCACTGGCAGAGCAAAGGCAGGCAGAAGGGCTCAGGTGTATTTCACCTGGGCTATGAGAGAAGATCAGTGTACCGTGCTGCCAGCTCTGATTTTTTTTTAAGTGGCTGTTTAGCAGTTCCTCTAATGCAGAGGGGTTAATGTAGTTGGCCTGTGAGGATGGGCTGTGTGAATAAAGGCGGCAGGGTTCTTGTGCACGCGCGAAGCCATAGGAACCCACACGAGGATACTCACAACTTTCCTTCTCTCTTTAGTAGATTTTTTTTTTCATTAGAAAGAGAAGCCTAAGACAAAAATCAAAAGGTTTAGTCCATTCTAAGAGGAACTAATATATCAAGGTACATTGAAAAGACAAGAACTGTCTATGTCTCAGAGCAAATGAATAAGAGGGGCATGAGAAAGGGGCGTGGGATGATGGGAGAAGGGTAGGTGAGGAGCTCTGGGTGCCCTTTGCTCAGCGGCTGGGAACAAGGCGACATTCAGTAAGCAGGAGGACATTTACATTTGATGGGACACACGTTTATGCAATGCATCCAGTTAGCCCACCAGACCGCAGACTGCTTAGAACGCACAAATCAAGCAGGATCTCAGAGACTGGCCAGTCAATAAGGAAGCAAGAAGCTAAAGGAGTGAGGTTTTAGCATTTTGGAGGGGCTATAAATCCTCAAATTTGAGGCGTTAACTACCATGCTGCTGCTGGAGGGTGGGAGGACATTTTCCAGGTGTGTAGCTGGAACTTCACTGCCTGCTGACAGGTACACATAAATATCTTCCAAGATAGCTGCTGTACCACTTGCTTTCCCGTGCTAGTGGGATCCTCGCAGGTATGCCAGTGAAGGGACCGTTAATAGTCCAGCTGAATGCCTTTCATCAGACACCCAGTATCTGAAAGACAATAACAAACCCAAGTCATTAATTTTTAAATTACTTGGAATGGAAGCATGATTAATAGCAGCCTGAGGGTTTGCATTAGTTCCATGCCATTAAGGTTTACAAGTTTGTATGCTGATTTACCCTGGTATTTAATAAAAGGATCATTTGTCATGGCAACATCAGCCTCAGGTGGGCTCTTCTAGCAAATTATTACTCTGAGCCCAGAGGTATTCCGGGTTCTGGCAGGTCATCCCTCTCCCCTGGCACCTGGATTTCAGCTCTGGGGTGCACCCCAGGATGCCTCACAGGCAGGGCAGGGGAAGGGTGGAGTTCAGATGCCCTGAAAGCAGGGATTTGATCCGAATTTCTCTCATGCTAGCACAGCAGTCATAGCCCCGAGGCTTTTAGATGAAAGGGGTAGGGGATTTGAAAGGACTGGCTCCCTGTGGGGGTTTTGTAAAGACTTAACTGCATCTCTGTGCAGCGGGGAGTTCATTACCTGCCTGTGTGAGAGTAATGGGGTCGCAGCCATCCCTTATTCTCCACCTCCTCTGCTGACAAGGGTGAGGTGGGGTGCTGGGGCTTATGAATCCTAGTTTTGTTTGCCTAATTTTTGCCTGGTAGTGAATAAGGAGCTTAGATGACTAATCCCAGCTCCAAGCATACTTTTGAGCTAAGCACCACTTTTGGCTGTGCCAAAATCATCCGTGTTTATTCAGCCCTTAAGACTGTATTTAAAGCAAACGTTCTGTTGGGTAGCCTTTGCTAACCTACTGCAAAGCAGAAATCAGATGGTCCTTTCACCAGGTGGCTTTTTACCCTATTGAAGATTTCACCAGGCCACCCTCATACTATCTATTCATCAGCTGATGTAGCGCAGGTAAATTCAGTTTGAATGTGTAAGTTTTCCCAACAGTGATACAGTGATTTTTCTCTGAGTTTTGCATGAGAACTGATGTGATCTTGAGAGTTTTTAGTACAGAAAATAAAATATTTCAGTGATTTTTGCGGTTTGGTAATAATGTTAGAAGAGAACCAAAACAATTGCACATTCTGCAAAGATAAACATTTAACAAAAAATGTCCTTCCTGTTTGTCCTGCATTTATTTAAACCAGTTAGCTTATTTTAGCAAGTGGAACTGATTTTTTCAGTTGAGTGACTCTGTCATCCTGAAAACTGAAATGTGTTCTTGCTTGAAAAACAAACTTGCTTGCTGACATTTAAAACTTAGTATCTAATGAAAGGAGTGGGGATTTTTTTTGGTTACTAGGTGTTTATCTGCAATTAAAATGTCCCAACGGTTGCATAATGCTAACTTAAAATGTAAGCATTTATTACAACTGTATAACACGTTATCATCAGACTATCCTTAGAAAAATCTGTTTTAAAAAAGCATGTTTTAATTTCTGCTTGTGTTCAGCTGAAAAGAGTAACTTCTTTAATATCTGTTGCGTTTCACCACTGTGACTACAAGTATGATTTCTGAACATAGTTTTGTAACTCATCACATGAATGACCTTGTAGTTTGTTAGAAGGCAGGAAATCCTAAAAAAGTAGAATGGTTAATTTTTAAATGACAGCTGTACCTTTTACAGTTAAGAACCCTTCAGTATCCAAGCAATGATAATCTAGTGCTGTGTGCTAGAGATCCTTTGCATTGGTCATTTGTGTGGCGTTAGAGATGTGTTATGAACATGGGGAGGTGGTTTTCACCTTAACTGCAGGAGCGCATTAATGTGCTCTCTGATTCTGTCCTTTTCCTTGATAGGTGGCCTGCAGCCCTTTAGGGCTAGATTACATAGGTGAATAGTATGTATGCAAAGTATACATAAAGGAAAAACTCCCCTAAATGACTATTTTGTAGCTAGTTCACTTCTGGTACAAAACAGTGCTGCTCCTTATCTACACTGATTGCACTCCTTTCAGACCAATATTAAAAGGTAATACACAAATACATAAACCAGAGAGGGGTGAAATAGCTAGTTCCAACTTGCAGAGGGAATCAGTGAGCACGTTGGATAGAGCCAGGAATAAATCCCACACAGGTTTGAGGGGGGAAAATCTGGTTGCAGAGGTGCTCCCCGTTCCTGGAGCAGGGCAGTTTTCAGCTCATCTCCCTCCTGCTTTGGCCTCACCGTTGTAGTACTTGGGAGGGGTCTGAGACCCAGTGATGTCAGGCTGTGGGTTTGGTCCAAAGTTCATGCAAATCAGCGACAGTAGGAGCCCCTTAATGTGAGCTGACTGTGGGTAAGGCTCTAAATCTGCTGAGGTGGCAATTCATGTCTGTGTGTTTAATGGAAGGAGCAAGTTTTGGCTGTATCTTGAAAGTTTTCTGCTTGGCCTGTTGGCAGCAGGCACTAGGGGTTTAAAGCTGTTTTCTAGATAATCATAGGAGAGTGTTGCAAGCAATAAACAACAAAGAATGAGCGGCTCTCACAGGCAGTGGGGTGGAACGGCTCCATGCCCTTGCATCTCTGTTGTCGCTGTGCACTGTCGTTTCAAGCGCAGCTCCCCTGCAGCCTGGGACTGAATAGGTTTCTGCTTCAATTCACGTTGAAACAAAAGATCAACTTGTGGCTGCCCGAGCTGGATGACAGTGAGTAAGTCTACCAGTTTTTCAAGAATGAGGTATTAAGAAAAACAAGGAGGAAAGCATGAACAATGAAGAAAAGATACAAGAGCAAAGGAGCTGGCTTTGTGATTAGTTTTCTTTCCCCAGCAAGAAAATAACCTTCCCCTAACTCCCTGAAACTGGCAGCCTTTTTAAAGTAAATCCCAAACATTGGCTGTTAATTTACTTTTCTCTTTGTTAATTTCTTTTATTTCAGCAGACCTTTTTGTGGAAGAAAGGGCTAGCTTTTGGTCCACAGCTGGCTTTAAAGTGGATGGGAGTGTGTCGCTGGTGGTATTTCAGTCCCATTGTGCTAAGCATCCTGTTGTCTAGGTGGAGCAAGAGTAGCAATGGTTTGGCATGCCCAGGGTGTACATCAGCTAGTGTACCAGCTGATCAGAGGCATGACTGAACAGTGCTGGCAGGCAAAGGCATGGCCTCACCCTGAAGGAAAAGGGCTTAGCTGCAGCGGAGCATCCTTGTGTCCAAATCAAACAGAAAGTGTACAAAAGTAAAAACAGGGATCTTTCTATACATGTTGACTCTCAAATGGTGCTTGCAGGCTCTTTCATGATGGACATGACTGCTGCTTGCTCCCCAGGTGTAATCACTGCCCTGGTTTTAATACCTATACCTTCTCTCTCAACTTGCACTTCAATTGCAAAGTCCTCATGGTGGAGCCACTCTGGCTGGTGTGCAGAGCACTTGGGCAGAGGCACACATCTCCATCTCCTCTGTGGTCGACATTACTGCTGTACTGGTAAATACCAATGAGGAGATGGAGATGCAGGCGGCCTTGTTGGAAAAAGCTTCCTTGAAGTCACAGGGAAGTGATGTCTTATTCGATTGCAGTGCTGAATTTTTAAGCTATAATTTTAAAGCAAAGTATAAGCCTCGGTTTGCAGAATTGACATTATTCACAATAAAGTCAGATGCTCCCCTGTAAGAAAAGTCTTGTATGGGTATCCACATACACGCTGTCTCCCTGTGAAAGATGAAATTGATGCAACAGTATTTGAATAACTCTCTCTTAAATAGTGCACAAGGTTTTACTGTTATGTGTCATCTCCTTATACTGGGGAATGCTCATCCTTCTTTTCTAGGGAGATGTGGTTTCCAGCCCTAAATAACAAATGAGAGTTGGGACAATTATCTGTCATTTAAAAACCAAGTCTTGAGCTCTGGCCTCATGTGTTCTTGAGCAGGTAACAGCTTATGTATTTCTGTATTTATAGGGAGTTGATATCAGTGAACACAGTGAGAGGCTGTCCTTGGCTGCGTTGCCCAGAGTTTGGCATAGTGCCGTATGTTCTTTTTCAGTTATGAATTAAATATTGAGGAAATGGCCTTCTTTGGAGAAGGCATGTGTTTCTATTATTTTTCTCTTTCCCTTCCTGTTTCTTTGAACCAGTAAGGTCCAACTCCGTTAGGGAAGCAGTCTGGTCGCCCAAGTGAACAGGCTGTATTTTTAGTATTAGGCATCTAAACATACAGATTTGATTAACTGTTTTACAGCTTTATCTTCCTTTCCGGTTGCTGGGCTGGTTTCACAGTGATGTGATCTCTGTGGAAACAGGCTGACTCATATATCCGTGTCTGTAGGCACCCTAAGACATGCTGTTTATGACAGTTGGCTATGGGTGAGTCCTGTGGCTTTGCATTTGTCACACTTGGGAGTCCTTAAAATCCCAATCCTGATGTATGAGACTAGCTCTTATCCATAGGTGAGATTTAGGAACTCTGTGAATCTGTATTGCATAGTGGCATTAAGAAATGATGTGAGAATCTGAGGAGCTGGATGATGAGTTAATGAAAGTTGTGATAATCCTGTTATGGTGGTAACGTGCAAGATGATATGCAGTAATGTAATGGCAGGAGGACTAATAAATTACTCCAAAGCTGAAACTGAACTTGGCATTACTGGTTTGAAATGCATTTCACCTATTTGCAGGTAATGCTCAGATATAAGGCTATTCTTCCCTTGGCTTTACATTCTCAATCTACATCTCACTTCCGTCCAGAATTTCTCATTGAGTTCATGCAAACTAAAAGTTTAACAGAAAATTGGTTTGTAACAATTATATTTTATGTTTTAAAAAAATAGTATTTTGAAACCAAATCAGTTGTATCTGCCTATCATATACTGTATGGGGTCATGAGTACCTTATTCTGGTTTTGTGCAGCTCAGACCAAGGGCATAGCAACTCATCAAGGAACTGCTGAGGGCCCCTGGGCATCCAAGGAACGTAAAGCAGTACTTGTAACAATGGCATCAGCAGTGGCAGTGTCCTGAATGGGAGCGTGTAACATCAGCAAATGGTATCAAAGAGAAAAGTCCCTGCTCCAAAATTAAGGGAAGAATGTGTTGCTGGACAGTGAGTCAATCAACAGAAGACAACCAAAGATATGTGTCAAGAACTGCATATAAAAAAGTTAGCTATGTCAGGGTTTCTTGGAGAAGCTCATACGGGAAGGACCATAATTATAATTGGCTTAGTGAAGAAGGGTTCAAAAGAGAGAACCAAAAGTGAAATTACAACTGCTTAGAAACAGACTGTTTTATTGAGATACATTGAAACAGCATGACATAGTAGGACAACGTCTACCTAAATGTAGGTAGGTATGTGTTGGTGTGCTGGAGGAGTCCATATCCCTGAAGCAGGTGAACCAGCTTGCCATGAGATTGAAGTACATCCTAATATATATTTGAAATATAGTTGCTATAGTTGAACTTCGTTGACATATTGTTACTGTGTCATGCTATAATTTTACAGTATAACACAGTATTGCTAAAATTCATGAGGGTTCATTTACAGTGTTCATAGACTTGAGGTTAGATGAGCTTCGTGTGTTTATAGGATCAAGTTTCCGTAGTTGATTGCTTGAAGATTCATCTCTGTGGACTAATCTCAAGGAGGGTGAGATATCAGTGGACTTTCAGTGGGCATTAGCTCACTTGAGCATCATGTCAAGTGTGTAAATTGGTAAGATTCTTGCAAAAAGTCTGGGTGCATGCTATGCAATCCCCTAGGGTCCTCACTGATTTTTGACAACTTGAAAATCACTGCAGATATGCTGGGAAGTAGATGCCAAGACTGAGTTTGGGGAATGTTAGCTGTTTGCTTTTGCAGTAGAGAAAAAGTGATGATGATTCTCCCCACCTAGCACGGAAGTGGTATGGATTGCTGTCATTGCTGTGATTCAGAGTTGGGCAGTTCCAAATGGAAGAGAATAAGCTTACTTAACAGTCAGTGGGCAGGATAAGGAAAATTATGGGTCCTGCATAGCTGTAGCTTGGCTGTCTTCCACGTTGGTAGTATTTTGCATTGCTGTGTGTGCTGTTAACACCTTGGTATATACGAATAGTGTGGTCACACTATAGCTGCTTGGGGAACTATAATTTTGAACTGTGTAAAATTTATTCATGTGATTTCCATGGAGAGGTTTTTTTTTTTTTTTCCTGTTGGAAGATGGGTAACTAGAGTAGAAAGGTGGGAAAATAAAAGGCACAAAGGTATGCTTATCTCATCCAGCTATGCAGTCAGCTTACCTGCTTTTTAGTCATAAGGTACTTTGAAAAGGATGTGAAAGTATTACAGAAGATATCTCAGCAGGGGGGTTTCCATGTATTTGTATTGTGGCCTCCAAAGATATTCAGCAAACCTGGCAGCTTCTCTGCTGCCACTTGCATTGCTGATGACAGATGTTGAGGGGTGGCTCTGCAGTGCAGTATGGGTCAGGGACAGCAACGTTTTAGTAGACCTGATGTGCAGATTACAATTGCAGCATTTTAATTACAGCTCGCCCTTGTAATTGAAAAACCAGCATAAATCAAAATGGAAAATACTATAATCCAAATATTTCTGCTTTTTATTAGAGCCCAACTAAAAGAACTGTTAATTACCTACAAGATTAGTGTATCTTTAATAGTTTTTATGATCTGTTTAGTTTTGTCCTAATGCCTGAGGGCTGTCTAGTGTTGAACCACACGTTATTAATTACCACAGAGACCTTCAAGCAACCTGTGAAGACATTTTCACATTTACTCTCATCCCTGTTTGAAGTGTTCATTGAACATTTTCTATCCCTTTTTAACTCTTTTCCTGCAGCAAAGGAGGGATGAGGTTTTTTGTAAGTATTGTTCATTCTTGCTGTCAGGTATTCTAAAATTCAAATAAACACAGGCCAGCCAAAAACTGTAAAAATTGTCAAGCAAGATTTGTTGTCAATCTGTTTCATAATTTCTGAATGTAGAACAGAAGCTATGTTAAAATACTAAAAAGAGAAGATGAAGAATGAAAATCCTTCATACCCATGAGGTACATGAGGTATCATTAACAGAGTTAATATTGTCCAGAAAGGAAGTCCTGGGACTATATGGCTTGGGAGACTGTTCTAAAATACCAGGAGTGGTACCAGGTGGAAGAAATTTTGTGCTCTTTTTACTCAAAGGATCTGTTGTAGATGGTCACAGGCAACAGGGCTGCAAAATGAACCTGAGTGAGCTCTGGAATGAAGAAAGAGTAATCCCTTCAAAATTATCTGTAGCCGTTACTTTGCATTGTAAGGTTCCTCCTGTCTCTAGTGTTTTCTCCTTTCTAGGTTAAAGCAGTCCTACGCATTGTGCAACCCATTATCTGTGTAGGGTTGTGGCAACTTCTAAATGATCGAGCAGTATCATATTCAAGAAAACTTTATGCCCTTCATGGCATTCTGTGTCCCCTTTCCGAAAACTGGTGCTTGAACATGTTCCTGTAATAATATGAAAAGTAGCCAGTGTGCCCTATGTACGGCTTGGCTGGGGAGTGTAGGTGTGGTCTCACCTGCAAACAGTAAATATGACTGTTTTAGAAGAGTTTTGAAATCGCATAAATTACCAGCAGTTTCACCTTCCTTGACAATGTAAGATAAAATTCTGGGATTTGTGTGTGAGAAGCTGAGAGATGACGCAGGTGATCTTCTGATGCTTTTCTAATGTGATTTTTCATATGTAATGTCAGGGCTTTTGGCCAAGAGTCAAGGCAAGGGGCTGTGGCTGTAACCTCCCAAACTGCCAAGTGAGTTTTGACAGGGCTTATCTGGCAAATCTGCAGTGTCTATAGGAGGGTTTTCAGGCTGGTGGCATGGGTAGATTTCAAATTGAGCAAATTAGCTGACAAAAGGGTTTTTGAAGGTTGCTGTATTACACTGAGAGGTCTTTGCCATGGACAAAGGAAGTGACAAATAGCTTTCCTTGAAACGAATGCCAGCCACAAGCTGTAAATCAGCCAGCAGGGAGGTAAAGCAACTAGAGTGATTCATTTCTCTCCTGAGAGAATGAGTGTCACATCAAGAAAGCCCATGTTTGATCATCCACAGACCACTTGGACTCTAATGCTGGCACATAAAGCAGTTGTCAAGATTTGTGGTTTCTTGGTTTGCAGTTTTTTTCAATTCTGAAAAATTAAACCCCCTGCTGGCAAAGCCTGTCCTAGTGTGCACTCTGACCATCAGCTCTTGTTATTCCACCAAAAGCCTGACTTTCACCTCTTCTTTCATGCTTTCTCCTTAGATTGAAATAACAGCAGCTGCCTTTTAGTCTTTGGCTGTCAGACTGAGCTGAGCTGTTCTGTGCCTTCAGTAGCATTGTGGGCTCTTCCTCTGAAATGGTGGTGCATTTTCTTAATGAAACATAGGTTGGAGTTATCCAAAAGTCCAATTTTAAATGTCAGAGCAATGTAAACTTTTGTATTATCAGCAAAGAATTCCAAAATTCTCCTTACTGTTTGCAACTGCTTTAGGAGTGAAGGAATGTCTTGCATTTAATTACATTACCAGGGGCTTGGTTAGTTCAGCTTAGCCAACCAATTATGTAATACTTTTTATCTATGGAGCAGTTATTTACTTAACTGACTACATGTTTTTATCTTTTAACATTTTTAATGTCCAGCTAAAACTGTGAGCAGTTTATTTACCAATATTTTAAGTTGTTCATATACACTGAAGTGGAAGACAAGCTGAATGTGGTTTCTATCCGGGGGAATATTTGTAGAGGTGGGTTGTTCATTGGAAGTGGAAATGAGACCCCATAATGGTGTAATTGTTGATTACAACTTTGCTAGGGTGTCAGGAGCTTTTCCATTGTAATGAAACTGTGAATGAATGTCAACATCTTTCTTGCAGCTGAAAAGATAATTCATTCTGAATTACTATGCATCGAGCCAGGATGCATTGCACTACTGAGATGTGAGTTGCTACTAACAGAAGAGGAATACCTGGGGTTCTCAAGCCACATGTGTCTGCTTCTGCTAATGGGTCTCTGTCTGAACTCAGCTCCTAAAATAATTAGTGCTTCATCACTGAAGCACATTAGGGTTCTGTGAACAAACTTGTAATGTTTCTGCAGCACTCTGCCCTTAACTGTCATTGTTACTCAGAGTGTTCTAGATCAAAAGCCATAGGTTGCCTACATAGACTCATGGGAGGCAGAGCTGGTTTGCAGCAGTCTTCTTTTATATTAGTGTTAGAAAGCAACATTTCATTAATTTTATGTCACTTACTGGAAAAACTGTAAAGGACAGGAAACTGTTCTCGTGGCAGTTCCAGAGAACACATTACTGTAGAGGGTAAGTAGTTTCCTCCATTGCTGATTTGTTAGTGGAGAGATGCTCAGCTGAACAAGGGCCAGAAATGGAAGTGATAATCATTAAACAAGCAAATCCACCAGTTGCGCTTTCCAGAAAAAATCATGGCAGAACATACCTCCCAGTACTGAGAGGTGCTCAGTCCTCTGCGCAGAGGGAGGAGGACCTACTCAGTGCTGTGGCATGAGGGTGCTCAGCACCTTACAGAATCTCGTGTGGTCAGCTGCAGAATTTGTGCATCTGGCATGGGAACTGTGATCTGCAGATTTCCTCCCTATCTGCAGAGCTGTTCAGACACAACATTAAAGTGTGATTTGAATGTTCAGAATAGCAGATAGCGGTTAACCGTTTCTAAAAATGGGTCAAAAGTTGCTATTTTTCCCCTGTTTTTTTTTGAGGCACATCACTCTGTGTTCCAGCAGTTGAGAAAATAACCCTCCAAATTAGTCATTCTGGCTAATTTGGAGATTCCCTCTAATAATAAATTCCACGGGGAAGAAGCGTTTCTCATGTGTCAATTGCCATTGCTTTTTTTTCTTTTTTTTTTTTTTTTTAGGTGAACATGTTTGTGGAAGGATTCCATGATGCTATTCTTCTTTATGCTCTAGCTTTACAGGAAGTCCTGAAGTTTGGTTTCAGTAAGAAAGATGGGGAAAAAATTGTTCAGCAAACACGGAACAGAACATACGAAGGTAAGAGTTAATATGGAATTTCAGCTTTCAGAGTCAAAAAAATTCAGGTCTTTGGTGTGTGCAGAGTAAGGACCCGTGCCTATTCCACTCTTAAATTAGAGGAAAATAACCACGTGAAATCATATACATCTTTAAGGCTGTCTCACATACCTCACCAGTCTGACTTTTTTTTGCACCAACCCTTGAAGTCTTACTCAGCTCAAAAAACTTCGAACAATTTAATGACCCTCACTGATGTTGTAAAGAAATACCAATAATTTTCCCAGGCTCCTTCTTTGTTTTTGAAAAGATTACAGCTGCTTGCTTTACTCATGTGCATCTATTAGCTCTGAGATTGCCTCATTTTTTCCATTTGACTTTTTTATCTTAAAAGCCTGGAAATGGATAGAAGCAGGTGCCAGCTTTTTTTCTGTTTCTTGACAGGGCTCCTTTGGGCCCTGGAAGGTTTTCGACCCAGCCTCCTTTCAGAAGCTGCCCATGTTCTCTCAGAGGCAGCAGCTGAACAGCACTGTGCCTAATCCTGTAGGCTGCCATTCCGCAGTGCAACTGGCTCTTCTATGCCACCGTGCTGATGCAAAGTGATGCAAGTGCTTTTGCCAGGGAGGGATCATAATAAAGAAACAGAGAGTTATCGGATTCCTTTGTCATCTACTAGAATATTCCCATCCATCTTTTTATAATGTTGCCATCCATCTCTTAAAATACTCCAATCTTTTGGTGTAGGATTGGCAAGATTTCGTATGGAAATGCCTAAGAGAAGGAAACGTTTCCCGTAGATAAGAAGCGAATGATTAATTTGAATGTATAGGAAAAACCTCAATGGCCAGGTTCACTGCTCTGAGAACACACTGGACATAGCGGAGGAAGGCAAGAAGGACAGCAGCTCCAAACCTCTTTTCTGTTCTCAAATTGTGGCCTGAACGCAAGGCAAAAGGGTCCCCAGGGCAGCTTAAGGCAACACAGGGATTGCTTTAAATTATGCTGGTTGCAGTTGTCCCATAAGGAGCCCTGCACCAGCTGGAGGTTGTGCTTGATGTCCCACTACGTCCCTTTGCATCCATGACTTCCCAAAGCACACTGTTTTAACAGAAAGAATCTGCTGTCCAAGGATTGGCCTCACTGTTTGGTTATCCTGTGTATGAACAGATGCCCCAAGACAGCCTGTCTGTGTTTTCTCTACTGCTGCTTCTCTGCTCCAGGAAGCCACCAGCTGGTGTGCCCATGCAAGTCTGTTACAGTACCACGTGCTCCATGTGGATTAGATGGATGATTCTCACACCTTTCTTGTAAAACCAGCCAGGAGGAAAAAAAATGTTCTCTTTCCCCACTTGTGAAAACCAGTTTATTGTTGCTGGCTGACCTGTCACAGCTATTCTGAAAATGTAGCTGTCAAGTTGAGCTGTGAGGCTGCAGTTGAAAAGGTCAAAATGCTGTAAGTCACATGTCAAAAGGCTGTCTCCTCCCTGTGGCAGTACTTTGCTGGACTTAATTTACAAGAATAAAACTGGTTTTGAAAGAGGCCTTTAATGTCTTGCAAGGCAGTCCTTTTAGGAAAGTCGCGTCCCTTTATTCTTTCTGTAAGCCCGTCTCTGCAGTGGGTGCAGCATCACAGGGTACAGTCCATGCTTACATCCACCAGGCTTTACTGCTGGACTGAAGCTTTACAATTCACTTAAACTTTTGCAGGCCTCAGTGATGAGAACTCCGGTTTCATTAATGACATTAATTTGACTGCTGACGCCTAGATAACTCATTGCCCGGGCACCTCATTTTATAGCCTGCTCCAGCTATGATATGGATGCTGTTTCCTGCAGCATTCACAGTCCGCCAGCTGCAACTGTGCGGGCAACATCGTATGCTTAGGAAAGGATAAAGCTGAGGTGATCAAAGGATTTCTTGTTGCTTGGGTTGTTAGAGACACCATGGTATGACTGCAGGGCACATTTTGTGGAGAATTATTTTCTATTCATTGGCATTTTCTCTGAAACAGTAGCAAAATTTTCTGTGTGTAGGTATCTAACATAATAGCACAAAAAGAGTCTGTATGAAATCCTTCCACCTTCATCCAAATGCAGTTTTTCATTAAGGTTGTTTCAAAATTTTCTAGATATGTTTCTAAAGGCAGAACATTGCAGGAAATTTTGACGTTTCAAACTCTTCATTTTGATTCAGATGGAAAAGTTAAAAATGAGTCTTCCCCATTAAAAAAAAAATCCCATAGGAATTCAGAGTTTCAGCGAATTTTAGTACCTACTTCCAAAATAGTTTGGAGTTTTTTTGAGTTTTGCCTTTCTTAGGCCAGGAAGGTATCTGTTCTGATTAATGCTTCTTGTCAGACCCAGAATCCAAATTGCCGTGTAGGCAAGGATGTTGCAGCTCTTTGTAGTGGTCTCTTCCAGTGCTTTGACAGCCAAGTGGTTGCTATAGCGTTGTTTTCCTGCAGTAATCATCTTGGCAATTTTTTGATTACTGTATTATTATAATGAAACAGATGCTTGACAATAATCTGTTGATGACCACTGCATGTTTTGAATGTCACAGTAAGTTTAAACATGCCTGACATCACTAAATGGGAACAGAGACAAGATAAATGGAGGTGTGTAAATCTGTTACATGTTTACTATCATTAGGTATGTTGAGGGGAATTTATACTCTGGCTGAATATCTGTTCAGTCTCTTCTGATTTACAGTCACTGAGAACCCGATTCTCTACTGCTTTGTGCCTGGTCTAGTCATGTAGTTGGTGTAACATGGATATATAATGATGCCTGTTTGACTTGCACTGGTATAAATGGCTGTGTTTGGTGTCAGGCACTGTAGGATCACATTTTAAAATATCTGAGGTGGTAAAGTGTACAAGCAAAGTCTTACAATGTCTTCATCATAGTTAATTGGTACTGTTTGATGGATTTTAAGAACCTGTTTGAGTTACACCACAGCAAGCTGGAGCCATGCTCTTTGTACACAAGGGCATACATTGAAAGAAGAGGTTCAGACAGAATACAAGGAAGTATTTATTCACCGTGACAGCTGGAACAAGTTGTCCCAGAGAGGTTGTGCAGTTTCCATCCTTGGAGGTTGTGAAGACCAGATAAAACCATGAGAATCCTATTCTGACCTCCTGGCTGACAGTGCTTCGAGTGGGAGTTTGGAGTTGAGACCTCCTAAAGCCTCTTCAAACTTTAGTTATACTACGAGTGTATGATTCCCAGGTTCCCTAAAGTTTCCTAGAACTTGTAAAGGAAGGAAGTGAACCGTGAGTCTAAAAATATAAAACAAACAGCACCATATTATACAGTTAATCCTATGTAAATGAATGCAGGACTTAATGCGTATGTAGTGCACATGGTGCCCCTTGTCCATGACCCCTCCAGTATCCCATCAGATGGAAGCAACACTGGACTGGCTGTATAGGTGCACCAACCCTGTCAGTCCGTGGGGTGTAGGGCTGTGACCCTGCATCCTTTGCAGCACATGAGCTGGACTCTGCTTCTGGAGGCGTCATTAGATATTTCAGGGTTAGGCTTTCTGTAAATAATTCACGTTAAATATATTTGTGTTTTATCTTGCATGCTGGCTTTTGGATTGGAGTTTTCTCACGTATTCTGCAAACAGTCTTACACATTTCATATTTAAAAAGGAGAAATGTTAAGAATTCAGGAAAGCAGACACCAAGATGAAATTACAGTTTCTTTTAGAATGCCAACAAAAAGGCTGGTAGACTGACGAGATTTCCTGTTGTATCAGTGTGTAAAAACCTGTCCACTGTTTTCTTGTTTTCCTTGGAAAGGCTCAGTATTTTAACTGACTAATTTTCTAATTCCTTGCATGCCATTCTTTAGGCATTGCAGGGCAGGTGTCCATTGACGCCAACGGAGACAGATATGGGGATTTCTCTGTAATTGGAATGACGGATCCAGAGGCAGGCACACAGGAGGTAAGGAAACAATTGCCATTGCAATTGGCCACTGATGAACTAGCCAGTTTATTACCGTCTGTTTACTTGGTGGGCATCTGTTTATTTAATAGACACATTAAAATGGTATTTGTTTTATTTGTTTTTCTTATGTCCGTACGAGAATTTTTCTCAGCTGAACTGAGCCAGATGAATGGGTGTTTGGGCAGAGCTGTTTTCCCAGGTGCATTCACAGAGTTTAAATCTAGAAGAAAACACCAGACTACCTAGTTTGACCTCTGCCGTATTATAGGCAAGCAAGTTACTTACCCTTGTATGGAGCTCTGTAGTTTACATGTGACTAAAGCTCACACTGTAACAAGCATTTGTTTTTCGTTTGGAGACACTGAAGAACAGGGACTGCCTCACTTGCTCTCTCAATGTTTGTTCCACTGTTTAACCACTCTTGGTTTTTAAAAAGTTATATCATAGATTCATAGAATCATTAGGTTGGAATAGACCTCTGAGATCATCAAGTCCAGCTGTTGACCTAACACCACTGTGCCCACTAAACCATGTCCTGAAGTGCCACATCTACATGTTTTTTGAACACCTCCAGGGATGGTGACTCCACTACTTCCCTGGGCAGCCTGTTCCAATGTTCTACTACTCTTTCAGTAAAGAAATTTTTCCTAATATCCAGCCTAAACCTAGCTCTCCTGGTGCAGCTTGAGGCCATTTCCTCCTGTCCTATCCCCTGTTACTTGGGAGAAGAGACCAACCCCCACCTCACTACAACCTCCTCTCAGGTAGTTGTAGAGAGCAATAAGGTCTCCCCTCAGCTTCCTCTTCTCCAGGCTAAACAGCCCCAGATCCCTCAGCCACTCCTCATAAGACCTGCTCTCCAGACCTTTCACCAGCTTCGTTGCCTTACTTTTGCTTATAGCTACTTGTTCTTTTTAAGCCTTTCTGCATGCTTTCATATTTAGTAGGCATTGCTGGTGGAGGACTCTCCCACCCTTGTTTGATAAATTAAACAGTCTTTTAGTGAGTAGTCTGCTGCCTGCAAATGGTTTCTGAGGTTTTTTCCCTCTATTTCTTCTAGTTTACTGAATTTGAATTTACTTTTGAACAAATGTTTAAAAAAGTCTTTCTTTTAAGGATTTATCACCCAGTTTTGCAACTGGGAGAGAAATTAAATCCTTTATTTAGTGTGAAATCTACCTTTGAGTATCTAAACGGGGCAAATATTATCTTCTAGCTCTTTCCGTTCAAAATGAAATTTAAGTGGAAGATTTGAACAGTCTATCAGTGGCTTGAATTCTAAATCCAGTGTATTAATATATGGTTTTTATCCATGGTAGGACAAAGACATCTTTTGATGTGCTTCTGCAATCACTTCTGACTACTTCAGTGTCATGATATTTGGCCTTTATTACTAAATAAATTACTATTATTCAGATGAGTGACCTGTTAGCACAATGTAGTCCTGCAACTTTGCAGTAGATCCAAGATATGTTATCTTGAGTAAAGCCTGGATTTGCTGTTGAGGACAGCACTGAAATTCTAAAGTATCTTGATGAATTGGTCTGAAATAATAGTCTATGCTACCAGTATAATAAGCATGAGAGGCCCTTGCGTAAATACCAACAACTGCAGAAATACAAGCTGGAGAATGACAGTCGCTGTTGTAGTTCTTCAGAAGATTTGAAGATTTTAGCTGAGCATGATCAAGTACCTCCAGATCCTTGCAAAACAGAAGAATCCAGCCTGGAGTGAGTAGTCAGGAGCCTCAGCGCACAAGGTGTGCTGTACTTGAAATGGTACTTTAACTTTCTGGGTTGACAGTCCTGAGAACTCAACCTGCTGCGGAGCAATTGAAAAAAGCCAGGGAGAGCAGGAGGAATATTCATCAGGTAGAAAAAAACTTGTGTGAACTGGGTTTATATGGAAGGGAATCCTGAGGGCAGACCAGATAAGAGCCTGTGAATATGTAGAGCAATATTTCAGAAAGGAAGAGTCTCTGTGTCCACTGGCACCTCGATAAGTAGTGATGGATCATTACAACAAGGGAGATGTAGGTTACATGTTAGGGAAAACCACTGACAGTAAGATAGCTAAGTTCCAGAATAATTGACTGCAGGACTTGTCAAGTCTCCATCTTTGGAGGCTTTTAAGTACAGGTTAGATAAACATCTGTCAGGAATGCTTTTGTTCAGCTGATCCTGCCCTGAGGCAGGGCATGCACTGCATAACCTCCCACAGACCCCTTCAACCCTATTCTCTGTGATTCAGCATCCTGCCACAGGAGTCCAAGTGAGGGATGCGGCTCTCCTGTTTGTTTTAATTCCCTAAATTGATGGAAATTCTTATAATTCCTTTCTTTTTCGCATAGGTGATTGGGGACTACTATGGAAAGCAGGGGCGTTTTGAAATTCGATCAAATGTGAAATATCCTTGGAATTATGGCAGGCTGCGACTAGATGAAAGCCGAGTTTCAGAGCACACAAACAATACACCGTGTAAATCATGTAAGTTTAGTGACTTAATGCTTCTGCTTATGCTGTCAGAGACAGGAATCCATGCGGTGATGCAACATAACAGGCCATATTAAATTGCTCAGCACAGTTGTCCAACTGAGACATTTTGACTGTGTCTCTCTGCTGAGTGTTTGGGAAGTTAAGGTCTGGCAGCTATGGGTAGTACGTGGTCTGAATCACTTTCCTGAACTTAAACATGACAGTAATTGTGATGCACAGCCCAGAGCCCTGGAGACGTTAGGACTTTCCAGGGGCTAAAAGGTCAAATTTCTTACAGCCAGAAAGAAGGATATAACTGAAACCCCAAACAGAGAATCATCATATTGAGAATTAGCAGCTGGGGAGGCCAGTGCTGATGGGAGAAGTGTTCTCCCAGTGCAGAATGGTTTCCAGTGCTATGAGAAGGCGCTGTGAGGGGCCCAGTAGCCTGAGAAGTGAAGTCAGTTGAATGGGGCAACAGCTGTGAATTCAGAAGGCTGGGACTACCCTCCACAGAGAAAGCGTGCTTGTTTTGCAGCGCACTGACTTCGCAGACCATGTTGTAGTAGGACATTGCAAGGAGATAAGGGTAGGAAGATACCAGTGCCTCAGTGGCAAAAGGTGGTCTTAGGGTCTTAGCTTTTCACAGGAAACAAATTGCTAGTCCTGCAGTTAAAAGGTATCAGCAGCCTGATAATTCTTCGCTCCCTGAAAAACCTGTGTCTACACATCTGTTGTAGAGACTATTTCCAGACCATACCCTCTATGGTCAACGTGGTGCAGCTATGCACCTTCTTCCTTCCACATGTTCTGATGTACAGACAAAATCCCCTCAAAGGGAGAAGGATAAAAGAGCAAGGAGGGAGCAGTTTAATTTCCTTAATATTTCTCTATTCCTTTCCACAAGCCCAGATAGGCATGGAAAAGGGAGCAGACTGCACCCACATGAAAATGCCATTGTTTTTCAGCTGCCCTGCACTCTGCAGCATGATAGTCCCTACTTGGGCTTCCCTTCAGCCGCTCTGTCCCTGCTCTGCCTCTGTTGGCATTTGGAGCAAGGGAAAGCTCATATGGCTTTAACTTGAAACAGCGTAGGCTCATAAAAAAAAATAAAACTAGGGAGTTGTTGGATAATCGTACAGTCTTTTTAATAAACCTGGGTGAAGGTGAAATGAGTTTGTTTCTCTTATAATGACTCAGGGTCATATTCACTCATATTCAGTGCTGATTCCTATGATGTGTGTCATTCTAATCCCACTGTGTGTTATGATTCAGAGCAAGCTGTCCAGACTAGTTTCCTAACAACATTCCTGTGTATCATGTCTCTAGAACTGTGTCTCCATCTGACACTGATCCTGGGGGCTTGTTTAACACCAAGGAAAGCAAGGACAAAAAATAAACATGCAGAAACTGGAACCAAGGGAGAGGTACCCATGGGCTTCTGAGCCCTGAAAGGCTTTGGTTATTATCTGATGTTGGTCACTCATTTCCTAGTTGTGTATATTTGCCAATGTGTGAATGCAAACAGTTCTCAATATGAACCCTTACTGTTTATTTTTCCCCTTTTCAAGCAGGTGGTCTAGGAGAATCAGCAGTTACAGGAATAGTTGTGGGCGCCTTGCTTGGAGCAGGATTGCTAATGGCTTTTTACTTTTTCAGGTTAGTCCAATTAATTGAAAGTTCTGTAACTCTTTACTCATCATCCAAACTTCTCAGCTCCTGGCAGCACATCCTTGATGGGACACAGAGAGGCACCAGAATCGTCTGTGGTAACTTTCCCACCAAAGACAGTGAACACACTTCAGTTGTCCTTATATATATATCCAAATAATTTTATTGAGTCAATGCCTCATCCTGTAACGACTTATGTCTCTGAGTAACTTTACTCATGCAAATAATTGCAGTGAGTTCCAGTTATTCACAGTTGCTTTAGTAAAGTGCCCTGGCATTGAAAGCCTGCTTTGTTTTGTACTCCTTGCCAGCACAATTGTGCAGACTGTGATTGTGCAAGAGATTTGTATCAGTTGCGTGGTACCATGCTTAGTTTTTGAGTATTGAGTGGGATTGTACTGGAAGCTAGAAAGAGATTTCTGTCTTAGCGTAAGAGAGCATTTGGATTTCAAAGCTGTGCGTTTAATTTAATAAGCCTAGGTCAATGCAGGGTGATCAGTGTTTTATTCCTGTTTTAAGTAAAATAATTCTTACACTGCTAGTCAGCAAATCTTAAGTTTTGAGAGTTGATCCTACACTGACAGAATAAATCAGTTATACATGTTCAGCATCTTATATACACTATAATTTATCCTCTTATGCCATAGATAGGAGAACAGAATTAAGCTCTGCATATAAGAATCAAATAATTCTATCCAATAAAAATACTTGTTTATAATAATATGGTAACAAAATGAAACAAGCGAAAACTACTTCAATTCACCAGCACGCTTCCAGGGTTTCAAAAGATCCCAGAATCAGGGTTATTCCTCAGATGTTTACAACTGAAATTCTGCAGGGTGATTTTATTCTTGCATGTGTTTGATGCTTATATAATAGTTGTTTGGGTTTGAGACAACATAAGTTAGCTGAGACTGATTAGAGACTGTCTTTAGAAGAAAAAGAAAATACAAGTCTGTCTTTATATTGTATGTCATCAGAGGTTCTTGCATCTTCTGTACATTCTCAACCTGAGTTAATTTTTAGGTGTGTTTTTTAGCATTGCTGATATTGGGAGGGGATTGGTATTGAGGACAAGAATAAGGCAAAAGACATATCCTGAGCTGGTACAAAACTATGCAAAGAATCGTTGTAGGAACAGGACTTAAACTCTTAGTCATCTGACACAAAGACTTGGATTGGAAATCCAGAGGTGCGTGCATGTAAAAGTAGATGTACACACCTGAGCTCAAAACCATTTGTCTTTATGGACAGAGGGGAGAAATGAGCACTTTTTTGCAGTTCATGTCATCCACATGTAAAAGCTGAACCAGGTCAGAAGAATGCCTCTTAGAAGTGCCTGTTTCTCTCCGTGTACTGCAGGAAGCCAGGAGTACTCTGTCAGATAGATCTGCATGTTGGAGACATCTAAAGACTTACGGGTGAATTTCAACCTGGAGATCTGATTGCACTCACTGAAAGCAGGAACAGGGACAAACCTCCAATTCCACTGTTAGAATAAACTTAAGAAACATAACGTACCAAATGAATGGGTTAGATTTTCAGAAAATGTAGGTCTAGCAATTGTGTGCCTGGAAGTAATTTATACCTGCAGCTTCTGTACCTTTCAAACTGCATACGTACCTTCTGATTACATCTCATTTGCATTTGTAATTAGCGCAACTGAGGATGCAAACACAGTTTTGAGTGTGCATGCAAACAGTTAAATCTGAGTAGTAGTTCTGGTACGTAGCTTTGAAAGGATTTAAACTTAAAGAGCTACATTTCTAAAATATGGACCTGTCCTTGTGCTTGAGCTACTACCGTGCACACTCTGACCTGTGGAAGGATCTGACTTAAAAATACATAAATAAAATAAAGAACGTAGGTTTTTCAAGTTATTTTGGAGCCTGCTAATACAGGCACAAATGCCTAGGAAATCTTTTCAGAACTTGTAGGTTCCCACTTTCTACTGAGCCGTGTTACCTGAATTAAAACCTTGGTATTTTGAAAATCAATCTTCCACTGCTACTTATCTAGCTCTGACTCCTGCCGCATAGGCAAGTGGAGCAGAGCTTTCCTTGGCATACAAGCTTTTTGTTATGTATCTGCACAAGCAGTACTGTACGTGCATGGGGCTGGACTAAGGCCTTTCTGAAAAATTGGTCCTGAAACTGAGTAGAAGCATAAAGGCATAAAACAAAAATGTGAATCTTCTTATGATTTTGGGGGGAGATTTGGGTGCTAAAGGGGAAACTGAAAGGCAGTCAAAGGGCTCGTTTGACGTATAAAGTAACATAACAGAATTCTTCAAAAGGCCCTAGAGGAAGACACACAGGAAAAACTGTGTCTGATGCATGAGCAATTGTATTTATGTCTTATCTGTCCTCTACATCCCTCTTCTTAATTCATCATACTACCTCCTCAGACATTACGTAGTAGCTTTCTCAGAGGGAGATGGGAGGATTACTTAGTTAATATGTAGTTTCAGGGAGAAACACAGCTGAGTAATGAGTCAGATCTGTTGTTTGAACTCTGCAGAAAGTGCCCCCTCCCAAATACTGGAAAGAAATTTGGCTTTGATCAATATAAAGCAGTGATGTGACAGGGTTCACATGACACTTCACAGAAACTTCCTAATCAATTAGATCAGAAGTTTTCAAAGAAGCAAATGTCTGTGTCTTGGTGCTTTGAGACTGCTGTGTAGAAATTAACAGGCATTCTTGAGCCTGGGTAGAATGTTTTGAGGCAAACTACTTTAATCTTTGACCAGGGTTTCACATTCTGCCACATTTCATTTTTCAACTGGCACCCAGCTGTCCCCTACAGGCATTCTTTATAAGGGAAGTCCTGTTATCCTATAGCTAGAGAAGGATTTCTCACTCTGTTCCTCTCCTTTCATGCAGAAAGAAATACAGAATAACTATTGAGAGACGAACTCGACAGGAGGACTGTAACATGGGGAAACATCGGCAGTTACGTGAAGACTCCATTAGATCTCATTTTTCTGCCACATAAAGAAGAAGAAGAAAAAGAATCCCATTCTTCCTAGGGGAAAAAAAGAATTAGGGAAAAGGACACAACCAAAGACTTCAGTGTAAAAAGAAGATGCTCTTGAAGAACTCACTCTTTTAAGCAGTAATTTTGTCTTAATTTGTTTCAGAAGCTCAGGAATGATTTACTAATCACATTATGCCACATGGCCTTTCATCTCATGAAAAAAGAAAATTATGCAGTTTGATGTTGTAGGATGTACTTAATATGTAAAGACAGTGTTTCTTAAGGCATATATTAAGGGCAGCAAATTTTGGTTTAGTTGATGGGGAGTGCCTCATTCTGTTCCCTTTTTTTTTAGCTTCTGCCACCACCTTCCTTAATTGCATCTCACCAGTGGGTATCAAATAAGCTTTCACAGGTACAGGTGCTGGTTGCTGTCAAAAGGATAAAGGGATTCGTTTGGGGTATGAGCCTGCATCACTGAATCATTGCCTTTGATTATAGGGGATACAAGATGGAGCATATAGAGTTTAGTTCTGGGAGGGAACTGACACTTGGGTGCAATTAACTCCACTGGGGTGTAATTAACTCCACTGAGAAAGTCAGGCAGATGGAAACACACACGAACCATTCTTTCCTTGTTTGTGTGGTATCACAGGTAAAAGCACTGATTCTCCCTCTTGGGTGCTGGGAGTTAGGAAAGACTGCAGTGAAGTACAAGGAGTTTCACTGGTGTGGAACAGTGAGAGAGAAGACAATCACGTCTCCAGAAAGGACTGCCTGATTCCTCAGTCTTATATTTGTTTTTCCATGCTCTTTTCTCTCCACTGCCATGACTTTTCAGAGAGGCAGATATAGTCCATGTGGAGCCTGCTCCTGTTCGCAGTGAAGTCCATGGCAAAATCCAGTTAACTTCAGTGAGCACAGGACTGCATCCAAAATTGTAAATATGGAAGTGTTTGTATAGCTGAGGCGATTCAAAAGGGGATCTTTTTTGTGTAAAAATGACATTACATGCTACCATTTTATTTTTAGGGTATTTTTTATCTTGTATTTTTCTATTAAAGTATCTATTTTTGCTTTGGTAGGATTAAAAATTAAGGGAGAGGATGTTTCGAAGACGTATTTTTTATGATAGGAGTAACATGCAGGGAAAGTCAACAACTGTAAATACATTTTAGAACAAGTATTTAGAGGAGGAGAAGTGACCTTATAGATCGTAACAGACTTTTTGCGCCACTTTCTTCTCCAGGCATGTACAACATTCAAATAGTTAATTAAACAATATAAATGCAGTTACTGAATTGTCTGTGTGATGGTGGCCCTGATCCTGAAAATAATTAACTTTTCACATGTTAAATAGTCCCACATTAGTTGGTGAGACTAACTATTCATGTGTGTATAACTAAACACACAAGGCCTGACCTTAATCCTGCTGCCATCAGTATCCCTGGGACTTTTGCCATTGACTTTACCAGGAGTGAAACTGAATCTGTGATGAACTAGCTACTGACAGGTTATTGTATACTAGACGAAGGAGAGCTCTCTGCTTTCTAGTCAACAAATGGAAATGAACAGTGTGTGCTATAAATGTGGTGAAGAAGACCCATAAAAATATTGTCTGTGGGAAAACCCAGCTATGACTGATTCTAGTGTGTGAAATCTTTTGGTTTATCCTATTCTGATTTCATTTCTGGTCTCAGCAGGCATAGTCAGACTTAAAAGTTAATCTCAAAACTGTCAGTGAAGCCTGTGTTCTACAAAACTTCTAGGTCCTTAGAAGCCAGAGTGCCAATTTGGAGAAACTGGGGTAGCTGGAAGTGAATGAAGAGTGAAAGCTGGCTCTCTCTTCTTTCTGCTGCCTCTTATTTGTTGATGGGGAAATAGTCCATGGAGTATTTCCTTGGAGTTTTTTTTTTATTATGTTTGGCTTGTCGCTTAGCATATGCAGGGTTCATCACCTGCCGTTGTGAAATATGTCCAATGTCTCAGGCAGCCAAAGGGCAGGGCTTCCTGACTGTCAGGGCAGCTCCAGTATACGTGGTGGATGTAGACCAGGTAGGTTTGGTGTCTTTAGGACCCACTGTAACAGCTGTTGTTCACACAGTAGATTTCCATCATCCTGTTTCCCAGTCCGGGCCCATATGACTTCTGCAAATGTGCCTTAGCTAAAGTAATACTGTGTTCGATGGACAATTTTCTGAAGTAGCCTCCTTATCTCATGGGCACCAGAGAAGAATGTAGGCTAGAGCAGCATTCATACTACATTCATTCTACATTCAACCACTTCTTGATCAGTTTTTGGAATTTTTTTCAAGCATTTGAGTTTGTCTAGCCCCTCGGCATGCTTCAGGTTTGGGGCTTTTTTAAACTATTTCCTAGGGAGTTTTGAGCTACTTCTTGTTCTGCAAATATGCCTTGCAATATTTTTACTTTCTTTTATCCGTTTGACTACTTTGCCACAGAAAAAGGGAAGGAAAATTTTAAAATATGTAGAGAAAAGAGGGTAAACTTTTTTCAAAATGATGGGAGTTTTTTGGAAATTACATTTTTTATGACTTGCCTTGTAGTGTGAACTAGTACTCAAACAGTCACTAGTAGTGTTAGATCTGCACTTTTCCTGTGCCTTGCACAGTCAGGTTAGACCAGAAGTTCTGAGCCAGGAGATCTGGGTGGGACAATAAATTGTTAAAGTAGCTTTTTTATTGTATCATCTTACTATATCTAAACATATTAAAAAAAAAAAAAAAAAAAAGTGTAGCGAATGGTCACTTTTTCATTAAAAAGATAGTAATTCTGATCCCCAGTTTTATGTAGGGCTTTTAATCATGACCTCAAGATGTTTTTATGAGACGTCTGTTGATGGGATGCTGATAGAGGCTTCTCCACAACTGTACCTCACAGCACCTCCCAAGAGAGTTGAACCTTTCTTGCAGTTTAGAGCACTTTAGGTCAATGGATTTTAATCCTTCTAAATTGGTGCATGCCTCCCCGTGCAATTTTTCTGTGGAAGTGTGGAGATCACTTAAGACATTTTACATAAGTAGATTCCTGTATAGCATAAATAAACTTGCTGCCTTTCACAGGCCTCTTGCTAATAGTTCCCAGGTCTTCTGTGGACTGTAGATCAAAAACTGCCTTGAGTTTAGGTTATTCAGCAGAGATATTCTTTACCAGCTAGTGCACTTTTCCTTTCTGGTTCATCTGCATTAGCTCAATGCCACAATGTTTAGGCTTCAAAATCTGTAAGGGAATGTCTAATCAAAATAATAATAATTGATTCTCAAAAGAGTTTTCAAAACCTACATTTTTGGCTTCAACAAGTTGCCCATATTACAAACACACGTCTGTATTACAGAGCAGCACAAGGAGGGCCTTGACTCAGATCAGCGCTTTAGAACACACTTAAAAATGCTCAACTTCAGCTTCTAAGTGCTTTGCTTACTTGGGACCAAAGAGTATAATCCTGGCCGTGGCTGAACCAAAGGGAATCTTGCCATGTGCTTGAATCGGAGAAAGGTTGGCCCCCTTGACCATATGTTTATTGCTAAATCTTACAGTTGTGCCAGTTAAATTGGAATTTAAGTAGCGGCTTCATACTTTCTGTTTGTCAAAGTTTGACAAATTCTGATAATTTAGCATTTCTTAAAATAAGAAATTTTTGTCAGCTTAATAGCTGATTCACCTCAGAATCCTCTTCTTGAGGATTCTGTGGACAGATTACCTGACTTCCACCCTCTTATCTTCAATGTGTAGACTTCCACTGCAAGTTGACAAAGATGAAGCAAAACTTTCAATAGTACCTGTGATTTGGTATGCTGAGACCCACAACTTAGTCAGATGTCTATATACTTTTTCCTCAGCCGTTGGTAGTTCTAGAAGTTTTGTTTATGGACAGTTTGTGTGTCCTGAGTTGTCTGTTACTACCACCATCACCATTAATTAGCAGTTCCTTCTGTGATGTGCTTCACTGAAGAACCAACCCAGCTAAGTTCTGGGAACATTCGGTCATTGCTAAAACTTTTGATTGAGAGTGCTGTGCACCTTGCAAGATTGTGGCCAGAATTCAGTTTATGAAAAAGTTACATTCATTCACTTCTGAAAATAAATTTTATTGATCTATTTTCAGTTTGTTTTTAAGAAATGCTTTGTTGTGTTATTGAAAGTATTTTTGGGTTTTCATGGAGAATTATTAAGGTGTAGCTAATGCTTTGAAAACTGTGCTGGACAAAATAAGAGTGTGCTCCCTGACAGCATATTTTACTGGGAGATTGATCTCTGATTCATTTTTTGGCTTGGAGATGCAGTCACACTCTCATTACACTGACCAAAAAAAACCTGTCGTTGATTCAGTGGAAGTAAACTCAGGCCCTCGGTGAAGTGTCTTCAGGCTTTAAACTTGCGTCTTGAAGCAGTTCAGAGTGAATTTCTCAGCTTTGCAGTAGAACAGGATGCATCAGCCTTAGCTGACCTTGGCTCCAGCGTAATTTTCACCTCATGAATGCCATGATGCTCCTGGAAAGCCAAAAATAGACATCAAAGACAGGAAGCTAATAGTCTTGGTCATAAATTTCTTTGGCAATTCAGTCCACCTTTTCCAGAGCTCAAGACAGTTCCACATCCTTCACTACCCTCCTCTGAGCTTTAGAGTAGCCCTGTAGCTGTCCTGTTTCTTTAAATAAAGCAGTTTAGGTTATTTTTCCCCATTTTCTCCCAGGGTAGAGTGAACACTCTTGAATTCCCCGTTTTTTCGTGTTCTTTTCTCTAACCTCAGAAGTACTTTGTAAAGAGACAGCCATTTTCCATCGTGTAGTCAGAAGTGCTCCCTCCTCACAGCTTTTACATAATTTCAGCCATTGTTCATTGCCGCTGTGCTGCTCAGCTGCCAGCACACCTTGTGTTGGCATATGGCTACACCAGACATTATCGGAGATCTAGACCCAGAACTGTGTGATATTCATGTCTTTTAACCAAAAAAGTTGAAAAATCATATTGACCAAAAACTTTCTGAAGTTTAATCTGAATTTTGCAGCTGGCATCCTTTCATTTTAAAAGCACCCAGGGCTGGCACTGTAAATTGTGGTTCTAGAAGCAGTCCCATTAAAGCCAAAATCATTACTGGGTGCCACTGGGCTCACACAAAGAACACTAGCCCAAGTATGGTGAGATGATGTCAGGTGATGTCAGCCAATCTTTTTGGTTTTTTACCCTAGTTGTTGTTGCTGTAAAATGACATCAAATCTAGTGGCCACCTCCCTGAAGCACGGCATATGGGAACAGAAATACAAGTTTCTGATGGTACGTTACCTGTTCTGTTGGTCAGCAACATGACCTAGTGACTTGTCTCACAACAGTGAGCGACAAAGGGACAAATTTCAACAGAGTGCATGTTTTGCAGGAGGCATTGTTAGCCCTTTTTAGAAACAAGGAAACAACAAAAGTTACTTTTTGGAAAATAGTTTTCAGGACATGCTGGAAAAAGTTCCACCTTCAGATGTGTTGTGTATGTCTCCTCTCCTACCCCCCTACTTTCTTGCTCTTGAAAGCACAAAAAGATTTGTGTGTGTATGAAACCTTTCAAGTGGAAGAATGGAAGTGTTTGCACTGTACATATCCCTGCTTAGAGACAGAAATGGCTTAAGGCTTGTATTTTTTCCATTCCCAGATACCTTTTAACATCTGAGCTGTGAGACTGATGGAAAATGATTGTTGAAACTGAAACAAATAGCTATTTGTGAGAGATTCAGACTTGGCGTCTACAGGGGTCAGCAAGCTGTGTGACAGCCTTTGATAGTGTCTTTTCTCTTCTAGAGAATGACTAGGAAGCCTAAGCGCTGTGGTTTGCCTCAGTGAAGCCTCAAGTCTGGCATAAATGCAGCTCTCCCTTTATCTCACCCTCAGAGGAAGAAAGGATAGAGGTTAGTGTTGGCGTTTTTGTGAGGTTACTGCTGGTTTTGATCAAGAAGATAGTGCTGCCATGGCTTGGAGGCTTTCTTGGGCTAATGTTTAATTAGTCCAGTGTATCATTACATAGACTGTTTTATTATGCTGTTACTTCTTCCAGAATTTGTCTGTCATAATGACTTTTGACTGACATACAGCAAATGTACGGCATACAAAACTAGCTTTCAAAAGAAGAGGCTTCAAGTTCATTCAAAGTCTCTCACTAACCACTAAGCTAATATTCTGCATCAAAGGCAAAATATTCTAAATAACCTGACACTGTTAAAATTTGTACGTTAAGCTATAGTACTTCAAAAATCTTATGTGGATTCATTAGGTGTTAAGTCTTCGAAAAGTTAAAATCCACTCTGTATGAACTGTTGCTTTGTGTTTCTGTCATGTGAATGTTTCTAGAGGACACTAGAGCAAACAAAGAAAATGTACCAAAAAGGGTATTTAAAAAAATAATCGTTTTAATGGTTTCTTTTGTAATCTCAACTGGTATGCACAGGGAACATACAATTCTCCCCCCCCCAAACAATAAGCAGAGGTTTTGTTAATGTCATACTAAACTGTCAGCAGACATAATGAGCACAGCTATGTTGGTTCATACTTGGTGATGATCTGGACTTCTCTTTCTCTGTGAACTGCATAGTCAGTGTGACAGAGGAACGAGCCACCACTGAAAAGCCAGTATCACAGTTAGTAATCAGTGGTCGTTTATCTTGGTGCCATGTGAGATGATAAATGTTTCCTCTCATATTTAGTATCTCCCCGGTGTAGCTTTGTGGCAGATGTCATGATGGCATCTGCAGTATAGGATGCAAGAGATGAAAAGATCTGTTGAGAAAATAGGGAAAATATCTGAGTTAGGGAGAGGGAAGAGGGAAAATGCTCAGGGATTCATTATGCTCCCATGATGATACTATTGACTGTACGGAGGATGGGATCAAGCTCTTTCTGCACAGTACACTGTCTTTATTGTTCAGTATCTACTTTCTTAGAAACTCAGCAGAAAGCTTATTCACTTTTTAAATCTCATGTAGCCTCCTTACCTGAAGTTTAATAGAATTTAAGTGGTGCATAGGACCTGCTCAAGACTGTACCATACCCTTAGGTTGGGTATTTACCTAGCAACAGTGTTGTCTTTACTGTGTAGGTCTAAAAGGGCTGAGAAGAATTGGGTAGAGTGGCAGGATGAAGGCAATGGGTAGGATTTGCTGTGTTTCTTGTGTATAGGGTGTAATTATCACAAAACTAAGAGGTCTCAGGATAGGCACTGTGGACGTTAACTTTGTCCCCTTTTTTCAGTGATACCGTTCATTGTTAATGTAAAAATACTGGACAACAGAGAAACCTAGTACCAGTCTAGTAGAAAACAAATGGAAAGCTGCACAGTATATTGTACTGATGTAAGTAGAACTGTCTGCATATAATGTGATTTTATTTATTGTTGTTTTTGTGTAGAGGAGAGTGCGTATTCATGACTGTGGATATAACCTTTGTTTATTTGTGTAATGTATTTCTTTTACTACTTGGTCATTTAAAATATCTACATTCATTGGTGTCCTTTGACTTTTTATTCTGTGCATTTTCTTTCACACATTTTAAAAATGCAAGAATATCACATAACCTAAATTGTAACAAAATGTTTCCATTAAAGATGTAGGAATATGTTACCACCTGTTTCTGTGGTGCCTTTTTTCACCTGTTTACTACGTTCTTGGTCTGTTCCCTATAGATGGTACTATCAGATGGTACAGTGTTAACAGGAGGGTTATTCTGGGTCTAAGACAGCATATAAACCCCTGTTTTTAATAACGATTAGTAACTGATTAAATCACGAATAAATCTAACCTTTCTTTGGTGTCATGGTTTAGGTCCAAACGGCACTAAGCACCACGTGGCCTCTTGCTCACTCCTCCCCCCTGGTGGGATGGGGAGGAGAATCAGAAGAAAAAGGTAAAACCTTGTGAGTTGAGATAAAGATGGTTTAATAGGAGAACACAAGGAGAGAATGAATTATAATAACAATAATGCTAATAAAAGGATATAGGAAGCGAGTGATGGACAATGCAATTGCCCACCACCAGAACCAATGCCCAGCCTATTCCCCAGCTGTGACTGCCCCGACCCCTGGCCAGCTCCCCTAGTTTATATACTCAGCATGACAACATATGGTATCTGGTATCCCCTTGACTAGTTCAGGTTAGCTGTCCTGGCTGTGTCCCCTCTCAGCTTCTTGTGAAAATTAACTCTATCCCAGCCAAACCCAGGACACTTTGGGACGAAAATTCCCCCTGGTATTTTAAGGTCTGGGAAAGGTTTTAGTAAGTATAAACAACTTTGGACATTTTTCTATTTATTCTCAGTCCTCCAGAAATGCATTAAATAATAGAAACGAATTTATTTAAATATATTGGAACCTTAGCATTAATTTTTATAGCCTGCAGAGAGGCAAGACTTATACATTTTACTAAGCTACACATTCATTTCTTTGCAGCAGTCTTATCAAATTGTGGGAATTTAATTCTGTTTCTTTCCTGTGCCATTAAATACAGTCTTCAAATTATCCTGTTTTGTCTAGCCTTTTGCTTTCCGTATGCATGTGTCTGCTGTAGCAATGTTGCCAAATTTTAAGATTTGTGCTTGAGAGTATGCCAGGCCTTTATAATCTAAAATGACTTGAAAATCAGTGTGAGGAAGAAGTATCTCATCACAGTTGTATCAAAACTTTTGTAGCAAGTAGCAAGAATTCACTGGAGAGTTGACAGAGAGATGGAAGCATCCTCTGGGTTAACTAAGGACCTAAAATCTTCCTGCAGCCCATGAAAGAAAAAAGCAAAGAGTAAAAGCACAGGCTTGGAGAGGCCTGTTTGGTTAGGGGAGAGTTGAACTTCCCTAGCTGCAACGCCTTTCACTGGTAAATCTCTAAAATATGTGACTAAATTCAATTAACTCAATACTGCCAACAAGGAAATTAGTATTATCAGTTTGTACACCTGATTAAAAGTGCAAAGAGATTAGCTTTCCAAAATTGTAGAAGACATTCCCAATCTTATATCTCTCAATCTCTGTATTTTAGAATTGAGGTGATTTTAAATCTGCCTCCTCAGACATACACTTCAAGTTGTATGAATGTTGTACAGATAGAAATTACTATTTCTCCTGCTTTTGCTTGATGGTTATGCTTTTATTTCTTCATCCCATTGCAAACAGGAGTTCTCTGGAAGTACCTAGCGATTTTCCAGTATTTCTGTATAAAACATTGCAGAAAAAATTGTACAAATAGTGTTTTGTGTTCCTGATAATTCAGAAGTGCACATTTTACATAACTCATCCTCAGTCTCTTCTAGCAATTTATGATTCTAGTCAGGATAAACTAAAGATTAGTTTACTAATGTTTACTGATATTCTAAGTTTGCTAGAACTGAGATCAGTAATGATACGTGCTTTGCCACTGCTATGTTGTAAGGACACATCGTCAGGGAAGACAGCAGGAGAAACTTTTGACATCTTGCCTTCATTTGCAGCAATGGAAAAAGTCTCATCAGCTCCAACAAAGTAAAGTTTTCAGTCAGGCTTGGGAATACAGCAAGAGAGATTATTGACTGAATTTATGTTCATGCATACATGTATGCATACATCAATATTTATGAAACAGTTAATCCGAATGTGTTGAGTGTCTTTTTGTCAGAGAGTATCAGACAGTCTGACAGGTAAAAATTTGGTGAATTTACATACAGCAATTGATATTCAGTGGGAGCAATTTTGGGATATCATTCTAAATACCCTGTCACCTGGCTGGACACGTTTTTGTGGCTTTCTTAGGAAACTGTTTCTTGAGAAACATTCATACATTTCTCAAAAGTGATTGTGGCATTTGAGCCAAATCTTGGTCTTCTACCTCAGCCAATGTTTTCTTGAGTTGAAAGAGCACTGCCAATAAAAAGTAATTGTACGACTGACAGAACTTCTGTTGCCTCCTAGGAATAACTATAATTCACAGCCTTTAATACCAAAAAGGGTCTCCCTGTGTACATATGCTACTCTTGGTAAATTTTCCTGAGTCATCTTAGGGTTGGTTTGATGGTTTTCAGTCCTCTGCCTCAGAAAAAAAAACAGACAACTTTATTTCCCTTTCTTTAAGTAATTACTCTGTCCAGCTATTTGTTCTGACAGTCCAGTGGTTTATTATCAGTGTCTATTACTTCTTGACACTACTATTCAAGTTACACAGTAAACCCCTGCTTTCAAATTCTAGGTACATATGTGTATAGTTCAGAAACTAGCTGATGGCAACAATTAATTGTAACCATGGAGTTATGTTTATCCAGGACGGGGGACATAGGAAGCTCGTATCTATGGAAGCCCTATTCTTCTCCCACCTATATTTCTACAGTACCAAAGCAGACAATTACCCCAGCCTACTCTATTCCTAGTACTCACTATGTGAACAACCACCAAAGACCAACTACTACTGGGCTGTCTGTGAGCCAGCATGCTTCACAACTTATTTCTCCTTCGGTCTCCCTGTTGGGATCTAGCAGGCTGCTATCATGCTTCAACCATACAAAACAAGCACCTCTTGCCTAGTGTTAGAGTAGTAGTGAGGCAGCTGGGGGAAAACCAGTGTCCTGGATTTACATCAGAGATAGAACTGCGTTTTTTCTGCCTCCAAAGAGAATAATCTAAACAAGAATGCTATTTGTGAACCAGTGGCTTGCTGAACTCATTTACTGTTGTATAAAAATTAAAATGGCTCAAGTAAAGGCATTTTAAAATAATTTTCCCGTAGTCTAAATGCCTGGACAACTGGACTACAGCAGGCATTTCTCACTTTTTATTTCTCTTGCTGCAGCAGAACAATTTTTTAATTGTTATTTAGCCATGAAAGGAAAAGAGTGAGAAGACAGACTATACACTATAGCACAGGGGCCATTCTGACAGCAACATGGATTTGTGGATTTAAATCCCACTTCAAACTGAACTGAAGAAAGATATAATCTGGGGCTTGTTACAGCCCTGGTAACTAGTATTTATTAAAAGGACAGTAGTAGGAACAGTCCCCCCTGAGTGTGACTTACGTGTCCTGGCCAAATTAGATGCCTGAATCAAGGACTGGACTAATGTCTCTGACATCTCAAGAAGAAGAAAGATGCTCTCATGATGAAGAATTTCGGATAGTGAGAAAGTCCTGACAGCACTGTCTGTCATTGAACTTGCACACATGTATAATATGCCCCTGCTGAAAACGATGGCTAGTGATGATTATGTTGAACTATTGCTTGGGGAGCCTTAAAGTGTGGAGTATGCTTAGGCTCCTCTGCAGTACCTGTCTCCATATGGAGGATGGAGTGTCTAGAGGAAGAATCCACAGCCCCTGACTGAATCCTTTCGTCCAAGATTTCTTCAAAACAAAGGGATCCCACTTACTCCCATTTGATTACTTCAGTGGTTCATGGGATATCAACTGGAATAACAGCTTAAGAAATACTTTTCTTCCTTAAGGAGCACCTTTCATGCTCAGGCATCAAAGGAACAGGTCCAATGAAAAGGAATTGATAAACCCCCTCATAGTCCAGGGAGAACAAAATGCACGGCAACTGCCTGATGAGTACAGGAAATTAAGCTGGAGGAATTAGGCTACTGGGTAATGACTAGAAAGAGGCATTTCATAGATCTAGGAGATCGGAGGTTTAGTCTCTGTTCTCAGAAGAGATTTACCAGAGCAGAGGACTGGCCAGTATCCAACCTCCTACCCTCCTGGGACAGAAAGAGTTGAGGCTTTCTACTGGGTCCTGGGCAGTTTTAGGGAAGAAATAATGGAGCTTGTCAAGAAGGCACCAACAGATTTTAAGAATGTGGACTAGCCTCTGCCTTTTTTACATGCCTTCTTAAACAGAAATAAACCTCAGAACCACCTGGGATTCACCCAGCACCACTTATAAATAGGAATAATGGACTAAAGACATCAAACAAAGGAAAATGTAGGCTATGTATCAGGAAAAATTGCGTTAAGAGTGTGATCTATTAGCCCTCAGGCACCCCTCCCAAAGGGAGTGGAGGTGGAATTTCTGTTGCTCAAAGCATTAAAACCCCAAGCTCTTGGGAGTGTGCTAAGGAACAATCCTGCAGTGACTGGAGGGAGGATGAGGTGATTTAACTGGTGGTCATTTCCACCTCCAAAACCCTTTTATGCACATGCCAGGATGCCTTTAGTGACAAGCTGCAGTTTAATGCCAGAGCTGAAAGCATCCTGGACAGAGCTCGAGCGAGTGATTCAGAAGTAGTAGACAGGAAAGGAGGTATAGAAAGAGGGGTGGGGGGGTTACTTTAAATGAGACAAGCCAAAGTCCATAAAAAATTTTCCAGTTCAGTTTGGGATGGGAACTGAGGCTGAAACAAAGAAAGCATGGTTAAGTGATCCCATCATTCCTTGAATATTTATAGATACATGTCACATGTCAGTGGCAAGTATGTTAAAGCCTCATTAACATTGCTTTCCTTAGTAAAGGCCTAACAAATTAATATAGATATTTAGGGCTTCTGCCTCCGACATAGATACCACTGCTCTGTAAGCCCTCACCTGGGTCTGACCAGTGGAAATTCTTCCCCTGCCTGAGCTGCAGCTGAAACAAAAGTTTCCATCGGCACCAGCACCAAACACTTAATTTCCTCCTCCCCACAGCTCCTCCTTCTCTGCCAAGGAAATAAAAATGAAAGAGAAATTAGCTTTCCTAATCGTGAATGTCTGCATAAGAGATCATGTTTTATTTCACCCCTTTATATTGTCAGTCCTTTCTATAGTCCCTCCTTTCATCACTTGTTTTCACTTTGTCATTTTTTCCCTTTATTTGCTCCATCGTCCTCTCTAGTCCCTCTGCTCCATACCTAACCTCCTTACTTCCCTCGGCCTGCCAGTTTTCCTAAGTGCTTGCTTTCCCTTTCTTTACGGCTACTTTTAAAATTGTTGTTGTTTTGTTTTAAAGAGTCCACCTGGATTGTCCATGACTGGAGGAAAAGCCTCAGCCAAACTGGCAGCCTCAGGCAACCAATCTCTGGCCCACTGGCCTTTCCTTTGGACCCACCAGGCTGAGCTGAGGAGTGCTGCATTCTGTTCCTTTGTACTGACCTGCTTTTAGTGTCAGGGACTTAGAGCTTACTGTTGCAGGGACCACTACGGAGGGAGAAAATACCTTTCTCTAATGCTATGGGGCTCTGATTTTGTTTCTGGATCACAGCAGAAATGTAAATAACCACAAACGACTGCATTCCTTCAGAGGACATTGCTTATATCACCTGTCTGTTAACAAATACCACACAATGTCATGATTATTTTTTTCATAAAAGATAACACAACTTTCCTTAGGACCTTTTGAAGATACTTTTTTTTTTGGTAGAAATAACTGGCTTCTCTCTGATTCCTCAGAGACTAACCTCCCAGACTTGAAGAGTGATCAAAATCCAATTGCAGTATTGTAGCCTTCAATCCCATACAGGCCACCTGTTGAAAATAAAGTTTGTTCTCTGTCAAACAAACATTATTAGGAGGCTGTGTTCTGCTAGAACATAACGTACCTAACTTGGCAGACTAATGTTAACAGGATAGTACCATTGTAGAGGGAGGAGGCAAAGACACACCCATATGTATCCCATGGTGCCAGCACAATTCTTCCTGTTCCTACAGGCCTGTAAAATTTGAAGCTAACTGTGTTATCTATAGACCTATAGCCTTGTGTTTAGGCAGCAAAGAGAGCTACATCACAGGAGAAGACCTTGAACACCAGTAGTAACTACATCTTAAACAAGGCTTCACGAGGGTAAGAAAGTCCTGTGGAAACATTAACCAACACACAATGCACAGCGTTGACAATGAGCAGTGCTGCCTCCCAAAGAATGTTTCAGTGTTCTGGCTGAAAGCCAGCTCACTTTTCCTTGTAGAATAATTCTTCAACAGAAACTCTGCGTAAGTTGATATGTCCCGTGACAGATCAGGCATTTGATGCAGCCCTTGCATTTCTGTTGTTACTTTGGTTAAATATTGAACCTGATTATGGGGCAAATGCCATAACTTACTTGCATCAGAATAGGCTGATTGAGTAAAAATTCTTCCAGATGCAGCAGTCATGGCTTTGAGAAAGGACTGGTGGTTTTAAATATCTCATTTCAGAGGATGCCTAATTTGAGATACTTTGGTGCAATTTGACTTTTCCAGAGGCAAAGCCTTACTCTGAGAAAAATCAGGTCTACTTTAGATTGCCTCAAGCAGGCCCACATATAAACAATGCATCCAAAATCCCTAATAATTTGGAAAACAGAAGTATTAAAAAAAAAAAATTAAAATCTCCAAATTATCTTCAACCCCTGAAACCTTAGTTACAGCACTAAAATCCTGATTATTGTGTCCTTTTTTTGGTAACTGATTTCTTCCCACTAGTAGTTTTGCAAATGCACATATGGGGAAAACAGTGAAAACAACAAGGAATGTATAGGAAAGTTTGAATCACTGAAAAAAGAAAAAAACCTGAGAAATTATTTTTAACAAAGATCAATACTAGTGTAGAAGCATATGTGCTCTTTGCATTAGAAATTCAAGAACGGCCCTAATTCTTTTCCTTTTTGCTGTTGAGAATTAACCCAATCTCCTGGAATTCCAGAAGCCCCACCAGTCCTGTGGATGTAACAAACCTGAAGTCATGCTTGACTAACACCTAAATTCAAAATGCAATCTGAAGCTGGGCTTTCAATCAAAAAATCACCTCTCAGGCCTACAGCTCTGGTAATTTTAAATGCCAACATATTTACATTACATTTACACTGTTCCAGTGCTCCGTGTTTCGTATGTTGCTTAGGCTCCCTTGTGGTTGCAGAGCTAACTGGGTTAATTTACGATTCCCAAGAAGGTTACTGTCCTAGGTGGGAGGCAGGAAGGTGGGTAGTTTTGCAAACTTGCCATCTTGTTCTGCTAATGGAGCAAATGGTTTCCTATTGTGGATACAGTCTAAAAATCAAGGAGGTAATGTTATACTAGCTAAATACTGCATGAACTGCAACTTAATACATCTAGCCAAGTTGTATCAGTACATTCTTGCGAACAACACATTGCCTTCTGTTAGATCGTATATAGATATAGGTATATAGATACATGGGAAATGCTAACAGCATGTGTTAACTACATAGCAGAAACAGAGCTAGATTGTGTGTCTGTGTGTTGTTTTAAAAGAGTCAGGGCTAAATGTTTTGTGTGCTATAAAAATCATGCCTCCTCTGCAGATATACACATTTCTCTCCAGTGTTTGGAGGGAAAATTAATAGTTGAGAAGCAATAGTTTTTAAGTTAAATGAGGGCTTTTTTCTCTTCCCAGACAATCCTTCTTTACACAACCCCCTTTAGAGTTTGTAGTATTCAGAAAAGGAAAATACAGCTCTCAGAATAAAGGGTAAGATTTACAAGTTGTTCATGATGTGATCTACCAAAAGAAATTTGGTAGAAGTATTTCCACTGTCCCACCACTGAGACACATGTGTGCAAGATTTTTCATGAACATTTGTACGTAGTACTGTCAAAGCAAAATACATTCAAGGGTGAAAGACTTGTCAATGCCTGTTCCAAATTATGAAACTTCTTGGTGTATTTTCTATTTGTGACGTTCTTACTCCAAATTTGATCACATGTGAAAAGCTTTATACGTGAGGTTGACTGAAAAATATTCATCCCCACTGTTAAAAAGACGGTTGAGCCCTGCTTATAATACTCTTTTTATCAAAACCGTTGAAAGACTGCTCTATCTTCTTGAACTAAAAAGACAAACCAAACCAACCAACCAACCAACCAAAACCCTAAACCATATTCTGCCAGTCTTTTTTTTTTTTTTTTTTAATAAAAATCAGTATTTTCTGCAAGGAAAATAATCATTTTTCTTTTTGAACAGCTCTGTTTTCAAGCATGTAACACAAAGAAAGTATTTTAAGCAAGGTAAATATATTAGGTAATGTTACCTTCACCACTTTTTACTAAAAAACACTCAAAGGTTCAAGCAAACATTTTGTAGCAAGGTAAAACTTAAAGGAAGAGTTTCTGTAATTAACGGAATCATCATGCCTTCCCTTGTGCTTGCCTGGCTTACTAAAGTAATGGGATTATGCACTCCAATAGTTTGTCCATTGGTGACAAGTTTTGAAACAGCTGGGTAATTGCAACTACAGTTGACAGAGGGGTCTGAAAGATATTTGGGTTCAGAGATTTCATGCGAACTGATGACTAAATACAGGGAGGGTCTAACAGTGAGCAGGAGAGAGCAGCAGCTGAAGGTCTCTACTGATGGAAGGAAACAAAACTGGGTTCAGCATTTATCATCTCTGTAGACCTAATGCTAGCCAGTATAAACCCATGCACTGAGCAGGCAGTCGAGTGTGCTGTCCCAGGCCCATTTCATAATAACACTTTTGAATGGTGATATAAGTTGGAGTCATTATTTTTCATTTGGCATTGAAATAAACAGAGGAAAAGGACAAGGAAAAGGAAGGATAAATATTTTGGCAAAACACATCTAAAACACTAATGAACATTAAATCATTTCTACAGGAGTTTGCAAATCAAAGAAAATAAGGAAGAAACCCTCCTAATTTTGTTAAATTGAGAACAACGACACATTTTTCTGGGTTTGGGGTTTTTTTTCCTACTATTATCTGGAATTTTCCTTCTTCCTAACACTATCATTATTACCTTGCATGTAAGCCTATGCTAAGTGTGATTTAACACAGGAGACAGAAAACCAGAGAGGTCTGGTTTTCAGTATCAGAGGTGTCTTTGTTGTGGAAAGTTGTCAGCTCCCAAATGTTGTCTACACTGCATAGATCTGTGTACTTTGGCAGGTTTATAGCTCAGAATCTAACTCCCCAGAGACTTACTGCAACTTGTAAACCCATAAGGAATTTTTCAGGCCAGTTCTATATCCTAATTCATTCACTTATGAGAACAGTTCCATTGCAAGTTTTTTTAAAGGCATTTTCAAATACTTGCTTTTCTTTTGTCACTCTTGCAGTAACAGTGATTTGAAACACTGAAAAAGATGTCGGGTTAGCTCCCTGGACCAGATAGCTTTCTCTCTGAATTTCCAGGTAGAATTCGCAAAGTTTTGGTTTTATTATCTGAGATGCAGAAAAATAGACAGAACAGAAAATATTTCAGCATTTGTTCCTGGCGTTTTACTTGGATTTATTTCTAAATGTTGCTCTCTAGGTCAAATGCCTGTATCAGCTGTGCAGCTGGACAAAATACTTCCAGCTGAAAAGAGCAAAAAATACCGAACCAAATAATCATCAAATGAAAAACTTTATTTTGTGTTAAGCACTAGAGTTCAGATAACCTGAAACATGTTGGTGGATTTTATTTGATCTTTTGCTGGGAAAAAACCCTGTTTTCATTTCATTTTGGTCTGAATCTGTTGCTCTCTCTGCAGATGTTTTCAGCTCATTTAATTAATCACTAATAAAGCAAAAGCATGAATTGGGCTGTATATTACAATATAATTTAATCCTATTCTTTCATCAAACATCTAAAATGTTCCCATTTTTTCAGGGGAAAAAGAATCAGCTTCTTCCTTTGCTAGAGATTATTAAGGAACTTCCAGTACTATGAAAATGTAGCTTAGTAAATTGCTTTACACTTTGCCCAAGGATTATAGCTTCTTTGGCTACCTCGATTACTTGGCTTGAATCTTTTATCTTTTTTTTTTTCACATCAGTGGCTTCCAGTCTTTTCCTCTTACTCTTTCATGTTCATTTTCTTGTCTCTCCATCCTGTACAACTGTTTCTTTGTACTATTAAGGCCACATATACAAATCAGTTTTTTGAAAGACACACCAGAACTTGACTCATTCCTAAACACAAAGAGAATATTGAAAATTATTTCAGACACCATTCCATCAGGCCCATTCAGCACTGAGATGGGGCTCGCATTCTCAGGGTGAGATGTATGTCAAGACAGAAAGAGGATGGCCAGAGCTTTGCTGTACTCTAACAATCCCTGCCTACAAAATGGCCCAGAGGAGGGCTATTGCAACTAGAAACACATTGAACCTCTGCAAGATCCTCCATGGTGCCTCTGTTGCTGCCCAAGGTGAGAGGAGGTGGAGGTAATATACTGATACAGCTGATCCTTTCACTTCCTCACAGAGCTCTAGCACACCTTCACTGCTGTCTCACTGGGACTATGAGGGACCAGGGGTGACTATGAAATTAGCCTCTGGGTGACTGACCACCAAATGATTCAAACAGCATTGTATAAAAGCACATTTCTGATAAAGTATTTACACACCAGTTTGTGTTTTTGTGTAACCCCTACTTCCTCCTATTCTGTTCTGGTTCATTTACCCTGTCCACAAATGTAGTATGTAAGAGTGTTCAGAAAGGGTGTGATTACATCTGTTTTATCAATATACACCATTCTGTGGAAATGGGACCAGCAATTAAAATTAAATCATGCTGCTTTTCCCCTTTGAAATCATTGATGAAAAAAATAACGTAATAATATTATCTTAACCTTTTGCTAGTATCACTGTGAACCTTTGGTTTAAGGTCTCTTTATTTAACTGTTTAACAGAGGAAGTGATAACAAACATTTCAAGTGACATTGTTCCCAAAGCCGTAGGAACTCTGTCTCCAAGCAAAATACTTAACCACTTCTTGTTTACAAGAGGTATTTTCTGATGTCCTTTTCTGGTCTGAAAAGGTCCAAAACTCACACCAAAGAAAAAGGAGAAGTACCTCTTTTGAACTCACAAATAAAATCCCCCACTTGCATTGTAGCTGGTCTGATTCAGAGATGTCAGGGAAAACATGAGAGGTACCCAACAACGAATTTTCCTGTGGGACTACTCAGTAGTGCACGTAAGCACAAGTGAAGCTACTATCTAGCCACATTAAATTGCAGATAAATTAGAGCCTTCTTTAATTAAGAAATACTTGATTTAGCTGGTGTTTCTAACAGAGACTTCTAAAATTGAATTGACATAAAAAAAAATTAATGCTGCAAAATATTTGGTACATTGTTAACTAAATTAACTTCTTCAATTAAGAAAAAAGCCTATACATATTATTAACTAATTTTTGCACAGTGCTGAATGCTATTTTTATCCACATTCCACCATGAAATGTATGGACCTGACTGGGAGTAAATGTGGTATATGAGAAGAATCATCATGTGTATTTTTATTTACTTACCAATGCACATCTAGGAACCCGCACAGTCAAGAGATTTTGATCCCCAATCTTTAGTTACAGAAACAGTACTGCTGCAATCAGAGGAGAAACAAGGGCCTCATGGGCTTTCCTGGCCTGTGGAGTACATGCTAAAAGTACTCAGCACATAGAGCTTATGAAACCACTAAGTATTACCAGTTGAAACAATTTTTAGGATTTATGTTACTGACATGGAGACCATAACCTGGCCTGCAAAATTCAGTTGCTTCTTCAGTTTTCTGCAGCTGTCCTGGACAGTTGCTGGATCTGGTCTCTGGTGGGAGTTCTCTGTTGAATGCTTTCTGACAAGTGGACAGAAAGACCCTTGTTTAGTTGTTTTCCTCCTTGCAATGGAAAGAACATTCACTCTACCGGCCAGTTTGAGGAAATCCTGAGATTGGGAGGGGGAAAAAAAAAAAAAAAAAGAAAGGAAAACTTTTAAAGAAGGTGATATTTAGCATTTTTAAAGGTGAGGAAAACATGCCAGCCAAACTGTCTGACCACTGGTATTCAGTGTCAAAGACAAAACTAAGGAACGTTAATTTGTCTGGGTTTTCAGTTCTTCCCATGTATAAGGCAGAAAGAGTAATTACAGTGAAGTCAATAATGTCACTCAATTGACTTGAAACAAGGTTTCATTTTTAAGCCTGGATGTGGATGTTGGGTTAATATCAAAGAAGTTAGCTATAGCTAGGAAAAGAAACGAGGGAGGCTGACTCTTCCTGGTGAAGGACAGTATGACTTTTATCATTAGTGAGAAATGTATGTGTTACTCAGGAGAAGAATAATAATAATAATAGTGAGAAAGAAAACAGATTTTCCAAGGGATCTTTTTATTTCATAGCATTTACCCTGCATTCTGCAGTGATCAGGTGGTTTAAAGAAAGTTGAGAAAAATTGCATCAGATAAAACCTTCCTAGAGAAGGAATTTTTCCTAGTCTGTATTAATTAGTGATTACTTTGTGTCCTGAAGGCAAGGATTCATACATAAACATAAATCAGAATGACTATGTTAATGTCAGATTACTATTTGAATTCATGCAGTTGTGTCTTTGTGAAAAAATAGCATTTTCTGTTGTAGGTTTCCAGAATATTTCCGTCAGTTCATCCTGTGCCTTGGGTACTTTTGAAAAGCAAATTAGAACCCACTACATAGTCAATCTGTGAAAATGGGCCATGACACAATTAAAAAATGGTCGCTCTGGACTTTTTTCCTATGCTAAAACACCACAGTGGATCTAGGTGAAGGTTGCACGGTACGTTGCACAACGAACATGAAGAACAACAGAAGGAAAATCGCAGGTTGTACATACCTTTTTCAACTTTCCTGAGAGAGATAATTCAACATTGTAACAATCACAGTATGAACCTGTCAATAACCACAACTGTAACTCTTTCCCAGGGCAGATTACTGTTGGCTCCCTAGTGCTCCTACTCATTTGTAACTCTGCACAGCTCCAAAGAGTTGTATTTGGAGACTGGAATACTGAAGGACTCCTGCTGGCTGCACTGCTGATTTACATTGCTGGAATATGTATATGACCTGCAAAATCTCCTGCAATTTGTTTTTCCTCATGCTACTTTATCTCAGTATGGTGAGAACTCCTTCTGCCATTTCATTAAGAGAGCCAGAGCTGAATACAAAGATGCAAAGTCTGATTGGTAAAGGATGCTTTCCTCACTCAGATAAAAACTATTTGGTTTTAAGCCAAATTCTGAGCTTTCACAAGAGTACATGGACATGAAGCAATGCATCTTGATTTTTGCCAGCACCTTGTGTCATAAGAAATCTGTCTAGCCATTCCAGAAGGAATTTTGGAGGTGATTATTTCTCACATTATTGTACAGTTTTAAAATACTTCTCACTTCAATGTGAGTAGGAGGAAAATGATAGTCAGGACAGAAAGCCATGCAACAGAAAGTTGATCCTGATGGTGCTACCCTTAATCAAGCTGAAGTGCTAACCATTTCTCATAGAAATTATTTCCTGTCTGCTGGATGTATTCCCACAGCACTCATAGAGAGCTGGTATATTGCTCTAATTGAAAAAGCTTAAGTTGTCTGGCAGGCTTGCTTTGTAGAAAGTACAACACAGAACGTTCACTATCAGGTATCAGAAAATACAGAAGTTAATCCAAACATGTCTATATTGCTTTCAGCTTTTAAAAAAAAATTGTTTCATGAACAGAAGAACTAATAAATACAGGCTGCAGTATACAATATGCTATGCTAACCTTTTAATAACCCTGACTCCCTCACCCTTTCACAAAATCACTCTTCTCTCTCATATTTACCTTAAAGCATCTCATTCATTTTCTCCAGTACTTCCTCTCTTTCCCACCTTCTCTAATGCCTATTTATGCAGAAATTAATGCCATCTGTAAAGCATTCAAATCTAAACAGGTATTATCCTGCAAGCTTTTTCTTGGTGGTGGCAGCACGAATCAATTGATTTTTTTCAGGAAATTAAGAGGAATATAATTTCTAGCCATCTTTGTAATGTGCTTGAAATCAGCCAATGGATTCAAAAGTTATTAGTGGAGTGTCAGATAGATCATCAACAGACGTTATGGATGGTTAAGAAACAAGACTAAAACAACGAGGCTGGAGAAATAGTGCACACATTGTACGCTGCTAGTGTTAGAAGTGTGATAAGTACATTGCCTGCACAACATAAATATATACATCCGTTGAGCAAGGAAATGCCTTTTTTTAATGAATGTTTTCACATATAAATGCCTGCATCTAAGTATATATGAGTTACCTTCACATTTACACAAATCATCCAGGCACTATTTATGGTACTCACACTTCAATGTATGGTTATTTGTTGAATGTGTTATGTATTCATTAATGAGTATTTGAAATGCATTCTGTAGCAATTAGGCAGGCCTGTCTATTTGTAGTGGTACTGAGCTAAATCAACCCTAGAGCCAAACTTTATCAAAAAGAGTCAAGCTCCTTCTCCTCACTCAGACGTTTGCTGAGTACCGATCAAAAGACGTTACCCTATTGTGCAACCAGAAACTCCCTATCTCATGTAATGCAAATCTGACAACACATTTACATGTTTGCAAGCATCCTTTTAATTTCAATTAAAAAAAATGATGAAAAAAGTTAAAGGGGCTGATCCTAAGTCAAAACAGGACTTATGCAAATTGTGTGTGCTCAGGAAACTGGTCACGCCACCCCTTTTGGACATTCTTGAAGTTGCTGAGAACAGTGAAATGATCGTTCTATTCCTCTGCCTGATTTTGGTGCCTAATCATCCCTTTCTGAGAGCTGAAAGCCTGTGGTCCCTGAGTTTAGACACTGTGATTAGTACAGCAGCTACAGGCTCTCCAGTGTCTTAGCATAACCCTTCACAGCGTTCCCTTTCATGGGCAGCCTGACTTATAGTTCACGTCTTCGGGGACGCATGATGGTGGAAGAAGACAGACACAGGCCTTGAAAAAGATCCAAATCTATTAATCCTTAGTTCTGGTGGCACAAGTGATATCCAAATCCAGACAAAAAATAAATTATCTGTTTATATTTGCCAGCTTCAGTTTCCTCATACTTAAGCATTCTTTGAGGTTAAGTCACTCTTCTAAGGAGTTCAGCATTTTCTCCTTCCTGCCGTACTTTAACTTTTCCTTCAAAGCACAGAGTTGAAAGAAGCTCTTCTCTAAACTACTCTAAAATGTCCACTAAGGAAAAAAAAAAAAGTTTTCTTTTATAATTTACTTTATCTTGACAGACTGACTAACTGTTTAATTTCTGTGTCTTGGGGAGATCAGACATGAAGAACTAATTTGTCCTGAGCAACAGTTCTCTGTAATGTCGTTTGAATGCACAATCATCAAAAAGTTTAACATATTATCATTATCTTCCATTATTATCCCTATAGTCAGTGCAAGATTTTTTCTTGACATTGCTGCTGAGGTTTAACTTGGTAGGAAGGCAAAAGACAACAGCAAAAGCAATCGAGCTCAGCCTCCAAAATAGATGTTGCAAGCTGACAAAGTCATGTGGGTATGGAAAGCTCATTTCACACGGACGTTTTCAGCAACCTTTTTTGCTACCCTATTGCAGAAGTTATATTCTGCAATAACTGTGTCCACATGGCCAGCTGTTTCCTACTTAATTTCTATAACAATGGCATAAAGACAGCAGGAGCCTATTTCAAAGTAAGCACATATTCTGAGCAGGAATCCTATGGTGCTTTTTCCAGATGGTGAGCCCGCTGTCGATGTTCTGGATCCTCTCTTGTGGTGTGTTGTGATAATATAGGAGAGCCAGCTGCAATCAGCCAGAATTGCAAGACTTGTGGTCAAACTGCACAGTTCCACTTGTTCATGTCCTTTCTGTGCAGCATAGCATTTTCAAGTTGCTGTTAGCCTACATGAAGCCACCTCTTCTGCCTGTCATGCCCCTAGGATTTTCATACAAAGAGACTGAGATGTCCACACTGAATGGATTTATCTATAGATAGCACGCACCATTTTGAGATGTCATTTAGCAGCTCAAATGAGGTGATGGCACCTCATGAAGAAGATGAGAATACTAACCAGGAATGAACTGTTTCTGAAATAATTTCATTTTCTGAGCACAGAAAAAAGGCAGAACATGCTGGGAAAGCACTGTGAAGCAGATCTGTCATGCTTAGTGGGACAATAGAAGTGTAAGTACAGTGATGAATTCTGCTCTTAGGATCTCTGCCATGCCACATATTATGGCTAAAGCAGCAGCACAGCAGTGTGTGCCGTAAAACACAGAAGGCATGGAAGATTCTTGGTGGTTTTACCTGCTTGTTCCATGTGATATTAATGTATTAATGGCATACGAGCACCCATACTTTGCCTGCTGCACCAGAATGAAACATTCTAAAGAAATGTGGTTAAAGACATGTTTCCCATTGGTTATTGATGGGCTGGTTGCTCAGTACAGTAGCTTCTCCAACACCAGAGTCACAACTCATGTATACATAGAGAAAACTGGGACATTTCTCCAAAAACCACAGGGAATGCTCACGGTGTTTAAATTGTTGCTATTGTTCTGGAAAAAAAACAGCTTACCTGCCGTTCCTCTTGCCCCTGGAGCCTTTAAGCAAATGTCTTGCACAGTAAAATGTATTAATTTTTCCTGACAAGCTGCAGGTTGACAGCTGCATTTATGGGACTGAGCAGGAAAAGGGAGTTCTTAAGTGGATAACTTTGAACATTGCCTCCCTTGTGAGTGCTTACTTGCTTGCTGTAATTTCAGTTAATTCTACTTGATGAGAACAAAGGAAAGCATTTCTCACGGAGGCAAAGAACAAGGGATGTTCCCAGATAGCAGTTGGCAAGGACAACAAATTCAGAGAGGATTTGTCTTTGTACATGGAACGTGAAAATAAAGAGACTTTATTCATCATATTTTTAAGCGTGGGAATTACGTTTTTGTGGAAAAGAACATTACTTTGTGTTTGATGTGTTTACTACATGTTAAATATATTGCTTTGACAGGAGAGACCACTGTATTTTGCTGACATGCGTGAAGGCCAATGCTTTTATCAGCCCTTCACTGTGCTTTCAGCCTGGGGTACTTTACCTTACAAGAATCAAATCAGTTGTTAAAAAAATATTCTTATCATACAAACAAAATCCACATACCGTCATCTGATGTGTAAGCTTTATAACCACCGAAATAGAGAAAAGGTCTGGGGAGGGCCAGGCTTTCTATCAGTCTCTCTTGATGAGTTGAGCAGTGTGCTCAAAGCACAAGGTCATGTCCCATCACCAGCAGCTCTGTCTGCCCTGAAGGGTGCTGGAGAAACATAGAGGAAGGTGCTGCATAGAAAATTCCTTCTCTGAGCAGGCGCTGTTCTCAATGAGTGTTGTATATGACTGCATCATTGCACTGCCTAAGGCTACTGTGGCCTCTGAGAAGCCAACAGCAACAACATGCAAAATGATTTGTCTCTCTTCATCAACTCCAAGAGCTATCTCTGGCTGCCTTTGCCCTTTGGGTACTATTGTGGGGCAGGTAAATGCTCTCTCATATCACAACAGTGTTGCCCAATGTGAAAGCAAGTAATCGGATAGATACTTAACTTTCGTTCTTCTGGAAAAAAATGTCATCTGTTCTCACTTTCTTCCAGGAATTTGGAAACATAGAAACATTCAGGTTGGAAAAGACCTTTGAGATCACCAATTTGATAGATTTCTGGCCCATCTTCTCTCCTGTCTCTTTTTCTTATCTCTTCTCCTTAGGCCAGTAGTTAGCAGATAATAACAAACCTCATCTTGAATGTCTTGACACTTTGTTTATATTGGTTAGAGAAAATGGAAAGAAAAAAAAAGCCCCAGCTCTGGGTGTCAACTTTTCCTTACTCAGGCTCCATCAGTTTGCACAAGATGACAAACTCTTCTTTCTCAGTGTCAAAGTACAAATCTTGCTGCAATGAACCACATACAGCTACTGGTTGCATGAAATCATGGTCTGGATGAGTGGACATCAGCACCTGGCTTTACAGTGTGCAGTGGGACTTGTTTAGCACTCAAACAATGAAGCAGCTATAGACCTTGATTTTGAGGCAAGAGGAGAGTGGATTGGATGGGAGCAGATGATTAATTGCACCTGCATGTCTGCAGGTAGTCTTTACAATGTTGGATATTAAATTTTGGGGTTAACATTATTAGAGGCGATTGTTCAAAAGATAATGCAGACTGAAGAGATACGCAATAATGCTGAACCAGGTGAACTCCTTGAAAATCTTGCTGGATGGGAAATGTCTCCTTACATGTGTCATTGCTGCTCAGTTCTGCCATGCTGTCCATCCTCTGCACTGAAACAGGACATCCCCTTTGGCTGTTCAGAAGGCTCAAGGTTCATTCATCCTCCATGAATTTCTACACAGATGTCCCCAACATTTAGGATAGTCACTGTGTCAACAAGAAATTCTGGCTTTCTGGCTCCTAGTCAATAACAAGGGCATATCTCACCGGTCTCTTTATCTCTTTATTGTCGTCCTTCACAATCCTGGATACTGAAACAGCACCCCAGGCACGGAAAAGAAGAAGAATCATTGGGATGCACATAGTTAAATGAGCGGGAAGGTAGGAGAGAATGGGAAAGCACTGCAGGACTGCTGTGGAGAACAGATACGTACATGCAAATGTTAGTCACCAAACACTAGTCAGCAAAACGCAAGAAACCAGAACATTTTTCAGTGCAGACAGGAAAAGTCACATCACTGGCAAGTAAATTCACAGAGAAAGATACCTCAAGTACTGCAGAAAGACTAAATGTGAACAAACAAACAGCCCAATCCAGGCATGCTCACAAATATCGCTGTCGGAAATCCATGAATGATGCAAAAATTTCTCCTAGCATTAAATACGTCTAATTTCTACAAACTGGAGTTCAGGTTAGTAGCCTTTCAAAAATGAACGCAATTAAGCTCACTAATCAAGTGTGAAAATTTTGATTCTAGATATTTGCATACCGCACTGTGTAAATAATTGATTTTCCAGTTCGCTAGGCTGGCGTTTCTGTTTGATGTCACTTCAGTGCACAGAAGAGATACAGGCTCCTCATTAGCATGGAAAGAAGAAACTTGTCTAAGTCTTTTTATACCTCAGAGATTCCTATGAAAAATACAGAGTGGAGCTACATCTTGATACCTTTAGAGTAGGAGGAAAGTTTTAGTTAATCATGTTAAGAGTCTATTCCCCTCTATTTTTAAATTTACAAACATACTTTAAGTTTTGGAACAATATTACATTGTTGATATCCAATGCAAATTAGGGGGGGGGGTTGGTGTGAGTGTGACAAGCAGCGATTTCATGTGGTCTTTGTTTTAGTGTGTCCAAATGAGGTCCATTTTTTAACAGTCAGTTTTTTTCTAAAAGCCCTTCGTTCATGTTTAGGTTAACATGACCACCACACTGCGTTTGAGGGCAAGAACAATTACAGAGATAAGTTGAGCTACACCAACATATACAAAGATTCCACATCACTGATTTCTCTTGCAATGAAAGCCAACAATCCCTGTCATGGATGTTCATTACTGCACAGTGAAAGTGTGACAATATCCAAAAAAAAACACTTAACCTTTTGTTAAAACAGAACTCCCCAGGCTGGCAAACATAAGCATCCAGATGTGCACCAGGAAAGAAGGTGAAAAAGCTCCTGTCCATCATTAGTTATGAGGAAAACACTTTTATGCAGATATGATCTGAATATCAAGGTTAATATGCTGACTTCTGAGAAAAGGATCATGCTCAGCTTTAAATTCAGTAAATCTTGGTGGTTTGGTACAAATCTTCGCATGAACATTTCTTTCCATTTTAGTGTGCATCTATACAAAACAGATCATTTCACAATAAGGTTCTGAAATGAGACATGGGTGGAAATCTGCAGGCTGAAATTTGCTTGGAAGCAATCGTGTTGAGCTGACCTTTGGGATAAGCCCTGGGGGAATCCAGGACTCATGCTGAGTGCAAGGCAGGAGGCATTAAAGTGTTTGCCAGTCTCTGCACTGTGCCTATGACTTCAGCTAAACTGCAGTTTCATATGTATGGGGATGAAGCTCACATGTACATCAAACCTCTATACTATCTAGAAACATTCCCTGAGATTAAGCCAAATACACACCCACATGACATTTGATTATAAAAAATATTCAGTTGAACTGTAGATTAATAGATGTTAAAGCCAGAAAGGGTTGCTGTAAGCCTCAACCCTGGCATCCTGGATAACACAGGATAGTCATATTGTGATGACCTGACTCAGATTCACATAAGCATTAAAATAAAAAGACCACTGAGTTCAGTGAGCTGATACATTTTTAGCGAATACAGTTGGTTACTTTTTATTGTCAAGTTTTCATGCAAAATACCCTCATTGATGAAGAGCTCTTGAATTTCAAGGATTGTTTGCAGAAGTTGGGCCAGGGACAGCCCTAACACAGCCAGGAGTTAAGCAGGGCAGTGGAATGCTGACATGAAAAAATGGCTGTGGCCTCATGGTTTACCTGTCCTGTGCTACAGAAGCTGTTAAGCACCCCTGCTGCCAGACATGAGCACCAGGGCTCGTGGGGCAGCAGCTGCAGCTCGGGGAACAACTGCCACCTCTCAGCAATGACAGCCACTCTGTAGCCTCTCCACTTCATGGCAGGAGCCTCAAGCCCTCAGCCTTCTGCCTTATTCCCTCTCACGACTCCTCTTCCACAATGAGAGCAGCTCGATCCAAGTCAGGAACATGCCCCTCACCTACAATGCAGAGAAAAACAGTATAGCCTCTGCTGCTAAGAAGCCTTCAGTCAGCTCTGAGTCAGGATCTTTGAAATTCATAAAATGTCTTTAGATTGCTGACAGGAGCCCCTGGACTGTGTATTAATCACCATTTATTAATAATCCCAAACTAAAACATACAGGAACAAAAATTCCTTTTTATTCCCCAGGAAGCAGTGCCAGGAGTCAGATTTCCAGTATACTTGGTATTTTGCTTCCTATTGCCCTTAGGTGAAGCATGAAAGGACAAGGATCAGTGAGGTCACCAACCAAAGGATCTAGAGGACCTCTTTATCTCATTTATACTGCATACAGTAAAACAGAGATTTATAATGCTCTATGTATGAGGTCTTTGAATTTACAGTGTGCTGTAAAGCAGATTCAGACATTAATTTAAATACGTGAAGATGCTACCATGTAATTTTGTGAGATATTTCCCATATGGACAGGTATCTGTTGGACAACAGGTGAAACCCTGCACCCGTGGGGATGTTTTGGTTGGCTTCACTCCTTGTTGGGTTTTCTCCAAAGTGGTCTGTTGTTCTTGCTGCATGCTATGTGTGTATATAGCTCTTTTAAATGAACATATGTTCTGATGCATATAGCGTAAAAGTCAACTTTTCACCCGAGGCATATGTTTCTAGGCACAGTCTGGAGTTTGGAAATACTTTGGGCTACATGCTGGAAAGGAGGCCAGTTTCTGTGGCATGCTGCCACATCTCTTTTGATTAGGAAGCTAACGGCTGGATAACTTCTGAAAACAGGAAGGTATGACAGCAAAACTTTATTTCGATTAAATAGCTCCCATATAAACACAGGAATTCCACTGTCATCCCCACTCCTTATCCTCCGCAGGTTTTGCAAGGACAGATTGGCTGGGTGACAGGTCCAGCGGCTCTGTGCTGGCCACAGGTCACTGCGAGCAGGTCTCTTACCTAGTTCAGATGGCAGTTGAAAGAAATTCCCTACTGAAAAGCCACAGCACAGCCGCAGAGACAGTGTTAACAGAATTTTCTATTCCTCTGCGGATTTTTAAAATTTTTTCATGGAGACCTAAGGGAAAGCTTCCAACACGTGAATTGCCTTTTACACAAAATGGCTGCCACCTGACCTTACTGCCAATGGTTTGGAAGCCAGCAAAATGGCTGCCCTGTCCCCTCACATTGTGTAAGAAGAACATGCAGAAGTGAAGAATAGAAAAGTAGAGGGGATGGCGGCAGCCAAAGGGTGAGGGCTGCAAGCAGTTACAGGTGAAGGTGGAATACCCGGGCTGGGCTGGCAGCCCTCCCTGTGAGCAGCGTGGAGGAAGACCATCCTTTCTGGTGCTGTGTGAGTGTTGGAAGTTAGATTTTAAACCTAGGAGTCAGTGAAGAGTTAGGAGATATCATCCACCATAAGCTCAACTACCAGCAGGAAAATGAAAAGCCCTAAAAATAGGTTAATTCAGCATATGAGCGGTGATTTTGAATCTGTTCTTGTGTTTGTTGGATGCCCAGCTGATGCTTTTGGGCTGCTGAGGTCAGCAGTCACAAGCAGTGCCATTTTGAATGCTGGTGGCTGCTGACTAGCAAAGTATGACTTCTCTGAATTATTTTTGGTATACTTCAAACATTATAAAAAAAGGTTAAAAGATGTCTTTGGAACTAAAAAGAAGAAGTATGTTCTGTTCCAGTTTCTGGTGAAAGAAAACAGCTGTCTCAGATATTGTGCCTTTCTCCTCACAGGACAGCGACAAGTATTTTGGTGAAGGAATTTGGCTGGCTGAGGAGGCCGAGTGAGCTGCTGCAGAGAAGCCAGGTAAAGGGAGATGGAAAGTGATTTGGAGACCTCTGAATGAAAGTAGGGGAGGCTGCAAATGGTAGTAGTGTTCCCACCATAGGGTGTTGTTGAAAGGCTGGAGACCTGAAAGAAAGTTGAGTTCAGCTCCTGATCTTCAGTCACTGAGCAGAAAATGGATCACCTGGAAGTAGCTTAGGTTTAGGCTCAGGGGCTGGCAATAGGGCATGGAGGTGGGAGAAGTTTATAGGGTATGGAATGTGAAAGGCACATCTAGCTTTTAGTTATTATATAGCAAAGCAGCACTACAGCAGTGTAGCACTGTGCCTGCAGAACAGATAGTGTGCAAGGCAGTAGAGATCTAACAGACTTCCTTTCTACACCATAGCCATGGAGTTTCCCCAGCATATGTAGAGTCGAGGTCTTGTGTTCGGTATCATGATGAACGTAACTACCAGTAAAACATAAATTGACCTACCTAGTAACTACCCAGTGCACATGTAAAAATCACCGATTCATACATGTTGATGGATGGCAAGCTAGAGAAAAGATGCAGTGATTTCTTGATGAAATACAGGTGGTGAAAAAAGTTGCAATGGTAATGGTATGAGCTATTACTAATTTATCTTGTTTATAGCCCAGTTTCCCCTAAAGTTCTCAATGAGGTTTAATGTAAAGTCTGAAGGATTAGTAAAAACTTTTGTTAAATACACAAAATTAAGCTTAGAAATGCAATTTCTTAGAAGGCTGGTTAAATTAATTTTAACTTAAAGGATGTGCTTACAAATCCCCATAAAATTAAATCTTCCCTTACAAATAAAAGGTGTATTTTGGACTGACACTTAGCGTTCTTCACATGAAACAATGTTTTTCCATTTAATTCCCACATTTTACTTCCCTTGTAGCCATAGAGTTATGCTTTCAGTGTTTGTTTACTTATAATGTATTGTAGCTTCAAGAATTCCCTGATTAGAAGTTGCGAATATTCAGGTGAGAATCAGGTAGAAGAAAATCAAAACAATATATCAGAGTTATTATTTAAGTTCTACTGTCTCTTGCACAAAGTTTTAGAATATCAGTAGAAGTCTGATATCTTAATAATTTTAACCTTAATGCCTGCCAGTAACTCTTTCCTATGCAGTTCATAAATTACTGGGTGTTAGACTAGGTTTGTCGTGGTTCCCACAAACTCAGCTAGACTTTAAGTACAGACAAGCCTGAAAATTTTCTGTATCTCCAAGACAGTGGGCCACACACTTCTGATAAACTCTAGAAAGTACCTTACACTGATAAATTAAAAATCCATCCTCAATGTTGCCCTTAATAGTCACATGTTGTTTAAACATACTGTGCAAACTGTGACTCCTTAGAACAATTACACAGATCAGTTGCCTATATTTCTTTATAAACAATACTGAGATTAATTAGTTGGAATGGCTTCCTTTGCTTCGCCTCTGATGTCATGAAAATGCTATTACTAGCTCTTCCTTGGACAGAATAAACAAGCATATCTGATATGCAAGCTAATATAATGTCCTTTATTTACATGATTGTAAATCCTGTTAGCTCTAAAACAATTTTGAATTTAGGAGAGGGCCAAAAAGGAGAATAACAAAGGAGAGAAGTGACCTCAGTGAGTCCACGCTGACGTATCTTCAGCCTCAGAACTGGCATGGGAAGGTTGTGTTATCAGTTGGCTTGGGAAATCTGAGTGATGGCTCTGCCATTCTGCCCACAGCAGGACATAAACAACTATTAATTGTTTCAGGATTTCATAGCTTTTACCTGTACCTCAGTTAAGTTTTCTGTGTAGCATGCATAGGGTTTCAGACAAGTTGAACAGAGCTAATGCTTTAAATAGCGCTAAACCGGGATTTCAGGGCTCCATCTACCAAAGAGCCTTGTGTTCAATATCCAGTTGTTTTAGGCTTCTACTATAACATCTATGAATATTTTTTCTGTCACTGCACATCATATTTAACCGCTTGTTTATTCAAGTATCTAAATGGGAAGTCTAACCTCTTACAAAAACGGAAACTGTATCCCCTCTGAAAATATTGCTGTATGGTACACAAATGACATGAAATCTCAGCCAGTTGCTGTTGTATTTATGAGGGAATGCTGCCCAAGCTTAAATTCAGGCTGGTTACCTCTGCACTCTTACTGGTGCATTTTGAAAACTGTAGATGTTCTCCATGTTCCCTCATGGCACGTACTCAAGAATGAATGTATCTTGTAAAAATGGTGAGCATTTAGCACACTTCATCTATTTAAACACGTGTTTTCAGCTACATTCCCCACTTCATTGTGAGCTCTGTTGTAAGACCAACTGTTAAACATTGTAAAGAATCAGGGTAGAACCCAGATCAATAGAATGAATGACAAAACTCCTACTTTAATAGAACTGGAGTTTCAGCCCAGCGTTTGTCAAGAACTCACAGAAAAATGGCTAGGACCTTTTCCTTTTAAGATGCTGGGTTTGCCTAATCAGTAATTGGCTGAGACCAGGACTTCACATACATCTGAACAGAAGTTTATTTTTGTCACATTGTGGTACTCTTTAAGTTTACAGAAGAACTTAAATGCTATAAGGCTGGGAAATTGAAATTTTGTTCAAAGGTATACATACAGGTGAGTATTCGGTTAGATCTGATTTATTTTAACTTGTAGTTGTCTTGCATCATCAGATGTCCAAAAGCACAGAACAGCCATCTTGCCCAAGGTCTATCCAAGGTAACTGTCATCATAAAAGAATGCTTGCAGAATGGTAGAAATGTGGAAAACATTTCTACAAGTATGCCAAATATTTTCAGTTTAAGAACTTCATAAATTGCACTGTCCCCAACAGTAATGATTCCTTAAAACAATGCATAATCTATGAATGGATGCTGAGGCAATACCCGTAAGAGCAACCCTCCTGTTCTACGCCCCATGCCCCATTTGTAATACCTTATTTCTTTTTGACCCCTCAGGAGGATTACCTGTGTGCATGCATTCTGTAGCACACGCGTGGTAAGGTACGTCAGGTCTTCTGCAGGCGTGTTATGCAGTGGATCTGTTCTTGTTCAGTAGGTGTAGTCAGAGAAAGGATAGTGACACTCAGGCTCTGTCTGCCTGCCTAATTTGCAAGGGCTGGAAATCACTGTTCTTGTAAATGCATTCCCAGTCTTTAGTGAATATGTGATTTATGGGATCAGGATTACCATGGTATATGCAGGATTAACTTTGCTGATCAAGTCAGTGGCATTCATCCCAGGATTTGGCAATCTTCCTTTCTAAAAAAAGGCACAAGAAAATAGTAATAGGAAAAGTAACTGTTTGCTTCATCTTAAAAAGTAATCAGCCTGATTTATGTTTTTTCTTCTTTCATTTCCTTCATTTTTCTGTGACAGAAATAGATAAAGTAATCGTGGGTCATATACTACCAAAAAATTAGAAATTGTTCAGGAGCTCATCTTAAGCTCTTACCAAAAACCTGAAACAATATTTACGCATTTAATAATTTGTAATATTTAATTATCTGTGACAAATATTGTTCAATTTAAAAAAATCGTGGGAATTTCCAACTACAATGTTAGACATGTTAGACTTGTGAGCAACCAGAAGATTCAGATCTAGCAGAGTAAAAAAAGAAATTTGGATTCACTTTATATGACTTTGCTGTGAATTTGCATTTTCCTTCATGACTCGATGACTCTTGAGTGAGCCCTAAAATAATATAATTTTTGATAAAATTATCAAAGCCTGTGCTATCAATAATGATTAATACAAGTATATGTAACTATATTTGATACAAGTTATGTGCTTAATGTACATTAAAACATTGAGAATCATGCTAAAGTTAGCTGTACTGTGCAAACTGGTTTTAAAAAAGGCAGTCCACAGGGTATCTAAATGCACTTATTCCCATTTTGCTATGACTTCTAGAGGAATGACCAGTCTTTAAATGGATTATTTACTGTTTTACCTAGCCTAGTCTGTGTAACACCACTATTACCAGCTAGCAAGCTTTGGAAGAGGAGCTTGCTGGTCAGGTAAAACCAATGAAAAAATGCCTGCTCTGCGTTTCCTCATCGCAGGTAATGGTAAATCCATGGGCACACTCTCCTCCCCTGCTCCCTGAGCCCATTTGCCATAGAGGAATTTTATCCTTCTCTTTGTTTCCTGCTTTCTGTCACAGTTAGCTGTTTTTCAGAGTCCTGTAAGCTCTTTGAGCTACAAGGAATATTGGATGATAGATTATTTATGAAGAGTGTTTTCCTCAATAAGACGGGAGACAACACTTTATTTGCTGTAGTGAGCCCCATTCCAGACAGCTCTAAGTTCCCAAACTTGCTTGTATAGTTTCTTACATTTGGTGTTGCATTCTTGAGTGAATTTTTTGAGTCAGTTTGTAGTCAATTCTATGGAGTTGATATTTGTGTTTGTTTTGTTTCTGTATTCTGTTGGTGCCTTTCACTGTTGCAGTACTCTTACTCCTCAGAAAAGCATCATTTATCTCTACAGATATGCCAAAGAAACCTGTCTGTTGCAGTCATCTTTGTAAGTTTTAGATGAATGCATGGTTTCTTAATCTGGGGTGTGAAGGAGACAACAAAATATACAGGCAGAAAGCAGCCTGAGGGGGATACTAGGAAGTCTTGAAACATAGAGAAATGCTGCTGTTCAAAACAGTGTTCTGTTTCATCTGCAAAGCTGGTATTTTTGACAGGATTTAGTTCTCTAAAATTTTCAGGAAGAATTTACAATGAAAAAAATGTTAAAACTTGTTCTTTTGTCATATCATACCAGGCTCATTTTTATCTATATGTTTCTTTTAATATTTTCCTTATTTTAATATTGTATATTCTTTTATAGAACTGCATTCTATAACCATCTGAGTTACGTGGACTTTTCACTGTCCTGACCTAGTAGCAGCCCTGTATATGACATGATGTAGCAGCCAAGCACACTGTCTTAAGGGCTTGTAATTAGTGTAGAACATTAGCAACTTGGATATCCCAGTTTCACTGGTCTGCTGTGTGACCTAGGACAAGCTTTTTAACTTCTATCCTTCAGCCTTGGAGCTCAAATAACACAAGACTGCAGGCCTATCAATTTCCACGCAGTAAATAACCCCCAAAATTTCACAGTTTCTTGGTGGTACATCAACAACAATTTTGTCTCCTCTCATAGAACATCAGCAAAGACAAGGGAACAGAACTGAACAATATCTATGTCGTTCATTCAAGACTACTGAGTGGTTAAAGCAGAGGCCTGAGTCTAGGGTTTAGTTTGTGGGGCAAGATCCTTAATATCTCTAATTCTAATTAATCTATGGAATAGAGATAATGTCATTTTCCTTCTCCCATCTTGCTGTTGTTGATTATTTATACCATAAATTTTTTCTGTTTTACTACATGCATGCATAATTTCATAGCTCCCACACTAAATATAGCTTTGACTTTCTAAACACTGCTTGAGGTTTTGAGGTTTTGTTTTCCTGCAAAACCTACTGTAAATTCTGTCTTCCATTGGTTATCACCTTTTTTAGGACCATCAGCTCTTCTATGCAGAGTGTCACTCTAGAATCTGATAACTTCTGGTCAGGTGTTCTGCTACTTTAGCTGTTTAAAAGTGTGAATAAGTGACTATTTACACTCAACATATGACCCTTTTGCATTGCCAATATCAAAGTCATGGTTTTCATTCTTTTAAGCTACTGGTAGTGCAAGTATTGTCTAACTGCAAAGCATTCAGTCGCAGTGACTAAAAGGTGCCACAGACATATAAAATATCATTTGATTGCTATTTATATTTTTGTTGTTATGATAAATGCAACGCTAAGATCAGGAGAGATTTATGTCTGACAGCAGTTCTTGGAAAGTCGGTTTATGTTCTGGTAGAGCATAAAAGCCTTTTTCTCTGTTTTGTCTTCCACTGAACCTAGCAAAACCAGCAGACAGGGCAGGACAAATTCTAGGGCGTGGTGAATTATGACTTTTTCAGTGACACTCGTTGTCACTGCGAGACAAAGAGTAGGATTTTTAGTTGTGAAACAGGAGTTTGTAAAATTGGCCTGAATAAAAAAATTCCAAGGGATTTATGTATCATATATCTTTGAACTGTATGTTTCTAAGCTGTTTTTAAAATATATTTCTTTACTCCATGAAATATTTTAAATGATACTTGGATTGTACTATGTCACATTCCTGTAAAGATGCCGGTAGCTGAGTTAGTCATTCATTACTCTTTAAGGAATATTATTTGACTCCTTTCTGTTTCTTCACCCACCTTCACATCTTCTTTCTTCTGAAATGCACTTGTGCCTGACTTTTTTCATGGCATGATTTTAGCCACAAGTGCTATAATTTCAGAAACCTCAGTGTACAGGAAGGTAATGTCAGCTGCTCAAGACCTGACCTTTAAAGATGGAAATCATTTGAAGACCAAGGAAGGTGAAGAGGATTAATACATCTCAAAATTGAGCTTTGAGGAGATTGAGGGCCAGATTGTGTGCAGTCACAAGTCACAGAAATGTGCTCATGAACATCTTAAGCTGGCTGCTTTGATCTGCTCTGATTTGAGGGCTGCTTTGCAAATGGCTGACTGACATATACTGTGAGAGCAGCAAGAGAGCCCTATAATTGCCATGACATTCGCATTCTGATCAGTTTGAGGTAGGCAGTGAAAAAGGACGACTAGAATATCACTACTTACATGCTCCCAGGGACAATCTTGCAACCTTACACCAAGGAGAGCCGCACATGCATACAGGTTATTAGTGCTGATACCACCTGCTGAAAGTAATTTGCACTGTGTTTTGGAAACCATCCTTGGTATGTACTTGAGATATTAATAATCCCTACATGGTAACCTTATTTATAGCCATTCTGCCTCATTTGTTACTTTCACTATATACCTATATATATGTATGTATGTGTGTGTGTAAACGTGACTAACAGTCATTTGCATTTTCTGTGCTGAAATCAAGTTTGATTCTCATATGTTATCAAATTATTTAGTCACATCAATAAACCTGTGAGCCATTTCACCAAATTCTTCAAAGAACAGCTGCTACCTCATGGTGCTTCTGAACACACCATCGAGGTAGGGAGGAAAGAGCTGCCAGCTTTCAACTTAAAGAATACCCTGGCCTACAGTCTTGACCTTTCTCTGTGGGGAAGGGTTGTAGATCTACTGTCAGACCTCGGTCAGGTTAACACCAAAGACTGCAGATCCCTGCAAGCAATTTGTCATTAATCAGTGGGTGTCACCCATGAAGGGAAGGACTGGATCACAGGGAACTCATTCTCTTTTTCCTTCCTACCATTTCTTCTTTCACTCTGTGTCTACTTTTGCCTAGTCTCCCTATTTACATCAGATGAAATCTAAAGCTAATTTAAGGAAGAGAAAGGATAAATATATTTGCAGAAACTGTTAGTGTGAAGGAGGATTGATTTAGGACTGTGCAGCACCAAATTAAAGAAAGGAGACTGTCAGAAGATGAACCCAATGGAAGAATCTCTTAACTCCCATGTTGTGAAAACCTTTCACCTGACTTCTGGAAATGCTGAAGCCACGATTACCCCTGATCACAAAATGGCTTGGTTAGTATTTGTTGTTCTTGCATTCAGTCTCATCCTGGTGCTAACTAGCTTAGAAAAAATGATGTCATTTTTCTAGACTCATTCTCAGAGGTCACTTCAGGATTTAGGAGCCTCCCAGATATTGAACTCCCAAGTACTTGCATTGCTTCTGAAAAGGTGCAGGAAATGGTTTAGAAAATATCAGTCTTCCTCACAGAATTTGTGCCTGGAATCGGAACAGGAAGACTGTTGCAGTTCTTCCAACATTTCCATCACTGTCATTTTAGCAGCTTGGATAGCTCAAAGAAAAATAGAAACAGAAACTGATCTTTTTATACCTATCTGTATGAAATTCTAGATTTTATTCTTGGGTGCCTGTTTGGTTTTTTAAAACATTTTCTGCACATCTCCATGGATTGCAAGCTTGGCATGTGAGAGTCCATTTATTAGAAAAGTGGTAAATCAGTGTATTTTTTGGAAAGGTATTTTTTATCAAAAAACAGGTGGTTTTGACCAATACCTATTTGCTAAAAGACTTGCTCAGTTTCTTTGTGATCTACCTTTTATTCTTTACCATTGAAGGTCTTCTAACATGTTTGATAACCAGCATGCTGCCAGCTCTCTCACATAGACCACCCACCCTTCACCGTGACGTCGAGGAAGTCCCAGAGTTTGCATTATTCAATGGCAAGGAAGCCTTTACTGTCTTTAACTACACAGATGGTGAGCAAAAGGATGGGAACCTTTGGACTGGACTGCATCCCTTGACTGATTTGTTTTTTCTTCTCAGCAGAGCCTCTCTGTAACAAAGAAATCTTCTGTTTGGTATACTTGCAATGAGAAAATAATGTTCCAATTGATGACAGGTGCTTTAGCTTCCAGCTGATTTCAAAGTGCGTCACACTGCTAGAAGAAAAAAACGGCTGAAAAATATATGGAACTGTAAAAAGCCTTTCACAAGTCCTGCTGTGTGATCACCAGAAATGTGCTTTACCCAGCTGAGCTCAGTGCAGTACTCAGTGCACAGGGCTGCATGCTTCATCTCTTACCTTTTTATTCTGCTTCTCTTTTCTAGGGACTGTGTAGTGCTCCAGTCTGTGCCCAGGCAAAGAGGTTCACAAGTGCATCCGTGAGATCTAATGGCAGGAGAAGCTACTAGCATTCTGACTTCCTTCTTTGTACTCCACATCCTCTGCCATCTGCTCTTGGGCTCTTCCTGATGTTTTTATGTTGCAAAACTCTTTGAGACAGGATGTTTTCCTTTTTATTTGTTAAGGGTCTAGTGTAGAGTAATGGTAAACAGGAATCTGAGGCTATGATGAATATCGAGTTGTTGTACTTTCCTGACATTGTGGAATGTGTCAGTTAGTCAGGTAAGTAAGGCAGACAAAGAGCAGAAAGGCTCTTGATAGCCAGATGTCAGCTAATACTTAAGAGTATGGGAATGAAACTAAAACTACTAATTTTTTATGATTTTGTGTCCAGATGTCCCCCTATTTTCAGTTAAGAAAAGTCAAAACCTGTAAATTCAGTTTAAAGGACTCCTGAAAAGTGAAAGGTTTTGAAAATTCATGTACAGGAATAATAAAGGGTGGAAAGAGTTTGTTTACCATCTGTTAAGCCAAAGTGAAAGACTGTGGTTGAGTCAAAATTGCCTCCATTCAAACTGGTAAGCACTTAAATGTATGCTACAGCCTTTGCCGTCCTCCCCAGCTCAAATGCAGAAGATGTGGGAGCCTTGATGATCAGGGATGCATCAGGCTGTCCTGCAAAACTCTTATGTGCAAACCAAAAAGCAGGCTCAGGCTTCACTCGAGCGCATGCACCTGTTAGCGGTTCCCATCTTTTATCTGATACCAAAGGCTTCCTCCTAGGAGTGGAGAAGGCATGGGGGGAATGAAGGCAGGATAACTTTTTGGTTAAACTCCAGATTCTATCAGCTACCACATCTCAGCTGAGACACATGCCTGACTATAGTTACAGCTGGGAGGAGTAAGTTCAGTCACCAGGCCAAATGCCAGGGGCTCAAGACCAAGGTTAACATGCAAGGTGCTCATTACCTTAGAGAAGGCTGATGAAAATGTATGAATAAACCAGGCATGCCTCATTCACCTGTAGGGGTTGGAAAGATTCTAGGGAAAAATAGGTCTTTGCTTGGTATCGTGTTTCAGCTAAGGAATGTTCCCTTTCTATTTAGCAATCTCCTTGGTCACTACATACTCCTGTTCAATGGCACCAAGAGCTACAGATCAGATCTGCAGAACATTGAACAGTTAGTGGTTAGTGCAAAAGTCCATAGCCTAAGAAGAGGAAAATTGTAAATTCTAACTCAACATCAGTTGAAATATTAAGCTAGGGTTGTGGGAATATGTGGTGAGAGAACAGGTGGGAACATAAGACAAAGCTATTAGGACAGACCTCATTAGATGGCTTGTTAGAAGGAGTATGGTAAACTGCAAGAACTCCATTGACTGTCGTGCCCTGACATCCCTCAGACTTGACCCCTTTTTATGAAAATTGAGTTGTAAAAGCTTAATTTACAGAGTTCACATTTAGGAATATAACAGATTTGAAGTTATTTGTGTCAGATGACAGGAATTTTGTGAGACATTAGGGAGCAGAATGGAAGAACCATGATTTAGTTTTTATCTTCCAACCATTAATAGATGCTTTATCTTCCTGGACCAAAGAGGAAGAATTATTGAAACCTGCTATATCAATTAGGCATACATTACAGAAAAATGGCTTCTAAGGCCATAAGTGGACATAATTAACTTCAAAATTTCTTTTACAGCTTTTGTGTAATAATTATTTGTCGGTACAAGTAATATGGCTTACAAGGGGAAGTCAAATTTACATGTGTACCTTGGACAGATCTAAGTTTCAATATGCATAGCTGCACAAAGAAACATGATTTACATATACAGATTTTGCTTATAAATAGGAATGTACAAATTTTGAGCATCCTGTTGAAAATGTGAACATTTAATCACTGCCTGAAGGAACATTGAAAAAACCAAAATCTTCTACTTAACTAAAAACACGGTGAAATTTAAGTTTAGTGATTCTAAATCAAGTATCTTCACTACTTCTAGTTTCCAACAGGAACTGCATACAGAAAAGAAGTGTGGGAGGAGCAGGTCCAGTAGTATAACATAACCATGCAACCCTGGACTGATTCCTCTCAACTTTAAGAGCTTATTTGAGTTGCTTACTAAACCACTTTTTTCTTCAGTCTGTTTTATGATCAGTAGAGAGAAAGGCACCATAACTCAGCCACCTTTAAACCAAAATCATACTTGAAAGTCTTCTAGCTATCCATTAAATATAGATAGAATCTAGAGCAAAAGAGCTGGTAACTTAGGCACCTCACCAGTTAATCCAAAAGTCAGAAGAATGAACACAAACATAAACAGATGTCATAACAAACCCAGAGAAGAAATGTACCTTTCCTTTCCTCAGATTCAAAAGAAAATAGAAAGCACCAAACAAGTTGATTGCTGTCTTCTAAAAATCTTACAGCTTCTCTCTCTAAGCCATAGTCATTGTTCAGTTCTGCAGGAATCGATATGCAGTTTTACCTTACAGTCTGTAGTGACACAAGTGATGTCACAGTCTACCTTTCTACTTTGATTTCTGGTCAGATATCTGCTTATAGAAAAAGGCCTGATAAAGAACCAAGTGGGAAAAAAATTCTGAGAAATGCCATAAGCATAATTCTACACTTTTCATAAGACATTTCTAATTCTTATGAAACTAGGATATTTCCATTAATTTTAAATTGTTTCTCCCAAACAACATAATTTAACCTTTCAAGGAATCTCTATTTTGGAATTATTTTATTTCATGAACGAAAAATGTAGAAGGAGATCCAACACCTGCATTTCGGAATTGATTTATTTCCTCTGGATTGAATTAAAAATCAAATATGACATATTTCATATGTTTCTTCCAAAGAATTAACAACTCCTTCCAAACTGAGAACTGAGGCAATTATCGTGCCTCCCTTAGAAAATAAAATATTTCTGAACCCCAGCTGAACAGCACTTTCTGTTGCTTGAAACAAGAGATCAACTTGTGCATTGAGTTACTGTCAGGCAACCATTTCTGTTCTTAAAGCTTGGCAAGATGTATTTCAACTCTTGCTTTGCTTCTATCCTCTGACCTTCGTGGCTGCAGTAGCAGTGCTCCTATTTTTTGATAAGCAATAACAAGCTTTTTCCCCTGTATTTTACCTGTCAACCAGGTAAATGCAGCATGGAGCAGTTGAGCTGGAAGTAGTTTAGCAGTTGTTCTTAATATATCCACAGGACCATTTTGGTCTAAAGACAGCATTGACTTAGATTGAATAATTTCTAATGTGCTTTTCCTGGTATGTGAAAGCCTATTTGCTGATTAGAAACTGAAGTGTGTGACCTGTGAAATCTAGCTAGAAAGAATTCATCAGGCCCTATCCTATGTCCTTTTGGCTTTTTTCTTTTAGCGTTTCATATTTCGGTTTGGGGTACCACAAAGAGCGGTGACTGACCCAAGGTGTGCAAGGCATTAGCATCTTCAGTCTTTTCACCAGTTGCTCCTTGAGAGCTGAACCCATTTCCCAGCCAGTGGCATTCCATGACCAACGAATAGGTGCCAAGGCTGCTGTTTGGCTTTGGCAGAAGAGTAATAGGATGTCAAGAAACTGGAACTCAAATTTCCATTTTAAGAGCCATATCAGTGATTGCCATAGCAAAGAAAGGAAATGCGTGAATTAGCAGGATGGCCCTTTTACAGCTACCGTTTTCACATAGAACTGCCCTCAGCTGCTGCAAACTGGGGAGCAAATTATATTGCTTTTTGTTATGGAATTCAATCAGCCAAAGATATCTTCTTGCTCCAAAACACATTACTGGTTCATTTCTCCTTGAGTCATCTCTTGCACCTGTGCCGGGTAAGGATAAATTGCTACTGTTCTGATTTGGTTGAAATTACATTTAGACTGCCAGAGGCTGTAGCAAACCAAATGGATCAGGTTTGTATTTCAGTTATCCCCAGGCAACCCTAGTGGGTTCAGCAGGTTCACAGGGAGGTGTTTAAGAACTGCATTCAATCTTTGTCTTTTTTACAGGGTTATGTGCAATCTGTCACACATGCTTCTCGTTTTTCACACAGTTACTCTTTGTATTACAGTTCTGCATTGCATTCATTTCAGTTTAGCCACAAACACCAGCTGAGAAGGAGAATTATTTAAGGAGTTTGTTGCTCGCTCTCTCCTGATGTGTTCTATACCATGCTCAGGTTGAACGTTTGCTTAGTTTTGTCCTTCTTTTCTCTGACAAGCATAAACAAGTTGCTATCCACATACTCATGAACTCTGGTTAAGAGAAAAGCCAGTAAAACAGATATCCTAGGTTGCATTTAATAATTCTTAAAAATGTATGCTCTTGTTTCTTTTCCAGCCATTGACTTGTTGCTCTAACGGGGAAGTTTATCAGCTTTGTTTTCAAAAGACACAAATTTGAGCTGTACAACTTGGAGAGGTATTTTCTTAACTTTAAATAGGAGGACAGCAGAAATCAGGAGAGTCAGAACCTCAGCTGACAAAAATTCATGAATTTGGTGAGAGTGATATATATAACAGTCAAGGATCTGGCATAACAGAGCAGACAGCATAGCACAATTTGATGCAAAGGACAATTTGGTAACATACCAAGGAAGGAAACTAGTTATTCATCTCCAAGGAGCCGGCATGCAGAGTTTCTTCTAAGTCAAACAATCCCTATCGATAGACTGAAAAACTAAGGATCAAGTTTGAGGGTAAGGCTGACAGCCTTGATGTTGAAATGTACCCTTAATTTTCAAAATATCCTCCCCTAGTATGATGAATTTCATTCTTAGCTGGAAAATCTTCTGCCAGAAAGATTGCCTGGGATTCCATGGGAGTTCATCTGAAACAGATCCAAGACAGAGCTCACTTACAGTGAGTGTATACACTTACAGTATATTGAGCTGTGTTAATTAGGGTCAATGTAGAGAGGAAAATTAACAGGCAGCTTTCATCCTGAAAGTGGCTATGTTAAAACCTTCATGTACCATTTTCTGTGTGTGAAGACAGGAGCCTCAGATGGCTTAGGGAAACATGCTGCTTGTAGAAATGATACATAGCAAAAGCATATTTGAAAAAGTTTTAAGGAAAAATATCCTTCTAACAGCAACTTGAGGTGATTTGAATTCCCATTTATAATCTAACAGGGACAGGCAGGCAGAAAGAGTTGCTGTAAGATCTAAGTCCAAATCTTCTCAACTTCCAGGGGGGATGCAGTATTTCTACAAATAAATTGCTTAGAAATATGGGAATGTATTGCCCTTTAACCTTCACAAACCAATCTTGAGAAAACAAATGTAAATAGCATTAGGACGTTTCCATCTATTTTTTATTTTCCCATAAGTGTCTCCCAGAGAAAAATAATCTCTTATGTGATATAATATCAATACATACATAGGAGCTTTGCACCTGCCAATGCTCAAAATACACAGAGTATATCCTGAAAGTGGCAAGTTTATTTAGATACTTTTAATATTTGTCTTAAAATGTGCTTAAATAAAGCAATACTCCTATGAAAATACTGAGTGGCATTTAACAGATAACAAGTGATGGGCTGCAAATTACCTGCTTTCAAAGCTGCCCCTGCAGATCCCCTCTCTAGGCAAGACACACATCTTTCCTGTTGCATCATATTCTCTATTTTAAACTGCTGTTTCTTGAATTCCATTACATGTTCCTAATACAAATGAGATTTACATCACTGGTAACTCAATGTGGGGAAACCAGTGGAGGTTCTCCTTCATTGCAACAGTATGAGGTTCATTGCAAATTTTCCCAAAATGTATATTCTGATAGACTAGTAATGACCCCAGAAGCATATGCTCATCTTTCCCTGTGGTTGTTCCCTACAGAAGTTCTTTTCATCTCCTGTTTTAGGAGATGTGTTTTAGGACTAATTATACTTTCAATGATAAACAGTGACCAAACTTTTGCTTGCTCCATTCCTCCTTCTTAATATGCGGTGTTGATCTTTTAAATTTCTTTTCATTTAGAGAGTATTTAGTTAGGTATTGTGCTAAATCTATAGGAAGATTCAGATGGTTAAAGCAGGATTCTAGGTGACAGGATTTAGATGCCTAAATGGCAAACCACAAAATCCCACTTTACTGCAGCTTGTGGAGGAGTGTGAAGTCTGTAGACTGGTCAATTTTAGAAGATATTTCTAGAGGTATGTTTCCTTCTGGACTTGTCGATTGTGAATAACTCCTGCTAGACTTATGACTTCAACCTGCTTCTGCTTATGTCATGACAATAACCTACTGGGATCTACCAACTAGGCATTCTTCAACCTCTGTCTATCCTCCATGCAAAGCATCGTCTGAGTGCATTCTGTGGGTGAGCCTATCAAGACCAATCCCATTCAAAATCCACTAGTAGAAGCTACATTTTTTTCGAAAGGTAAGTAATATTTTCCTAGCCCGTTTATAAGTAAGTTCAGTGGATGGAGGGCTTGGTGCGTGACAGACCTACTGGCAGTCCTTCATCTGACGGCTTAAGCTTAAATTCTCTTTTTCCTGCTCTACAGTAAAACCTCTATGACTAAGCTGTAGAGTACCAGCCATAGACTAACCAGGGTGAAGCAGGGTAGTCTGAAGTGGTTGCTAGCAGACATGAGAAGATGGGTGTCAGACCAGTATGCAGCATTACACTGTGCACGTATGCCATGACAACTGAATTTCCCTTTACAGTCCCCTTCCAAGGCCAAACTGTTCCCCAGAGTATATCTGCCTTTTCTTTAGATTCGTAAGTATCTTTCTCAGTGTAGATACTTGTATGGCCCCCTACACAAACAACTCCCAGATACAGGTAGCTACATTCCAGATAAATGCTAAATATTTTCTGAAATACTAATGCTGCGTGTGGCCTTTCTAGTACAAACTTCTCTTGCTCAATGACCTATTGTAAATTTCTCTTTAGAAATTTGGGTCTGATTTGGTACTTGTTCATTTACATTTCCCTCACAGTCTCCTTCCAAGGGTTAGTGAGGCTCTTCGGTGAAGAGTTAGTGATATTTTTCAGCATTGTGTTCAGTTGCGTAAAACAACTCATTAGTCTTTGAAGCTCTGAGCACAACATAAGAATTCATTATAAATTAGGCAATAAATCTCAAAAAATATAAAAATATAAAAATTATATTGACTATAAATTACTTTAGGGTTATCTCCCAGAAGAAAATTTTGATTATTTCCAATAGTTATTACCTATCCGATCTGATCTTTTTTTAATTAAAACCTGGGTTTTCCAAAGCAATGAAAATGTTATTAAGAAATATATAATGAAAACTAATGGATATACACAGATTTAAAATTAAATTTTATAATAAAAATACAGATGTTAATGTCAATAAATACCAAGATAGTTCTTATAAGCTTTCATAAACAGGAGCAAAATATTATCTAGTTCTTATCTTGCATTCTCTAAGAATTGTTGCATTATCAGGTGGAATTTTTTTGATCCCAGAAATCTATAGTCTGAGACAGGTGTCCTTTACAAAGGATTATACTCAATACAGTAAAAACATATGGAAGATAAAGAAGACTTACAAATTAACCCATAGACAAACTTCAGCATATTAAAGATAAATATTTTACAACAACAGTACACTAGGGGGACTAGTTTTACTCCTTCTTCAATCGTGGACATCTGTCACACTCACAGAAGAGAGTGCAGCTTCAGGCAATTAGTACTTTTCGCAGTGCTAGTAGTCAATCCTGCACATAGCAGGCCAAATATCGTTACTGTAACTCATCTAAAATCAGGAAAGCAACTAATAAGTAAAAGTTAGCTGACCTTAAGGATTTTTTTTTTCCCTTTCAGTTCAGGCATATGCTTGTCTGGCAGATAGCTGCAATTGTTAAATATGAATGTGTGAAGAAAGAAGAAATAACTGCTCATAATGTGGAAATTGATAACTCCAGATACCATTAAGCAGGCCAGACTGAACACTTTTCTGCTAGTGTAAATTTGCAGCATTTTTGCTACATAAAATGGACTTGCTTCAGAAGAAGCGCTATCTAGCTCCTGGATTATTTTATATGGTATAACTAGGAAAGTTAAGTTTCATGCCACAGAGCATATTTAAATTCTGGTTTGAATAGGAAACTTGGTTAGTTTGTTAAATAAACGCCTCTTATTTCTTTGAATACGTTAACAGAATTCAGAACCAAAGTGAACTGAATATTTTCTTAGATATTTTGTGTTTAGCAGAGCATTGGTAAGAGTAAAGCGATGAACTCCTGACTTCTCTGGTACTGCCTCTTGTCTCTTTCAAGAAATCACAGACTGTCTCACCTTCTTTTCCCATCCTTTTGTTTAATCTTTGGTGTGCTGGCAATTCAAAAAGCCAGTGTATCCTCAGGACATTCTCAAGGGGCTGTACTGTATGGGTCAGACTTTCAAGAATTCAGCACCCGAACGCTCCTATTTAACTGTAAACATAACTAATATAAAACTAGACCTGGATTTTTCCACTGAGCTGTCATTCTCAATAGGATCTGTATTACGGTGGAAATCTCTTCTTACGTATGTGGGGTTCTTAAATATTCCTCAATTTTAGATACCCCTTTGTGCCAGTAATAAAGTCTCTAGCAGAGAAAGAAAGGTGATGATTGCCTAGTATTCAACTTTTACCAGATGATATTCTTTGCAGGGTGGTTCTCCAGAGTGTCTCACCTGCTCAGTATATGGAAATCTTCCATGATGCTGTCTCAAACGACTTCTTTTGGAGTCCAAAGGTATTTGAGTTAAGAACTTCTTACTACAGCCTAACCTAAACTTTCCCTTCCTTAGTTCCAGGCCATTGTTCCATTGCGGTTGTAAATATTTCCCTTCCTTTATTTAAGATAAACTTTAAAGGAAAACATCAAGCAAACAAACAAAAAAAAAGAAATTCATCTTCTCTTCTTCTGTATAAGCAGTGAAATGCCACAGTGCATTTCAGATGTGAGCAGCTTTTAATATTTGTGCAAGAGAGCAGTCCATCTGGAAATACGTAGCTGGAGAATAATCTTATAGGTCATTATAAAATCTCCTAGCCTGAGCAACTGAAAAACTCCCAGAAGACAAAACTCTCTTACAATCAGTGGTTTTCAAATGAAAGTTGGCACTGCACATACTGTTAGTGTGTGGAGAGACGATTCTCTCACATATGTGGCCTCAACTCTGATATTTACATCTGGCCACTAAATTACTATGAATGGAATACAGTTCAAATTTTGTAAAACATTTCATTTGTTACCTTCTTTTTGATTTAGGAGGGAAATTTTGATTAAGGAGGGAAAAAAATTAGAATATCAATATTGCACATATTAAATAATATAATAGCAAACAGATTACTTCTTACGATATAAATGAAAATAAAGAATCATCAATGATCTGGCATTTTCTTTAGTGAGAATTGAAAGCCCTCTTCCTGGTTCTGAGATAATTATCACATTTTAAATATGGTCTGGAAGAAAATATCAAGTCTCTGCTAACCAATTTTGCAGATGACACAAAGACTGCAAGTAATGTAATTAGTGAAGAGGGCTGTTTAGGGTAATTGAATCATTCCCTAATAAAATCACAAACAAATTCATGGAATCACAGCATCAGTATGTCTAGATGGGCTATCCTATACCTAGAAATACTCTTTCAGGATGTGTTTGGCTTTCCTGGGGAAGACTGAATTTGGGTTCATGGCAGATGGCTAACTTGGATACGAGCTACCATTAAGATGCCATTACCAAAAGTGCTATTGTAATCCTTGTATAAATAAAAAGGGAAACTTTGACTGTAAATAGCAAACACACACATTAGCTCTGTATTTGCTCTGTGACTAGAAATATGCCATCCAGCTCTCTTGACCACAACTGGACAGTTGTTGCTGTTATCTGTGTGTTGATAAACTAGAGAAAGCTCAGAGCATGGTTACAAAAGCAATTGGAACATGAAAAACGTAATACGGTGACAGATTCATGGAGCTCAAACTGATTGGTTTTATCAAAAAACATTATGTGATGACAGCAACTGCCAGCCAGTATCTAAAGGAGAAATTAGAACCAAAAAAAGAAAGGGTGCTAAACCTAGGCAAATACAGGCTAAACCAAACCTTTTTAAAATAAAAACTGTGGTGGCAATTGGTTACAGAAAGAGTTTAATAAGAATTATTGTGGATTCTCAATTCCTAGTATATTAAAAGTCAATTAATTTCCACTGACATGGAAATTAATTCATAAGGCCCAGTAAAACTTAATCTAAACTAGTCCTGCTTTGAACAGGGGATTGCACAGGTGACCTCTTGAGGTCTCTTCCAGCCTTACAACATAAATTACTCTACAATTCTATGGTTTCTTCCTTTTGGGAGATCTGACTAGCTAATCCCTTTTGGCCCTACTTGTTTGCAGTATAGAGATGGCAGCAACACTGTGGCTGCAGCAAGCACAGCTCAGCAGAGCTAATTTATCCGGAGTGAAAGATAGTTTCCCTGCCTGAGGAGGAGAGGTTACAGAGCTGGTTATAGCTAAGATGTAAAAGGGCTATAACAAATAATAGGAGACAAGAGGAACTGCATTCAAAGCCACACCTACATACTGTAATGAGTTACTCAGTGAGGTATTTCTGATCCTTCTAACATCCATTTGAAGCATTAATGGTTTGCTTTTTCAGTGTTTACTCAGTTACCAGCATTCTGTTGATTTCTGTAGCAATTATGGCTACAGAGGAGGGAGGTGGAGAACTTAAGGATGAATGTAATACTCTTATATATTTTGGGGGGGAATTTGTACAGGACTACCATGAATCAAGGCAGATTTGAAGAAGGCACTGGACCATGTGGAAGAAAGGCAAGCGCAGGCTCACTGGTGGAGAAAAAACAGACTGACACTGGTGCTCAGAGAAACACAAGCTAAAGAAGGTAAAGAAGAGCTGTGGTTTCTACAATTATTGCTTGTTCTCGCCTTTTGCACTTTTCTGTATTATTTTATCATTTATAATTTTTCTGTTGATAAATGCTGGCATTAGACTTTTAATATGGTTATTACATTGCACTTTGCTGCTATGTTAATATTAGTTTTGCATCTCAAATCTCCATATTCAGCAAATATTTATCTAGCTGTTTGATGGATGATGGCTAATGTTAGTCCTTTCCTTTTGAAATTTTCTCTTCTTATACCCGTGCAAATTATTATCAGTGAGTAAATCCAAACCAAACATATCAGCCAAAGGACTTGACCTTCCAATTAAATGTATTAGCTGATGTAGCCCTCATAGTAAAAGGGTAACTTCCAGATGGAAATCAGTTATTATGTTAGTTCTGCTTGGCCAAAAAGTCTACTCTTTCCAGATGTAAAAGTCAGTCTGCTAAAATAAGTAGAAAAGTGAGGAAAATTAAACACTCAGCACCAAAGAGAATTCTATCTTACAAAAGGACTATGTGCATGCAAGGACTTTAATATCTGTTACAGTGTCTCAGACTGTTGGATGTCTCTGTATCCTAAAGGGTCATAGCTGCAGCTTTGCACCTGGACAGGCAGCGCAGGAAGTGAAGTAAAGTAAATGTACATTTTATTTGGATCACTTGTCATTCAGTTTTTAGCATAAAGGAGAAGAATTTGGAATTACTGTGCACAGGTCTCACAAATCCTATTTTAAATTCATGTAATTTCACTAGAAAAATATCAGCTGTTTACTAGCCCACAGTATATGTATGAAATGGAACCTGAATGCTAGCTGAGGAGAGTGATGGGACCAGCAGCAGGAAGAGCAAGGAAGCATATTCCCAAAGTGCAGCACTGAGATAAAACTGCTTTTCCTTTGCCTGCTCTTTTCTTTTTGCTGCAATAGTAACTGCTGAAAAGCACTGACTTGAACTAAGGTTTTTGCAATAAATCTAGGAAGCTATTTTATGTAATGTGTTTTCTATTATTGAGACAGGCTCCACATGTCCAAGTTGGAGGTGAGGTTCCTGTACTTAATTAGGTTGAAGAAAATAGGGAAAAATGGATTCTTGCTGAGAAGGGCAATAAGAAAATTATCAAGGAAAGCCAAAAAGATGCTATCTTTTTTGCTTGTGTGGGAAAGAGTAGTGCTGATGTGAGAAAACTGAAGAAAGAGGTAAAACCACAGTGGTTTTCATAATGTTTCTACGAGCCAAAAAAATAGAGATTAACCTGTCCTTATCAGCTGTCCTGGCTCACTGTTGTGTAAGAGTGTCAGTACCTGTTCCTGCAGCTCGTAGTGGGTGAACTGGATGGAAAATGGAGCGAGCTTTAAGTAGACCTCCATTTGTTCACTCAAGCAAAATTATGGGGTTCTAGAGAAAAGACAACAAGAGTTTGTTTCATACTCCATGAGCATGAAGTAAAAAGATACAACACAGGAAGTCTAACCAATGGTCTGCGCCTCAATTTCCTTTTTTTTCTAGGAGACGATGTTACTATTGCCCTTCTTCCCAAGAATGCTTGTAGATAAGCAATCATAGTAATGCACTTTTGGGAGACTCTAAAAAAAGAAGTTCGATAAGAATGGAGGATTATGCCAGAGGATGAATGAATTTCCAAATTCAGAATTAATGGAAATCTCATAGTACACATATTAATCAAGAGTTTAATATTACAGAAAAGTCTGTGATTACAGACTAGAACTGGGTCCTTTGAGGAGATCACAAATACTTGTCTTGCAGAGAGGACAACATACAGAGTACATTGTGTACTTATTTTTAAGGGCAGTCACCCTGTATCTGAAATGAGTACAAAAAGCATGTAAGAACGCACATGTTTCTTCAGTGCACAAGCTATAAGCTACAGTCTCAACACCAGTCGTGCTAAGCAACTCTGTTTTCTCTCTGTTGGCACAGTTTTGCCTTCACCCCTTCCTATCTTTTTTAAGTTTGTCACATTTACACAGCTGGATCTCGCTGGACACTGGCTGTTCCAGCAACGTCCGCTGCAGGCCCTCCTCCCCTTCCCCTCCTGCTTTCACGAGCCTTGGGGTAGCTTCACAGAAATGCAGGCGGGCTTGCAAAAACACTCGTTATGTCTCCTTCCTTAGCTAGACAGACCGTTTACTTTAGATAATGCTACTGCTTCAGATGAAGGAAATGGAGCGTGTCAAAGTGTTTCATGGTGCTTATGTCTTCATAAACACAAGATTTACTGACTAGATATAAAGCAAATGGAAAGTGAAATCATGCGTCACAGAAATGAGAGTTAAAATAAATGCAAATACAGGTATTCATCTTTCTCCCAAAATCCTGAAGAATTATTTCTGTGCCCAAAGGCTTGGCTGTTTTTTTCTCGAGCTAATCTAGCTAGTCTAATAAGAAGTATTACTTTGAGACAAAATTGTCTCCTTTTCCTCTTTGTCCAAGGCAGGCATTTTCTTCACAGATATGTACAGATACATTATTTGGATAAATATTCATTAAGGATTTGTGAACAATTTTTTGCCCATATGTCAAAGGGCATACCCCACCCTGTGTTATGGTTTTTTTAAATTTAAAAAAAAAATTGAAAATCATGTTTGGTATCCCATACACAAGAGTCCTTGCCTTGTCCTGCTCTTACTGTATGTCTGCCAAGAGTAGGTGATAGGTGTGGGATGACTGTTGTGAGAATTAGGTTTAACAGACAGTGTCATTTTCATTCTGGAAGGCAACAACTCACAATAAGTTGAGCTCTCTCTGTAGAGAGTGAGATCCTACCATGTAACCAGGACTGCAAGCATGCCTGTACAGGCAGTGGCACTCAGGTTATCTACTAGCTGTAGGCTTGCAGCTGGAGATTTAGGCTCCATAATGCTCTAAGGGTGAAAATCTGAATCATAGCTGTGCAAATGTCGTTTGAATGAGTTGGGTCCGGAAACAGCCAAGCACTCTACACCGTCCACTAGGAGAGAGCCAGCACATGTTTCTTTCTGAGGACACTGTTCTTGCCGTGAGCATGTGCAGCCCTTGTGCTAATAGCAGCAATATGAATGGAGAATATGTGGGCCATGAAGCTGGCTATATCTAATCCCACATGCGAGCCCATTTTTCCTCTCGCTGGAAGTCCATGTGAAGCAGAGTTTATGGTCAAATTAAGCAGTAAACAATAGCAGAGCTGCACAAAGACTTTGAAAAACTGACAGGAAGGTATTTTGGCAATCAGCAGAATTGGTAAGTGCGGAAGAACTCCTCATGTTGGATCTACTTATGATTCTTGGCCAGTTTGGGGTTGCACTGGAGAGAGAAGAATGAGATGTCATAGGCATTCCCCAGTGAAGCGCAACTCTGCTGCTATGGAGGAGCTAATGGGAAGCCACGAGGCTATATGGACCTGGAGATGTACAAACTACCAATACTGCAGTGGGAGCCTGAGAGGCAGGATTAAGGTTCTAAAACCTTTCCTCTGCAGCCACTATGTGTTCAATGGGACCACAGTGCCTGCAATTTGTCAGTGTTGGGAAAAATTAATCATGTAAGAATGCTTTTAAGTGTCTAATATGAACTGCCAGCTCTAACGAGCAAAGTCTGTGAAATTTTACACTTGAAATCTAGACTGCTCAGTCTGGATTGCTTAATTTTAATGTAACTTGTGAATCTCTGTAGTCTGTAGAAATGTAGCTGCACTATCACAGACATCAGTGAAAGAAGTGGTGATTATTTTCTATATTTAAAAAACACACTTTTTCTCAAGCTTTTTCAGGAAAGCAATTCTGATATTATAGGCCTTTCTAGATAGCACACTCTAATATTGAACCCACTTTTTTGCCATTTTTTACCTCTATTTTATCATTAATTTGGGAATTACAAAGACCAAGCAATACTGTGCTACAAGAATAGATAGACTGTTCATCCTCATTTTTGTGAGTGAATATCTAACATTTTTGTAGAAATTTTCATTTATTCAGGGATGACTTGTGATCCAAAGAAAGAGAAAAGGTAACACAAACACCTTGTGAATGTAGACTCTAAAAAAGTTTCTAAACAAACTTTCCAGACTATTTATCAACAGTCTATGCATTTTCTAGTGTACATATGACAGGGAAAGAAACTGTCAAAACAGTAATAGTTCCCAAATGTAATTCTACACTGAGACATGAGTGTTAATATATATTACTCAGTGGATCTGAAGCAATGATTTTCTACAGTCAAGGAAACTCTGCAAGGATTAGAGAGATGTTGCAGCAGTGATACAGCTAAAACAAACAAGTACAAAATTTTCTAATTTTTCTAATTCAACTTGACAGGGACAGTTACCAGTAACTACAGAGTGCAGAGGTGACAGTTTTTCCCACTGGAAGGTCAATGAGCACCGCATGAAATTATTAATGCTCTGAGTTTGATCTTTTGAAGGTATGTGAAAGTTTCTCGTGGGAGACAGAGCACACCTGAAAGTAAAGGCTGTACTTATTCTGTGGTATCACTGTATGTTTAGATAGAGCACAAACAGCCAGGTAGAAAGATGCACACCCCTCAGGTGCAATGCAGCCATAGAGCAAAAAATCCAGGCCAACAGTGTGTCTCAGAAAAAAAATAAGCTATGAAGCAGAGCACAAGGTTGTTGTATTGAAAGTTAAAGAATTTTACAGTGTATTTATATTGCTTTTGTGTAGCATCACACCAGCAACCACAGGTATTTGCTTCTGAACGAGAAGACTAAATGAGAACAAAATGTGCTATGCACATGGATGTTGAGGAGACAGTTACCATAGGAACAGTGGCTGCATGTAATTGCTTATCCCTTTCAACCTCCAGCAACTAAAAGAAAAGAGTACGATATGGAGGCTCAAACTCAGATCAGGTGTAAAAGCGTGCAGCTTCTTAAACTCAAGAGGGTTGTGTTATCCTGTAGCAGATCATAGACTGCCCAATGTGCCATAGGAGACAAGAGAGAATACTACAGAATCACAGAGTGTTCGCCAACTGGCTGCTGACACTGCCTTTTATCTTCTTTTTCTAGACTTTTCAGAAAAATGAAATCTAATTATTCATTCAGAAAAAAAATTTAATTTCAGTAATTTCCACCTTGAATACAGAGACAGATACCTGGCACTTCCACTGCTTCCCTTGCTATGACCACAACATACCCTGAACATTATTTGAAGTCCCTTTGAAGTACCAGCACAGCTTCAGCAGATGCTAAGTAAAAATTCACCACACCTAACTATAGGAGTCTTCAATGAAAGTTCAGTAATCTGAAATGGCTGTCTAGGTTCCCTTTTTATCCAATGCAGAGAAACAGGCACTTAAGACATGGACTTAAGACAGGCACTTAAGACTTACATGGACATCCTCCTGCAGGTGGTTTCTGCAGTAGAACTACCCTTTTCTTTCTGTCATCTGTAAAGAAAACCTGAACAACTAGCTTAGGTGTACTTCACTGCATGGTAGGAGACTATGTTTGGACACATATCCTGTCTCACATATCAGAAACTCGTGCTCTGGTCTTTTTCATGGATATCCCTGCCACACTTTCCTCTGGATGGATTCTCAGGTCCTCCATGTAACTTTCCCCACAGGAGCACCCCCAAGTGCCTGGTTCTGGATGTGGACTCATTGCCAAATGTTCTGAATAGATAATACTGTTGCTAAGTCTGCCTCTGCCTTTCTGTCAGCTCTCGTAACCTTCTCCATTGACCACCATCAAATGGAGTTTTTTAAATGCTTGAGCTGAACAGCCTCAGCTCCAGCTCACAACTCTGAAATTCTTCATCTTGACACTCCTTGAAATCCACAGCAATCCTGACAAAAACTGAAAAAGCAGAATATACTCTTTACACATAATGATGCTTTAGGAAGTGTACACTGAATTGATAACGTCTGATCAAAACCAAACTCAGTATCCGTGATGTTTTAAAACTGTTCTGAATGGATCCCATTGCACTCAGCCAAGCATCTTTTAATTACTTTGGATGATAACATTTGCAACAATCCTACTCAGTAAGTCTGGGCTATGAGAGGACTACAACTTGCTAGTGAGCATATAACTGTTGTTATCGAGGGAGTTCAGCTGAGTTGTGTGGAATCAGATCAGTCTCAGAAGAAGATTGCCACTTGTATTTGTAACAGTCGTTTGTTCAGAGTGCTTACATTTATTAAAATGGGTAGATCAGCTCTATCCTTCTGTTTATACAAAGACAATTTACCGATTTCCTACCTGGCCAAGGAATCAAACTAGTTGTTTAATTATTTCTTTTTTTTTCTTTTTTTTTTTTTTTTGTTAAATCTTTTCATTCTTACCTAGTTTCATCGTGATTTCAGATTGCCCCTGATGCTGAAATGTTACTATATCACATTCACATAAAAGATCCCAAAGTAAATTCTCAAAAATTACTTGTGCCCAAGAATTCCTGACAAGATCAGGCTGGTATTTGAGGTTATCTATTCTAAAGCACGCAAAGAAAAAATCTATTAATGGAACTTGGGAAGTAATGCATAGTAATAAATACATTTTCAAAACAGTAAATTCTAATCCTTACTTGGCAAAATATTCTTCCTTCTCTTTCTTTGTTTCAATTTAATAATGGGGTTTTATGATATAGAAGAGCACGTTTCATTCACAAACTACAGTTATTAGATGAAATTACCATTATCCATTTTTTACATTCTCTTCCAAACTTTCAAAGAATAAGTGTCTTGGCACTTTCATGACAATGACAATGACAACGACAATGACAAGGACAATGACAATGACAAAAAGCACAGAACTGCATGGGCTGTCACTTACATCTATTGAAGAGCAAAGGAACCTCAGAAATTAATTAATATTTTAATTGAAATGAAAGAGAGTCACTATGTAAACACATCTTTATTCTATGTGACTGAGCATCTTAAAGATATGAAATGTAAACACAAAGGTGCTCCTGCCAAAATATAACCCTTCCAATGTATCCTTTCCAAGTCAGTTTTTGCCATAGTTTTCAAAATTCCTTAGGTCTTCAATATGCATTTTCCAAGATTACCTTAGCAGTGTTTTTTTTTTAACTCTAGCTATATATGGTCTGAAATATGAGGGCAGGATTGTTTAGAAACTCATGTTGTAAGTGTTTGATTTTGTCTTCATAGGATGTCAGTAGGATTTAAATTTGCAAGACTGAATTAAACAGCAGACACAGAACACAAGGTGTGACAATGGTTTGCCATTGTCACAGGAGAATAAACAGCATAGCATGACTGACAGTACTATAGTTATTATTTACCATGCCAGAAAACGCATTTTCTTTAAGGCTTGTTTTATTTATCTGGGAAGGTTGAAGACTGAAGTAGTACTTAGTTCTTGATAGAAACTTGCTTTTAATCACATTCCAATACTGCAACTAACTTCCTGCATTCCTACCCACCTACCTACTCACCCATACTGTCATAAATGATTTAACGAAGAAAGCTATGGTAGCTCAGACAGCCACTTATGATCACTCACAGACTGCTTGCCTACTCCATAACAACAATCCCACTACTAGTTCTGCTTGTAACATGACTAGAAAAGTTGCTTTTCCTACATAGGATTGGATTTGAATATGGAAAGAATACTTGACAATAACCTGTACGAGCAGCTTCACCTTTTCTATCACCCAGACTCATGATCTTAATATCTCAATTGCTTCTTATTGACCAGAGTTTAGACTGCAGTAGGTATCATCTTACCATTTGCTGCCCTACCTTCTGGAGACTTTTGAGAAAGACATCAAAAATTCCTGCCAGGATGTATGTTTTCACTCTCTGTACGTAAGCAGTTTATCCTTTTAGGTCATGTCTATCATATAATCAATAACAGTGAACACCAAGAAAGTGATTCAGATGCAGGTTATAAGTATCTACCAGTATTTAGATGTCTAAACACAGGCATCTACATGCAAGATAGGTGTCTAAGCTCTCGTTACAGACAGTAAGTCTAGAGATTCATCTGACCAGATGTAAAAGTTTGCTTCAGGTGGAGCTGAATAGGTCTTAAAATGTTTTTGACTGTCTTGACCAGGACCTTGATTCAGTGTCTTGCACATAAACACCAAGTGCCAATTAAAATGTCCAGGGGTATCTTGAACAACCATACAGGGCTGAGTAGATGTGACACAAGATCCACAGGAATTCTCTGCCCTTCTGGACTGACAGTCTAAAGCTTGGTGTCCCATGGAAAACCTAAGGGTATCATAAGTAGCATTTGACAGAAATTTGTGGCTAGGTGAATTGAATCATTCAGCTCCTCTGGCTGTACTAGAAGCCTTCACACTGAGTTCATAGTTAGACACCTAAATCTAAAACAAAAATAAAAAAAACTAAATCAAAACCAGTTTGAATTTGAGTTCCACTCAGGTAGAAATGTAACTACAGAAGAGAAAGTAACATAAATTTACTACCTGAAAAAGATCCTGTTTCCTGGATGGATTTGCAGCTGTGAGAAATACTATGCTATTGTAATTCTGTTGATGATGTCATGAACACATATTAAGCTAGTTTTAATATGGCCATGGCAGTAAACTGTTATTTTTAACCATCTCTAACAAAGTACAGCTGGTGAAAGAGTCAGAGAGAGTTTCATCAAGATTCTCACTCAGTTGCTGCTGAAAGTAACATCTATAACTTTGGTAGAAGTTGGATTAGACTTTGACTATACACAATTTCTCTTGTGGTTATTGATCTGACAAAAAATAGTCTCCTTTGGTTTGTATGTACCTGTGTACGCTTAGCCTGCTTAGCCTGTACCTGGGGCTAAACTGTGACAGTCACTCTGTCACCTGATGAACTCTCACCATCCAGGGAGGGGAACTGGGAAGAATGAGAGCAGACCTGTGCGTAGAAGTCCAACAGATTTAACAAAATTGGTGGTGTACCAATATTGGTAGCAATACCAACAAAGACATACTCGAGGAGGAGGAACAACAACAACAACAACCACCCCCACATGATGGTAGGGACTAAACCTGTAGTTAACTCAGGTCAGCTGCCCTGGCTGTCTTGAGCCTGCCTAGCGTGGCTGGGCTGTGATTCTACCCCAGCCAAACCAGGACAGGTACCACTACCATACCTTCTGATGTTAGCCTTCCTGCCATGCTGTGAATTACATTACTTTTCTGATTTTGTGGAAGGAGAGTCGAAATACAGAGGGATATGATAGCTTTCTCAAATTCACAAAATAGTGCACAGAAGAAAGAAGAAATGAACCCACATCTCTAAAATGCCTTGTCTGGTGACTTAAATTGCATGATTTTCCTTTTTTATACATGTAGGAGTATGTTCTCAGTTGATGCCTTTTTTTCACAGCAACAGAAAAATAAAGTAGCTAGAGTTTCACCCTGCATTATGTAGAATCATATACTGACAAGAAGAGCTTCTCTACAAACATGAAAAAAGTCCATTTTGGCTCTTCCATATGTGTAATATTCTTGTCCTAAAACATCAGCCACTCTTAAGAACACGCATCAGGCATTAGGTTCAAGGAAGTTTTGGAGATTTTTAAGTGTGCATAAAAAGTTATAGTGCAAACTCCTCCTGCTTATTCTACTAAGAACTCTGTTCTGTCAAGTTCAGTGTCTGCAACTGAATATGACAAGCTGTAATTTTTAAAGTGTACTTGGGAGAAGTGTGGACTCTTAGCTGGTGAAAATGTAGTCGTGATGATAGTCAAGATGGAGTCTCAAGGTCTGCAGTATTAATTTTATTGCTCTTAATACGCACTTCAATATCAGAATAATTGAATAAGTGGTTAAAAGAAGCTTTGTAGCTGTAGCTATGAATTTTAAACTGTGGAAGATCTTAGACTCATAAGAGGCATATGAAAATAGCAAAAGAAAGCAAATAACTTACGCTGTTATTGGCTAAAATGAGTATGATTGCAGGAAGTTTAAATACACCATGACAAATGGAAGTATCTAAGACTGTAAAATGAAGGCAAATTCATCTTGTCTCCTGATAGGAATCTAACAAGCAAGTACAGTATTTTTTTGCAAAAGTACTGGATTTAATTTAGCTCACTGCAAGCTTGATCCAGATCTCAGTCATTACTTTGATTTAGAACATTGTCCTTTAACTTCCCTGGGCTTTGGACCAAATCCTCTGTGGACATAACCACTCTTCCAATAAAGCAAAACTCTTAGGAAGAAGCAGTGGTTTTCTAATCGAGCTAGATGAAAATTTGGAAAAAAACAGTCTGTCTTCCAGATGCATAAACCCTTCTTCAGGTCTGCAATGGAAGCAGCAAAGTACTTGATAACATAATTCAGAATATTTGGGAGAAAATACCAGTGTCTGTAGCATAGGAAGATGTTAGAAATGGAGCTAACGCTGATGCTGTAAGTCCAGTATCTTTTGGTTTTATACTGAAACGTCCAGTTACTCATGAAAGAATACTTTTCACAAACCAACTAATACAAATATGACTTCTCACTCACTCTTGTCCTCAGTGGAAACCCACTTCAAGAGGACAGTCAGTCTTCAAAAGAAAGTTCTACTAGGTGCTGTAAGGCACATACTGATTGCAGACACTGGTTTTATGACACAGGATATACTCCAACACCTCCAGTCATTCTCTCAGTGTTCAGTGGCCAGTAATCACCTGGATGTCTTTTGGTCTTGTTGGAGATAACTATAGGACTAATTCTCTCCATACTAACATCTCCAATGCCACCAAAGACTGCTTCTTTCAAATTGTCTGATTAACACAAGATAAATTCAGACCAATAGTTCTTAGCATCTGCTATTCTTAGAAATTTTTGTTTCTATTTAAGAATCTGTGTGCTCAAAGCCTTGACTCTTTGTTCCACCCATAGAAGTTGCTCTTAAAAAAGATATTATCCATGCGGCAGAAGAAAACATCTAAGACAATTGATTGTGTAATTTAAAGTGGGACTTTTACACTGGTTAACAATTGGCATTTGCCTATAGGCCACTTTAGGAAAGGAAGAGGCAAGCAGTTGTGTATAAACCAGCTCAGGGAACAGACAGAAACAGGTCTTAAGAAAGATGACTGTAACTCAAAATGCAATCAGGCCATTTATATATTAAAAAAATAATCTGCCTTGGTCTTTCTGTCTGAGTCACACATATCTGCCATATTTAACTTGGTAGATTCCTATTGAAGACTTCTTTGTGAGAGGAAGGATGAACAGAGTTAGCAAACCTTTTCCCTTTCCTCTATGAATTCCTTCTGACCAAGAAGAGCATCAGTTAGTCATGGAAATATAACAGTCATAGACCTGCTCATGCATACCATCATGATTGCTAAAAGGCAGCAGAGTGGAAAAGGTTATTCAACCAATTAAAAATAAATAAAGAAGTACTTATCATAATCTTCAGAACTGTACCAGGAGCTGCTACTGTGAAACAAAATCCGTACTGCATACTGCCTCTATCTCTTTCTTACTCTGCAGAATATAGCAAATACTTCTCGCCTTGTTAGTAAGGCCAAATTAGGCAAATTCAATCATAGCTTCTCTTTGCCAATTTTTACAAATACACAAAGTAAGATTCTAAATAAACATAAGATGGACCAACAAAAGTAATATTAAGATGTATATATTTGCTGATACTGTATAGTATCACTTCACTTATAAAATATTATTTTTATATAAACATTTACAAGATTGAACTAAGAGATTGATCTTACTCTCAGTGAAGTCAAAACCTTTCGCCTTTGCAGTCAGGATTTTACATGGACCAGGTCATGCCTTAACACTTTAGGCAAATTATTTACTTATTTAATAGAATGTTTTGGTGACGAAAAGTGAGTACGTGGTGTATCTGTCGGCATCAAGTTATACAATATCTTAATAATTATTCCACAGTATTTTACTATTAGCTACTACAAGCACATTTCTCTAACTGTGGAAAGCTGTTTAGTCTTCAAGGCTTCTCTGATTATTTGTAAAACAACAAAATCAGAGAAGTAAGTTCCCCGATGGTTTGTTCAGTTAGAGTACAATTTGCAGTGGATTTGACCTCGGTGACTGAATAAACTAAAGGAAGAATCTTTAAAGAATAGTTGATGGTATTATATTTCTGATATCAAAGAACCTGTAGTAAAGTTAATGTATGGTCTAGACTTCAAAGATTGCTGGCACATTTTGCTGGCTGGAGCGTAACAAAATCTGCTGGGGAAAATTTAAACTGAGATTTGAATGCCTCAATTTGCTTTTTGAATGCCTCATCAGCTGGCTGATGGCATTAAAGGTCCCCTTCAACTGTAACTGTTGCCACTTGAATGAGACAAATAGTAGTTTGGGATTTGTCTTAAATACTAGACCCGTAGCAGGCCATTACCAGAACTGTGCCAGAAACATTTAGACTCTTTCTTCTGTTTGTTTTCACAGCACTTCCTTGCATGAAAAGATGCTGTTTCATACTCTGTTAGCTTATTATAGTGATATATTTCAGAATAAAGTGGCTGAAATTACGATTTGGAGTTTTGTAACTATTAGTCAAAGCTTTCGTCACTGTTATTTTCTCTTTCCCTTTCAAATTCTTTTAATCTTTTCATGCACAGAGAAAGGACAATCTCTTTAAGGATATGAATCAGCTGTACCAGTGATATTGCTCTAACAGCAGGTTTACAGTAGTCATGAGTGTGGAAAAATAGCCTCTAACAAGGCCTGAAAAAAACACGATGCACCTGAATCCATGCCAACAAAAGGGATTAGCTTACATTATTCACGGAGGAGATGCATCTTTGCCACCTGAAAATTTCCTTTAGAGAATATAATATTGCATGTCACTGTAAGCACCACCGTATAAATCCAGATTTTGCCATGTTTACTCAAGTGATGTGGTAGGTAAGTCCTCAGATAATGTGGAAAAGAAATTCTGCTTATCATGTCTAAAAGGATCAGAATTCAGTCCCTTGGATTTTATTTCTTTGGAGTAATAACTACACTGCCTTCTGAGCTTTGTACAACGATTGCACCTTTGACTGCTTAAGGATGGCACAACTATTAATTTTACTCACTCTTGCGAGCAAATGATTTGGATTTGTATACTGTCCCCAAATCAGAGCTGGGCAACTCAGAAGTGTAAATGAAGGTCAATAATGACAGCAGAGTAACATCCCCAAGCAAAAAAATTTTAACATCAGTACAACTGAAGTGATTCCAATCAAAAGGCCCCCTATCCAATAGCTCATCTCTGACAGTAACCAGTAACCTACAGCCAAGGGAAGGAGTTTTATAAAGAGGTGAGGTGCTAAAAAGGTTCTTCTATGATACACCCTGTCTGCTGCTGACAACTGGGAGTTCATGGACTTTCTGAGCCAGGATTTTCATCTGAACCTCTGAATTCATCTAATGTCTGGCTGGCGGGAAGAAGTACTAATGTGTTTTTTGGGTACTACTTGTACATTAGGGTAGTACCTTCATATAGCTGTATAGAAAGTTATGCCAAATGTGCCGTTTCTTTAGTCTCCTTTTATACGACTTCTAGGATGTTCTGTCACTTCAAGCATTTCATTAAAAATGAGGTGTTTTGAGAAAATCTTTCATAATAGATATCCAAACTCTGTCTCGAATTCCAGACATCTTCAAAACTGTACAGTAGTGGAAAACAAATTGAAAATATTGCCTGAAAACGCATATAAGTACCAATGGTTGAAAAGTAACGTAAGAGACTGTTAGAACCATATACTTCTTCATAGAAGAACTGCAAAAGAGAGAGAAAATTGTAATCCAAGTCTTGAGGGAAGCAAATATGCTAAGAAGGCAGCAGTAATTTGAAGATGCACATACACTTCTGTTAGATATTGACAAATTAGTGTTGACATATCAGGCAATATTTTCTTTTTTCATGTATTCCTTCACGCAAAACCAAAATATGTGGAGCTTGAAAATTGCACTCTTAAATAGGTTCATATACATTTCTTGCAAGTTTGCTCTGTTTAAAATTAATATCTCGATCAAAATAAGCAAAGAATAAGAACCCTTACTAGGAAAATGTGCAGTGTTTAATTTCTGTTTTCCCCAGTGTTTTCAGGGTGACTGTCTGTTATCAGTATGATTGCAAAGGATATCCCAGGTTTCTGTGTCCTTTCTTTGCTCCCCATGGAGGCTTGGATGAATTCACTCCACCCAAAACAAACTTGTTCCTCCACCCATCAGAGATAACTTTTGTAATTGTGCAAACATCAGAGTGTAAATCCTGTTCTGATAAATTTGAAATGTCAATTCTGTGAATGAAACTTCACAGTATGTTCTTTTGAGCAGTTATAAACAAGATACGAATATTGTATCTGACATAACAAAATCTGTACCTCATTCACAGCTTTCACAAGGAAAATAAAACCTTCACATCATTACACAGGGGACTTCTTGGAATTGCAGTTGGAGATGATGATTATGGGGAAAATAAGACTTATAAATGCTTTATTGTTTTGATGGAAATCAGCCAAGAAGGCAGATAAAAGTCTTAAGAAGAGCTAGCTAGGAAACAAATCAGAGACCTAAATGACCCTACTGGAAAAATAAATTCTAGAACTTAACATCTGGTTCTTGCAGTTGTCAACTCACTCAGCAAATGGTCAGACTGATTAGCTGCTTCTCTGCAGAATATAGGGAAGGGAGTAAAGACCACATCATATCAACAGTAGCAGGCAGCGCCAAGTGGATGCTCATAATCTACAGTGATATTGCTATAGGTAGCAGACAGTAGTGTCTAGACAAAGTCTAACATTTAAAGTTTGTTCCTGTGCTTCAGTGTGACCCCTCTTGTTGGTACAGCCATACCAACCATAAATACTGATGAGGTGGTTGTTAAGGAGATGGATATGGAATCTTAAGCATCACATGAAACATTTGGTAGCAAATTACCTTGGACTTTGTTGCAAACTTAAAACTGAGGCCAGATTTATTCAGGTCATGAACTGTTCTTCCAAAAGTTTCCAGCAGCTTGGACTGACTTACAGTCGCTCCCTTACTGTTTTAGCTCAAAACCACATTTTGATGCAAAACCACAATGAAGCCATTGAGTTTGAAGAAGGTTTTTGCTTGAAACAAAACTTCAAAATTCAAGATTTGGAAAACCTTCTCAAAACTGAAGAGAAATATCTTCACCTGCATGCCCTGAACATGCAAGAAGACTAGCACTTTGCATAGGCTATATTTACACTGTGCAACAAGAGAAGGTTTAGGGAATTATTATACATGAAGAACCTGAGACAAATACCTGGTAAATGCAGCTTGACACAGTGGAAATCCAGTGATATCTATCAGCTTGCGTTTTACCAGTCCTTGCAAGGTGTGCAGCATTTATGGTATGAGGGACACATTGCTGCTGCCAAACCCCATCTGTCCTCCCCCAAATCAGTATAGGTGTCTATCCTGGCAAAGTCCTGAGGTTCATGGGAATAGGAGCCACAAGGCTTGCCTCTGGGCCACAAGTTACATGCATTAATAATACTAGCAGCATGGTAATTACTCAGCATTGAATGGTTGTTTTTAATACTAACCGAACACTCAGGAACACAAATACATTTACTTTGTTATTTAAGGAAAAGTAAGAGGTGTTCAAGTGTTTTTATTTTGTTACACAAAGTATAGTAGTGTTTGAAGCTTGTTTCTGTCTCCACTAGTCTGCCCTTTGTCCAGGATTGCAAATCTAACAGTAGGTCTACCTGGAAGTAGCATTCCTCAAAGCCTGGTGTGATCAGTCTTCTTGCATTACTAGTCATTTATACCATTAAGCACTTCAGCATGTTTTGCTTGCAGATAGGTGTTAGAAACTGGGCACTGGTAGGGGTCTTTTGAACACTCTCACTTGTGAAAAGCAGTCTTCTTGCCTCAATATTCACCAGCAAATTAAAATGGACCAGTTTTTGATGATGCAGTGATTAATGTGAACAAGAGACAGGGTGCTGAACACACACACACACAGACACACACAAATATGCTGAAATTTAACTGTTATTCTGTCAAGCTTCTTGATAATGAACCATCTTGAGAGGATATTGGTACACCTCCAAAACTCCTCCATTAAAGTCCAGGGAATCAAGCCCAAAAATGCAGGCTTTCCTTGGGACAGCAGTAAGAGAGAGCTAGGCCTACCTTTTTTTCTGCCCAGCTTACATTCTGTGAACCACATTGAATGCCACCCAGACATTTCCATAGGAGTTGCATTTGCTGCCACCAGATTTGAAAGTGATGGTTGATTTATAAAGCTCATCTGTTTGTAACACTCCTTTTTACAAACATAGATACATTTAGTTCTTTACATTTTTTTCATTTGTAATCATGTGGCTCTGCAATAGCTCCATCTGTTCAAGATGCCTTGACATAAACTACATGGAACTCTTCAGGCTAAATCTTGATTTAAAAATCCAGCGGAATTTTATAGTCCTAACTGGGGACAGATCATCACTCCAAATTTTTATTTAGAAGCTTGCAGACTTTACCTTGTCACCTCCTATGGACCCTAAATTCCTCCTTTCTTCAACAGAAATATGTGCTACTGCGCATTTTCACCACAAAGGTGACTGGACCATACTCAGAGGTGTAGCATTTACATACCAACCTAGTTACAACAGCAGCAGTTGATTATCAGGAAGCATTTCAGAGTGGAATTTAAGTGACTTGCATTTTTAAGACCAGCACAGAGACCATAATGGGGCACTTTGGGACATTCAAGCTTGAGTATCAAGTATTCAAGTACAACTGTACTTGGCATAGGTAAGGCCACACCTTGAATACTTTGTTCAGCTTTCGGTCCCTCATTACAACAAAGTTATTGAGTTGCTGGAGCGTGTCCAGAGAAGAGCAATGAATATAGTGAAGGGTCTAGAGCACAAGTCTTACGGACAGCAGCTGAGGGAACTGGGGTTCTTTAGTCTGGAGAAAAGGAGGCTGAGGGGAGACCCTATCACCCTCTACCAATACCTTAAAGGAGGTTGTAGTGAGGTGAGTGTTGGTCTCTTCTCCCAAGTAAGAGGCAATAGGACAAGAGGAAATGGCCTCAAGCTGTGCCAGGGGAGGTTTAGGTTGGACATTACGAAAAATTTCTTCTCCAAAAGGGTTGTCGAGAATTGGAACAGACTGCCCGGGGAAGCAGTGAAGTCACCATCCCTGCAGGTATTTAGGAGACGTGTAGATGTGGTGCTTAGGGACATGGTTTAGTGGTGGACCTGGCAGTGCTGGGTTAACAGTTGGACTTGATGATCTTAAGGGTCTTTTCCAACCTAAAAGAGTCTATGATTCTATAACTTCATGTCATTCATTGTGACTACCAAATTTGATAAATTGTTGACTTGGGTGGTGTATATGAAACATTCATGTTTTCTGGGACTATTTCACCGCTTGAGCTGTGCAATGAAATGGAAAAAAGTTGGTTTCAGGAAACACTGTCTTGTTTCAGGATCTTGCACTCTCCCTATTAAAATTCTTTCGTAAAACAAAAGCTTACCATTTCATTAAACAAAATAACTACATAGGCTTCTCCATATGTTATTTTCTTTCAAGGTCAATGCACGTAAAAAATCTGTATTGCATTATATAGGAAGCGAACATAAATATGACGTATGGAAATCTTCCAGAAGATTGAACTGTAAAATGCGATTTAATGCTGCAGAATATTTCTTCTCTCTCTTACCTAACAACATGCATATCTATATAGAAACAATATGAAACTTTTCATGTGTTTATTTTAAAAAAACTTAACCAGCACTTTTTGCAGAAAAATCTCATCCTATTTCAGAATTGCTGTATTGGGATTTTTACTAAAATCAAAAGAAAAATAATGACTTGAACATGAGGTCTAACTCTGATTTCATTCAACTAGTGTAAATCAAAATCAACTCCATTGAAGTAAGTGAAATTCGACTGATACAGAAGTTATGAGCTCAGGGTCAGTTCCACTGACTTCAGTACACTTACCTCTGACCTGCCTCAGTTTGAGGTCAGATCTAGTCCAATATGGATAGATTTGCACACTCAACTTAACCCCAGGAATGGGCTTAAGACGCAGTTTAAATCCACAAACACACTTCAAAAAAGGTAGAGTGTTCTATACAATGATTTGGGCCTTGACAGTAAGAAAAATAGGAGCCAGCTGCAAGGTCAGGATACTTGGATATAGATAAATTTCTAACTAATTAATTTTAAAATCAAGTGTCTGCAAATCAGCACCCCTGTTTTTATTGCTGGGACCTAACTGCATGTCTCTGGATTTCTACTGTATGAGAAATTAATACAGCAAGTAGAGCACATGCTTTAAGTGTGAGCAAAATTATCTGCTGTTGCAGAAGAAATCCAGAGCTCTGAACTCAATTCTTGGCAAGTGAAAACCTTTTGATTCATCTTTATACCTAAACCAAATGTTGATGCTAAAGAAGGATAAGACGAATAAAGTTTGGTGCTTTAACTCTTCTGAGTGTTCAGCATGAGGGAAGCTAACAAAGCTGGCTAAAGTGGTGAAGGGATTTGGTGGTACAGAGGTTTGAACTGGATGGTCACAAGCAGAAAGGTTTCTGTATTTCCTGTAACCCTTGAACCTTTCCCATTCCTACGACTACCTCCAAACTGCACTGTTTTTTTGAAGTTTAGAACCAGTTCAATAAGTCTTTTCCACTTTCAGTTTCTGATTGCATCTAAAGTGCCAAATTTCTTGAGGAAGGCTGATCTCCTCTCAATTTATTCAAGATGTTTGAATATATTGTAAATCCATAATGAAACCCAAGCTAAGTATAAAGTCTTTGGAGATTTCACCTCATTACACCTCTACAGGTTCAAAAAAACCAGTGCCAACCCACCTACCACAGTTGTGAGCGTATCTGCCTCACATTGTACACTTGTTATGTTAAACCAGAGAACAAGTTGTTAACAAAGATTTTCAGTAGAGCATTATGGACACCTGCATAAAAATGTATATCATTCTTTTGTTCCATTTCTTATTTTTTAGAGCATATCTGCAAAATCAGGAGGGAGCCACGACTTGTAATTTCCTTGCAGTATTGATGTTGAGGATCCTTGCTGGAATCACGCAGAAGGAAAAGGAAAAGAATAAAACATAGCACATCTGCCTTTTTAGCCTGACCCAGGAAGCCAGACATCGAAGTGAATTCAGGCCTTTTGTCTCCTCTCATTCTCATTTGGAGTGAATTTCCAAACAGAGGAAATGAAGAACAAAGTGGTCATGACCATATAATCACAGTTAGGCAGATTAGGGAACGTGCTACAATCTTCAAGAGGTAGTACAGCGCAACATAAACATGGCATTTTCCCTGGAGACTCTTCCTTAATGTGTTGGAATGGCAGGAAAGTTCTGAAACCCATTAAGACTTAGACTGGTGAGATTTTAGATTCCTGGAAATCCACATAGCTGGAGAGATTAAAGAGCCAAATCCAGGCAAAAAGCTGCCTACAGTATAGGAGTAGAGTGATAGGCCAGCAACCTATCCCTTAAAAAAATAGTAACACGATAAGGCTGCCATTCTGACAAACAGCATGATAGATACAGATGGCAGAGTTTTGTTCAAAGTCTCTAGGCAAAATAAATAGGTGATTAAGATGTCATATTAGTTTTACTTGTTTTTTTTTAAAAACTCTCATATAAAAGTTTTATAGATAGAACAAAATGCAAAAAGAAAATATTATTCCAACTGAGGTCTTCAATGTACGTAGATTGTTTGCATCTGCTGTGCTGCATGATACTTCATAGAACAGCAGATCACTGAGAAGATCAAGAGGCAGCAAATGATCCCAACAGGAACTCCAGAAGTGTAATAGAAGGGCCCTCTGAGACCATCTTACCCTGGTGCAATTATCTCCTGTTACTAGCCAAATGCCTAATTACGTTTGAGTCACTATCAAAATGAAATATCAAGAAAAAGCTGAGATTTTTTTTTTCAAAGCTGGAGACTCTGCCCCAGGAAAGCAACCCTCTGAATGACTCTGTCCTTCCTGACTGCATCAAAAGGCAGAGTAGGCGTAGGGACATGTCACTTGATAGGCACCAGAGCAGGAGGGTGACGTTTCTCCATCATGAAATGGGATTCATAGAAGTTAACTATTTAAAAAGTCATCTGTATCTATTAAGATTCTATTTATATTCGTGATTTAATAAAGGTTTCTGGGAGTTCAAGGTGCCCAGTGAATGTGAAACCAAGTCATTGAGGAGACCCTTGAAGGTCATGTTTCCATTGAGCCTTGGCTCTAGGCTCCTGAGACAGAACCAATTTGGTCAATTCATATGGGACACAATGGTCTTTTGAAGACAGAAGTTATCAGCACCATCCCTGCGTAGTGGCATCTGTCAGCAGCCTGCATCTCAGGAGGACTTTTCCCTCAGCTTACCCTGCACCGATTCTGCTTCTCTTTAGGATCCAAGGGATGGGAGCTGGTTCTCTTGCCTGTCAGACGGGTGAATTACAGGTAACTGTTTTTTGTTGATGTGTTTTGGTTTGTATAATCAAAATCAGGAACACACAATACTGATTTTCATGAGAAGGGCTTTGGGTTGTGGACGGGTTTTTCTAGTTTTATCTTAATGAAATTTAAGGTTTCATTTTGAAGTTTTCCGTTGTGAACTGTCTTAAGTTCAGTACAAAACAGAAAAGAGTTTTAGCAGTTTAAGTTGTTTCTTCCCTTTCTGGACTTTCATTAGAAGGAAGTTCATGGCAATGATGTTTTATCAATATTAAAATAGAGGAGAGTTAACAGCATTTGGAGGCAGGGCGGGGAGTGGGGGGAGAGTATATCTCTATCACCTGCATAAGACACCAATGAAAAGAGGCCAGGCTCCAGACATGCATTTATGATCCATTCATCCTCTGCAGCAGCTGACCAGCAGAAATGTTTGAAATTTCCAAACCAAACCTATAGAACTGAGAAGCTGGCTGAACAAATTCTTATGTCACATTTTGGTTTAAATATTCCAAAGCACTGCCTCAGTTTAACCCGAAAGAAAAAATCCATACTTGCTTGTTTTTCCACTGTGTTCTTTTATCATTTCACAGTAACACAGCTGGAGAAAACCAATTTTTCTGGGATGATGGAATTAGTATTGAGAAACAGAACTGTTTGGCTTTAGATCACTGGGCTGAACTGGAAAGGGGCAAAGCATGTCAAGATTTAGTGGCTATTCCAGGCTGCATATAGAATGAATTAATAACTTCAATATTATTCTCAGTTGCATAAAGATAAAAAATACCACTACCATGACTTAAGCCTTTGTTGGGAAACCCAGCAGAACAAGATAGGTCAAGCTTGAAAGCGAATGAGTGGGTTGGGGTACAGGAAATTCCCTCTCAATCCTACAGGTGCACTATCTAAGCCAGCATTGGAGCACATGGAGGAGGCAATATGAGGAGGTTTGTGCTGCCAGAACACCAGCTGGATCTCCTCTGGGCTTAGCCAAAAGACCTGGATAGACAAATTCAGGTTGGAATGTCCCTAAAACACTTCATTTAAAGATAGCAGATCTCCAGCGTCTGTCACCAGAACTCTTGAGTCTTCCCAGGCCTCCACTGGATCCTGGAAAGTCAAAATAGAATGGACTACAAATGGAGTAATCCTCTCTAGGCCCAGAGTGCAACAGAGCACTAAAGGCAGTGCACTTTAACTGTGTTTGACAAAAGGAATGCTTTCAGCATATTTTTATCAGTGCCTTTTTTTTATTTGTTCATTTGTAAGGTTGCTGATATTAAGTTCATCTTAAGGCAAACATTCACCGTGCACTGATAACAAACTCGAGATGCTTTGCATTTGATAGTGATAAAGTAAACCCTTTCTTCCACAAAGTACAGAACATATTTATTTTAGCTAAGGTTGCCTAGGGATTAACACTATTTATCTTATGGTACAATGAAGAACAAATTTCATTAAGCTTCAGCAAAGAAAAAAACATATAAAGAATTTTGCACATGATGTTAGGAAATCTCTGAAACACTTCTATCAAGCTTTCAAGACAGAAACTGATGTTTTTCATGTGAAAACCCTGTAATTTTACACTCTGCATCTTAAGAAATTATTTCTGCATTTTAAAACAAGTAGTCATTTAATATTTGTAGTAAAATGACTGAATTTTAGTTATTAAGATGAAGGAGAGAGAATTGCAATGAACACTCAATAAATTCATTTTGTATTTTATTTTGTCTTTTATTGATTGTTGTTAACAGACTACTATTTCCAGGAATGTATCCATTCAAAAATCACTCCAAAATTTGTGAAACTATTCTAGTTCAAAAATTTTTGAACCTGATGGGATTTTTCAATGAGGGCAGTGTAGGAAGTATTCAACAACCAATATTTGAGTGTTCAAATGCCTGTCTCATACACCTGTATATAAATAAATATAATAAATATTTATTTAAACACACTTTAAGCCTCATGTGTTTGCCTCTGTTTAAATGAGATCAGAAAATAACACTTAAGGTCCAATTCTTGATTTAGCATACACAGGAATTAATTTTCCTTAAATATTTTGTAGTATTTGCTCTAAGTGTGCTGTCTTAGTTATTATTGCTGAAAATATGTTTCCTTGAGAGTCATAGAAGAAATACAGAAATATAAACTGATAGTTTAATTCGGTTCAAAATTTGGAGAAAATGTTCCTTTTTTTAAGAAAAAAAAAGGTGGTTCTACTTAATTCTAATTGAAAAGGTGTCTTTGACTGATATATTTTATCTAATCTGACTTATTTAAGAACATAAAGGTGCTTTATAACTTGCCAGCTCTATGGCATTGGAGTGCTTGCCAAGTTTTTCTTGGCTAACACTAAGGATAATTATTTTTCAACTTGTGCATTTTAGCACTTAAACCACAATATTTGCCTACATAACAACTACAGAGAGAGTGCAGGTTTCCTCAAATGACTGTGGCCCAGGCATTTTTCTGATTAAAAGCCATGATGATAAGAAACGACTATATGTGATAGCTGTTTCAGTCACATGTACAAAATCATGCTTTAATGTAATTTACACTGGTGTTACCAAGCTCAGAACCCAGCCCAGAAAATTTCTTTAATTCTTGACATTTTAATAAGTTGCCAATAAGGCTGACAATTAGTGCTATTAGCAGTCTACGTTTTACAGTGAAGTATGCTTTAGTCTTCTAGGAAACAAACAGAGACTAATTCATTTTTCATGGACCACCGAATGGCTTTGTGCAGCACTTTTTGGCTAATACAAGCTATACCAGCAGCCTGAAATTCAAGGCCTTTCTCTTTCCAATCACTTAATCCTGAAGGAAGAACAAGAGGAATGCTTTTAATGACTGTATCTACCTTCTGGATCCAGGCGTTGCATGATCTTCCCATCTTCACGGTACCTACACATACAGAAGAGGAGGTGAATATCCAGCTTTTTAAGGAAGAGGTGCTGGCTAGTTCCCAGCAGCTCTCAAGTACTTCGATTAAGTAGTGTCCCATAGGACCACTTGAATAAGGCACAAGACTCTTATTTAATGTTTGCACCAGTTGGTTTATTTGAAAACCGCTGACCCATCTTTTCATAGCCTATGTCCCAGGAATGTATTCAAGTGGGAATTCAAACATCAGGGTTTTTTTTCTTTTACTAGTCCTTGCAGCTCTAAATAATGGAGGCCAAAAAAAAGCCCCGACAAACTTTCCAAAGTTTTTGCTACTCTAGCTGCCACCTCATTTAGCTGCACTGCCATTCAGATACTAAACTGAAGATACCTAGGGTGAATGAGCTGTTTCAAAAACAATTAAATTTTATTTACTTTTAAGGTAGATGTTAATCTCCTGCACTCACTCCAAAGGGCAAATTGAGCGGGAGAAGCTGTGATATGTGAAAAGGACAGTCTGGAGTGATTCTTGACTAAGTGATGGCTAATGGGCAAATAATTGTGTTTGTATAATGCTTGATGTGGAGGCTGCAGGAAGAAGCTGTAGTAGAGAGGTATACCTGTGTTCCATGTTAGTTAACAACAGTTCCACTGTTGCTTGTATGCAAAAATTACAAAAATACCTGTCTGTGTGACTCATCAGAAACAGATCCTAATTTCCCGTTATTTTTCAAATGATTGTCAAGGGCTTTACTAAATAATTTTTAGACACCTTGTGAAACATTCTCCATAGATCTTTCTTTTTAGTTTTCTGTTTGGTTGCTTGAATCTTGTGTTGCAAACAAGAAGGAAACTTAACCTGCAAAGAGGGGCAGTGCATAGTTTCACTACTGTGGCCATACCTCAGGGAAAATCTTATGACTCTCTCTTTACCTCTGGTAGGGGAGTGATCTGTTCCTTGTCCATATCTGTTCAGCATCTGAAAACCTCTCTACTTACATGGACCCACTCAAGTGGTCGCCAGGCTTTGAATCCTCGGCAGCCCTGTTTTTGACTGGTGGCCCAATTGCTGCCGATGCTAGATTACAGGACATACAGGACAAGCAGTGTTTTGCACAGGGTATTCTTCTTATTCCCAAACTTAAAGAAAGGAGATCAGATTTCTACTATTGTTAATCATTTTTGTTAAAATCCACAACTCCTTTACGGTTTATTAGAACTCTCTGAAACAGTGGAAAGTTGTCCAAATAATCATGATGCAATAATGTTGTAATTCCCTACCAGTCACTCTGTAAACTCAACTTGGATTTTTTATTTACGTAGGGATTCACATAACAGGTTTATATATAATTTCATTAGCCAGCTAGCTCTCCCTTTATGAAGCATGTTGAACAAAACAAACAAAAATAGCCCAACCTTTATTGCTCTGTTTGGTTTTTGATGTGTTAGCAGCCTGGATCGTTTCTACTCTACACATAAACACTCCCTGGAGACATGTCAACACGGTTCAGCCTAAAAAAACTAGGGTAAAAGTTCAGGTTCTGATATTCGATTTTACAACATTTGAGAGAGGCAAGAACGCCACAGAGAAGTAAAAATCTGCCTGCTTGCTCAGTCCTCTCCTGTTCTCTGTTTTGAGTGCTCAGGCAGGCAGGTCCTTAGAGCTGTGTGGAAAGGTGACTGATTCATACAGCAACAAGGCCAAATGATTCCTTCATGATTTTGCAGGAAAAGAAAATTCACATGGAGCAGGAGTCTTTAGTTAGAAGCTGCCCGTTTTTTTGACTGTCCGATAATGACATATTGAAAAAGAAATGGTTTTGCACACACATCAGCCTAGTACAAATATAATGGCCCAGCCCCAGGCCTGTTGGTGTCCATCTGGTGGGATCGCTGTCCTAATCAGACTGCCCTGGAATTCAGGTGCCTAAACTGGTACATACTATCGAATCTTCATCGCTGACATGGGTAATGGTTGCACAGCTACAAAGAGCTCTTCACATCTATGAAACAGCTTTGTCCAGCCTAATTAATATTGTGATATTAATTAATTAGGTAAGTTGATAGTATTTCCTGGGCCAATGGTTTCTGCTTTGTTCTGTTGGTATTGTGATGGTGCCATAAGTGACTTATCCAGGAGACAATCATTTGACTACTGTTCCAACCTCTGGAGACTAGGCTCACCAGGACATACTGGAGATGGGAGGGAAAGTTTCTGGCCCATTTCTTGCTTTCACTCTGCACTGTAGAACAGTTGTCACTGTAGATGCAATCACGTGAGGTCTTCATGAGAAGCCCTGAGCAATCATGTTGTTCCTCCTGCTCTTCAATCTTATGCTTCTGACGTCCTGAACAAAATCTGGCTTGTTGAGTTTGCTGGGATAATCTAGAGATAAAATATTTTGTGGGCAAGTGTTCAGGTTGAGCCTACTAGCTGCAAAGTGATTTTTAACACAAGTTTTCTCCAAAAGGCCACTATCCTAAAGGACTGACAGCAAATCATTGTTCTTGGTGACAAAACCAGTTATTCTGTGAAAAACATCACAGGATCCATTCTCTAACCTTGATGATCCTAGGGGATTTATATTCCTCTTCTCTTTACTGTACCCCTTTGGCTTTCCTTTCAGCTCTGGATTCTTCACAGCTGCTGCCAGCATGCGTTCAGTGAGACCTGACAGTCTGGCTCTTCCAGCCACTACCCTGTCCCTCGCTGGCTGCTCCCCTCCTGAATAAGTGTCTCCATCTGCTCCTGTGTGTACCAACAGTGCTGAAATGTGGGAGCAGCTAGAAGCAGCAGGCCTGTACATCTGAGGCCACAAGTAAGGCTGAAGGGATGGGCAACAAGCAGCCAAGAGAGGTGCTGCTACACTGGGAGAACAACAGCCCTCCACAGCCAGCAGAGCTGAGACATTGGCAGGGTCCGCTGTAACCAATACAAAGAAAACCCATTCCAGCCAAAGCTGGACTCTTGGCATATCTGTAACTGCTGAAAGACTTACACAATTTGAAACAAAAAAAGCATTTTTAAGGCCAGTGGGGAGGAAGAGGAGGAGGAGGCTTCTGCCTACATAAAATCTGTCATGCACTGAGTGCACTGACATTTATATTTTAGTGGCGTTGGTGATATAACTTTTCTTTTTGGAAACATGTGCATGTGCTATAACAAGAGAGAGTTATGGGAATGGATAACCAGCTGGAAAAATGTGGTCAAGGTTAGACTTTTCAGGTCCATTCATGCCTGTGAATTAATTTAACTTGCCATTTTATGATCTTAAGTTATGAAATGTTCATGCAAAGCATTAACAGCTAAAGCAATCCAAGAGGCGGTCTGTTGTGCCAAACTCTAGTCCCTAGACAGTAATTAGGCTGTCAGTTACAAAACATAGCATTTGTGGTATTTCCAAATGAAGCAACAGCCAGTGCCATGTGTCAAAACCAGGGATTGGTTCAGACAGGTAAGAATCTCTTTATTTGACAGTTGCCAGCTTAATTTATGAGCAAATTAAAACCTTATTCCATTGTGCCAGTGAACCCTGGTTTGAAATAAGAGCTTACTGAGACACTCTCAGTGCAAGCCAACAGATAAAAGAAAAATTTGCTAACACAGTAGAGATTTTTCTTTTGAATTTCAACACAGTGGCAGATTCTTATTAATCTCATTATCTGAGACCTCAAGGCATTCCTTTAACACATACATCGTAGAAGTTAAATATCACAACATCCTGAAGAGTTTAGTGAAGCTTGTTTTATTGCTATTGAAAGTGAGGCATGTGTTAAGTCCAGCACTTTTTAATAACCACCATGAATGTCATGTGACAAGATACATTTTCAGGTTTGAAAGATTAAATCAACAGTTCACTGGATTAGGGCCCGAAGTACACTTAGCTGTCAATGTGCCCTTATATTTTACTCCTCGGTTCAAGGTAACGCTTTACTTACATTTACCCACTGACAGCTCCCCAGAATCTGCCATCTGGGAGAGGCAGAACATTGAGATGCACTTAAATCACTGCACTCATAAACATTGTTTTACTAGGATAAACATAGATAAAGAAAACATTTAAGCTCAACTGTAGAAACAGTAACTGATGTTGACTTTGGGTGACATAAACAAAGACAGTGATATTTTACATTTAAATATGCCACTTGGGGCTCATGCAGCAGCTTGTTTGTGACCAAACTGTTCAGGCTGACAGAAGGAAAAGTATCTCACTACCTTGCAGCTAACCATTGCAACAGGTCTTTGACATTCTGGGTGCTGATGATGAAACCTTTGCATTTATGGGGTAAGAATTATTTACTGAAGACATGGATGCACAATTTTTAGCAGTGAACAAGCTGGTTCCTATAACAGGTAATGGGCAAGAAAAAACATGGTCCTTCCTAGGTGCAGAGAACTGCTGCCTTTTTCCTGGGAACATCCATGTAAGCCTGAATTTAATTTCAGGTAGCAGCAAAACTCACCTTGGGAAGGATTAACATTTAGTACTGAAAAAGGAAAGACTTATTAGAGATCAATATTATTTCTTTTCATGGTTTTATTAGAAGTTTTGCAATTTTTTTTTTCTTTCGAGATCAGTCTTGTGAGTATGCATATGGCATTCTCAGCTTTCATTTAAAGAAGTGAAGTAGACCTATACGTAACTAGAGCTCCTGCAGAGGGCTTGAATGTCTGAACAGAAAGGGTCTCCCTCAAAACATTAGAAAATGCTTTTCTTGAAATGTTTTTGAATACAGATAGCCAGTTCTCAGCCTCACAGCCCTATATACAGGTGCATGTCTGCTGTCCATATCAGCTTATAGATGCAGCCATGATTTTACCTGCTAAATAAACACCAAGGGCCTTTTCCAGTTTGATATACCCAGAAACCAGCATTAACACTTTGGCAGTTGTTGCCAGGACAACCACCCACCCACTGTAGCCATTTTAAAGGCTAACAGATACATCTCTTAAGTACCAGCAAGCTGTAAGACAATGTGAGCAATTTTACCGCCTTGCACAAGACCAGCACCAGTTGCTAGTGAGTTTTTATCTCTCAGAAAAGTTTATTTGGAGAAACAGTTGCTCAGACATTCAGACACTATATAGACATTGGGGAATTTATTTTCTTTCCTCAGCATGTCTTTTATTTTATGTATCAACCTATCTAGAGTCATGCTAACTTTATGCAGATATTTGGCAGGTACTTAGCAGTAGATTCTATAAAATCCCGGATAAATTGGGAAGGGTAAACACTGCAAAGGACAGAAAATACTCTTCAGATATTTACTGGCATTGAAAATACAACAATCGAAAAAAAAGACTTTAACTATGACATTTAAGCAGTCCCGGTGTCAGCACATAAAGGTGTTTTGCAGTGGTGAAATGCATTTATGGTCACACCACCATTTAGTGATAGAAAGTTGTATTGCCTTACTTTCCACAGAGCAGTAAAGTAAGCACAGAATTCTCAAATCTTTTACTAATATCTTAAGCCACCATTCTTCTGTTACAACTTGAAACATACAATGTAAACAATTCTAGGGACTGAGTTACTGCCAAATGAGGACAAAAGGAGAAATGTGTGGAAAGAGAGGAAGGGTGAGATACAGAAAAAAATTTTGAAAGAGACACAGATAGGACATTTGACGTGACTTTTCAATGCCATATGGTAGCAAGAAAAAATTTAATTACAAGCTGCAGGGTAACAAGTCATGGGGAAGAGAGGTTGTATAAACCTGTCCATATGGTTCTGGTGAGACCATACCTAAAAAATACATTAGGTTTTGAAAAACTTACTATAAGTCTGATTGTGCCAAACTGGAACGGATTCAGAGAACAGCAAAACTATTATTAAATGGCTGAATTTATGTGGAAAGATAAAACAGCTAAATATATACATAACTTGGCTACGGGATATCTAAAGGGAGACATTAATTGTCTGTTAGTACGGTATTCAAAGGCTTAAATGCCAAAGAGGCTGAAAAATCATATGAATTATTTAGTGAGATATTAAGAGGATGTAGTTAAGGCTAATGAAATGGAATAGTCTCAAGTGATAGTGTTTGAGAAAGGGCTGGCCCTCAACCGTGTAATATATGAATGCAGTCTTTAGTTTAAACTGCCACATTATCTGTCTGCAGGTTTATCGAGAGTACATACATGAGGCCACGGAGCAAAAAGGAAGGCAGTAGAGGCAATTTCACTCCAAAATGCATTTGTGGCTGATAACGTGCAGTTTATGCTCTGGGTGAACAAAAGGCATGATTTATGTATGTAAGCTCTTCAAATCCTTACAGAAACAAGGTGTTTGGTGTAAGGAATACAGCCTTTATCTATCAAAACCTAGAAGTTTCTGCGCTGCAATTTGCATGCAGGCTACACATTCATTGCAAACTCTGATATTAGCCTTTCCACTACTGGTTTGCATCTGCAGAAAGTACATATGCAGTACAACTGAATAAACTGTTTGGTGGATTTAAAAGAATGTACTTTCCTGCCTACTGGGCTTTCCAGCATGAGAAAGAAATCTCCAGAGGTTTTTCTTTTGTTTCCATGTGAGAAGGATGAAACTACACAAACACAGAGACCCCAAACTCATTTAACCTCCCCTCATTCACTGGCAAAGAATGTATAAAACTTTCGAGATCTTTGGTTCTGCTAAAAAAATAGACTTCATTCATTTCCGCTGTGCTGTTACGGTTTTTATCTATGGTGCTTTGTATGGAAGTTGCCAAAGAACATCTGTGTTGCTCATGAAAAACAAATGAAAATGTTTTCAATTTGTTTAGATCAGCACAAAAATGTATTTTCACGTGAAATAGTTTTTGTTCTAGCAGCTATGTGATGAAGAATTGTCTCACAAGCACAAGAGTCAGAACTGCTCCAGGCATTTTGCTGCCTTGGGTGAAATACCATCCCAAATACCCATTCAGTTCTTTATCATGTTTGACAAGTTAGTTTAAAACTGCTTTCTATTCACTCAGGATTTTGTGAAATAATTTGTCTCTTTTATTTTTGCTGTCCTTTCTGCTCTTATCCTATTGTCTTCAATCAGCTTTATGCTTCAACATGTCTCCTTCCTCTTACACTTATTTCCTTAGGATATTATCATAATTTTTGCCATGCATCCTCTCTTCATGCATTTTCTTCCTTTTCCTTCCTCCTTTTACTGGAGTCCTATATCTTCCGGTCCAAGCCATCCCAGTTGGCACACATGGTCACCTAATGAGCCCTGAGGCTCATGAATGCACTTACCCTTGAAGGAAGCGTACTCCTTAACTTGGCACTTTTAGGGGCTAGGATTTATGGGAGAATTAGAGTGATATGATGGTGAAGGTGTGGTGGGTTTGTGTTTCGTGGGGTTTTGGTAGTGGGGCAGGAGGCTATAGAGGTGGCTTCTGTAAGAGACTTCTAGAAGCTCCCCCAGCTCAAATTCGGACCCACCTCCGGCCAAGGCTGAACAATCAGCGCCTCTGTGAATAATTCTATTTAAGAGGGGAAATCCTGTTGGGCAAGGTACTTTGTTTGTGAGCCTTTAATTGGAGCAGAGGAGACAGACAACCATGTGGACACCCAGGTCAGTGAGGAAGAAGAGGGGGAGGTATGCTGGGGCAGAGATTCCCCTGCGGCCCATGGTGAGATGGCAGGCTGAGCCCCTGCAGCCCATGGAGGTCAAAGGTGAAGCAGAAGCTCACCTGCAGCCCATGGAGGACCCCAGGTCAAAGCAGGTGACTGTGCTCAAAGCAGGGCACGACTCCAAGGAAGCCTGTGCTGGAGCAGCCCGTTGCTGGGAGGACTGCAGCCCATGAGAGGGACCCCACGGTGGGGCAGGGGATGGCTACATGTGCCCCTCTACGTAAGGAGGAAGGAGCAGCAGAGACACCTTCTGAAGAATGGACTGTAACCCTCATTCTCTGTCCCCTGCACTGCTGGGATGGGAGGAGGCAGAGAAACCAGGATCAGTGCTGAGCCCAGGAAGAAAGGAAGGGCGGGGGAAGGTGTTTTCAAGACCTGGTTGTATTTCTTATTATCTTTCAAGTTGGAGATGCTTAAAGTAAATTGATGTTGTTTTCTCTAAGTTAAATCTGTCTTTTGCCCGTGATCATAATCGATGAGTGAGACCTCCCTGTCCTTTTTCTTGACTCTCGAGTCTTTTTGTTGTATTTTCTCCTCCTCCTCCCACCAAGGAGGGGGTAGGGGTGAGCAAGCGGCTGCATGATTGCTGGCTGAGTGGGCTCAAAGCACAACAGAAGGAAAGTGAAAGGATCTCTAAAGAGCAAGAAAAGGCATAGTTTCAGCTGCAAAACCTCCTCTATCCTGTTTTTTATTTAATTTTAATGATTCTTTATGTTTGTGTTTTATATCTGCAGTCTTTTATTCCTATCTTTGAAATGTTGTCTCTCCAAATCTGAAAGCAGAGAAGATCTTGCAACCAATCTGCTGGCACTGTGGCGGATAAGTACTCCTTCTCTGTCCTTCACTCATAAATAGGCAGGAAGTACTGTCCAGATAAGTTTCCTGACCTTATTGGTTCTGCAGGAACAGCTGAGACATGACTGATACAGATCCTTACCACACAAATGTCATCTTTCGGAACATCTTTAAAGTAGTTGCTGGCAGAAAAGCTCTGCCTGGTCCCAAAGGATTTCGGTTTAGCAAAAGCACTCAGGTTCATGATCTAGAAGATATGGGTGTGAGACAGGTATGACAGCACAGAGCATTATTTTGAGTCCTGCTTTAAACTTCAAGTCAAAGGCCTGGAACTCATGTGTGACCTGCAAACAGGACATCTTTCAAGCCCTTCCAAAAAGCTGCAGTTCCTGCAATTGCTGCAGAAGGGCAGGAAGCAAACAAACTTCACAAGGACTTCTGTCCTTTCCTGGGAAGTTTTCCTTGGTGAAACTTAGAAAGCTGAAGTAACCCTTTGTAATAGATCTCCACAGAGTTCAAATTCACACAGAAACTCAGAAACATTTCAAAGGACAGGAGGTATGATAAACTTATTCATGTATGCATATGCAACATATACACACATGCATATACATGTACAATATACACATATATGAGTATTCATTAAAAAAGTGTAGTCTGAAATGTAAGAAGATAAGACATCCAGTCAAGATTCTTCTCTTAATCCTCTGCCCTACTTGTTTCCAAACATAACTTCTCCCAGTATACTCTCTGCAGTTCTCAGCAAGCGTTTTTGGGAAGATGTCTTGTGTGAAAGTGAGTTCTTAAAATTGTCAGATGACAATATTCAGACTGTCTAGGGAAACTGTGAAACCTGATGCACGAGAAAGAGGACGCAAACTGATTATAGAGAAACTAGAAAAGTATCCAGGAGTTTGGGAGTGTAGGTATTGTTTCCAAGCACCATAGAAGCACTTAACCATGTTTTGGAAGGAATGTATTACTGAAGTTCAGTTGTTCCTTGTTTTAGTTTTAGAAAAATACTCAAGAAAAATTGAGGCCTCTCCAGGACACACTAATTTTTGGTTTTGCAGTTGCAGCTGTCCAGTGAGATTAAGGAACTTGGATCAGTTCCAGCCTTCATTTACACGTGTCGAAATAACAAAAATCTGTTTACTGTGTCACATGGTGTTGCCTTTAATGAAATGCATGATTTTGTGTCCTAACTAACTGTTGACATTGAGATGAGGCTAGAAATAATAGAGGAAGATAAGCATTGTTAAGTTTATTTCCTGTTTCTTATTTTATTAAACTAAGTTACAGTAAACTTCAAATATGAAAATGCATATATGACTTTCATTTCAGTACTAGACCTTGATCCTAAACACTGCTTCAGCTGAGCAGATTCCTGCAGCCTCAAGAAACACACAGAACTGACATTGCACACCGCAGCAGACAAGGACATAACCTTGTATCATTCCTAACAGCACAATAAATGCGAAATAGTTATTTGAAGCATTCAGAAGAAATAATTCAGCATAAACTATTAACATATTGAAAAGGAAGAGAATACACCAAGGGCACTGAGCCTGCTGACTTGGCCAATGCAAACAGGCTTTCCTCATGGGAATAACTGTTGTCCTCACTAGAGAAGAAGTACCCTGCAGCAGCTGAAGAATGCAAGAAACGTTCCAGAAATCATTGTCGTTAGCAGTGTTTGAAATGTATTTGAAAGGCTGTATTATAAAAAGTAAATAAATGTCCTAATTAAAACTTCGCCAGGCCTGAATCTTTGTCAAATCTATTATTAAAAAAACCTACTAATTAGAGGTCAGCTGTGGAAGGAACAGTTTCTTACTACTGTTCCCAAACATGTCTGCCACAAAACAAGGGATGTATGAAAGCTTTTACTGCCTACCAGCAGGTACCATCAACTGCTAAATTCTAGGCAGTGACATCACCAGGGAGTGTGACTTAGGTCAAAAGCTTGGCAGGAGGTGCTGGCAACTGTTAAATCAACAACAATCAAAACTGGAAAACCAACACGCTTGCTACCATCAAATTTAAAAGAGAACTTATTGTGCCTCAAACACAGCAGCAGGTTTAATGGAAAAGTAGACATGTTTATGGTTTCAGATTTACAACAAGACTTATAAACAACTTATTACTCAGAATCCAGTCTGCTGCCCTAGAAACTAAGAATGTTACTTTGTTGAGAAGAAGGATCTGTTGACACAAATGTCTTGCCTAAGTTTGCCATTGTGGTTAACCAAAATACATTTACTACTGAGAAGGTAAATAAAAGCAAACAAGATGCCTCTTATACCACAATACAGTAAATTTCAAATTGACCAAGGTTAATGCTATGGCATAAATATACCTATTGAATTTTTCTAGAAGCTATTTGCCCTGTTGGGTTTATCGTCTTACATGAGACCTACTGAATGGGAACGTGTTTTCGGTATTACATGTACTTAAAGACCTCATCAAAACTGTTCAAAGGAGCTGCCATGAATGCCACAGTTAACCACACTGCAAATAAAATGGGTCATGGTTTACTCTTACATTAACAAGAATAAATCAATCTTGTCCCATGTAGTACATGTACACAGAAAAGTTAACAGACAATAAAAATGAAAACACTAATGGAAATGATGCTGTATAAATGTAAGACCACTACACAAATTGTGCTTAAGTAAATAGTAGCTCTTAAATCTGCAGGAGAACTGAGAAACTGGGAAACCCAGATCTGGTCCCCGAGCTTTTGTTCAGGGCTGCAGGGTTTTAAACAGCTGCTGGGCTGCTTCTCCAGTACGTAATCAAATGTGTGCCCAGCGTCATCTTGTGCTAACAGAGAACCTCCAGTTCACAAAGAGGTTCACAATGTCCAGTCTTGGATTGCTCTGTTGCCATGGGATAGACTCCTTGTTTTTGTCTTCCTCCTACATGGAGGAGAAGGAAAACGAAACTAGGGAGAAGGAAACTATTGAAAAGAAAATAAGTCCATACAAAACCTCTTTCAATATACAGCCTTGAACAGGATCAGGTTGGTTTGTATACTGAGAAATCTTGAAAGCCAATTCCTTTTCATCTGACTTTCTTTTTCGCTAAATTCGTGCTTTGATATTCCTTTAATTCTGTTTTTTAAATTAAGCTTTAAGCCACTAAAGGTAATGTATAAGACCAGCCTCCAGTGACTTCTGAAAACATCTGTTATTAAGCCTTGCTCCAGAACATGCCTGTGTAAGTAGAGGTTGAACATTAAAATTAATTTGTTTTCTCAGTAGAAATTCTTTTGAAACAGTCTGAGATGACCCCCTCATGCACATCTGTAAGCAAGACTGAAGCCTCACATCAGAAGAGTTACAATTAATATGAAAAAACGAAAACAGCAGCTGTTGAAGGGCAAAAAAAAAAGGAAAAGGTCAAAGTATTAAGATCATGTGATTGCTCAGTAAGGCTGTAGTTTACACTGTGCCACAAATCAGCATGGGAAGGGCAAATTTTCCTCAGAGATCACAGATTCCTTCCGAGAAGATCCCTACAGCACAGCTGTAATTTGTGACAATGTGTGGCAAAACCACTCAACGGAATAATGCTGACAAGCAGCAGAAGTTTTCCACCCCCACAGAAAAAGCCCCAGGCTCTGATTTCTGCAGCTTCTACCTCCTTTTCCGGCTTTTTTTCTTTTTTGGTGGTCATGGTAGAGGAGGGGCAACATTTCCAGTCACTGTATATTTGACAATATTGTACAAAAACTTGTGAAACAGCATTTCTTACATTATATCCTGAGACAATCAGGGCTCAGGAGTTGATTAGACACATGGTTCATTTGTGGAAGATCAGCACTGCCCTGAGATGTCATTCTTCCATGACTCTAATGTTTAAATGAATCACTCCTGGTCCATACCGTAACAATATAACCAGATTCAGTTCTCATAGAAGTGCTCACACGACTGGGTCTTGTATGGGAGCTAAACAGCAGTGACTTCTGGAAAGACTCCAACTAGGAAGGAAATGGTTGGCTGACCATGCTTGAGTATCCTGATTTCCAGTTGTATGTCTCCATGCAGAAAAGCTTTCCATTTGGTTCACAGTTTCTCTGCCATTTTTTGTGAAAAACGAGCTAAGCTAGAAGGAGGGATATAGAGACAATATTTACAGTAGCTGAACCGTGGTTCCCTAGGGGGGTTTCCAAAGGACTGGTATCAGTCATGCTTTTGAACTCTATCCAGAATTACACAGGCTTTCCAACCTTCCAAAATTCTGCTGCCAAAACACCTTTATCAGCTTCTTCTCTGGCAGGTGAGGTACTCTCTAACTTGACTGAGTTTCTCAGCTGGTCAATGCCATTGTAAGGTCACTCTCAACAGTTTTTGAAAAGTGATGGTGATCTGGGGAGGTTGTCAAGAAAGAGAAGAAAGAAAATGTCACTCCTGTGTTCAAGAAGTGCAAGAAGGAGGATATGGAGAGCTACAGCCTCAATTTTCTGTGGGGCTGAGGTGTTTGTGTGGATGTTCAGGTATCATGATTTTGGTTAATAAGACCCATGATTTGCGGTTAGTATGGTTGGTTTGATGCCTTTATTAGTAATTTCCTGGAATTTAACTATGACATTGATAGGAAATGCAGTTGAGCAATTCTGCCTCTAAACTAAAAGTTTTGTTTTAAGGAAATAATTTACTATATATACTTATCATATAAGGAAAAAATTATGGTTTTGAAGAACTATGAAAAATACACTTACAAAAAGATTGCATCACTGATTCATTATTTAAAATGTTAACTAAAGGTTACTTTATTAACCTCTGGGAAATGTAATTTAAAACAGCTTTAGGACTGATTCACCAGAGGACAGTTTTTCCTTCCTAAGCCCTTTTCCAGGCTAAAATATCTGGAAAACTAACCCCATGAACACACTCCAGCCTGGTTTATAAGAACACACACTTGATTCAAGCTGCACTGAAAACATCTTGGTTTTCAGTGAGATCAGCAGATGTCGGCAGGGGTCCCTGGTCTACCTGCTCTAGATACTAAAATAATGTATTTTTAACCTAGCAGCTGGCTTGGTTTTGAGACACTTAAGAAAAACTACCTATCTTTATTGGGCTAACATCTTTCCATGTAGAGGCATTCTGTCATCTAAGATCTCTGGGACTGTTGAGTGCCTTCTCCTGGGGCAGATGTCCAGGGATGACATGCTTTCAGCTGTGGCACTTTGGGGTATTTTTGTTCCCGATTGATGACCCCCATGTCAGATGCACCTGCTTAGTAGATCTTGTTGATAAACATGAACGAAATCTGCCGAAAAGCAAACAGGTAGAGCAATACACATTTCATATCTGATATGTGAGTCTTCATTACTCAAGTTCACAGTTATTTTGCATTGTACAGAGCAGTTGCAGCACACACAGTCATTCTGGCTGTCAGTGTTAAGGTTCTTCGTTGATTCTGAGCGTTTTTCAATTTGTTAATTTTTAATTCTTTCAATTTTTTTTTAAAGCTTACATTATGTCTAAGGACAATTTCTCTAGCAAGAACTTGCAGATAAATACGACGCAAAATACTGAATTTAGAAACAATGTAAGCTCTCTAGCCTCATAACACCTACACCAGCTGATTCACTGAACTGTTCTACAGGACTTAACAGGATCTCTCATGTAGTGCTGTTCCTTCAGAAACAGTTTAATATTCAGTCCAACCTAGCTTCTTTTGACCATACTGGTGATTGTGATCATTGTTACAAAAAGGTTAGGGCATGGATTTTTTTAAATGTTGAGCCTGGAAATCCATCACCCTAAGGACATTTTCATCTCTAAAAGGTTACTTAATATTGTGCATGCTCTCCACAAAGGGCCATTATATAATTGTCCTTTCAAAATGATTGTACAGTGCGTATTTCTAGTACACAAATTGATACAGGGCACATGTTCCAGCAAAAGATGCCTTTAGTATACTGGTTAATCTACCTCCTACTTACAGAGGGAGCAGAACAAGTTTCAGGGAGAAAGATTAATTATTCATAGAGGTAGTAGACTGCAAAAACAAGATTGGCTGGAATGACAAGCGTATTCTGTAAGAAGAGCCTGAAACTCTAAATACCAGATGGTTAGGAGGGTACCAGCCAGTCAGGAGGGTACGAGCCAGCCAGACGCTACAGGGAGAGGCCTTTCATAGAAAAAAACCTTGTAGATCAACTATAGATTTTCTTCCATTTCTTCCCATCTGTCTTTAAAAAGTATTTTTAGCTATGCTGGCTATTTTGAACACAATGGGTAATGCTTGGATTTACATTTTGTCTTGATTTTGCTTGAGGTAAAAATGATTTAAAGTAGCTAGAGAACAAAAAGTGTGGAGTAAATCTATAAACAAAGAGTCAGGGGCATGTTAATGAGTGTCCTAGTTTGCCTGCATGTTCTAGGGCTAACATTTGTACTTCAATAGGTAAGATGAAAAGCTAGTGAGACAGGGCAGGAAAGGTGGCGGGAGCTGAAGTGTCTTCCAGCAATTGCTGGTGACACTCAAGGCATGTTAAGGGGCCCCGGCAGAGTGTCCTAGTTGACAGCTTAAAATCTGTTTTCTCTGTTGTAAAAATGAGAAATCCAAATTAATATTATTCCATCAATAGAAAAATCAGATTTTTTTTTAATAAGAGGGACTCTACCCAGCCACAGAATGAACATGACTCAGATTAACCAAGGTACCACCCCTTAAAATAAATCTGTACCTAGTCTGAAGAACTTCCTTTTCAGCCTGAGTCAGAGCAAATAATTTTCAAGCCATGACAGCATTACTGTTTCATAGCCATGAAGCCCATTAACTCATTTACCAGCCTCCATTTTCTGCTACTTATTAACGTTCACAAAACTCATTAACATTCTTTTTCGTAAATGACATCTTTTCTTCTTTTTTCCCATAAAACTGGTCTTTGCTGTGAAGAGTTATCTATGAAGTTACTAAGGAGAAGGTGCTTGCACCATTAACTACTTCATATCTGTGGTCTGAACACTGCAGGAGCTTCCAGCTTGTTTCTTGGTATAATTAGAATTAGGTTAATATGGATGACTGGCAAAACGATTCCTTGACTTTAGGACTGTTCTCCTTTTTATTTTGAAATTAGCCAAGTATTCCTACATTAAACATTTGCAACAAAATCTGGCTTTCTTTCATTATTTTAAAAGGGAGACAGTAAAAGTTATTCAAAGATGGCATGTCGGAGTCAAGACTGGTTCAATTTTCACATTACTTTTTATTGATTCAAGACGTGCATTTCTAGCACAGAGAGATAAGAACACCATGAATAAAATCAAATACATTAATCAAGATACAAATGCTCAGATCGGTTCAAGAAGCCTCCCATGGAGGCTAAATGGGTGCCTGTATTCAATACTACTCTCCTGCTTTACCGGTAGATGTCTCTTCAGCTTCTCACTCTATCTTGCCTCTGATAAAAAAATCTGTGTTTGAATACTATGCTGTAAAAGGATACCTAACATGTTTCATTGCACCTGCTAATCTATGTCTATGTCCAAGGGATTCTGAAAGAAATTAAAATAATCTCGTTTGTCTAGATTATTCTAAAATGTGAAACAAGATATTTTTTAATAGTCAAACTACCAGAAATTAAATCAACATTAATTAGAGCATCTTCATCTTGCACAGCTACACGTTATTTATGAACTAATGTAATAGATTAAATGCTAATTCAGCAGAAGCACGTCACAATACAACAGTTGATACAAGGAAAATCCTAGTTGACACAAAAGAAGAAAAAGCCTACCATAAGAGTGGCTATTGCAGAGTATTTTTACATCCAAAGGAAGAAAGAAAGGCAGAAATATCACCAGAATCAAATATCTTTCCCTCTAAATGATAATTATACTCAAAAAAATTGCCTGAGAGAAAAGAGGCTACTAACAAGTAACAGGAATTACTTGAGACATGCAATTCACACATATACATGACAGTCTGTCAAATACACATAATTGAGACTTTTTTCTACTGCTGATAAAGTTAATCTTATTAGCACCTGATAGGGTCCACCAGTCCTGCATCCAGAGATTGTGCCAGTACTGGAGTGCCATCCCATGCCTACCTTTCTTCTCAGTCCACAATCTAATCAAAGAGTTATAGGACAATAGTACAGAATGGAATGAATTTTGCAAGCAAAGATACACATGGACTGCACATCTTAAGAACTCTAAATATAGCAGATATCTCCTTTTTTCTTCAGATGGCACATGCTCTATCAAACTTCCTGCGGTTTCAAGCAAGACACACAGAATTACCTTGTGACTGGTGTCAATGCTGTTGAAGAACTGGGATGTCAACACAGTCATAGTTGTGCTTCCTAAAGGTGTGAATGACAATCATCCATCACTGTCAGAGATGCAGGTATGTCATAGGAAGGATGCAAACTGAAGGGAATGTGACCTTGTCTGAGTTGTTTTATTTCTGTCATTCCTCACATGACAGAGACTGACAATATTGGAGACCATCTCAGAGGAAAGGGAAGGGAGGGAAGAGCAAAGAGCCCTCCCTCAGTAGGGAGGCAGGGGGCAGGGAAGTCTAGGATTACTAGGGATGATGAACATAAACAAAAGAGGAGTAGGCAAAGATAAGTAGAAAAATAAGTAGAAAAAGGGAGTACTACAGGACCAAATACATTGCTCTGTTTCCTCATTCTATGGGATTAGGAAGGTGTCTGAGAGTGAATGGGAGTTCAGCTTTTCCCTGAAGTAGAATACTTGCCAGCTTGTGGGAATTGAATGTCACTGATCTCAGGGTATTAGCTAATGCTGAAGAGATTCATCAGAAAGGATGCTCAAATTGCCCCCGATTGAAAAGTTTGCGTCAGCTTAGGTAATTTGCTAGAATATGGAAGGTAGACCCAGAACTTTGTACATGTAAATATGTATATACAGAGGTGAATTATGGACCGAATTTCTCATCTTATTGATAAAAAAAAAGTAAGGGAAAAAAGCAAAGAGGACAGAAAGTAAAAAAAAAAAAAAGTCATGACAGTAAATAACCTGTGGCTTGGAGAAGAATACGGATTTAGTGAATGCTCTGTTTGGTAGCGAGCTGAGAATAACGTAGCGTGTGCTGTGACCATTGTGATCTTTTGCTAAAGTCAGTGAGGGCATGACCCACACTTTCAAAGTTCAGTGCCATCATGGGAAACGAGTCTGGTCTCTAGCACAGCCTGATGTCTGAAATGACACACCAATTGTTGCTCCATGTGATCACTATGAGTAGCTCTAGGACACCTCCAAAAATGTAGTTAATCTAAACTAGAATAATAAGAGCTTCAACTCTCAATTAATTTCAGAATAGATATGCAAATGACTAAAAAATAGACCTTCAGTTAATTCCAGGAAGAACTCCCTCACTTCTCCATGTCATGCTGCAAATGACTAGAACAGACCACCACAGAAATAATCCAGGGAATTTCTCCATTGAAGCTTTGTTTTCGAAGACAGTACATGAACATTTAAAAAAATTGGCTTCAAATCATGAAAGAATTAAGTGTAGAAATTAATGCTTCCTGGCATAACACTTTAATGGAACACACTCATCGTTTATAGAGCAACTGACCCACATGTACTGGATATGTGAAAACACAGTATTTTCTCATAAATTAACTCTTCCCTGTTTGAACTAAGTCTTTGCCCTGAATTGCTTTACCAAATTGTCACTTCTTTTTTTCTTCCAAGTACTTAAGAAAATCAAAGCTGCAGGCTGTTTTGTAATCTCCTGCTGAAAGACAGCTGCATAAAGGAGGATTTCAATTTTAAACATCCAAAGAACAAATTCATACAATTTCACTTAAGGTAGCCTTCAAGGAACATTCATATTAAACTCCTTCCTTCCATTGATTATCAAAAGAGGAGTCTGGACTGTTAACTGGGATGGCCCTGTTAGTATACTGTCACTTGTGTGAGGTTCACATCCCCTCCAACACAGTTGCTCATGTTCAGGTTTCCTCTGTAAACAAACTGTAAACAAAAGAAAAGAAGAAAGAAATAGGCACTTAAGTCAAAGAGAGTCAAATAACAGAAAGTTGTTTATAAACACAACATATTAAAGAACTGTTAGAAATAGGCTATACAGACATGGTTAAATATGCTAGATTTCAGCATGTAATAACTAAGGAATTCAACAAGGTACAAAAAACAATGAAGCTTAGCCTCTGAGAAAAAAGATTTGGCATGGTACAGGAAAGAGGCAAGTTGCCAGTTACTGGACATTATATATTGTTTCATGTTAGAAAACAGACCCTTACATTTAATTTCGTATTAGTTCTGACTAATATGAAATTCAGCTCAGTAAGAATCAATACAAACTCTTTGTTCAAATGAAAATCAAACCTATGAGTACATTCCTTAAAGGAATACGTCCATTCACCTTTCTTTTCAAATATCAAGTCAGCTCCATCACCAGCTTTTAGAGCCCTTTATCAGTGTGCTTCTCCTGCCTCCTGCTTAACAACCTCTTCAAAGATTTACTTCCCAAATATACAACCCTCATCATCTCTGTGCACTCGTTACCTACCCTTTCTTCCTCTTTACTTGATTTGCAGCCTTGTTTTCTGATTACTCAAAAACTCACACGTCACATGCTTTGTAACTTCTCCCAATACAATACTCCCACATCACTCTAGTTTGAAATCATAAGTAAACACCTGTGTAATCCCACTGAAGCTGACTTCCATCCTAGAGCTAATTTTAAAGAATGGCCTCTCCGAGTCCACCTCAGTAACCAGTGGCTTCAAGACAGGAAAAGTAACCTGCTGAAGATAAGCTGTAATGTGTACAGGGGTTAACCCATGACATTTCCATCCAAAGCAGAAAGAGTTCGACCAACTATGATAAGGTGAACACTTCTAGAGGAGAAACAGTAATTTAGCCTTGAAAAAAAACTCGCACAGATTGAACAAAAACGGAGACATGACAAAAATGAAGAGAAACACGTAAATGTATATCTGTCTGAAGACTGTGGCAAGGAGATTTGATTTTTTGTATTTGGAGAAAAACAACTGAAGAGAAGCATTTACATTATGCTTATCTGGCTAATTAACTTACGGGGAATAACGGTGATTTAGAACAGTTCTCTTGAATGCCTATCATTATGTAACTTGTAAGAGCAGGGTACAGAGCAGGACAGCAATGAAAGTACAAATGTGAGAGACGTAGAATTTGTGCATGCAACTGACAGGTTGTAATCAGTGGCAGCCAAACAAACACAAAGATCTAAAGGAACTAAGCAGCTCTGAAGGGTAAAGGCATTAATCTTTCATTTCATTAATTTAAATATTCATAGGGCTCCTAATTACATAGGTACCTAAAAACTCTGTATGGACAATGCATTTAGAAAGATTTTCATGGCACTTCTTTCTATCCTCACTAAAAACTTCAGAGAGAAAAAGTAATGAGAAGAATTCTAGGGAATGTCCTGTAAGAAAAAGAAACCCAGCTTATCACTGTCAGTTCAAGAGTTCCCTCACTGACACTGCTTGACAACAAAACAGGGGAAAAGAAATCATGATTTGCTTCTGTTTTATCACAATCATGCTTTAATGAACAAACCATCATGCTGCTCCTGTCACTACTGAAAAATCTAAGGTACTCAAGGAGATTTTCCTTCTCACAGCACTGTGTAGTCCATTTTCCCAGTAGATGAATATTGTAGTATGTTCTCTCCTTGTCTTCTTTCTGCATCTTGTTCAAATTTCCCCCCCTTGGTCTCTCTTGCATCCCCACCAATATTACTACCACGTGTACAACCTTCTCACACAAGGGTTTGTTTTTTTTTTGGCCCTCCATACTAAGTACAAAAATGTAAAACCTTCAGTTCTGGGTATGTTACCAAAGGAAACAGTTTTACTTAAAATCTTGTTTTTGCCAAAATATTTTCAAAGTATCTGGAGAAGAGACAAACCACAGTGGCTCTCAGTTGTATTTCCTTTTACTATTTCACCAGGTACTCCCAGCACAGCATTAAGTAATTGGATAGTCTTTCAGGAAAAAAAAAAAAAAAAAAAAAAAAAGCTGCACGAGGCAGTTTGTAGGTTTAAGAATTATCCTTCTGGGGCCTGTGGGGATGAATGCAGGGCACACAGTTGCCAAACTTGAAATCCTTGCTTGTGTTAGTTGTTCCTGAAGATGGGAATCAAATATGACAGTTTGTACTAAATACACTGATTGTGTTCAGCCTTTGTAATGCTGTTTCAAATCTGTTCAACTTTTGAAAATTATGAATCAGAGATGGAAATTATCTGTGATTTTCCTTGATTTGGGTATTTGATCCTGCCTCTATTTCAGATCAGCCTTTTGCTATAATGTAGATATGAATTACAAATTTGGGGTATACACTACTCACAGAGCATTAGTAGTGCAATGGGAAAAAAAATATTTCTAATGCAGCTAGGTTTGTTGAATTAATCATATCATCGTTATATGCTATAACTGTTACAATTCTATTTTACATGCCATCTAACTAAATCTTGTTATCCCAGACTTCAGCTTATACTAAAAACACAGCTGCAAATCTTCTCAGTATAAGCCAAACACATACTCCTTGTGTACTGGGGGTCTTCCCACAGGCCACCTGTAGTCTATTATTTTGAAATTTTACTTAATTCTTCTCAAGCTATTTGTGGTCTTGCCGACATCTCCAGAAGACTTATTCCACACCCCTCTTCAGGAGCATTAAGATCTTGAGAACACAGGCACTTCACTCTGGCACTAAGGATTCTGTGTGCTTCTCTTGACAGTTGCTGAATTCTCTCCCACTAAAACTGGAAAAAATATTTTAAAGCTGAAATAGGAAAAGTGTTTCTGTCCTGTGCCTTCATTATCCTCATAGAAGTTTGACATGAATGAATTCTCATGATCAGTCTTCATTTATTTGCAGGATCATAATTTCAGGGGGAAGAGGAGTATCAGACATTGTCTGGTGAAGAGCACATGAGAGATTGGCTGAGGCAGCAACAGAATAAACTCAAATATCACAGCCCACAAGATACAGAGTTTATGATTAGCCCCAGAAGGATGTCCGTTGTATGCAGTGCGTGCATCTAGGGGTTTGTTGGATAGACCTTTCAGTGAGTCAACTGTTCCCTTATATCTTTGAGGGGTCAGTGTTAGCAGATGGACTCTGTCTAACGGGTTTGTAAAGAGGAGTTGACAGTTCCCTGGAGTACACATTGCTGCTATTCAGTATATGGACCCTACTGCAATAATGTCTTACAGCCCTTAATATGCCTTCTCAGAGATCATTCATCTGAAAATGTGCATACATAAACAACATATATACAGCTGGAACAATGTCCAAAACACAGAACCTTTCACCTCAAGCTGGGATTCTCTCATCCCCCGGTGCTACAACAAACACCCCTTTCCAAAAAGGGTTAGGAAGGATTGCATACTCTGCAGTTTGAGTTGAAAGTCAATATATTTACACTTGGTGGGATGAAAACCAATACGATTTTGTTCCATTGCTGTGCTGATTTGGCTGGGATAGAGTTAATTTTCTTCATAGTAGCTGGTAGGGGGCTATGGTTTGGATTTGTGCTGGGAGCAGTGTTGATAACACAGGGATGTTCTCGTTATTGCTGAGAAGCGCTTACACAGAGCCAAGGACTTTTTTGCTCCTCACACCACCCCACCCATGAGTAGGAGTGGGAGGGGACACACAGCCAGGACAGCTGACCCCAGCTGACCAAAGGGATATTCCATACCGTATGACTTCATGCTCAGCAATAAAAGCTGTGGGAAGAAGAACGAAGACGGGAACATTCGGAGTGATGGCGTTTGTCTGCCCAAGTAACCATTACATCTGATGGAGCCCTGCTGTCCTGGAGATGGCTGAACACCTGCCTGCTGATGGGAAGTGGTGAATGAGTTCTGGTTTTGCTTTGCTTGTGTGTGCAGCTTTTGCTTTTCCTGTTAAACTGTCTTTATCTCAATCCATGAGTTTCACAGTTTTACCCTTCTGATTCTCTCCCCTGTCCCTCCGGGGGGGGGGGGGGAATGAGCAAGCGGCTGTGAGCTGCTTTTTTGCTGGCTGGGGTTAAACCATGACAATTGGCCTGAGAGGGAAAACCAAAAAGTGCATCAGAGAGGAAATTATTCTCCACTACAAATACTGTATGGCCATGCACTGCTGATATCCTGATATGTCACAATATTTTATTGCTTCATTCAGGTTTTTAAAGTCAGATTTAGTTGCGTCACTGAAGCAACCCATGCTCTGAAAATGCACTTTGGATCTACATATGCAATAGGAAGACTAAATCCATCATAATTTTTCATTCTCAAATCCTCATTCCTGGGATCATATGACAGAATATTCCACTTCAAGCTACCTTTTCTTGCTACTGTGCTTACAACATAGGTGAATTAGCCCATCTTGGAGAAAATGTGGCATATGGCAAAATGTCACAAGGACTTGTAAGTAGGATTGTTAAATCAGAGGAAGATTTTTCATTTGCTATTCCAGAAAGTATAAATCCTCTGTTCATTCTGATCTCCAAACTGAAGATAAAATCTTTCTGCCCATAACTACTTGAAGGAGTTACAGAGACAAGAGAGCAGAGCAGTGGCAGATTACAGAACAAAGCTGTCAGCCACAAGATAAGGCTTGAGATGTTCAGACTGGACATTATAAAAACTTTTTCACTAGGAGGGCATTACAGTACTGCAACAAGTTACTCAAAGAGGAGGTGGAATCTCCATCCTGGGAGGTTTTCAACACTTCACCATGCAAAACAAATGCTGATTTGAACTACTATTGGGAATAGTCCTGCTCCAAATGAGATAGTGGACTGGATGCCCTCCACAGTTTCTTCCAGCCAACATTTCTATGATTTTATCGTAAATGACAGATGCAACAAATGCTAAAAACAACAAGAAAGGACAGCAGAACAAAAATCAAGTCAATCCAGCTTTGCAGGAAAGATTGTAGGATGAAAGAGTACCTATGAATATCTGTGTTCTTATTCTGCTTCAACAGCAGTGAACATAAGCGACAGCTGATAAGGACTGTCCAGGAGCATCCGTAGAAAAGGGGCATTTGGAAGCATCCTCCATCCATCTGCCCTCTAATGCCCTCCCACAGTCCTCAGAATTTATTGCAGGGACACCAATAAAGGTGGTAAAAGAGGATTGCTCTGCCAAAGCACAGTAAGTCAGGCACATCACCTTGTTAGCTTTGATGTGAAGTCCATATTGGATGATAACTGTTGATGGCAGCAGAAGTGGAAAAGCATGTTCACTTTTATATAGATCTGGCTGTGCTGCAATCCCTTCTGAGATGTTTGGCAAATGCCTACAATGAATGGTGTCTTACGGTTTGAATTGCGCTTTGTCTTTCTGTAGGAAAAGCAGGCTCATAATGCAGGCTTAATAATCCCCGTAACAATTCAATTTCCTGTGTTTTGCCCACTCACAGAGGCACTTTCTTTTCCCAAGGATGAAAAAGCCTCTATTTCTTTAAAAGTATTTATTTAAAAATATTCCAGCTGCTGCCTTTGTATTGGCTGCTAAGTTTAAGGAGAAAGATTTCACTCAATATCATCCTGCAGTCAGACTCCAAAATGAAATAAAAGTATTTATTTTTGAACATTGTTGTTTTTATTGAAGGCTCCCCAACTTATAATTGGTCCCAAGTTGTTTCTTAATTTCTCCATATTTGTTCTTACTCTGTTTTATTATCATGAGGACAGGAAATATGAGTCAGTAACCTTAAGATCATCCATTTCACTCACTTATGGGGGATTGAAGACCAAGGTAAACAAAAAGTGTCAAATATTTCAAATAAACTGAAAATACCTCTACCATTTACCACCCACAGCTGAGTTCACATTTGCAGCAGAACCATAGCTGGTCTAAAACATGTTTAAAGAATTAGGCATAGTAGCCCCACAGAAAGGAATGTTTAGGCTCTCAACAGTTACTCCTGAAAAGGAATATATTATGAGGTGCTCTTTTAAATGGAGCATTTAATATGTCTAGATATATTTTATATATTCTTTGATGCATAAATAAGGCATTCATATTTGCCTTGGACTGCTGAAAATGTGACCAGTCCCTGTATTTTCTTGATCAAAAAATATCACTGTTTTAACTTTTTGTTTTCCTGACATTATCTTCTTGTTTTCAGCTGAATTATAAATAACCACTGTTATAGAAAGTCCATTCTTTCATTATTTCCTGTTAGACAGAAAGCACTATTTGCTGGACTTCTCTAGTACTCATCTGTTCTCCAGAGACTTTCAGATTTGTATTTAAGGTCAGAGGTTCAGAGCATTTAGATAAGTTTATATGTATTTGCCTAGACCCACCTCAGCACAGCTAATGGGCCCCAGTCATCCAGAGTAGCATGCCTACCTGGAAATAGCGCTGAAAAAATCTTCCACCAGGAAAAGCGACAAGTCTTAAGCCAAAACTTAGTTGTGACTGATAGACGTCTAATTTATTCACTTACCAGTTACCCTAATATTGAAGTGCCTTAATTAAGTGAAGTCTTTAATGGCAGAGTATGGAAAAAACACTGTGCTGTGAATTACAGACTTAATAAGAGCATTCACAGAAACTAGTACATAGAAGAAGAGGACATCCACATTAGCAAACAGGAGAAATGATAGAGAAAGATGTCTTAATAGCCACTTTGCTTCTAGATTTAGGCACTGTCTGCAACATCACACCGGGCGTTTGTATGAGGATGTGTGTAACATTCTCAAATCCATCCTTGACTTAACTTTTCCATTTGGTGTGGGAGCCTGGTTACTCTATTCTTTTAAAATATGGGGAGAGATCCTGGTGGTGCCACATTTTTTTTTTATAATAGCCTAGTGGTGAGAGCATTTGTGCAAAAGTGGGAGTCCTAGGCTCAGTGGTACACTATGTATCCTGAAAATGTCCATAACTAACTTACGGCTATTGTCTACATTCCCTGGAATTATTAATGCATTTATAAGAAAATTAATTTGCATTTTGGCAAATAGTGGCACCACAAATTCTGGTTTTCGTGGGAAATTTGCAGTTCATCCAGAGCATTGCTGAACCATTCCTGAATGAGTGTTTTGACATAAATGTTTACTGTACAAAAGTTGGTGGAACCAACTTCATCAGTTGCGTGTTTTCAGTTAAGTCGGCTGGAGTTGCAATGGGTGAGATGTAAGTGTGCAGAAGCTATGCTCTTAGCCTAGCCCTGTGATTAAGTCAGTCATAAAACTTGCACATGGGATAGTCTACTTTGGGAAAATCAGGTGTGCACACACTGCTGAGTGTCATTTAGGCGACACTAATCAAAAACACCTCAAGGTATGTGAAGCAGTAATATTCTAGATGATTAAGTAGCTCCACTGGTGGTAAATAGGTTCCTGTGATCCTTCTGTTTGATTAAGGACCTAGGAATTGTAGATTGCTCATTCAGTTTAGAGAGACGAGCTAGACTCCTAAATGCTTTTTCAGATCTATCTTTTAGGTGTCCGAAAGCAATTCCCTCTCCCTCAAACTGATGGAATTTTTAGTCGTTCACAACTTTTAAAAATATTATCTCACCTTTCATGTCTGATATGAAGAAATATGAATCTTAGGTAACCACATACCTTTCTAAAACAGAGTTATGCAAGCTTACCTGGGATAGCTTGACTTTCTTTGTTCATGACGGTCTCACACTCTGAGAAGAACAATCTGTACCATTGGGTAGTTTTCAGCTTTTTAACATGTTCCATAATTTTTCCTGTTGACACAAACAAAATTATCCAAATTTAAAGCTCTTTAAATAAAATTGTCTCAGGATCATTCTGCTGATTAGGTGGAGACAATGCGCAGAGGTATTTGGCCCATCTTTACATCTTAAGCCCTATATTTCATATGTAAGGGAATTCTGTCAACTTAAGGCAAGAATTCTTTGTCATAGGTTGTCTGCTGCATCATTATACTTTTCTTTGTTATGGCAGAGACTGATTTGTATCATGTTCTTGTGATGCTCAGCAAGCCCAGGAATTCAGCCAAGCCTCTTACTACAGATTTGACTACACAAATGAGTACATTTGGGAAGACAGAAGTGTTACTAAACTGAATTATGTTATGCCTTCATTTTTCCGCTTCAGAGCAGCAGGATACAGAATGAATTAATTCAGGTTTGGGGCCTTTGTGTTAAGGCAATGAGTTAAACATGAATATGGTACCGTCTGGGAGGCGATTTCTAGCAAATTTCAAAGAAATTCATTAATCTTAAAGTAGTCATAGTTTTCTCTTAGTCTATCTGTCCAAAAAACTCTGTTAGTCAGATTGTCTCTTGATCTTTAACACAATTTTATACATTTATGCTTAGTTTGGCTCAGAATCGCATATAAGGCTTATGCAAAGAGGTGGCTTCTCTAATTACTACCCCTTCAAATGCAATCTGATCTAAAGGTCAAACTAAGTTCTTTCTTGTGACTCATCAAGAATAATAATGTTTCTGCAAGCCAAATTCTGGTCTTAAATGCATGGCCTTACATTCACCTGTGCAAATAACTAAATGTAGAATTTGATTTCCAAGGAGATCACTTAGGAAACTGCATTGCCATCCACAGCGTTCTGCAAAGGTTCTGTAAGGTCCACGTCTCCTCAATCTATGTTTTGCTAAATAATTACTCTTATTTTCTCTATAAGAGAGGACCCCCCCCACAACTTTTGTTCTAAAGCATCCAGAGGATTCCCTCTCATGTAGTTCTTTCTAAACCTCTCCACACTGTAGCCACAGACCAGAATTGAGCATTTCTTGTAATACAAATTGCATTGCCCAAATTTCTGGGTGTTTTGATATGATGTTTCAGTTCAGATCCATTTATAAATACCTGGAAGATGAAAAATGTCAACTGCAGTTGTCCTAAATAATATTTTCATTTTGTTAAACTTTTCCCTTTAAGACTTAGAAATAAATATGTGTAAGTTTCTTGTTTTACCAGTTAAAAACTTGCAATTTATAGTAGTACTTTTGAAAACGGTAACTATTAAAGGAAACCACATAAAATGAACAATATTTTAAACAGAAAAATTATTAAACTAACTAGTTAAAGTGTCAGCACAAAAAATGAGTAGCAGTAGCAATGACTCTACTGGGAATGCGGAGTAAGTTTAAGCAGATCAGGTTGGCAGGTGTGAAAATAAAGCAAATTATTTGGAACAAGAAATATGTTTGAACAAAGAGAAAATAATTTATGATGAGTAACTAATGCAGAGAGAAAAACAAAGAAAACCATTCAGTCGCGAGTCTGGAGGAAAGGTGATCCACCCATAAGCTTTTCTAACTTCTCTATCAGCAACACTAGTTTAATAAAACTTTTTACGGTTTCCTCTAAGTCCTTCCTTTTATTTAAAAAACAAACCAAACCAAAACAAAACAAAACAAAAAGAAGACATTTGTAGCAAATACTTTCACAGAAATGAATATTTTAAGATATTTTGTGAACACAATAAAACCCTGTACTTGCCTGATGTTTTGGGGAGGTTTTTCCAGTCAAAATGTCACAGAACATTTGTTCCCAATTTCATGAGTTTCCTCCTCAGTTTTGTGGTCTGCATTGCTTTAAAAGAAGCATCTATTGCAATGCTTGAGACCCCACTATTCAAGATCTAAGACTTGATCTATGAAGTTGTTACTGAAATTAGAACCAAAAGCTTGAACTGGCCTCGCAACTGAATGAGGAACCAGCTGTCAGCTTGAGCGCAGTACAGAAGAGTGTTTCACATAGCAGCCTAAGTCACAGGTCATAAACCATATCATATATTAACCTGGAAGTCCAGATTGTCGTTTGATGCACACTGGAATGAGTGTGGCAAACATATGGGCTGCTGTGTCCAGGCCTGCACTCTGAATGAAGTTTCCTAGCAGGTCAGAAAGTAAGTTAGTCATTCAGTCTTGTTGAAAGAGTATTGCAAAGTTTTTGCACTGTTGTGTGTTGAATGCCTACAGGCATATGTGGAAACAACATCATGGACAATTCTTTGATGTATTTCTTCCTTCCCAGACATCACTTTCATCTTGCTTGTTTCAGCCTGAGTCAGTTGGTTGTCATCTGAAAGGTTATTTCCTGACCTATGCTGATGCATTAGACATAATGGCAGCTGCAGGAACAAAGAACAAGATAAATAGTTTCATGTTATCATTTTATTGTTGCTAATTGTTGCATAGCTAAAGACTATGGTGTTTCTCTCTCCCCTTCTCCCAGATGTCTCACGTAGATTTTGAAAAAGAAGAAAAAAAACCCCAAGTTCAGCACTGATCTCTGCAAGATGTTCACAGAGAAAGAGCAGTTTCACATTGCTACTAGGAAGAAATCTAGTGGACCATACCTGTGTATTCCTGCTACATGACAAAGATGCTGGTGGTAGTGCTAGTGTGCTTTGCTGTGTCAAGGCTACAGCAAAGTCCAATAGTTTGATCAGGAGTATTTCATGTGCGCTTATGGCCTGGTGGAAGATTTTAGATAGCCTTGGCCCTCTGTCCTAGTTCAAACTCTGCTTATAAGCCTTTTGCAATGTCAGCTAATGTCACCTGTTGTTTGATCTTGATGGTTATTTTTTTCTTAGTTATTTTGCCCAAAAATAGAGGCTGGAGAATACTCTGCCTACCTGTAAGACAGAAGATGAAAGCCTAGCCTATAAACTCACCGATTGTGTTGTCAGTGCCATTCTCTAACCTAAATCATAAGTCAGTGATTGCAGCTGATGTTCAGTAAGCAATGAAAAGTTTCTTTTTTCCTTCTTTTTCTCTCTTATTAGCAATAGAATTTTCCCTTCCTTTCCTTTCCCAAGCTTGGTCCAATTTTCAGCCTTGTTTTTCACAAAATTTTGATCTTACTTTTCACAAGATTCTGATCTTATTTTCCGCACAACTTGGGTTCTGTTGTTTTGTCTGATGGACCAGGTGATCTACCAGCAGTGCATACATTACTGATGACTATTCCCCTGAATAAGAAGAACATGGACAGACTGATAAAAGAGAAACATCCTACCCCAGAAAGTACCACCAGATAGTCTTTCTTGTTTGTACTCATGTATGTGATTTAGGCAATGACAATTAACCAGTAAAAAACATCTTTTTGAGGAAAAATGTCCTTGAAAATCCGTAAGCTAATTAATGTAGTTTATATTTTTCATTTTAAAGTAGAGAGCATAAGAATGAATACCTTCTGAGCATGCATAGGAATTAAGTAAGCTATATAACTGTGAAGTTTATGTAAACTGTAAAGCGAAACAAGTAGGTGCGCTAGCTTTGTGAATTTCCACCTAGCAGCCTTTCCTGCGCAGATTTGAAATAAATAAATATCTCAGCTCTGTGTGTATGGTTGGCTTGTTGCACACTGGGTACCAGACCCCGCTTGCAGGCCAACACAGCTGCTATTATGCCATTTTGAGCAAAACAAACATTAGCTCCCACCCACTGGAATGGTTTCAGTTTCCAGGTGTTTTTCTGCAAAAACATTTCAAGAAAAATTGAAGTTATTATTCAAAATCCTGAAACTACAACTGACGTATTATTAGATGCTTCCAAAACTTTAAGCAACTTCAATATCCATCAATGGAGAGAAGACCTTTCTGTTTCTCTGTTTTGCTTATACTTCATGGCCCACTGCTTCTTTGCAAGTTGCATGTTCAAAACAACAATATAGCCTTTTAGTTGTATCTTTTTGAAGATGCAGGTGACTCGTCAGCTGCTCTGTTTATCACCAAGACAACATAACCATGTGATTTCATCTCTCAAATTAAATCCTCCTGTAGGCTGTGGACGCAAATAAAAAATATTCACTACAAATAGCCAGACTTTAGATTTCCTTAGGTGATCTTTACTTCTTCCCAACTAAGAAAATCTTTCAGAGACGCTCCCCATGGCTCTTGGCAGAGTGACCTCCAAGTTAACAGGGGAATAATATACCTAAGCCTTCATTTAATGTGTGTTATCTCAAGCAAATAGGTGTTCATGCTATCTCTGGATATGTACATAGTATACATACCCCAGATATGTATACATACCCTAGAATTTGATATCTGGCATCTACTACTAATTGTTAGCTTCTGAATTGCAAAATAACAGCTTTTAGAAGAAAAGACAAGAAACAAGGATTCCGAGCATCCACCAAGAAGCTGCTAAGTGCTTTGTGGAATGGAAGTCAAACGGTTCTGCCTCCCAAAGTGTAAAGCTAAGGAAAACACAAACAGGACTTTTTACGATGGCATGTTACTACAGACATCTTAAGAAACAAAAGGTCTGGCAAAAACTCATCTCTACCTGATCTTTTTCAAGACACTATTCTCTGTAATGAGGAGATGGTCATTTCCATACCAATTTGATTTTTCCAGAACAATACTGTTTTTCATTATCTTGTCATTCCCTCTCCCGTAATCCAAAGCTCCACAAGACATTCAGCTAAAGGTGTCTCTGCACAGTTTGGGTAAGCTTCGTGTTTCTGAACAAGTAAGTGTTATTTGGATTCCATTCATACCAGCTGTGGAACAGCTGACTGTGGGAATGGTTCCAGGGAGAGAGGTTCCCCTCCTCCTCCTCTTCCTCTTCCTTTTGATCTACTCTCCCTCTTTTTAAAACCTCTTTTCAGGTTAAATATTTAAAGACTAGAATGAGGCAAAATTCCCATAGGGCTGGAAACACAGACAAGCTTACACAGGAGAGATCAGCAAAATAACCTTTTTTTGGTTTTCTTTTCAACATCCAACCTTTAAAGATTTCCAACTTTTAAATTGTTTTTTAAAAGAAGAGAAACCATATTATGGACATTTTGGTGAAGATAATGTATTTCATATTAATTTTAGTTCCAGGAATTTATGTTAGGTAATTACTAGAATATGTCTTGGTGAATAGTAATAATAATAATAATAATAATGTCAAAGAAATACACTGAGAATAAAGCAGTCGAAACCTAGTTTTCACTTTATGATCAGAGGTTCACACACTTAAACAAATGAGTTGTCACTGTAGTTTTGCCACTTTTTGTCATTTTTTTCCTTCCACTGTATAAGCTTATAGTTAGGTGAAAACAATTTCCCTCCTTTAAATCCGTGTAAAATACCACAGCGACATCAGCAGTTCTAGAGGGTTTTAGGCTGTCCCATGCAATGTAGTACAGTTGGTGTATAACTTTTAATTCAGACTAGCATTGATCAAGCCTTTGTCACTATGAGCTGGTATTCTAGAAGCAGTTTTAATAAAATTCCTGTATCCCGTATCTTTTAACCACTCACATGACACAAACACATCCTAGTTCTGTCAATATGAAATTATCACTAGTAACACTTCGCTCTCCTCATCTCAACAGATTTTTTTGTAGAATGCTAGGTTTCCCACTATTAATTAACTTAGTTTAGGTTTAGCATGGGAAAGTTAACACAATGCTAAAAAAATCTCTAATATGATTTTAATTTGTGTAAGAAAAGAAGAATGAATGAATGGGCTTGTTCAGAAATTGTCATGGGTCATGTTTAGATTTCTGTAATACTATTGGAGGTTCATGCAGAGGACACAGCCTGTTGCCTGTAGTTTTCACTCTGATCTATCAGAAATTCATATATTCTCATTTCTAAACTAAAGTAGAGGTAACTTTTTCCAGAAGTCCTTCACCATTTTTTTCATACGTAGCTTGGATTTCAGCCTTTGTCAAAAGTACACGTTTCAGTGTTCTCTTTGCCATCCATGTGCCTACCTTTTTTTTCTTATTTCTTTTCTCTCTTCACCCCATCAACAACATAGCAACTAAGCTGCAGTAAAAGCTTGTCCGATCTCATAATATTTTCCACTGACTGTGAACTCAGAAATTGGACTGTATTCAACTCTTCTATCCATGGTGGAGGAATGCAGTGTATTGATTCTTTGGGTGTAAAGTGTTTATATTTCCCAGCAACTTCCATTGAGGACAGAATTAGAAAATACCCTTCTAAATAATTGAAGGGTAAGTGTTAGATTGCAAATCATTAGAGAAAAATATATTTATGCCTATACTAGGTCACTGAATGTGCTCCACATTGTTTTGCAGTGCTGAGTCTAATTGGCACACAGAACCCTGTGCCAACACCAGTAAAGTCTCCTACCCTGACAGGGGTGCCTGCCAGCACATGTCCTATTCAGGAACGGTCGCTCCCAAACTGTGAGCAGAAATAGTTTGAGTAAAAGGGCTATTCACCCCCACCATGACCAGAGAACCTGTTTTATACTTCTGTAAGAATAAAAGTTCTGTGGGGTGCAGCAGCAAGACGTCTGATGGCGAAAGACCTGTAAGGGCCAAACTGTGCTGGATACCATCCTACTAGTGTACCAGCACAATTGACTATTGCGTCCTTGCTCTATTTGATCTACTGTTATGGATGTAGTCACTGAATTTTCTAGGCTGACCATAGAAAAATTCCCTTCCTATGCTTCCCAAGGTCTTCCTGGCTCCTACCACTCTCATTAGGTAATTCTGTGGCAGCAAGAGCTGTATCTGATGCTCTTGATTTACATTTGACTCTTCCCATCTTTTGAGGAGTAACCTCTTCACCAGGAGTCATCAGAAGGAGCTTTGACAAAACCTTAGAAATCTTCCCCACAGAAAGGACAAATGGTGTCAATACATCTGACAGCTAAGAAGGACTTGCTTCTTTTAGAAATCATAAAAATATAGAAAAAATCTGCACTTTCAGGTAAAAGCAGAATAAAGAAACTGTTGCCCAGCTATTTGTGGTTACTAGTCAACAGGGCTTGCCTTATATGCTTCTCCAAGGACTACTAAACGAGGAAGTTGTCTTTTAAATTAACGTATATGCTTCCAGTCAGGGGGGGAGGGAAGTGCTTTTTGCAGGCCATTTCCTAGTAGAAAAATCAGTAAAATATTCCTGTGGACCTCTTCCTAATTTCAGGGGACTTGCCTCTTCCCTTGACTGAATAGTTAAGAAAAGTAGTTACCCTGACAGTTATGCAGTACAATTCAAACACTGTGATGCTCTAGGCTTCAAATATGCTGCCATTTCAGTTTTTGGATGAGTTCTACATTATTTGAATAACACATGATTTGCTTGAGGTAATATAATCTAACATTATCTGAGAGAATTATCTGAGTAATGTTTTCCTTTTTATGCTGGACTTGCTATGGTGTTTGGCTGGTGCATTGGTGTTCATTGGCCTTACCACGGAAGGAGATTTGTTCTGTCCCACACTTTAAAGTTTATCTGCAAATAAAAGAATTAAGCTGTGACCTTTCTGATTGATGTATGAGAAAATCTTTGTTGTTTACAGGTTCCTCTTTACATCTTTTTTAATCTATTTTTTTTCAAAATGAAGTGACGGGTTGTGGTGAGCAAGAGAATTCATAAGAAGCTGACAGAAAGCCTGATCCTCCATATTTTGAAATCTCTTTGTTTGATGTTAAACAAGGATTCAAAAATAAATGTTTAATGACAGTTAGAAGACAAAGACTCTGACCTTTTCTTTTACGATAGGAGCCAAGAAGGTTCCCATTCCATTCTGTGATCTGCTAAGTTAACTGCTGGCAATGCTAAAGAAAACAAGATTGAAATTCTTTGCATTTCTGAGGGGCACTAACCTCATTTTTATTTCCTTATATCTCACCTTCAAATCTTAGATCTTACTTGTATAAAACACACAAAAACGTTTAAAGGAAAAAAAAAATCTGTGTTTCTAGTTTGTGTATGAAAACCTTCTCTCTGAGCATCAGACTCCTTGGTCCTGCACTATTAGATTCCTTACAGAATTTTTATCCTTACAGAAGGATATACCAGGATTCTCTGCTACATGGCGGGGATGAAGAGGAACATGTTTCTTTATCCAAACATTTTGCGACAAAGAAGGCAAGTTCATGTATTCTTTGCTTAAAAATCTTAGCTTTCAACTGCCTGCTTGTTACTCCCACTGAAAGTAATCCGCATGGGCATTGTATGAGGTACATTACACAATCTATAAAACAAGTAAGCACTGTCCAATTACATGTTTCCTTCCAGAAGCAGAATGGAAAGGTTTCTGGAGGAGTTTTTAGACATTCTATATTTTAGAAGGAAAACAGTTACCAGATTTATATCCCAGGATTACCAAGGATAATTACTTGATTTACTTCCATAACCCTACATTTTCACAAAATTAGAACTAACAAAATAAACCATCAATACTTCTCCACTTTTCAGATGAATTTCTATTCTCTACAGAAAACCCACACAGATTCTATGCACCATTTCAATCCTGTTTGCTCAGCTTGGGGAGAATCTCACCCATCAGAGTTCAGACTTCTTTTGCATTATTTAACCAAAAAAAGTCCATTATTCAGTATATAAGTTTTCCATCAGCAGGATTTTTCCTGCATTATGAACTTTTAAGTAAAAGAAAAACAGAAGTACAGTTAATTAATACAAACAACTGTGATGCAAACTGATCTCCGAGGTTTGACATTTAATCCAGTTTTATAAAATCTTGGCCTGAAACTCGGCTTTCCAAAAAACATTCTTCCACCTTTGTTTCCTAAATATCCATTCTTAGGGATCACTACCCATAAGGTAGGAAAAAAAAAATCATTAAGCTCATTCAATAAGAACAAAGTCATGCTTTATATTTGCTGTCAAGCGCAGTATTAAACAATTCAGGCAAATTTTTTTTCAGTACTAGTGTACCACATAAAAACTGTCCATGCAGTAAGATATCCCCCAATTTATCACATTTATCATTTTTTTTGTTAGTTCCCTCGTTAACTTCTCTATTCTAGCTTTCTGGAATAGGCTCACAATAGAAAGAAAACTATTAAAACTTTTAAAACTGTGTGGCATATATTCATTTCATTGTATTCTTTAGCAATCTAGTTATTTCTCCAGAGCTTTTTAATAAACCACATACAAAAAATGATAGTAATAAGCTAAAATAAAGTATATTGGTAAAAAAAACCTTTTAAATAGTTTTAGCTATTAGTATTTTTCCAAAAAGAGGATTTTTGTTTCTTTGTTTCAGTGTATGAATGAAGTGTCCACAGATATATTTGTCATTTTTGTGAAATCTGCAGGTAAAATCAACTATCAGGTAAAATCAACTATACCTTATCTACATTTACAGAATAATTTTTATTTAAATACTGCTCAGAAAATAAATCTGGAACATGGCCCTGATTCAGCAGGGCACTAGCTAAGTACTTAAAAATTTTATAAGGTCCTTTATGCTTGTTACTTAGATTGGTACATTTTTGCAGCTAAAATAATTAGTTACGTGTGATTGCAAATGTTGGTCTATAAATTTTTCAATACGGCTAATGATAATGACCCAACCAGTGTTTAGCTTCTACCTATTTTTAAGACAGAAGCACAGATCCTGGGCTGAGTACACAAGGATTCTAGGCCAGCTTCGTTAATGGAATCCTATTGAATTCAGAAAATTGCACAGGGATATTGGAACTGTTCATCTTGAGGGCACTCACATGGCAGGTGCAGGACAACCAGGGACTTAGGGCCAGCCAGCACAGGATCATGAAGGGCAGATCCTGCTTAACCAACCTGATCTCCTTCAATGACCAGGTGACTCGCCTAGTTGATGAGGGGAAGGCTGTGGATGTCACCTACCTGGACTTCAGTAAAGCCTTTGACACCGTCTCCCACAGCATTCTCCTAAGAAAGCTGGTGGCTCATGGCCTAGACAGGTGCACTCTAAGCTGGGTTAAAAACTGGCTGGATGGTCGAGCCCAGATAGTGGTGGTGAGTGGAGTTCAATCCAGCTGGTGGCTGGTCACCAGTGGTGTCCCCCAGGGCTCAGTATTGGGACCTTGGTCTTGTTTAACATCTTTGTTGATGATCTGGATGAGGGCATTGAGTGCTCCTTCAGTAAGTTTGCAGATGGCACTAAATTGGGTGGGAGTGTTGATCTGCTCGAGGGCAGGAAGGCTCTGCAGAGGGACCTGGGCAGGCGGGATCGATGGACTGAGGCCAATGCAATGAGGTTCAACAAGGCCAAGGGCCGGGTCCTGCCCTTGGGTCACAACAGCCCCAGGCAGCGCTACGGGCTTGGGGAGGAGTGGCTGGAAAGCTGCCCGGCGGAAAAGGACCTGGGGTGCTGGTCGACAGCCAGCTGGACATGAGCCAGCAGTGTGCCCAGGTGGCCAAGGAGGCCAACAGCATCCTGGCCTGTATCAGAAGTAGCTTGGCCAACAGGAGTAGGGAAGTGATTGTGCCCTTGTACTTGGCTCTGGTGAGGCCGCACCTCAAATCCTGTGTGCAGTTTTGGGCCCCTCACTGAAAGAAAGACATTGAGGTGCTGGAGCGTGTCCAGAGAAGTGCAACGAAGCTGGTGAAGGGTCTGGAGAACAGGTCTTGGGAGGAGCGGCTGAGGGAACTAGGGTTGTTTAGCTTCGAGAAGAGGAGTCTGAGCAGAGACCCTATCGCTCTCTACAACTACCTGAAAGGAGGTTGTAGTGAGGTGGGGTTGGACTCTTCTCCCAGGTAACAAGTGATAGGACAGGAGGAAATGGCCTCCAGTTGTGCCAGCAGAGATTTGGACAGGACATTAGGAAAAACCTCTTTACTGAAAGAGCAGTCAAACATTGGAACAGGCTGCCCAGGGAAGCGGTGGAGTCACCATCCCTGGAGGTGTTCAAAAAAATGTGTGGATTTGGCACTTCGGGACATGGTTTAGCGGGCATGGTGGTATTAGGGCAACGGTTGGACTTGATGATCTCAGAGGTCTATTCCAACCTAATGATTCTATGATTCTATTTCCATCTTTTAAGTTATATTCAATTCCTTTAAAAGAGGCTGACATGTATTTCAGTGACAACTAGGTCAGTATAAATTTTTGTTTAATTGATTTAAACCTAAGTACATGATACTCACATGGGCCTCAGCTGACTTGTAGTTTTACTTCTTTGCAGTTAGACTAATTAAGGCCCGACAAAAAACATTTAATGTCTTTAAAAGAAGAATCAGCATCAAGTGATCAGCTCTTCAGCAAGCTGCTTTCTATAATGACAATGTATTTCCTGTTACTCTACTGATTTCTTTCTTTTTCTGAATGTTGCACAAAATGTGTCTAACCCAAACCCGTATTGCAGTATCTTGTTTAATAAGGTTATTCATGCAGTGAAACAAGTGCATGCAATGAAACAACTGCTTGTACACAGACACTTATTTTGTGGGGCTGGAGCTTGGCACAGAGGAAGAAGTGCCAAAGGCTTTCATATACTAATTACCACTATGAAAACTATGTTACACTGAACCAAATGGTTTTCGGGGGGTTGCACATGAAACTCCTGTTGGCTCTAGTAGGAGCAGTACCCCCACTGACACCTAGTTATGACACAATCACCACTGACAAATCCAGATCATACACTTCTGTCTTTCAGGCTTTATGGTGACAAGAAGTTCAAAAGGAGTTAATACTAATATGACACTGTCCAAAATGACAGGATGAAAAGGGATCCTGTGCTTTGGTTGTAAAAAGACTAATCATTCAAAAAAGAAAAACGGTGGTTTTATTTTTAAAAGACCAACCACTTAAAGATTAACTTTTTAAGAACCAAAATGGATTTTATGGAGTCTAGCACCAGCAGCAACAAAAGACTCTAAGATCAATCCCAAATGCCACAATAAAAAAATGTATATAGTACAATTTCATAGAGGCATGAAACATGAAATTAACCTGGATTTGAATATTGTTTCAAGAAGCCAAATAATAAACTCTAAACACTATTTTTTTATAATGGTGACATCAACAATGTTAACAATGGCAGCTCTGCTTCGAAGCCTCAAATGCTTGTAAAATGTTAGTAACTACTAAGGCCATTTGTTCACTACTGGAAAAAATAATTTCATTTCCGTGTTATCTCCTCAGATCATTTAGGTTGGGCTATACTTGAAGTGCTGACCACAGTAAGAACCCCAGACATATAAAAAAGCCTGAGCAGTTATGCTACCTGCCAAAGAAAACTGTTAGTTTAAGAAGTAGTATGGTGAAAGCACATCACACCTCTTGCTGGGGTCAGACAAATGCACGGAACTTAAAGAAAGAGAGAAACTAACCATAACTTAACTAAAATTTTGAGGAGCTGGCATGAGTCTCATATCTTTTTTCTCTCCAATTGAAAATGCAAAGATGTGTAATATTTCTTCCACCACCCTCAGACCTACTGATTAGGACCAAAGCAAAGTCAAACTGATGTTTTCCTGCTAGGTAAGAAAATAACAGACCAGTATATAGGGTGAGCAGTACCTGAAGAGTTGCTTTACACGCTGGCAATTCTGTTTCAGTTTCAGTATAATTGCTTTGAGGCTACAAAAAAAATTATTCCCCCAGTACAGAAGTAAAAGGGGGTCATGCTTAAACACCATGGTAAGCATGAGACCTATCTGTAACTGAAGAGTTTTCTTCTTAATCATTGAAGGAATGCATCACTGTCTTCACTAAAGTTGTTACATAAGGAAGGATTTCAAATCAAGAAAGGACTCTTGTTGCAAAAGGTATTCTCTTTCTGTGTCTGAAGATAACCTGACTGAGTCTGATGCGTGCATCACAGTTAAACCAGTTTAAGTCCATATATTTTTTTCTCTCCCTGTGTAAAACTCTTTTAATGTCTGGTTCAACTAGTTGAAAACCTACCAAATTGGCTCTTTTTGATGATACATTGTGAAAGGTATTTTCTAGAGATCACAATTCTGCTGATGAGAAGAAGCTCTTAACACAGTTTCTTCTCTATCATTCCGTGCCATTCATTTGTGTATTCAGTGTCTCTTGCTCTCAGACACTGGAAATCATATAGCAAATAAACTGAGGCCATCTGGCCAATATAATAATCATGTATACAGGGGGAAATATAGGATCTCCCACAGCTTGCAACCCCAGTGCCTGGACTGACAAAGGCAGTAGAGAGCTAATCACAGGGTTTGTATGAAATTAAAAGTGAAGAGCAAAAACTGAGGTAGATTATTTTTGAGGAAGAGAGGAGAGGTGGGACATTACCAGAAAGGCTTAGCAGTTTATTCAGAGAGACAGTATGAAGAACTGATATTATCCCTGAAGTTTACTGTTGTAAGGTTATTGTAAAGATGAGAGGAAATAAGGTTAAGTAAACAGACAAATTAGCATCCTGGTTATCCCAGCACTTTAAGGAGGAAAAGTATTTGCTGATATTAAAATTTTTTTTTTAAAAAAAAAAAGCATAATTTGGGCATCTATAGAAGGTATGTGATAGGAAGGCAGAGTTTGATCACATGACAGAAGACACTTTATGAAAAAGACAGGAGTCCCTTGCAGCAATAGATGCAGGATTGTTAGTGGAACAAGCCTTAGGAAACCTGAAACATCCTTATACCTTAGCTACTGTCTCTTCATTTTGAGCAGTGGTGAGACATACTTTACACATGATCTAGTTTTTCTATACTGGATCCAACTATACCATCATTTACCTTTACTGTGGATTTATAGGAGTTTATTACTTCACTTAAACATTTTATATGCTGGAGCCCTTTTGTGGTCAAAGAATCCAGGGTCTACTAGTCATTCACATATCATGTTCTAAGGGGAATTTACATCATTTCCCCAGCAAAATAAAGAAGAGCAAAATATATTGCAATGGTATTTCCCAGCTTCGGGCTTCAGCCTGAGCTCTGGGCTGAAACAAGAGATTTTCCCCAGTTCTCTCTGTTTCTATTTCTTTAGCTGCCGCTAGTGTCATTGTCCTCTACAAGACACATGCATGAGCCAGAGTTGCTATTAATTTCAGCATTTGTCAAATGCCATCCTCCTCTTAAAATCCCAGATGAAGAGTAAGATACTGCTTACAAACTAAACAGAAAGCACAATCATGTTGCTGCAGAGGAAGAATTGTAATGTAGGAGGAACTGAGAGCAGAAGACAGAGGCTAAAGGAAAAGAGTATGAATGATGGTAGCTCGCAGCTATATTTTTGTCAAGGCTGTGTTCCTTCAGCACAAAACACATCAAAGCTGGATGATCTACTTCAGGATGTGACATATATATTGAGATTTGACTTGGAAAATTTGTGACCTTCCTGGGCAAATGGCCTCCATAATGTTACAGATACCTCAAAGAAAGCAACTAAATTCCAAATATTGTGCTGACACATATCTGCTCAACTGGTTTATACTTAATAACATCCAGCTGAAGTAGTCGTGACTGCAACGGAAAGGTGTGCATAAATGGAGCTGTGACGGTTCAGTCTTCACCACAATTTTGGGTTGTTTTTTATCAGGCTCTATATGTGAACATTGTCAACAAAGATCTGTGAATTTCTGATTCCATTTTGTAGTTACCTGTACTCCTGGTTTCTTTTTGCATAGTTCTGCTGCCCTTGACAGCCTCTTGCTTGAATGAAACCAGAACACAGTGTGAAACATGGATAAACTATCTATTTCTGAACTGTCCGAGATCATCAAACAAAACCAAAAATCTTCTCACAGAATTTCCATCTGGAAGAATGAATTGGCTGAGCTGGATGCACAAACCCTGTCAAGCCTTCCCTTAAGTCTCGCCAGGTTATTAACTTTGAAATAAAGCCTAGTTTTTCTGAGTTCTGTTTTGAAGATTTCTGCTCTATTCAGAATGTCTGTCTTGACGTTATTTTTAAGAAAGATTTAAAAGCCAAAGAGTGGAATTTGGAAATACATGTGTCACAGGCTCAATTATATTGTTGTCTAGAAGTGAGCCATGCTGGCACACAAAACTAATTCATGGTTGTAATTATATGCACAGGACACTCATAATACCTTTTTTTGATCCGTCTAGTAGCTGCGGCCACTAGAAGCACATCCGTCCCATGTAAAGCCAGTTATCGGTGACCATCTGTAAAGCTTATTTCTGCATCCTGCCTTAATATAACAAAGAAGAAAGAGATTTGGAGAGTAGGAACATTTCAGAGAGCTCTCCTTGTAATAAAGGTTTCTAAAATCTCATCCCAAGTTTCTACCTTCAGGGTCACTCCTGCAGTATAAAAATTTTACCACAAGGTTGTAAACCACTAGGAATTGGGGAATTCACTCAGACCCAATATCAACAGTGCTCAACCCTCACCAGCAGTATTATCATACAACAGGAATCACTGAATGGCTTGATCCAATGCCCACCTAAGTGAACAGCAAACTTCCTGTGAGTTTGAGGGAAGGCTGGTTGGGAAAAGGGAGAGAGATCCCACAGTGATTTAGATATTAACATGGCTAGGTAAATTTTCAAACTTCAAGTCATAAGACTTCAAGTTCTTGTAAAGCGGACATGTGGTTTAGTGACTAAACAGCTTTATTTCTTTTTATGCCTAATAGCATCAAAACACTTGTTGGATGAGGATAAAACACATGCACACACACACAAGCAAAACATGTCAAAATGTTTATGTTAAAACTTTGAGGTGCACACACTAGCTGGTTCTTTGAAAATGCTAATTTTTAGTACTTTTTTTTCTGATTGGTTTTCCACTGTTCTTTGAGAAATGAGGTCTTATATGGCTCACATTTTGCGCTATGATTCATCACTTTGAAACATCGATCATGTCTGGATTGTTGAAAAGCATGGTGTTTAAAAAGAAAAAAGTTTTGCCCAAAAATTTCAAACTGGGTGTTCTCTGCCCACATATTCATGGATACATTTCTTTATACACAGTGCTAAAAAAATATTCCACCAACCGCTTCACTCAACCAACCTCACCTCAGTTAGTGGAAGTGAAGAAACATACTCCTGACCTAGCTTTTGTTCATGGCAAGGATATTATGTATCCGCTAAATTCAGACTGAGTTACCAACTGGAAAGTGATATGACAAGATATTATCAAAGTTAATAAGAAACAGAAGACAAATCTGACTGATTTTTGACATGTAAGCTAAAAACACGACAGGAAAGCACTTGCCTGAAAAAGTATTAATGACTGGTGAGCAGGGATGAGCAACAGGAACTACGTAAGTGACTGTCAAGAGTTTGTCTTGTGTTGCCATCACCCTCCCAGCAGTTGCTGTTAGTGAGCCTTGGGTCCAGTGCAGCAGCAATCCCTGGATGAAAAGGCTGAATTATCTGTGCTCCTTTGTTTCCAGCTGCTTCTACAGGCCCCCAGGATTTTTCTGTAAGCAGTCAAATACCTATATTAGCAGCAGGAAAAAAAATGAGAGCCTAGGTTTTCCTACACATACCACAAGCAAGTGGGCCATTAGTGGTTCATTCATGAACCACAGCAAGGGAACCTCTGAGAATACGTGTAAACAACTTATGCAATTCATGGATGGAAACAGACCAGTCCAAATAGTGATAGGGAAGCTGGAGCAATGCAGCTGCATGACAGCTTTTCGTGTGAAAAGTGAGCATGTGTGGGTCACTGCTAATGGGAGAGTTAAATCTCTGGTAAACTCCTGCCAACAGTTTTGCAACCATACAATGTAGTTAAGTACATCAAAATGAAAATGTAGCGTCTCCCCTAGCAAAGGAATGATTTGTGTGGGACCGGAACAAAACCATCAGAGCAATCTAGTCTAAGCGTATCAGCAGAAGTCATTGAACCAAGCAAATGTTCAGAATTTGCCCGAGTCATGCAGCCTACACAGTGAAAGATATAGCAAACAGCTTTTCAGACCTCTGTGTTACAGATAGCAGACACAGGCTGCATAGTAAGAACACAAAGTTTTATGTTTCACCTGTCCAGTTTTGTGGCTATTTTAATATTTCTCCTCTCTTAGTAGAATATCTGACCCAAACAACCCTCTGGAGGAGTATTTGAATCTGACCTGAATCCAGACCACAGCAAGACTTTTTCTCTATTCTGGGCCTATGCTTCTGCTACCAGACTACCTTATTGATTCCACCCTTGGAAGCCACTTGGAAACATGTGCTAATAAGCTTGTGCATTGTTACTTCATTAGCTTATTCCTCCTTTGCTTTCAGATTACAATATTTTTCCAAATTCTGAGAGTTCAAAGTAAATAGCGTTTATGAGCTCTTAGACTGGGATTCATGGCATCTATTTTTATTAAAAGTGAAGCAGCTTGTCTAAGCTGGCCATCCATACTCCTCCTTCAGGGAGGGACAAGGCCCTCCGAAAGGCAACTCAATCCAGCTAAAAATGGATGCCTGAAATATATGGGATGAATCACTGTCCGGAAGATTCTGTTGTTCTGATAGTAGAGGAAGCTTGGCCAACTGATTTAGACTACCAGCCTAACTCTTGTCCAAAGTTAGCTGAGATGCACAGAAACACTTTATCGTATTTTAAGCTGTTCATTATGCAGAAAAAGTCTCACAAGCTTTGAAAAGCTTCTGAACGAGGTGAAGAACTGCACCCGCTATATTTACAACAGAAAGCAACTTACTGTTAGAAATTATTTAAGAGATAAACAGCAAACAGACCAGCCAAAAGGAAGTAGAACATGGCAGGTTACAGAATTTCTACATCAGCACGTCGTGGTTGCTAAAAACTTTACACGGGCCCAACGAGAGATTGGAAAAGTTCAAGGCAGAGAAATCTATGGAAGGTTATATATATACCACACACCATCAGGAAGCCACATGTTGTGACAGGCTGGGAGATCATTCTAGAGACGCTTTACTGAATTCATATACCTCGTCCTACACATCTGCTTTTCACCACTGTTGGAGTGAGAGTGCTCAGTCTAACTGAGTATGTCTGCTCAGACCACAGATTCTCGCTCATCTGCTAGCCCCATTACCAGCTCTTGATTCACTGGCCAGGAATTATCACGTTTGAAGAACAGTCATCTAAACTAAAACTAAAATACTTGCCAATTTAAATTCGCTATCAATAAAGTTTCATCTCTGGTAACTATTTAGGCTGAAGCTGTTCCTGAAACTATATCCATAAAACTGGCAACAATAATTGGCTGCTTTTGTTGACTGTACATACTCTTTTAGGGCTCTGTATATCCGTATTTATGCTTGGAAGACTATAAAATAGGCTTAGCAGAATATTTCTTTGTATTCAGTCTTTTTCTCTTTTTCTTATTATCATCCTTTTTTTTTTTTTTCAAGTGAACTACAGTAAGTTTGGATGCTCTATGTAGCCTTATCCTACTATTTTTGTTGTCCAACCTACTAAAAAGCCACATGAAACAAGGAAAACTTAAAGCTTTCATGTGGTCACTACCACCTGAGCCAAACCAACTTTTTGGTATCTTTGGACCCTGAGCATGTGGGGTTTAGCTTTACATCCTGTAGAGTAGAGAGGTAATATCATAGGGTGCAGACAAGAAAAATAGGAGCAAAACAAAACTTTAAACGTAAAAAATCCAAATCAAAATTTTCAGACTGTAATGACCTGATTAAATGATTGTTTGGGTTAGTTTTCAGTAGAAGTTGTGGAATTTTGCAATTGTTAGCTGTACTACTGGGTCTTGTGGGACATTTCAGTCTTTCTCTTCAGACTGAGGATTCATCACAAATATGCTCATTAATACTTTAAGTAGCTGTGAGCATCAGGGGTTCCCATCAGTTTGGACTAGGAAGATCGTGTACTGCAACAAAATTTTACATCATGTACTGCATCAACACAATACCATGCCTGTCACATTACTGACATCGACTTACTCCCAAGTAACCTGATACACCTCCAAATGAAACTGGAAACAGCAGAAATAGAAAGGGGCAAAAAAATGGTAACAGATCATGAATGGGAGTGGTTTTTGTGTGAAGAGGAACACATATGAACAGTTCAGGGAAGGTAAATTTGTTTGCTTGTTTGTTTGTTTACTTGGTCCTGTAATACAGGACCAAGGGGACATCTGGCAAAATCAAAAGGCAAGTCATTTAAAGCTGTTGAAAGTAAGAAAGACAGAAAAATAAGTATTTTTTTAATAATAACCCCTTATATACTACCAACCTGTTACCGCAGGACTAACTGGGGGAAAACCCTTCAGTTTGTAGGACTCACAGAAATGTTAGGCATTATGTGAATTGTACAAATATCCTGTCTTGCATAAAACATGGTTAAATTTTGAGACCTCATTCCCCAGGGAACAAGAAACCACCAAGAAACAGAGTTAAGAAGTAATTTCCCTTTGGGCATGTTTTACCATAATCCTCTGTTTCACGGAGTTTTTGTAGATTCTTCTCAAGATTTTGCTCACAGACAGTGCTGGAGGTAAGATACTGGATTAAGTGAATTTTTGTGTGCTCTAATAGGTGTGTGCCAAAAATCCTTGACAAATTGTTTACTTTCTTATCACATGAACCCTGTTTAACACCTGTAAATACTGTTTAAAATGTCATGGCAGTCTTCCAAGGATATCTGAATTTGGTCAAAAAAAAAAAAAAATCCCACTGAAGTAAATGAGAGAACCTATGTGAGAAGTGTTAATGTAGGAACAGAGAACTTTTTTGCTTGCTGTTATGTATCATTTCCTACCTGTATTAGAAATGATCTAACTATACTATGTCATTATGGTGATTATGTGATCTTTAAGAAGTGTTTTTACACAAGAGAAACCCTTAAATTTAACTAATCAGTAAGATGAGACAACATTTTACAATGTACTCAGTATTAAACTAGAATAGTTCTAAACTAAGGATAGGGAGAAACACATCCAAGGGAACATGAAATAAGCTAAACTAAATATGAGAAGGAGTACATTCAAGGCAATGCAGAGCTGAATGGTGGCTAATCCACCTTCTTTAAGGGGATCGAGAGACTTGAGATGGTATTCCACATCCAGTTTTAAACTATTTTTGGAAATATATAAATTACCTCAGAGAATCCAGTGGAGAACAGGATAAAAAAGCATTAAAAAAAAAAGTTACAAGGAAGCTTGAGGACTTTGTTTTCTGTAGAAGAAAGAAGACCAAGAAGAGCATGACTGTAGTGCTCTGATATGTAAAAGACTACAAATACTATAACGAAAAAATCTTTTTCATACAAACAGAAGAAAGATCAAGAAAAAATCTTACTGTGACTACAGAAAAGTTTTTGGTTGGATATGAAGGAAAATGTTGTAATCAAAAGGTGCTGAAATACTGCAACAGACTACTTCAGTATGCTGTGGTATCTCTTGGATAACTTGGAGAACAGTTCAGGAAAATATCTGTCAAGTACATGCAAGGATATCTGATTCTGCTTCAGGGCAGTTCTGGATCATAGAATCATAGAATCACAGAATGGTTTGAGCCTTAAAGATCAACTTGTTCCAACCCACCTGCCATGAGCAGGGACACCTTCCATTAGACCTGGTTGCTCAAAGCCCCATCCAGCCTGGCCTTGAACACTGCCAGGGAGGGGGCAGCCACAGCTTCTCTGGGCAACCTGTTCCAGTGCCTCACCACCCTCACAGGAAAGAATTTATTCCTAATACCTAATCTAAATCTACCTTTTTAGAGATAAGATGCTGTCTCACTGTTCCCTACAGCCCTCCATTTTCATCATTTTGTGGTACACTCCTAGGCAGATTAATCCCAATGGAAGATTCCTTGTGTTTAGTGGGAAATCCCAATGGACTCTGCCAAGGAGCACAACAGAGAATTTAGGACATGGAACGCTCAAGTACTTGTAGATACACTGGAAAAACTGTAATATACCACACAAGCAGCTTTTGTAATTCCCAAACCTGGTATGTGTTCATCATTCAAAACTAACACGATACAGACGCCAAAACCTACATTGTTTTCTGTGCTGATTTATACTGCGGTTAAAATAAAGAAAGCGCCTAGATTTTCATGCAAAATATTGAATTCATATACAAAGCCTCATTTTTTTTTTCTTTTGAGTTAGTGAAAAGTGAGGTCTTTTGAGATGTTTTAAGGATGTAATCGAGACACCTTCAGGACTGACAGTAACTGGCATTCAGCAGTCTTAACTGAGAAACGAAAAACTGAAAAGCCTAAAATATGAAAGTTGAAGACTCAAATTTCTTTGCTGAAAGAGTGGTTAGACACTGGAAGAGGCTGCCCAGGGAGGTGGTGGAGTGGAGGTGTTCAAAAGGCATATAGATGTGGTACTTAGGGACATGATTTAGTGGTGGGCTTGGTACTGTTAGGATAATTGTTGGCCTGGATGATGTTAAAGGTCTTTTGCAGTCAAAACGATTCTATGATTCAATGATTCTACGATTCAAGGGCAGAAGCTGGGGCATTACCATAGGCAAACTTCAATGTTTAGGACCACTTTTCACTTTCCTTTCAAAACACCAAAATTTAAGTAATTTTCTAATTCCCATCACATTTTAGTTGATGCAACTCTCAATTCTGGCACTTTTTCTAATATATATCAGTTTAAATTGCCTTAAAATCAGCTCCGAGATAATTTCTTTAAACAAATACCCTAAATCTTACTAAGTTAAGCAAGATGTTCTGCTATTTCATGATACTATGTAAGAAAGGACTGATGAAAATAAAATTATTTATGTCATTCACCTTTAATTAGTAATTTTCAGTTTCTCCCAACAGTAACAGAGAAGATCACTTCCCCTGGGCCATTAAAGATGTAACAGTGAGCTGAGTTCTTTCCATGTTAGCCTTAGTAGAATTAATCATTATTATGATAAGATTTTCAAGAAGTGTCACAACATTGTCAAGTGACACATAAAAACAAGAGAAGCCACTGTTCATCTGAGAAAGCAAGCAGTTCATTTGTTCTCTGAGAGCTTCTGCTCTGTCACTTTTGGGGTGTTTAGTTCTTTGTCAGCCTGATGAGGGCAATTCAGGTAAGATTTGGACTGGGAGCTGCTTTACAAACCATCATGGGAAATGGTCTACACAAAGGTGATAGCATCAATAACATTGCAGACAGCAAAAGCAGCAGAGTCTGGCAACAATTTCAGGACAGCAGGAACAAAGATAATTACAAAAGTCATACAGGCAGGAATATAGAAAAGGTCAGACAGAAGTGTGGATGGTGTACGCAAAAGGTATATTTCTGCATCAAGTTGAAAACTGTTGCAAAAAATGAAGACTGCATTACTTCAGTTGGAAGGGACCTACAATGATAGTCCAAATGCCTCTGAAACACTGGCAGGCTTGAGGCCATCAACTACCTCTCCAGGAAACCTGTTCTGTTATTTGACCATCCCCTTTCCAGTGAAACTAATTTATTAGCTGATATCAGTATTTACTTGCCTGTGTCAGTAGTCTGCCAGTACTTTAGAGGCCATGACTTCAATCATCCTTGACACTTTTCATCAACTTTACAATTCACTCATTATGTGTATACCATTATTAGTCTAGAAATAAATCAGTACACGCAGCATATTTAAACTTTAACTTTGAGAAAGCATTTAAAAATGCAACAAATCTCTCCGTTTTGATATTCAACTGAAATCCTGAGATTTCACACATCCTTCAGTCTTCCTTCTCTAGCCACATTAGTGTTGGGTACCTTGAAGTTTGGGAAAGCTGAATGGACAGGGGACAATATAGTAATCATGAGGCTCTGTAGTGCACAATCAACTCTTTAAGCTCCCTGTTTCAATCCACAGCCAAGTCAGGGGCAACTGATATCATGATTTTGCACTAAAATATCTGTTGCAGAAAGCTAGTAAATGCATACCCCTTTTCTATACAGACTGAAAGACAATTGAACTAAGATGTGGCCATGCCTTATAATACCGTAGTTTTGAAATGGTGACTGTAGAGAAAGGACACTTCCAGAAGTGAAGCAAATGGATGAATTAATTTGTAATAGTTCTCCAGGGTTGCTCTGAATTCCTTCAGTTCTCTGTTCTGCTCATATGGTAACAGCGTTCAACTCTTTTTCAAGTCAGCGGGCAAGGAAGGCACTAAGGGTTTGATCTTGCAAAAGCTAAGTTAAAAAAATATGCATGTTTTTGGAATCCTGGGAATGTGCAGAGATTTAGGATTTATACTTCTAGGATTACATTTTTTAACCCAATTAAATTTGACTGTGCCAGATGCAGTAGCTGAAATTATGGATTCGGAATAGTTATTTTGAGGATGTTCCAAAGTATATGTAAATCAAGCACCATGATTATTTTTAAATCAACCAAGAAGCACTTCATTTTGTTTAACAAAACTTTTTTAATACCCAAATTCTTGTATGTTTGCATGTGTATTTAGCTAGGGTCTGGATTACATCTACATTGCAAAATAAGGCACCCAAAAGGAACAAAAGTGTAGAGGGACTGTGAGGTATCAGTAGTGTTTCTCAACCACAGGGTAAGCGAGAAAGGCAGTATGAACTGTACAGCGTGTTCAGATGTGTAGCTGAAGCTCATCCAGACTGTTCAAACCTCTGGAGACTTGAGGCTGAAAATGTCTTTTGAACAACTCTCCTGCAAGATCTATCACGCTTCACTAGGCTTCGTACTGGTACCCAAACTGAGAACACTAATCCACTAACCCTGTGAAAGCCAGAAGGCAAAAATAAGAGTGAATGTGTTAAGAGTATTTTGATACTTACGGTTTTTGAAAAAAACTGGGTTGTCCTATCATTGCGGAAACCACTGTCCTGACAGAAAAAGAACTTATGAACTGTCACTAACGTAGCTTCATTCAGAAGATAAGCTCTGTTCATGGCCTTCAACAAGGCTGTGTGTGTGTCTTGAAGGGACAACATGGCTCTATCTATATTATCCCTGGCTTTATAATAGGAGAGAACATGTTGAAAAATGCCAAAAAAAGTTTTAAACAAACTGCAAATTAGTTCCCTCTCTATCAGCCTAAGTAGTATTTTCATTGCAGTTCAGAGTAGGAGGCAGCTCACTGCGAAGCAAAGTCGTGAGCAAATTCCTCAGTTGAGTTTGCCAAAATTTTACGCTCGCTTTTGAGCAGTGAAATACAAAATTCCAGTGGTAAGTGAATTAGTCAGGTATAAAAGATATCCCTACCAAAAACTCAATCCTTCCATGTCACTGTGGGAGAAACAACACGGGTAGAAAGTCAAGTAGAAACAATATTATCAGACTTTGCAAGAACCTGTTAAGTGAACTGGTCACTTGAATATGGATGGATTGCAGACCGGGACTCTCAAGAGGTCCCCCAAGGAAACAAAGTATTTACTATGACACCATTAGTTTCCTACTGCACAGTTCTAATTTCCATCTAATAATCCCATAAAATGGTTTTTACAGCTCACAGAACCTGTTCTCATACTAATATGCCTGTCATTGTGCATCTGTGTTTGTCCCAAATCTAAAACATTGAAGGCATCGTATCTCCCCATGCCTTCTTCACAGAATTCTTTGTGTACACACCCCTGCTAACAACAGAAAAAAACAAACCAACAAACCAACCAAATGAAAAGACCCCACAAGAATCAGCCAGGAAGGCAGAAGTAAATTTCTTCCTTTCCTAAAGCCAGATTATTACAACAGTGACTCTGGAGATGGAGACCCTAGGAGCAAATGCAACATCAAATGTGTGTTTTTTTTTAACTGGGGAGAAAACAAACAAACAGAATCAATTGCAGCTACCATCCAGCTGCCTTAAAGTACTGCTTGAAGTTTGCACAAATGGGAATGCTTTGAAGGGAGTACTTGCTTATGAACTTACTTAGCTTTTACAGAGAGTGCCTTTGCTCTTTTTCCAAACTCTCTGAGGTGGATCATGGTAGAAAAGGAAAATTATGATTCTGTCCATGTCCTGAGTTTTTCCATTAGTTCTGAGACTAGAAACTTGGCAGATCTAGTTCCTGAAACTGTTGCACTTCTCTACAGGATACTGCATCCCACGACTTCTTTAATCAAAGCTCTAGGTAGCCTATTTGTTCCCAAATGGAAAGAACCTAACATAAGTTAACAGATAAAGTTGTCCAGGAGAGCTATAGAAACTGAAAAGAGAGAGGACAATGACTGAATACTCTCATTGTAGCTGCAACCTGCAATAAAGTATTTCACAGAATCACAGAATTTTTGAGGTTGGAAATCACCTATCAAAATAATCAGACCTCCTCAGACACATCATAGAAAACTCCACAAAAGCACTTACAGCATCACAATTCCAGAAGATCTCTTATGGTCACCCATCCGACACAGACATGTGCAGGTAGATGTTTTCACAGGAGCTAGCTAAAAGTACAGTTCTTCAAAAAGATACCAAATATTACAGGAAACAGCTGACACTGCCAACTAGTAAATCATGCCTCTTTCAGTAGAAAGTCGCATGCAGCAGAAGGCCCATGAAGTCTTCAAGGTTTTAAATCAATAGCTGCAACCACAAGAATCACAGAATACTTTGGGTCGGAAGGCATCTTTAAAGATCATCTAGTCCAACACCCTGCAATGAACAGGGACATCTTTAGCTAGATCAGGTTGCTCACACCCCCATCCTACCTGACCTTGAATGTTTCCAGGGATGGGGTTTCTACCACCTCTCTGGGAAACCTGTCCCAGTGTTTCACCACCCTCAGCATAAAAATTTTTTTCCTTGTATCTTGTCTAAATCTATCCTCTTTCACTTTAAAACCATTAACATTTGTCCAACCACAACAGGCCCTATTAAAAAGTCTGTCCCCATCTTATAAGCCCCCTTTAGAGAAACACAAAATCACAGAATCACAGAATGTTAGGGGTTGGAAGGGACCTTGAAAGACCATCTAGTTCAAGCCCCCTGCCAGACGGGTTGCACAGGAACACATCCAGGCGGGTTTTGAATGTCTCCAGAGGAGGAGACTCCACAGCCTCTCTGGGCAGCCTGTTTCAGTGCTCTGTCACCCTCACAGTGAAAAAGTTTTTCCTTATGTTAGTGTGGAATGTCCTATGCTCCAGCTTGCACCCATTGCCCCTTGTCCTATCACTGGACATCACAGAGAAGAGCCCGGCTCCACCCTCCTGACACTCACCCTTTACATATTTCTAAACATTAATGAGGTCACCCCTCAGTCTCCTCTCCCCTGAGCTGAAGAGCCCCAGCTCCCTCAGCCTTTCATCAGAAGGGAGATGTTCCACCCCCTTCATCACCTTTGTGGCTCTGTGCTGGACTCTTTCAAGCAGTTCCTTGTCCTTCTTGACCTGAGGGGCCCAGAACTGCACACACTATTCCAGGTGCGGTCTCACCAGGGCAGAGGAGAGGGGCAGGAGAACCTCTCTCGACCTATTGACCACACCCCTTCTAATACACCCCAGGAAGCCATTGGCCTTCTTGGCCACGAGGGCACATTTCTGACTCACGACCACCCTGCTGTCCACCAGGACCCCCAGGTCCCTTTCCCCTACGCTACTCTCTAACAGCTCAGTCCCCAGCCTATACTGGTGCATGGGGTTGTTCTTTCCCAGAGGCAAGATTCTACACTTGCCCTTGTTGTATTTCATTACATCTCTCCCCACCCAGCTCTCCAGCCTGTCCAGGTCTCACTGAATGGCAGCACAGCCTTCTGGGGTGTCAGCCACTCCTCCTTGTGTCATCAGCAAACTTGCTGACAATGTGCTCTGTTCCCTCGTCCGGGTCATTGATGAACATATTGAATAGCACTGGTCCCAGTACCGACCACTGAGGGACTCCACTAGACAGGCCTCCAACTAGACTCTGTCCCACTGACCACAACTCTCTGACTTCTTTCCTTCAACCAATTCACAATCCACCTCACTACCTGATCATTCAGACCACACTCCCTCAGTTTATCTGCGAGGATGCTGTGAGATACAGTGTCAAGTGCTTTACTGAAATCAAGATAAACCACATCCACTGCACTACCGTTATCTATCCACCTGCTTATGTCTTCATAAAAGGCTTATTAGGTTGGTCAAACATGACCTCCCCTTGGTAAAGACATGGTGACTGCTCCTAATGACCCTCTTCTCCTTGATATGCCTAGAGACAGCTCAGGATAAGTTGTTCCATCACTTTTCCAGGCATTGGGATGAGGCCGATGGGTCTGTAGTTACTCGGGTCCTTCTTCTTGCCCTTTTTGAAGACTGGAGTGACATTTCCTTTCCTCCAGTCCTCAGGCACCTCTCCTGTTCCCCATGACTTACCAAAGTTGATGGAGAGTGGTCTAGCAATGACTTCCACCAGCTCCCTCAGCCCCCGCGGGTTCATCCCATCAGGGCCCATGGATTTACGGATGTCCAGATTGCTTAACTGACTGCTAACCCAGTCCTCATCAACCAAGGCAAACTCCTGCTTTAGCCTGACTTCCTCTGGGGCCACAGGGGTCTGGGGCTCCTGAGGACAGTCTCCAGCAGTATAGACAGAGGCAAAGAAGGCATTCAGTAGCTCCGCCTTCTTTGTATCCTCTGTCACCAGGGCACCCAGCTCATCCAGGCCTACATTGCCTCTGATGTTAGCTTTGTCTGCAATGTATTCGAAGAAGCCCCTTCCATTGTCCTTGACCTCCCTTGCAAGGCTTAACTCCAAGGAGGCCTTAGCTTTCCTAGTTGCCTCCCTACATCCTCTGACAACAGTCTTATAGCCCTCCCATGTGGTAATTTCCTCCCTTTAAGTATTGAAAGTCTGCAATAAGGTCTCTGCAGAACCTTCTCTTCTCCAGTCAGAACAACCCCAACTCTCTTAGCTTTTCTTCATAAGAGAGGTGCTCCAGCCCATGGTCATTTTTGCGGCTCTCCTCGAATCACTCCAACACATCCATGTCTTTCTTGTGTTGAGGAGTCCAGAGCTGGACACAGTACTCCAGGTGGGGCCTCACGAGAGCGGAGTAGAGGGGGAGAATCACCTTCTTCCGCCTGCTGGCCACACTTCTTCTGATGCAGCCCAGGATACAGTTGGCCTTCTCAGCTGTGAGCGCATATTTCCAGCTCATGTCAAGCTTTTTGACCACCAGTAATCCAAAGCCCTTCTCAGCAGGGCTTCTTTTGATCATTCCTGAGCCTGTATTGATACCAGGGGTTGCCCTGACCCAGGTGCAGAACCTTGCACTTGGCCTCATTGAATCTCAAGAGATTTGCATGTGTCCACTTCTCAAGCTTGTCCACGTCCCTCTGGGTGGCATCCCATCCCTCAGGCATGTCAACTGCACTGCTAAGCTTGGTATTCTCTGCAAATTTGCTGAGGGTACACTCAATCCCACTGTCTCTGTCACTGATGAAGCTATTAGACAGTACTGGTCGCAATACGGGCCACTCCAGTCATCACCGATCTCCATCTGAGCATTGAGCTGTTGACCACTACCCTCTGGATGCAGCCACCCAACCAATTCCTCATGTGCTGAACAGTCTATCCATCAAATCCATACCTCTCCGGTTTAGAGAGAAAGCTATACAAGGAAGATATACCTTGTTCCTACACGGAAGTTTTTGCATAGTGTCCCAAACTCAGCATTTCTGGGACTGATAGTGCTCAGCCCAAAACATTGTCCCATCTGTGGAACAATGCTGAACAGCATATCCTCACAATTATTTACATCCAACATACACTCATTCTAGTACGGGGGTAGAGGTTCTTGATTTATAGCAGCTCTTGAGTTATGACAGAAGTGGCAGTTAGGAATGAGGCTAGACTCAAAGGCTTGTTACCTCCTGTTCTTATTTTGGCAACAAATCAAAGATGGAAGGAGAGGGAAATGGACCTTGGACCTCACCTCCGGACCTTGTGGTTGATGTCTAGGACCCTCATTCTCATGTGGTGGCCTTCCAGGTTCATGCCTATCACAGAGAAGAGAAAGGGGAGGCTGCTGGCTCTAGAACCAGTTTCATCCTCAGCCTGCTTTACTACCAGGGAAGCTGATGCCTCTTGTGGACAAAAGGACAAAAAAAAACCCTCTTCTGAATGACTGATAAACCTCTGAATTGCTTGTGTTGTCCATTTCCTTTTGCAGCTGGCTATAGAAAGAAGTGAAATATTAAGTCTGCAATCCATCTGTGAGAGCAGGAAACACTTAAGAAATATAACATAATAGAGACAAAAATGTATAAATTCCAATTTCTTACTGAATTTACTGAGAGTTTTGCTATCAGTGGGATGGTAGGATTCAGAACTAAGCTCACTAGTACTTCAGGGGTAAACCAGAAAACAGACACAAAATGTTCATTTTTTCGTTGGAGCTTGAAATATGCAAAGACATTGAACTTTATTTGGATGCCTGAGAGACTAGATTTCTGATATTCAGTGGCATTCTGAATGACCACAAAAAATGTTCCTTTTGTCCAGTAATATGCATTTGTGCCATCTTTATGAACCAGAGATTGTCACATCCATATCAGAACATGGACTCAGTGACTAAAACTTAATTGGAATTTTTTGCAGGTACCTCACTTTCCTTTACTGGTTGAGCCAGTAAAGGAAAAAATTTGGTCTCTAAACCAAAGACCCCTTTCTTAAATTTTAGTCAATACCAACCTAGAAGGTGGGTGGTGATGTGTGGTTCTGAATCTTAGTAGCCAGTTATATGCAAAGGCAAAGAAAACATTGAAAGCAGGCTGAAAAACACAGCAACTCACTATTGTATTTTATCACTGGATCATATTATACTTAAACGCGCACAAAATGTTTCAAATTCTGAAGTTTAAAAAAATACTGCAGGAATTCCAGTACACTTTTGCTTTTTTTTTTTTTTCATAATAAGCTTGTGTAAGTACCACTTTCTAATTTTGCAGCAATTTACCCACTGACCTCTCTCTGTGTTTTCTTCTATGTTGCCTGGAATGCCCTTGAGAGAAACACTTCTCTCTTTGCAAAATTTGCCTGTGCTCTGAAGACTAAAAAAAAAGCATAGCTGCATAGTATGTGCTTATTTATATGTATTACTATAGGAGGAAGAGAAGCTTTAAGCTTTTTGTGCATCCCTACAGAAGGAGACATCTTTAACTTATGTACTATAACTCCCTACTGATTAGTCTTATTCTCTCTTTTTCTTCTCCTTTGCTAATGGTAGCTATGTTCTGTCCTGTGCCATGCCTCTATTCAACTAAATTAATTTAAATGGGTCCGAATGTGATAAAGGGAAAGTTGCTGTGATCCTAACAAAATCAGCTTCTAAATCTATTTCTTACAGTGAGCTGTGAGCTGAGTTTAATGTTCATCTTGAGTTTTGATGGCACTACATTTTAAATATCTTGCAGTACAGAACTAGACTTTATAACACCTTACACGTTGTCAGGGACTTTTTTATTATCACACAGAGGGTAGCAACATCTTGAGAAAAAGAAAGATGACTTCTTGATACGAGGGACTATCCCAGGCAATTTCACAAGAGCCTTTGAAGAAAGAACTAGGCAGGTTTCTTGTCAAGACACAACAGAAAACTCTTCTGAAATACTGTGTGCCATTCTCATCCCTCTCATACAGACAAACTGAAGCCAGAAGAGCTTCAGTGAAGAGCTACCAGGAGGATCCAAAAGGAAACATGGGAAAAGGAAAAGACTTGTTTTGTTAAGTCTGAAAGGGGATAGTATCGCTCTCTGCAAATACATAGATGGATAGACATCAGTGGTGGAGAAAAGGTATTTAAACTGAAAGACAACTTTTGTGGTATTTATACCATGACATACCAAAAGAACCAGCTGGTAAGAACCAGTAGTGAATGACTAATCTAAACATTTGTCTTTAAAAGACCTTTTGGAGGAGCCTTTCAGAAGAAACAATCAGGAAAAAATGTAATTAGTTTCCAGATAGGTTTTGATTACATGTTGTTTTTTGCCTTTCCCTATCATAGTTAGGGAAATAGACTTCACGGTCCCTTCAAGCAGTGTCCCCACACACAATATAGTCATGATTTCCCAATTTAAAAGCTTAGAAGATATTTAACATTTTCAGTTAAATATTGTTTTAATTTTCAAGTTGTAACTTGGGAAATTTTTCTTTCCAGATTTTAATTCACAGTACCTCTCTATTATTTTAAGTATCAGAAGATATTCTTTTTTCTGGATCTACCATGATCATTCTCACCTCTCCATGTGTTAATGATATACAGGAAATTATATACAGTATTCTCTGTCTTCATATAAAGTCAAATAAAAAGTGCAGGAAGAGATCAGGAGACTATTGAGACAAGCCCAGCAACATGACACATCTTTTCTAAAGACCATTTCTATTTGCACAGTGTAGTCACCTCAATCCCGAAAGCTCATGCAAAACTCTTCAACCTGAGTCAGATTTACAGCCCACACTAGTCTCTCCATTGAGATTCCAAGTCAAATGGTCAATTAAAATCCTGCACCTTACTTTTTAAAATAAATCCTTCACATCATTCACAAATACAGATCCTGCTTCTCTGTGTTTTATTCTCACAAACACTGTGTTGCCAGTTCCCAGTAGTACAATGCTTGTATAACAAAGTTCTTCCCAGAGAATGTATTTTGACAATGACTAGTTCACCTATGACCGATAGACACAGGTATTACACAAATTGCCTAGTGCTGTTGTTGTGTAACAGAGAGCTTGTGTCCTGCTGTGACCAGGATTGCAACAGTGGGATCCAGGTAAAAATGACACCCTGCAAATTAGTTTAGTGCTAGTGCTTTTCTTCACTAGATACAGTTTTCAAAAGCATATCCTTGATTGTTAGAATAGTCTTCTAGTTGCAAATGTTAAACTTCAGAAGAAAATGTTATGATCAGGTACTCTGACACTTCTGTAGCACAAAACACAAAACTTCACTTGCTTTTTCCTGCCCTAAGACCTTATTTTGTGATGGAGCTAGAGCATTTGTTCCAGTGAGAAGTCTTATCTCAGTCTAAAGAGTCAGGAATTGAGAATATCACAGTTAGTTGCCCTCACAGTGAAAATAAGATCAAACCACTGCATCTTGCCATACCCATGTTAGTGTTTTCTTTGTGAAGGCCTGCTTTACTTCTGAATTTCCTTTGTGAGTTGTGTTGTCTGCAAAGAGCTGTAGAGCAGTAACTTCCTTTCTTTCACATAGCACCACTCACATTTTTCTATTTTACTAGTAAGGACTATAAGAAAAGTAAATTAGAAAAAACTAAATTAGGGAGTACACTTCATTTGGGAGGAGATAGACAAGACGACAGTTTGTTTGTTTTTTTTACCTACATGGATTTTACTACCTCCTTGTATTTAGGTCTAAAACTGGATGGAACTTTCCCTCATGCAGCTTTTGTGAGTTACTGAATATATTACGGTATGTCAGAGTCTTTGGCCATTTCCAAGAAAATCTAGAGGATGGAGGAGATGAAATACGGTAAATTAGCATGCCTTCTGCATCCACACGATGTGGATGACCAGTCCAGTGGAGCAATGAGGAAGCAGAGATTCACAACTACTGGCAAACTAACTGGAAAGGACACTCAAACACTTCCATACATCAGTATCTCAAAACACAGTCCTATGCGACATGATTTTTCTCACAGAATTAAGCATCACAGAACCATTGGAAGGAAAATGCACATGCACAATTATGAGAAAAAAATTTGTTTAATACATAGAAACCTGACCTCCAAGGAAAAAAAACACAGTGGCAGGCCCAGCTAAACATATGCAAAAATGTTCACAGGGCAAGCTGTGAAGTTAGGCAGACATCCCTCCTGGGTGGTTCAAAAAGACATCCCTCCTGGGAACCTCTATAACAGCATTGTGGAATCTGCCAGATCCATGGACTACAGTAACCAGACTTTAGCAGTGAAAATACCCAATACATCAAGAAAAAAGAGATGTTACTCCTTTGCCCTCAAAGCCTCCCCCAGGTTATTTAGATGATGGGATATTTTTTTGTAATAGTTAAAAAGAAAAAGCTCTGACCTCTGTGGAATCTGCTAGTTCCCTGCAGAACAAAATATAGGCTTTACTTTGTCGAACGGAGGGCACTTATGTCCTGGATGATAAGCCAAGCGGAATTCATTTGCAGAAATGGGTTTCAAAAGTGGGCATTAGTCCAGAAGAAGGAAGAGTTCCCAATGGGAACATCTGCAACCTGATGCTTCTGCACATGAGAAAAATTAACTTAGCTGACGGTAAATCTGCTACCAGCTCTCAGCTTTGAGGAGGAGAAAAAAATGCCTTCCTCTGTAGACACTTCCCCTAGAGAACCAAGAAAAGCATGCGGGAAATGCACAGAAACAACATGCCTCATCAATGCCATTCCCTCAAACCTCAGTTCTCACGCTACTGTGAATGATTTCAAAGCTCTTCAAAGGTTTTTATACAGATTACTGACATAGGGGTTACGTATAGGATAGGCAACACTGAAAAAAGTGCCACAAATTACCTGATGCTTTATTTGCTGCTGCCTCTGTCAGGACTGTTAGTCTGTTGAAACAATGGACAGCTTGACCCAGAGAAATCACCTAAGGACACCATTAGCAACTCTTTTATGAATTTACCTAACTCAGGAGCAGAAACTAGTAGGGCTATCTTTTGTTATACTGGGCTGTACAAGGGAACTTAAGCTGAGTTGCCGCCTTGCTGTTGATCAAGCAGATCACATTCACATTCCCAGCTGAAGAAGTCAAAACAACTTGGTATGGCATGTAAGATGCAACTAATGTAAGATGTAAGATGTGCACTGACAAAGCCAGAAAGACAAACCTCTCGCACATCTTTCCCCAAAGTGCACAAATGAGGAGGCCTAGCACTGCTTTTGTCAAAGTGACTAAGCTAACCTGGTTTAATCAAGTGAAGGAAATACTGCCACACCAGTGAGGCTGCGGGCAGTGTATTCAGTCCTTTGGTTGCCATGAATACCAAACTCAGCAAAAATATTTGATGAAATATCATTAATCCTGAAGAGAGAGGGAGAATAGCAAACACAGTCACTGTTGAATAACGATACAGTGTCTACTAACCAGGGAAAATTTGCAAGTATAGAGTCTGAACAGCAGTAAGTAGTTGAAGCAATGCAGTGAAATATGTACATACAAGCCAATTTAATAAACTCTACAGAATAATATATTCACACACCAAATAAAACAGCCCTTTCCAGTGTAGTCAGCTTATCTGATACAAGCTGACCTTTTAGACATTTTTGTAATCACAAGAGGGAGGAAAAAAGTGGAGGATTCATTTAGTTTAAATAATGGCAAGATTACATAATTATATAATTTTAGTATTTCTGCATATAAAAGAATGCTTTTCAATAATAAGTGAGTGTTATGCTTTGCCTTGGTGTCTATATTATTGTTTTACAACGAGCTCTACAAACTGTCATATCTAAGAGCACTACAGGGTTTCACTTGGGAAATCTTAACACTGTTTGAAGGAATATTCTGTGTTGCTGGCAACAGTGGCTTCAAAGGACAAAGACGTGTTGTAGTGATAGCCAGTGGATTCAATTCCCATGATTACAAATCCACAGTTAATGATGCCACAAAGATATTCTGCAATATGTTCCAAATAAGGAAAATCTTGTTTTTCATGTAATTTTAGGTAAAGCAAACTGCAGAGGAATGGGTTTTCTATGAAACATGCCCTGCCTCCAGCTTCTTGGAAATTTCGCACAAAATGTCTTCTGGTCTTATGGAGAGTGAGGCAGGGCTTGCAGAATAGAGTTAATAATGCATCAAGGAAGGTTTAAGACTCTGTGAAAAAATTACGGTTATTGGTATAGTTACATCTGGAATTAAGGTTGGTTTTAAAGACAATCCACAAAGCAGAAACTTTATAAAAATAAATCTTACTTTAGAAAAGAAGAAAAAAAAGGAAGAGGGAGTTCTGCCTGTTATTTACATGAGGAGATCTACTGAATTTTTCCTGAAAGACTATGGATGGCGGGAGAACAGGTGGGATTATCACCACAGTAGCATATAAGTAAAAACCAATTAATAGAGAGGGGAAGTGGTTTATTATTTGGACTGTTTAAAGTTTTGAGGTTTTTTTATTAACACCTACTTAACTCAAACACTGAGAGACATCTGGGAGAAATATCTAATCCATTTTGCATTTCCACAAAGAACTGAGAAAGCTTATAATATGTGTATGGGACTTCCAAAGAGCCTTTTAGGGAAAACAGGAGAGATCAGATTTAATATAGCTGATACTTTTAAAAGGAAAAGCATCCATGACTACAACACCCGAAAGAAGTATAAAAGACCTCACAGATTGTTTTTCCTTTTTTTCAGTACTTTGGCAGGAGTATTTATAATGCAAGAGGATCCAATGTCCTCTGACATTATCTCAAAGGATAAGGTCAGAGCAAACTGTTATATCACCACATGTACACACCAACAACTTAAGTACTTCATTTTGCCATGACAGGGTGCTTGTTTCACAGAAGTGAAAGAGCTCACTCTAACTAACCCAGTAGCTGGAGGTTGTCAACCAGTTAGAATTCCCCTAACAGTTTCTAAACTGGCATGCATTTTTTGGTTGTAGGTCTGGAGTCACACACTAGACAATCATTTCTGCAAGGCCAGAATCAGGAGATGGCTGACAGCAGAGAGGAAAGAGGGGAGAAAACTACTGAAAAGATAGTTAAAGACTCACAGTTGGCACTGGAGGAGAAAACTCTTTTAACAGGATAACATTAAACTAACTTGGCAAAAATGGATACAAAATAGACAACAGTTTAAATAATACAATGGAAATACTTAGCAATACTAAAAACCACTGGGCTAAGGATTAAATCCAGAAAAAAAGTGTAACAAACGTAGCTAAAAAAAGCATTCAACACCTACAATAATGAATACCACTTCACAAGCTCATTCTGTCTTGAAGGCAGAGTTTCAGATATGAGACTAAACCATATCTAGTCTAATATTTAGACTCAACATGAAAATAGGCTCAGGTTAGAAACTAAAATCTGAAGTGTGTCCATATGTGGGGTAGACAGATAGTGACAATTAAGTGGGAGGTGACATGTTTCTAAACACATTGTTAATATGTGTTCTTTCCCTTTGGCTGTGAATATCTAGTAGAAGCAACTGGTTTTCTAATACATGCACACAAGACACAAAATTAAATAGCCTTCCAAGTTATTAGGACTGCTTCTTCAAATCACAGATCAAGATAGCATGAAGCATTAAAGTCAGACACTAGTAGAAGTATAAAGATACGGCATTACCGGCACCAGTACCATTTTGCTCTTCAGAGTTTGAACACTGTAACTTTGCATGAACTTGTTCTACGATGAATTTTATTGGAACTGCAAATGTCTCAGGCCAAGAGTTCAGAGCATCTAATAGAAAACTTGGATAATCTAAATCAACTGTTCAAAACAATCCTGACACCAAACCAAACACAGAGATTTATTTACCAGTTACCTCAATAGGACTGCCAAGCAAGTGGCTTTTTTTTCCCAAAGCACCCAAGCTGTCTTGGCAACAGAGATGGGCCAGCTTCTCATGTTATTTATGTCCAATTTGCAGGAAGTCTGATGCCTATCAACATTCAGTTTTCTCAGCCTTCATTTTATACCAAGATCCTTGAAATAACCCCAGAAACAAGAAACAAGGGGGGTGGGGGGTGGGGGGTGGTGTGTGTTTGGCTAAAAGCAGCCATACCTTTGTCAGAGAAACAGCATTTCCTAATTAATGTCCATTAAGGTAAATATGCCAGCTAGCATTGAGAGCTGTCACATTTCCTAAATTTTTCACTTTGGACTCAAGGTCTGAAAATACTTAGCACAGGAATTTAAGTCTGATGTCTTAAGAACCTTCCAGGATTTACCTTTCACAAAGAAGTCATATAGACAAATGTATTGGCACAAAACCAAAACATACATGCAAATGTAAGAGAAGGTTCCAGCAGATCTAATAGTAGAATTTTTGTATGTTTTGTGTTCTAGTGGGATTTTAATGTTTCTTACCTCGTGTCACTTCCTTGTAGGCTGATCCTGCTTTCTAATCTCTACAATCTTATCATTACGTGGACACCATTAGTAGTTGCTAATATCAGAATCTCATTATGCTGTAAGACAAAAATGATCTTGAACAGCTGACTGGCTCAGTACATTGGCTTATTATTAACATCAACATCTCCAAAACCATAATTAAGCCTTGCCTTTCTTAACTTTCAGGCATTCACCTTCCTGAAATCCTATGCCTTTATCAGGTCTTTGCCAATGATTCCACCTGGCATGTATGCACAGTAGGGCAGAGGAGCCTGATTTTTATCAATACACATTCTGCTCTTTGAGGTTTAAAACAGGCAGAGTTTATATGACAGCTATAGATCAATAGTGAATGAGGAGGGATATGTTCTAAAAGAGGCTGTGAATATGTTCCTGAGTGGGATAACATTGGGATACCCCACCTGTGGAGAACAAACACCACTCCATCCTACAGAATTCTGAAAATAAATAAACTAATGGTACTTGACCAAGAAGAACCTGCGAAGAAAATCATAATTACATCTTTAGGGGACAGTGTTCCAGAAGATGGAAAACGAGAATAAAGCAAGGTACTGACTAGTTAATGCTAAGATTATCCTGTACACACTAGAAGAGGCAGAGTCCAAATGAAAAAAAAAAAACAAAACAACAACAAAACACTGCCTGAATACAGATGTGAAGACTGTCTTACAATGAATACTCACAAGAGTAGCAGCCTCAGGTTTCATAGGCTTTTCTAATCCCAGACTTTGCGACTTGACCAATATCTTTTACTGGAGACATCTGTGTGAACCAGCTAAGTGACTGGAAGTGTTCATAATGGCAAGGTGAAGGAGAGTAACAGGGAACTTTAATTTACTTTTTAAGCAGTTCTAGCATTTGAGACAGTCGAGTTTAATCAGTTTTTCAATTTGACTGCATTTTACATTCGCAGGCGTCTTTACTCACAGTCCAGCAGAAGGGAAAACGTGCAATAGAGTAATATGAGGAGACCTCTGAGACGACCTCTATTCAGAATCTGCTGTGAAACTCTTGCAGAGCAACAACAGAATTAGAGTTTCTAATTCAATTGTATGTATTTCCTGATGTTTTCACCATACAGATTCTTTGACTGTCATTTACCAAATGCCAGAAAAATATCTTTATGAATCCATGGGGTAAGCACTAATTAAGTCCTCAGATCTGAATTTCGTCCATAGGCATTTTAATATTTGTATCCACAATGACCTAGAGTATTTTAAGTGACTCATCGATGTCTACAAGGAGGTTCTTCTATCCACCACAGCTTTTAGAGTCCTAGACCTTTCCTGAAGGAGCTGTAAGAAGAAGTTACATGTTTCTTCTCAAGTAAATCACCCAGGCTCAGACTTCACTTCCATGATGTAGCTGAAAGTGGAAACAGTATAGATGAGTAAGTAGAAAAGCACATGGCTGGAATTGTTACAGTGAGGATGCTGGGTAAGCCATTGGCCTCAGGGAAAGAGGATGTGGAGTTGAAGCTCAGCAAGAAAAGGATGGATCGAACCTGGTCCTATTCCACTCTCTTCCCCAGAATGTAACCTCTGAATTACTTCATGAGGAGCACTTTACCACTCTGGGAGAAAGAAGGTGCTGCATTTTGTGGAGTTGAAAGCTGCAAACATGCTCTGAGAATGGCTGCATGACCAGGAAGGAGGTAAATACCATCAGATGCACTTCCAAGTAAACAGACAAAGGTATTGGGAAGTTTAATGTTAATATCTTTGGCTCCTACGGATTTTAGGCACCTACAGGATTAGGCAGCAGCTGAATAGTGGTTTTGAGGATCTAACAGTTTGGTTTAGTCACCTAAATCCCACATCAGCAGCTAAGGCCTTTTGTGGATCTAGGCCTTGGTCCAATAGCATCTATTGCTGGGAAACAGAGCAATGTCCTTTGTTAACAATAACAGTGAGGAAAATGATTGCAAAGCAAAGATACAGTTTTTTACCCTACACAGGATGTAAAGAGAAACAAATATATTTTCCAATCAGGCAAATAGAGATTAATCTCAATCTTTAGATCAACTGTCGTGCATAGCTTGCTATTTTCTCAGGCCAACTAAAACAGAATGGTGAACTCCAATCAGTTTCGCAATCAAGTTAACAGAATAGTCTTTATTCTTCACGTTAGCAAAATTCTTACAAACTCTGTTAAAACTAGTTTGTTGTTTCTTCAATTTTGTATGAGTCAGGAACACAAAAATCAGTCTCTAAATAAATCTCAGGAACTAGTAAAAACAAAGCAAGTCCAGAGGGCAAAGCACTTGTAAAACAACTAGACAGAACAAATAGGTAGAATTATTTTTTGCACAAAGTAAGCCAGCTTGAAAGTTCTCGAAACTTAGCAGTATAATCTTAAATTAATTTTTAGTGAAAAAAAAGTAGAGGAGAAACAGCCAAACATCTTAATATGACAACAAACTGCTGTCATTGTATTTATCCTAAGTTTCATGTGTTCTTTTTTAGAAGGGTCCTCCACTTCCTTACTGTTTACCAATGTCTGAGCAATTGAAAGAATTATGAAAATTTAACATAGGGAGGGGGCCAAATAGAAGATGCATGCTATGGCTAACCCTTTGAGTTTTTCCCCAAGTTCCCCAGCCTCCAATAACCATTTCCAGCACATTTGGAAATATGTTCATCAGAGCTCATCCTACAATAGTTTCTTTGCAGGGAATAGTGACCTGGAATTTAAAAGTACTTCAGCATTCAGCTGCATTTTGAAAATAAGATCATGGTGTTTAGGTGCCTAAAAAAGTATTCTTTTACTTAAGCAGGAATCCTTTAAAAAGTCTGAGATGGGACACTATAAAGGGATCTTAGAAAGAGATGCCCCTCTGAAACTAAGTCTGTCAGGACATGGGACATTACCCCAGACAGCTGAAGATCAATGAGACGCATCCCTTATGTTTGCCTCTGATTTCAATGAACAGAGGCTACAAAAGTTGTAGAGTTTTTTCTATCCTCCTCTGAATAACAGAAATACTTTTCTACCATATCTGCTAAAATATTTTTTATGGAAGTTTCTTCAGACTCCTCTCATTTCTGAAGAAAAGATATTTTTCACTGTTTCAAAGTGATTAAATTTCTCAAAAAAAATTTGCAATTTCAAAATAGAACTGTTCCTTAGGAAATAAATTGCTATATATAGTTTTCTTTTTCTCCTGAAGAAACGCATTATTGCATGAATAGAGCAAGAGGAACACAGATTCTTTTCATGAGCAGCATGCCTGAGCTAATAAGCGTTGCCTGCATTTGAAACGTATGGGTGAATCATTTCTCTCAGAGGATCTTTTCTGAAAACTTGTGGAGTACATCTGCCCTGAAGTCTTTCTTTCTTCGGTTTAACATACTTGAGATAAAACAGAAAAAAAGTGATTAGTCAAATGGCATGAATTGTTTAAATAAAATCTTGGACAAAATTTTTTTTAGATGGTCGGCCTAGCTGATGAACTTCAGGGACTTTGTTCTGTTTCACTTGCCCTATCCAGAATTCTGCCTCCCCAAATGAAACTGTGGTCTTTGTTTCTCTGACAGTAAAATGCACCTTTCAGTTGAGAAAACTGAAATTTTTTTCTGGAAATCTTGGACATTTATGTTTGTGAGCACATTCCTCATATTTGCCCCTAGGTACTTGCCAAGTCTATTAAAATTCAAAAAGTGCCTTTTGCTGTTTCTGGAATTTGCAAATAGTACACATTTGTCATGTCTCATAACCCTCCACCTCCCCTGAACTGTCATACTAGAAAAGAAAACATATTAAAAGATGCATCTGTGCAAGTTAACCTTAAAACAACCTTTAAGCCCACAGTTATAAAAATGGAAAATATATTTCTCTGTAAAGAAAACGTGCAAGTTAGCTAATCAATCTTCAGCCTCAGCAGTTTGGAGAGGTGTCACTAAGGGCTTTTAAAGTTGCACACATAAAACTAGCCTGCAGAATTAGCAGAGGCTTAAGCTATAAACCATAGTGTGACTCCTGTCCACCTTACCCTGCTGCATGTTCCGTGTTGTCTGTATTCCAGACTCCAGCATAGCACAGAAATACCCAGGCTAGCTTTATACACTGATTCAGGCATGTGAATCATTTTAGGCTCAGCAGCAATGTTCTTGGCAAAATGTTATTTACTCGGGTAGCAGGAAAGCAGCCAGTTCTCAGTTTTGGGCCCCTCACTACAAGAAAGACATTGAGGTGCTGGAGTGTGTCCAGAGAAGGGCAACAAATCTGGTGAGGGGTCTTATGAGGAGCGGCTGAGGGAGCTGGGGTAGTTTAGCCTAGAGGAAAGAATGCTGAGGGGAGACTTTATTGCCCTCTACAATTACCTGAAAGGAGGTTATAGCGAGGTGGGGATTGGTCTCCTAAGTAATAAGTTCTTCCAGGGGAGGTTTTGATTGGGAATTAGGAAAAATTTCTTTACGGAAAGGGTTACCAAGCATTGGAACAGGCTGCCCAGGGAAGCAGTGGAGTCACCGTCCCTGGAGGTATTTAGAAGAGGCGTAGATGTGGTGCTTAGGGATATGGTTTAGTGGTGGACTTGGCAGTGTTAAGTTTGACTCGATGATCTTAAGGGTCTTTTCCAACCTAAACAATTCTATGATTCTAAGGACATTTTAGCAGTTTCAGACTCTCCCTCTTCTATCTCTATCATTGCTCATTGCTTTTTTAAAGAGACATTAATAAATAAATGTAGGAGGTAGTATCTTCCCCATGCATTGGAGAGCTGAAAAAAAATGCTTCTGAAGTTCAGGGACAACAGCTTTTAGTCCTGTTTTTCCATATTTTTAGAGTGGTGCTGATTTTTAATTTTTGGGTTGAATTGCCAAAGCAGATCCATGCCAGATTTCAAAATTATGATAGAGGCTCTCGTTTCATTGTTCATGGAGGGACTTTCCTCACCTCAATTTAGGCTGCTCAGGGTTAGGCTTCCAATTCTTGACTTGTTGCCGAAGGTGCCTTTTACAAGCCAGCATTGAAGAGCTGGTACTTCTGCATGTTCATCCCCAGTGTCTAATGCAGGGAGAGATAAATCAGCATCTGGAGCCAGTGAGAAAATGAGCCCAGAGTGACTATTTCAGACATAACTAACTAACTTTCCATAGGTACACCTCAGGCCCCGTTCCAGCTGGCTGCTTTACTGGGAAAACCAATGGTTGCCGCTGCCCATGTAGAGAACTTGTCCCCAAAGGTCTGGAGGGCTGAGCTCTGGGGTTTGGCCGTCACATCCCCAGGGCAGAAGTTTCTAGAAAAGACACTTTTACCCTGCCACTCACCTCCAGTGTTTGCTATTTTTCTGGACTGAAAGGGCACTTTGGTTTCCGTGATGTCAGACACATTTTTCCCCTCTTTTACAACCTCTCAGCTGGCTGCATAAGTGTTTACTCCACACCTCATCTCTCTGCTCCCATACAAGGCAATGTCTTCCATGGAAAACCGGAATGAAGTGGGTGTCAGGGGGCCATGAGGGTCCTGCTCAGCCCTAAGCACTTCCCCAGGACTGAGGCAGGACATGGCCCCAGCCTCCTCACTGCCTGTCTGGGGCACCTCCCCAGTCCCCAGTGGGATGATGGCAACCCTCACTGGTCAGGGAGCTGTCAGCATCCAGAGTCCCAGAGAAGGCATGAAAGAGGCTCTGACCCTTTCATCCCCTCTGAGCAAGGGGCATCCTAGGGGCACACCACCTGTGCTCTGTGGGACGAGGAGTCAGGGCTGAGCGTGGCAGCAAGGCAGGGCTTCACCAGCCTCCATCACCCCCGGCAATGCCAGACTGGGTTGTTTAAGCTCTGTGGGCTCCTCCACAGGTGTTCTTGTGCCCCTAAACCGGTGCAGAGCAAGGAGTGGAGTGCACTTAAAAATCTGTATTTAAAAAATTAGCAAAACAGATAAGTTGGATCCCAAAGATTCTGTGCTGCAGATAATTTTGTAGAGCAAGCAGCTTCCTCCTGAATGCAGGCAACATGACAGTAGGCTGTTTCCTTTCAAGGAAATCAGAGACTGGTCTGCAATGACACAAATGAGAATACTTTGAGAAGGAATGAATACTGAAGAATATTTGAGGCTGCAAGATGGATTCAGATTGTAAAATCAAAGCACCACTGTTCGCTTTGTGTGTTCACCCAGCAGACGTGACCTTTGCACATTTTGGCTGGGACTTACCTTTCCTCTGCAATGAAAGAAGACTCTGCTCCCTCATAGAAAAAACCTGCTTTTAACAGAAAAAAAAAGAAAAAAGAGCAAAAGGTCTTAATCTTTCACACACACACACCAAATTTGCCATCTGACCATGTTTTTTAACTGTTTAGAACCATGAAACTGTAAATGTCAGGGATCAGGCTTTTCGTATGTTTGTACTGGAGGCAAATCCCAGCACTTCCAAAAACCATGTCCAAATTCAGGTTTCAAGTATAAAGAACCTGACTGTTAATTGAAATTTTGACTTTATTTAAAGGCCTGTATGACTTTAAAAACACTGTTTCAGCATATATGATTTCTCAAATAAAATTAGAAGATGGTGGTGATCTTAAAAGAAAAGGAATTCCGAATAGGGAGAACACTGGTCTCATTGGTGGTTTACAATTTTAAGGAATCTAACACCATATACAAGATTTCTTTCTGGGGTTTTGGGGGCTTTTTTTGCAAACACCTGCTTCCATGCAGATGGACTAATACGTTCAAGATGTCTCTGTATATGTATTTGAGAACATTTAATGGCTGACAGATGAAATTAGTTCCCTTATGGAACACGTAATATTCAGAAGTTGATTCACTTGTAGGCAACATTAAAGGAAACCTACAAGGCCACTTCCAGTCATTATGACTTGCCAGAATTAATCTGAAGTTGCTGGGCTGACGACAAATTACACCAGGCTCTGCAATTTTGATCTAAGCACAAAAACCAAAACAGTGACACCTGTTTTGTGTCCAGTTTTCCCTCCTTATTTATTGCTAGCAGTGAAAGAGATTCATATGTCAAATTTGCTTTTGTACTAAGAATCTGACCACAATTTGTGTGAGCATACATTTTAACGTACTGCACACTTCACATCAGTATCGTCTGTTCTCATGCTATTTGCCCAAAATCTTTAGGCTGAATTGTCATTCAGCAGCTAGTACATTTGAGATTCCGTATAATCCACAGGGCTTTTTATACCTCTGCATCATATTTATATTTTAGCCTGCATAATTTGGAGCCCTCTGTCACACACATTTAGAGCATTTTTTCTTCAGTGATGAGCTTAATTATCTCAAAATCTCTGTCGTTACTCAGCTTAGTATGACTAAGCAGATGTGCTTTGCTAGCCCGTGTCAATGGCTGTATGTTTTATCAAGCCAGTGGTCCATCATTTTCAAAGGTCTGTGTCACCTCACAAGGGTTCAGTGGTAAATCTTCCAAAATATCATACTTAACAAATTCAGGAGGGCACGCTATTGGTAACATCTGCAACTATAGTAGGAGTCTAGATATTGAGCATTTATATTTACCTCATTCTTTATGGTTAAATCATTCAGATATTGTTATGATTATTTAAAACTGTTAAGTGTGTTTGCAAAGGGATTCTCAGAAACCATAAAGATGTGTCTGTATCACCTTTTCATAAAAAAATGCAAGAATAGTTTTAGCTTTAGAGTAAAATATGTAAGGATCAGATGACTCACAATAAACTGGGAGTTAATATTATTAGTTCTTAAAATATCTGATTAGATTGTAATAAAGTGTATTAGTTGAGCTGTATTTATTGTGTTTTTTCAACAAGTCACCACCTGGCAATTTCTTACATCATTTAACATGCTGATACAGGCAGAACAAGCACACAAATCTGGTTACTTCTGGTGGAATGTTGTTGCTGTGAAGCTGGTAAAGAAGTAACTGTTTCTATTGTGCACACTTATTGTGTCTAGACCAAAATGCCTTAAATTATGTCTGGGGATTCCAGGCATGACCGCAGAAGTAGAAATAGCATTACTGTTTTGGCTGTCTCCAAGATGCATTACTTACGGCCTCGTAAAAGTTACAGTTTATAACAGGGAAGAATGTTTACCTGCAAAATGGTTGTAATATCTTTTTTCTTTTTGCATCTGCTATAAAAAAGTCCTACCTGTGAGAGAGGTTGTTCCGACATTTCTGTGGAAAAAAGCCTCTCTCACTGAAACAACCCAAAATGCAATACCTATCATCCATCCCATCTGCAAAGATTGTATCTCTGACAGAGTACAAGTAAATTCCCTGGAGATCGTTCCAAATAAGTTGCTTATTTTCTGATTTTTCACTGAACTCGCAGATGGAGTGGTTTGTCCATGGCTATGCATGTATAAGGACTACGCTAACAGTTAATACTTGGACCTATCAAACAACAGCTTTCAAGAATGAAATGAAGAGTCACATTTGCTTTCTGCCATCTTCTGAGCCCATGTGTTAGAAAAACATTAGAAAATGGTGAATGATAACACTGTAAGGCATGATGTCGCCGAACAGGAGAAAAAACCAACCTCCACTGCCCTGCTCACTGGCAAGGCACACTGACACACACTGCTCCTCTTTGCGGGACACTGGAAAGGAAGAAACTGGGGACGAGTTGTGCATGCACCTGCCAAACAGAGGCAATGCTGTGCAGTATGGCAAGCACTGCTTCAAGGTGAAAGAGCATTTGTTCTGTGCCTCACTCCATGTAAGAACACACAGTTTTCCTTCAGTCCAGCTCACTCAGCCTTAAGCAGAGGGTTTAGGGCTTAGGCCTAAGTGAGTTATTTGCATGAAGGGATAATGTGTGGGTCAGGTTCAACGAGAGGCGTTAGAATAAGCAGTACAAGACTGCCACAAGATTGAATAAATCCAAATATTACCATATTTTCTGGGAAGAAAATAAACACCACCCAAGAGAAAAAGTGGTCAGAAATCAGAGACGTGTCTGACCTGAGTTGTACATACCACGGTGTTGTTGCTCAGGTCAACATTCCCGCCGAATCACTGGCCAGAACAACACTGCTGCTGAATTGAGTCGCCGCACTGCGAATACAGGCATTAATACTGGGAACTCAAACAGTAATTTTTCTAACGCACTGAGTTAGTTTTGTTCCCACCCAACTTTCCTATCTCCTCTTTCACTTTATTATTTAAGGATCAATTACCATGGGTTTGTACAGCAATTTAATCATACAAGGCCTGATCTTGTGAGGTGCTGAATACCTTTAGCTAACACTTACCACACATCACCGGAGGAATGTTTTGTCTTTGGCTACATTTTCAGCCTGGCTGTTTCCTCTGTCTTTTCCACATGTAGTGGTGCTACATGATCTATTTAAAGGGCACTTTCACTGTTCTTTGTATTCCTGATACACAGGATTATTAAAGTAATTGATTCAGTAAAGTAACTATTTTTCTGAGGTAATTAAACATGTTTATAAGTTTAAAAGAGGAGAGTATTTCCACTGACTTCAAGGGAACTATTCATACGTTTCATGTTATTAATTAAATTAAATTCCAACAAAAATGAGCTCCTTATTTTATTCCCTGCTTATGTCATACAGGTCCCAAGAACATGATTAGTGTTAGGGATTCACAAAGCTGCAAGGGAGCCTGTGACATCCATTACGTCACATAGTCCCAATGCCACAAAATAAACATCACTGAAGTTGTAAAAACAAATCATCATCTTCTACTAATAAGGCACTTCACAAGGGCTTTCCAAAACACTCCACAAGACAGATGGATTAAATTATGGCACGTTGTTTGCACAGCCACAAATACATGTAATGAAGATCAAGTCCTTGTCTGAAAGAATTTATCACCTGAAATGGGACTACCTGTAGGGAGAACCATGACAGCTCTTTAACAAACAGCTTTGTGCATTTTAGATTCTTGAAGGACAGAGGTAACTGGTCAATCAATTAGGGCTATAAATAACAATAAAAAATCTATTTTAATAAGGAGCTGCCTCATTTCCCCAATTGTAACACTTCCATTATAAAGCTGCCAAATCTCATTAGCTTTCTGTTTCCAGTCAAACCTAAAAAGGAGGTGTCAGCCACTCAGTAAGAATTGCCAATTTTGGTCAAGAAAAACATGACACTACAAGCCAGATCTTTTCAGAGATTGATGAGATGAAAGATCCTGACAACCACCACCACTGAGATGGGAACTTTCACTGAGAGAGCTGATAGCCCTGTCCAGCTGAAGAGATTACAGAGCCAGAAAATCAGAATTAGGCTGAAGTACTTTAAATGGTAGGTTTTCTGCTGAACTTACTCATTTTAAACGAAACATTACAGAGTTGCCACCAGCAGAGAGAAGGGAAAGCAACAACTGTCTGCAGCAGGAGGGGGAAGGAGCAACTCTGAGCATGGAAAAAATAATTTCTCCTGCAAACATGTCTGAAATGCATTCATGTCCTTGCCCAAATAGTCCTTTTAAAGCATGATATGACTCATCCACATGGTTCTTCTCTGAAGCTAGAGCAAACATCTCTTGCTTACCCCTCACCTGTAGCTTTCCAGCAGATAGATCTATCAGTAGCAGTTAGTCATGGGTATATCATTTTTCATGTGACTTTTGACAGAGAAAACAAGACAGCAGCTGGCCTTATTCAAAGTAAAGCACTACTGCCCTAAGCAGATTTCAAGCAGTCCAGGAGTCGTGCTATGGGCTACTGCTGCCTTAAAGACCAAAATGTTCTCTTCAAACTTCTTGGTGAAGAATTCAGCATCCTTAAGAAAGAAAATTAACACAGTCAATCACATTTGCCAAAAGTCATTCGAAGGATGATCTATTAAACTGAAGCTACTGCATTTATCAGGCTGGAGCTAGACCTTGTGTTCCCCCTTAGACAAGCTACCAAAGAGTTTTACACAAGCAAATGTTCTACTGACTTTGAGAGCCTGTTTTTTTGCATAAGGATGTCATACAAGAGGAAGGCTGCCCAAGGTGTACCAAAAGCTGTAAAATTATTAGCTGGACACGTGTGCTAAACAGTATGAATGCAAGCAGTGTTTGCCTCTAGTTCATATGCATATATCCCTCTGAGAACCTGAAGAATCAAATCCAATCATTACGAAAATCAGTATTGGCAGATTGTCTGTATATTAGTGTGTTCTGGCCTCAGGTATAGTGAGATGTCAAGTAATTTTTTAATTAAAATAAATTTGTTCCGTTTTTCTAGCCTGTTTGAAATAGTAAATGCCCGTATGAGTAGCATAGCAGTGTTTAATCAGTAGGGAATTACAATGTCTGAAATTTTACCAAAAAAAATTCATGGAATGAATCTTCCCAATTAATTTCTAAAGTGGATGTTAAATTTCCTGGCCACAGTTAAGAAAAAAATAATTAACTTTTACTAAAGTTGCTGCCAAAATACAGCTCAGCACAGAAACAGATTTTCTATGAATATTCGTGATAAGTGATTGATGGTTTATATTATTACCATGTGTAGCAGTTAAACATTTGAAAAAGTGAAGCTTATAAAGAAACAACACAGAAGACAATATTTAATTTCCAGTGAGAAGGATTTAAGAATTTTGAGATGAAAGTGGTCTCTATATGGAGTGAGTAGGTCAGGTTTAAATGTTCATAAACATAATTTTAATGTTCGTAATAGAATGGTTACATACAGCATCTAAAAAATACCTAAAAAAATTAGCAACGTTTACAACTACAGTAATTATCAAGATTTACAGGTTGTAGGAAGTTTAAAAATAATAAAATTACATTTTAAGTATAGGCAGGGAATAATTTAATGCACTTTGAAAATGCAAACAAAGAACAAGATTTTGTTACTTGCAGCGAGTTTTATGAAGAAAGAAGTGTACAAAAAGTGCCTGTTTTCCCTAAATAATATTCTTTCTGGATTTGGATTCCACACAAGCTAATTTCATTTTAAAAAGTACAGTAAAAATTTGTTTAGATTGAACTTTTGCATTCAACATAACAGATAGTCACAATACAGCTCTACATTATCTACATTAATGTGCATTGTTGTTATTATTAGTGTTGGTTTTGTTGTTGTTGTTGTTGTTATTATTATTATTATTATTATTATTATTATTACACCAGTGTTCTGTGGAAAGGCTGTGAAACCTGTGTCTGTTTAGCCTGGAGAAGGGAAGACTGAGAGAATACTTTATCAATATTCGAAAATATCTAAAGGGTGGGTGTCAAGAGGATGGGGCCAGGCTCTTTTCAGTGGTGCCAGACACAGGACAAGGGTAAATAGGCACAAACTGGAACACAAGAGGTTCCGCCTGAGCATGAGGAAAAACTTCTTTACTTTGAGGGTGGCAGAGCACTGGAACAGGCTGCCCAGGGAGGTTGTGAAGTCTCCTTCCCTGGAGATATTCAAAACCTGCCTGGACATGATCCTGTGCAACCTACTCTAGATGATCCTGCTCTGACAGGGGGGTTGAACTAGATGATCTCCACAGGTCCCTTCCAACCCCTATTGTTCTGTGATTCTGTGATTACAGTGGCCTAAGTTCAAATGACAGTGGGGAGGGAACGCAAATATTCACTCTTAGGAGAGCTCTGTTTTTGTTGTGCATAAACATTCAACATTTCCATCTTTAGGAGGAAATCTTTCAACTTAATGTAGACCTAATCCTTCTAAGTCTCTTCCATCCAGTCCTCCATTTATAAATAAAGGCACGTAACCTTTATTACAACTAGAGGAGAAGCTAGCCTGGTACACTTGTATTAGACAGCATAACTGTGCACAATTTATCCAGCTTTTCTCTTCACAAAAAAGCTTCAAAGTGTTCTCAGACCACGACCTGTTGTTGGAATCCAACAGAACTGTGTGGAAAGAGAAATGTCAAATCTTCTTCTAATCATCATATATCACTGGTGTGGCAAACCATGTTCCAAGGAAAACAAAGCAGCATTTTAGTGTAGTACGTAGCTGAGTGCCATAACTTTAACTATCAGTCTTTTTAACTTACTCTATCCAGGAATGTTTTCATCAGAATAACTTAGTCCTGTAGCTTTATTCACTTGAATATAATATTAAGAACACAGAGGGCTATAAATTTTGTGAGTATTACTGCTGAACTTGGCTTTCTTTGTTGATTCTATGAAGAAGTTTTGGAGAAAAACAACGAACATTTTTAAAAAACTCTTTTATGCTGGGAAATGTGTTTTTCTCACAAGACATGCCATACTATACTTTTTATTCTTTCTCCATGACACCTAAGCTTATAAAGATGAGCTAATTCTATGCAAAGTGAAACATTGATTTGAATTGGACAGAATCCTATGTACATACTCATCCCCTGGAACCAAGTGCTTATTTACAAAAAAGATATTTTTATAGTAGAGTGACAGGAGCACTGACATTCGTAAGGAGAGTGGGGTTGGGAGACAGCTGTTGTACTGACAAAATCTGGTGCTGTTTCCTCCAATGACGACAATGACACAAAAACCTGTTCTCTGGAGATGCAGTACATGTTTTTAAAAACAGCTTTATGCTAGGACTGGCCAAATTGCTGTCTGGGCCAATGATGTGCCATTTGTACAGATGAAGCTGGGAACTGGGAAGAGAATTACTTTTATATCATTTACACTGACCTGGCAATAGATTTCTTTTGGTTTAAGTATTCTACATTAATCTCTTAACCTCAAAAAAGAGTTTTCAAATAGATATATTGGTAAGCAAACTGCCTAGTGCCTCTGTGAGTGAAGCCAATTCAAGTCTTGCTTGAGCAAAGACAAAACCCTGGAGGTTTCGTCTGGGTTCGTTTCACGGTCTGATCCAAAGCTGATTGCAGCTGCTGGAAGCAGCATCACTGCATTACACCAGACTTGAATTTGCTCTATGTCCCTGATAACTTTGTCATCTAACACTTCCTTTGCTGGAAGAAAGTGGGCAGAAGTTTGGACAGCAGGACAATTATCACCATTTTTGCTGGAAACAAGGAGGCTCCTCCCTCAGGAGGAGCAACAGCTTAAGGAAAACTTCGCAAAGCAAGGTCTTTGCATATGTGCTGTGAAGGAGCACCTGGAGGAGCACCCCTCACTCCACTGAAGGCATGTCAAGCCTGCAAGAGCAGCTTCTTACATATGTATGGAAGGTGTAAATGCTGTTTGTGGCTTCCTATATTGGCCTTTGAAATATTTTTCACATTGGCAGGGTTACAAGGAAACCTGTGAACTGGAGCGTTTCAACATCAGTCATTAAGTAACAGCAGAAAAAGATAGAAGACTAAACTTAGTGTCACTGTCACCTCTTTTAGTCTCATTTTCAGAGTTGATCCTAAGTTTCATATTTGCATTGGAAACAATGCAAATAAACCATCACAAGAAAGGACTGTTTAATCTGCTATCAAAGTGGTAGTATTTGAATTCCTGTGTAAAACCTCCAAGATTTTAGTGAGACTTAAGCCTTCTCCAAAAGACATAAACTCATGAAAATTCTTGCAATTTCTGTCCACAGTTAAATGGACTGCACAACTATAAAAGAAGGCAGAATTTTGAGGGTACATTTTATCCTTGTAGACAAGGAACAAGCTGCAATTCTCCCTGCTGAATGTGGTACACCTGTATTTCTGTCCCTTGCTTTATATATACTGTGCATTTGAAATCTTGCTAGCAAGAAATTGAAATAACTCAAGAATTCTTTTATGTGGCACTTCTGGATTGTACTATTTAATTAATAAATTACAATTTATTACCAGAGAATAGCCTAGAGCTCCTGTGGAACTGAGCCTATGCACATATATCATCAATAATACAATCTCTGATTTGAGAGAGTTGACTTGTGAATTATTTATAAAATTCCTTATGATGTTCAAGTGTATCTTGTATGTAACAGCTCATAGACATGCATAAACCTCTATATTAATGACATTTAAAAAGCAAACCCTGTCCTTAGCCGTACCTTATATGTAGGTTTAAAGGAGTTGTGCTGTGAAGGTAGTGAACATCAGGTGGAACTTCCATGTAGGTGGAAAATTTCCGCAGCTGGTCATAAAGAAAGTTGGCTTGCCAGAGGTAAAGACCATTTCTGCTCTCCAAGCTAAACTCTGATTCAGAATGATTCTCAACTACAGGTTTAACAATAAGCCCTTGAGTAGACTCACTGGTTTCAAATTTAGTATATCCTTGGGAGTGTTGGGAGTAACAGATCACACTATATTAACTGCAAAGTACATTTCTTTCTACAAACATTCAGCATATAGTGGTGTATATCAGTACAACGGATGTCAGGTATCTCAAAAAATTACTCAGAAGAAACAAAATAATGTGCAGGAGAAAATTGCAAAAGAGATTTGGGTTTGCGGGCCTTAAAAGAAAGCAAGGTAATAAACACAGTGCTCCTAACCAACTACTCATAACTGAGGCTACGCAGTACTTATTTTTCCTGGAGCAGAACCAGACACTGTTGAGCACTCAAAGATGTTTCAAGCCTCATCTTCTCCTCTGTAGGTCAGTTCAAATATATTCTCAACAGTGAGAAGAGCCTGATTTACAGAACACATCCTCAGAACTTCTGCCAGATTCAGCATCTTCAAAAACTTTCAGATTAGTTACTTTTAAATGAGCTATTTCAGATACTAATTCAAAGCTTGCCTTGAGAACATCTCCACCATATCACATAATCACAGAATCACAGAACGTTAGGGGTTGGAAGGGACCTCTAGTCCAGCCAGAACAGGATCACCTAGAGCAGGTTGTGCAGGACTGTGTTTTGAATGTCTCCAGGCACAGAGACTCCACAACCTCTCTGGGCAGCCTGTTTCTGGGCAGCCTGTTCCAGTGCTCTGCCGCCCTCAAAGTAAAGAAGTTCCTCCTCATGGTTAGATGGAGCCTCCTATGTTCAAGTTTGTGCCCATTACCTCTTGTCCTGTCGCTGGGCATCACTGAAAAGAGACAGACCACATTCTCCTGACACCTGCCCTTTAAGCATTGATAGGAGTCTTCTCCAGGCTAAAAAGCCCCAAGTCCCTCAGTTTCTCTTCATAAGAGAGATGTTCTATGTATACAAAGCGTATTTCTGTAAGAAATTATTGGTGAAACTAGATTCACTGCCATTCCCTCATCTTTTTCTTCTCCTACCTTCTGTGTCTGCTTTTTAATGTCAAATCTTTGGGGAGGTCTGTTTACAGATTTGGAGAAAAAAATATGTAAATATCAAATCAGGGTCCTTCACTTAAACTTCAGTTCACTTCTGAACTGAAGCTGGGAAATGCATATTTGAAACCAGATGGTGAAGAATTCCAATTCTGTTTCTCAGTTTGTGAGGAAATTGCTTTGTGATCTCACAAGATTAAATTAATTACTACTGCTTTTGAGAAAAAATACTGTGTAGAACTGAAAACCTTAAACATTGATGTACAAAATAATTTGAAATAACAATGTCAGTCTAGTTGTTTTTAAAGTATTTATTTGTGTCTGTTTTTCTTTACAAAACCATGTTTCACTGAAGTGGGCCTTTTGTTTAGATATACTGAAAATTGCTCTGAAACGATACATCATCCTCTCTCAAAGTTTTCAACTATAATCAGCAGTGTAGAAGGAGGTAGTGTCTCAAGGCTATTGAAAGGTATGCTAGTTATTAAAAAGCCTGATGAGTTTTAAATCATTGCCGTGATGGATGTGCTTTAGAAGATGCTGTAAATTACTTTGATTACACTCATCTCCCATTTCAGCCCACTTTACTCTCACTTTCTTAGTAAAAAGTCAATGCAGGAAGCCTGCTTAAACTGATCTTTTTCTTTGCAAACTATAATACCCTACTTCAAAACCTCAGGAAGGTGAATTCAAAACTTTTCAGCTGTTCAGGAACCCGGACTAATCCGCTGAAATCTACTGACCTCACATATGGAAAATAACCAAGTAGGAACTAATGTGTATATCCTCTTTGAACTTCCTCTTACAAATTTCAGACTTAAGAAAAAGGCTGAAAAGGAAAAGCATTCTTTCCCATAAACATTAGGCTTTACAATACCATTTGCTTTCCGTTCTCAAATTAAACCGGAGCCCACATTTTGTTATGGTTTTAAATTGTCTGCAATAATAACACCTTCCCCCCTTCTAAAATGTAGAAGGCAAAGCATAACCAGGATCATAATGTTTGGAGTTGTTTTAAACCACTTAGGAAGTCTGCAGAAACTGGACTCCCACAACGGCTTTGCATTGAGAGAATAGGTTCCCAAAAGGAACAAGAAGTCTTTGTTTTGGGTTGTTTAAGATGCAGAACAAAGGAAACTCTTCTACAACAAACAAGCCTTAACAGACCTTAGAAACAACCAGGGTAAAAAATAAATCTTTCTCATACAGGATATGAAAGAAACAAATTTCTTTGCACTCCGTGAGCTTCCCATGTTTTTTCCCAGTTACCAGCTGATGTGTTCCCAAAGCCAAGGAGCACTCCATCTTAAAAGATTAGTGCATTCAGCCCCTGCCTGCTCCAGCATATCTCTTAGGAAGTGTTCAGAGCATTGCATACTCATTTCCAAAGTTCAGCTGCCCCGCTATTGGTGTCCTGCTAACTCTCAGCAGACAGTTTTTCCTCCATAATGCACAGATTTCTCCTATTAAGTGTGGTATCTTCTGCTCAATGCATACTTTTCCAAACAGATTTTTTTATGAAAGATCAAGCTTTCATTTGTTGTTTTTGTTCCATTCACTGAAAGACCAGCTGAGTGTCCTGATATTTCTCTTCATCATATTTCCATTGTTCTGTAAAAGCTTATTGCTGCTCTCTTGTCTCTGGAGTTGATCCTATATGGCTGAAATGAGTATGAGTTTTGCCACTGAATTACATGGGAGAAGAAACAGATCCTCGAAGCAAGGTAAGCTTGTCAAAGCCCAATTCAGCCTCCTTTCTGAGCAGATAATGCATTTACTCTTCATACTAATTGATTTTGTTTACAGCATGCATTCTGGTTTCTAGTAAGCATATAACAGTGAAATGTTGGAAAATAACACAAAAAATTGAACTGTATAGGCTTTTCAAAGTCAGTATCTTTCTTATCAGTTAAATACATAATTAAAAATAGGGAATTTTATAAAATTATTCTTGATATCAGTCTCCAGGACAGTATTTCAGGCAAGTGAAGAAATGCGCCATTCAGGTTTGAAGTGTGTTTGAACTGACAGAAAGCTTTCATCCATAAATTCACCCACCGTAATGCAAAATTCATCACTACATCACCTTTACTTTCTCTCTCTTTTTACAGGAACTAAAAAAAAATGTTTGTTCTGAATATACAAAATTAAGGTGAACGACTGTCACATAAATGCGCTGGAGCACAGAGGGAGCCTTTTCCCTTACGACACTCCCCACATCATGTACATATAGCCAGAACAGGTGTAGGTGCTCAATACCTCAGGTGACTAGAAGTATTAGCATAGCATGGCTCCACACTCCCAAAAAATAGCTGGCATTCTTGAACTCCTCACCTCCTCTGCAAACCAAAAACTGCCTTTCAGTGTATGTTTCAAGAGGCAAATTAATGTTTTCTCCAAGATCTGAAAAGAGGCAGCCCCAACACTTCTAGAGACTCAAGGCCTAGTTGGCAGCCAACGCTTACACAAGCACCTTTTCCATTCATAACAATACATAAATAATTATTCATGGTTCTCTTTTGCAGGGTCTGTGGCATTGATGGAGTGGTGAGATAAATCCATCAGAAAAAGGCAAATCTTGTATACTCTTGTCATGAGAGCTGCACTGGTGCAAATTACAGGGCAATGATTTCAATTTACAAAACAGACAACGACTGAAGAGAGTGGGAGAGGGATAGCACCACAGCTGCCAGTTCCGTCTCCTGTACTAACAGAATGTCATGAGGAGTCTCCATGAAAAACACAAGCTATGACAGAGCCAGCAATGATGGACTGGTGATGCATTTCAGTTTTATATGCTTTTGGTAGAATGAAGTCATGAAAAATTTTGCTGTGAAAGATATGACCCAGAAAAGCTGCATCAGATGACACTGGAATGCAATCAGCTTTCTCACAATGAAAGGGCTGCATCTGAAATTCTTTGTGTATTTCAACCCAAGACAAGGAACAAGCAGTACACAAACAACACACAGCACTCAGAAAACCATGTGGTTGTGCACAGATGTGTAATTTTTTCCAAGGAAGACACTATTTGCTTGCCAAACTCACAAATTGCATAGGAATTTTAGGATCATCCAATTGTATCAACATGTATGAGACAGTAACCTCACATAGTAGTCTGGGTGTCATCTAGCTGGTGCGTTTGTATGGTCTCACGTAATAGTTTGCTCTGGCCTCTGCAAGAGACCAGTGATGAGAATATAATAACGAGAAGCTTCAAGTTGTATTTCCTGTTCTGCAACAGAACAGGAATTTTGTGGGTACAAGAAATGTAAGACTGGCCATATTCATGCTTATTTACTAAGACAAAATCTTTTTAAAATCATGTAAATATTGGGAAATCTACAAGTTTCAAAAGTGATGGGAAACTTGTATCCAGCCAGAGCCAAGCAGTCCCACAGAGACCTGGGATACTACAGTCCTCTAGTCAGCATCCCATAGCCCAAGTTCAGTGTAACACAACATCCAGTTCCAGCCAGTGCATACCAGGACTCTTCAAAGGCACAGTTCCCTACTTCTTCCATTTCTATAATCATAATACAAGATTTTAAGTATTAAAACCTACAGTCTATGAACTAACTTGTCAAGCCAAATTAATCCCCCAAGTGTCCTGCACTGGCTGGACCTGCAAACAGTAGCAGATGGCAAAGATCTGGGGCTCAAACCTCTCCTGGTCTGTGGTGGCTACAACCCAGCCTGGACTCTCAAGCAGTTAAAGAAAATAACTGGCTGCCCACTTCTCTCTTCCCTTGTAATATGGACCGGGTAGCAGCAGTTCCCAGGACCCATCATCACACTGGATTCATTTTGCCTTTTCTGCCCCTCCCTGCATTTACAGGACCCCAGGCCCACTGACAGAAGGTCTTAATGCTGCTGATGTTCAACTCCTGTCAAAGAAAGTGGCCATAGTTGAATTCTGCAGTTCAAAATGTCCTTCTTGCATGGATTTAAGAGGAAGCAAAGGAGACATTATTCCCACTGTTATCACTGAGATCCCACATTACATGACACGGCTGTAGTCAACTAACAGACAACCCTTCTGCCCTCCCTACCACACAAAGTCCCTGTCTGCATATGAATTTTTTTAACATGTTTGTCTCTCACTTCTTAGCAATTACAACCAACAACCTTTAAGTAAAGTCTCATTTGATACTGACAGCTCCTTTTTAGAATAGCAATAGGGAGTGGGAGCACACAACCTCTGTTACTCAGCCATAACAGGCTGCCCAGGGGGGTGGTGGAGTCACCATCCCTGGAGGTGTTCAAAAGACATACGGATGTGGTGCTTAGGGACATGGTTTAGTGGTGGGCTTGGTTGTGTTGATGGTTCGACTTGATGATCTTAAAGGTCTTTTCCAAATAAAATGATTCTATGATTCTATGATAACAGCTGGCAGTAACTGTTTATTACAATACACATTTTGTCAGCCTCTTTTTTTTCAATCTGATTATGTATAAAATTTAACTCTGTAGTCCTTCACTGTACTTTAGTCAGATTTTGCAGTACTTACTTTTGTGGCTAAGGAGATTAACTCTGTTTTCCCAGGGGATAAATCTGACAGACTCTCACAATGGGAATAAGCCTCACAAACCAGCATGAATCTCTTATAATAAGATGATTTGCATCAGTAGGCAAAACCCAAATATTCCTTGCAATGATTCAGTGTTGGATGACCATATTGGGAGTGATTTGAACAGTGACAAGGTGGTGGAAATAGAGCCCTCATTATTTCTTTAATGTTTCAATTTTTCAGGTTTTTTACTTTCAGATGGAAAGGGGTTTTTATGCTGACCTGTGATGGTCTGTGGAATCTGCCCACACTGACTTTCACCCAGGAGCCAGGGAGGAGCATTCATTTTTCACTTTTTATAGCCTGGCAACTTGGGAGTGACTGCATCATAGATTTCTTGGCCTTTACTCTGCAATCACTGTCCTTATCTCAGTGGACCACAAAAACAAGTAGCAGCTCTGAGTGTAGTCTCAGCAGGAGGAGCTGTCAGGCTTTACTCTACAGAGCCCATTAGTGTTGAAATATGCCTGACCTCCACTGCTTCATTTGTTGTGTCGGTAAACTCAGCATTTCACTTCTAGCACTATCAGACTTGGACTTTTGACAAGCATTTGCCTGCAATATTAAGGCAAGATCCTGTTGATTTTAGCAATTTTCCAGCCTTGTTTGTTTTGGCGTTATGAAGAAGTCCTACCAACAGTGGTGATCTGATACCATCTCTGAAACATCCCTTGTTATCAGAGAGCACTGCGGTCAGGGAATAAGGCAGGCACTTCCTCTCCCTGCCTCCATTCCAGTTCTTGGAATAATTTTCATGCCAAAGGTAACAAGACGATGCATACACTGAAATGCATGAGCATTTGCTCATGGTGTTCTTATATTTTTCAGCAAACTATTCTCTTTGCATGTAAAGAAACATCTTCCTAAATGATAATAGAAGGAGTTAAATTGTGTTTGCATCAGCCGAAAATAATACTTTCTTCATTTACACTGCAAGGTGTAAAAAATGCACAGGAGCTGAACGCTCACAGAATCTGCTTGGTGGAGAGCATGGGTTAGTTCTCACCTGGAGAAGCACTGTGTGTAAAGAACATCTTGCTGACAAAGACTGATTGCTGAATGACTGTGTCCGTGCTTATCAAGCTCTACTCTGATAACAAAATCTATGTTTCTGCTATGGTTTTATTCATCTGATACTAACAAAACACATACTTGTTGAACAAGTAATGAATTTCATATGCAGAGGAGACCCAGGAGCACCAGGGGCTGGTCCCAACCTTAATGGAGTTAGTAGGAAAATTCCTGATAAACATTTCAAGGCTGCTGGGACAGGCTCCAGATGTCCAGAAGACAGTGGGGTAGGCAAGACAGGACTTCTCCCTTGATCTGCCAAGCCTTTGCTGCTGACAAATGTAAATGCAACAGCAAGAATCACTTGTACTCTTAGCCCTCGTGATGAATTGTCATGACCAACTGCCAAAACAGACATGTAAGTCACTGACAGAGATTTTTTGATGAACAGTAGAGGGGAATAGGACAACTCTGGGCTGCCAACTCTGTACAGGGACAACTCTGCTTGAGTCAGCAGATTCCACTGGTCTTACCTGCCATGTCACGCCACACTGCACAGCGCCGGTCCTTGGCACCACGCTGTTCCTCCCCACTGCCCAGTGCTGGGGAGCCCCAAGCACCTGACAGTGAGCAGTCTCTCACTGGAGGTGCAGCGGGGGCTGCACATCCATGCCTACAGCATACGTTGCATTAGGGGGAGAAGGAGGAGGCATACAGGCAGGGGGGCGAGTGGTGGGGGAGGCAGGGGGAAACAGTGGGGGAAGAAGCTCCAGGTGCAGCTCCAGGCACAGTTGTGGGTGCTGGCCACTTGAGCACTGCCTGGTGGGAGATCCTGCCATTTTGTTGGCCTTGGCTTGGGTTTTTTTTGTCTTTTTTTGTGGACGGATGTTGTTGGTTTTTAAGTTGAGTGACTTACAGGCATGGTGTCCCACCACCCCAGCATCCTCCTGAGCCCTGGGCAACTGGGAACACAGGCACACAGCAGTCCCCGCCACGGGGCCACTTATTTTCCCACAAGAGACTGATCACTGCCAGATGCTCAGGATTCCTCACAGTGCTGCACAGCTCCCCCACTGATGTTCAATGGCTTTTTGGACCTCACCGTGCAGCGGGGAGGACTGGTGTGGTGCCATGTGGCAGGGAGCACCAGCACAGTGGGGAGCACCAGCATGGTGCCACAAAGCAGGGAGGACTGGTGGAATCTGCCAGCCTGCACAGAGTTGTCCCTGTGCAGAGCTGGCAGCACAGAGCTGGCAGCGCAGAGTTGGCAGCGCAGAGCTGGCAGCGCAGAGTTGCCCTGGACCCCCACATAGTAAAACTGCCAATGACATCTTTTTTTTTGCGATCAAAAGATATTTGTTATGTCTGTATTGCTACATAAAAAAGTGTCATGGAGTGAGCTTGTGTGCCAGACTGCTAGTCATCCAGGCTGACTCACTGTCAACACACCTCAGCCCAGGCCAACTGCCACCTCCCAGAGATGAGTATGGGTAAAACCACACCTTATGTGGTCCCTCCCCTTGACAAAGGCACCTTCAAGCATCCTGGTTGCCCTTGCGCCCTACATGCAATGCACACCTGTGGTTTCATGCAATGAGAATACCCCACTAGTGGCCCATAACATAGTCCTCACTTCAGTTTGTGCACTTGGAGATGGAAGGGAAAACCAAACAAAATAATGACCATGTTCAAGGCTGGAAGGACCCTATGTGGGACCCAGAGATATAGAGCGCCAAGTGACACACAGATGAAGTGCATCTGTAATGATCTTAGGGCCAGAGCACAGGCAGACATCCTGTCTTATTTAGCAGCATAAAGGTAACCCAGGTCTTCTATCTGTGGCACCTGGGGAAATTAAAGTTATAAAGGATGTTCAAACCAGCTGCCTTTTTCCTATTATGTTTATTCTTCCTAATTCCAGTACTTATTTTTTAATACACATAACACTTTCAAAAGCATCCTACTTGCCTCATCTGTAATATTTGCCACCACTTGCACTAGCATTTGTTGCAAATATCCATTTCTTCCTGTCGCTGTGTTTTGGCTCTTTTCTTCATTTCTCCCCCCCCTCCTTTTTTTTTTTAATAATGAAGTATATATATTCAATAGCTACCATTTGACTCAGTATGATTTACATTTCACTATGTTTTTCAGCACACAGACTAAGAGCTGAAAACACAGCTAAGGCCAACACAGTTTTCAGTCAAAAGTAAAGAAGTTGTATATTCTGCTTTGTTTAAAGCACCAAACCAAACAATTTGTTTAGCTTTTGCCACGAAAGGGCCCCTGTTCTCTCCACAGCTTCGCAAACATTTTGAGCTGGCTCTGTAACTTTCCATGGCAGTGTCCCCTTGAGCCTTGACTTTTTTGTTAAATCCTCGCAAACTAATGGGTAAAAATCCTGTGTTCTGGCACAAAGAATTTGTGTTTTCAGTGTAAGGAAAGGTGAACAAAAATTGCCCTATATATGAAAGAGAAAAGAGGAGGGTTTCAGTTAATTAGAGGCAGACCCACTTCCCAGCCTGCTCTCTGAGCTCAAATGATTTCTAATTATAAAATTCCTCAAAAGATATGTCCTATATGTAACTCAGTGCATAGTGCAGCCTACAACAACCATTTTCAAAACATAGAACAGAATTCAGGCAGGGTTTTGGATGAATAACTGTGAGGAGGAATCAGAGAAAGAATTTATAAGTGGCTGGAAAGGCCAAAGAGAGCAGTGAACTCCAGAGCTTGGAGCATGTGGAGGAAGAGATGTGGTCATGACCTCGAACTATGTCTGAGAATTTCTTTCTTCCAAACTAAAACTAACTTCCTGCTTGTGGGTGAGGAGTGTTAGAGAAAAAGGACAAACACATAATTAAACAACAGCATTTCCTTCCTCTTCCCCCTTTCTGATATTTCTGGACTTCAACGGTTATTTATTTCGGTCTTTCTTGCTGAGCCAACAGGTAGCAAAGTTGAGATCCAAAAAGTATAAAAGCAGTTCCTTCCATCTCACCTTGTTTACATATCATTCAAAAGCTTCACCACCTTTCATGAGACTTCATTAGACAACAGAATGGCAAAGTATTTTTTTTCTTCTGGGGAGATAAATATGGCTTGGCATATGTTCTGTTTAGACTGCAGATAGTGGTGTTAGCATGCACATGTCTTAGCTTCTTCTTTATTTATCCAGTTTAATACATAATACCTAGAAGAAGTCTAAAAAAAGAAAGTTCACTGGTTTAAAATTGTGTTGTATCTTCTGCTTCAGGCTCAGACTCAGAACAGAATGCTTGAAGGGGCAACTTCTGGCTTACTCAACATCTGTGTCATTCAAGCAATGACGACAAGACTGTACAATGGAAATTAAGACAGAGTTTTGTAAGAAGAGACTTGGGAGTGGCGTAAGGTAAAGAAAGGCTTAAAAGAGATATTTCAGGGAATTTTAATTGTTTTCTAGTACAGCTGAGAGTTTCCTGAAACTTCATGATTTAAGGCAACAAGGGTCATTGCCAAACTCCAGAGAAAGGGGAATGAACATCCTCAGCATTTGCTCCTGCAGTGTAACACCAGAGACTCCCTGTAGCAATGACTGGTCCACAACCATCATTTAAAAAGATGTTTTGCAACAGAAGGGGAGGAAACAAGTCTTAATCCTTTTTTTCTTCTATGGCCTCCATGGGGCTGATGGGGAAACAATGTGTGTTAGTGCATAAACGCACTTCTGGGATCCTCAGTCTTCCCTTGGATTTCATTCATTTCCCTCCCACCTACTCTCTTTGGAAATGAGAATGCCTTGTGAATCCCTTGAGAAAAATGGAGGAAAGTTGTTGTGAAGCTTACTTGTCACAATTCAGCTTCTGCATCGGAGAGAAACTAGATAAACCCCTAGACTATGGTCAAGTGTGATTCTAGAGCCCGAGCTTATCATGCTTACATGAAAAAGACTCCCACTAAATGTGTATTGACCACAAAAATCAGGCCATTAGTCTGAAAAAGACAAGCTACATTTTACCTCATTATCTCTGAGAATAAAAAGCTATATAGATTTTGGCAAACATAGCCAGATATTTTTTAGTGTCTCTTTAAAACTTGCTTGAAACATAAATGACTTTTGAAAGTACTTTTTTATTGCAGTTGGCATTTTACCTAAGGTCATAACAAGTTGCTTCCCTAGTAAAATGTCTTTTTTCCTAACCACAACGATATAATTCAGACTCTCAGATTTGTTAAAAAAAAAAAAAAGGAAAAAAAAAAAAAGAAAAAAGTTTAAGTGTTAAAACAACCCTCCAGGAACATGAAGTAGGATTTCCCATCGAAGAGAGAGCAGTCACTTCGGTGTGCTGAGCTGGCAGGACACCAAGGCCTGTAGTACTTCCTTAGACAACTTTCCAACACAGCCTTTGAAAGAAAAACTCAGTTTTTCACCCATTGAGGTAATCTATGATAACAGCAAACTATAAACAAAAGGAAAACAAACCAAAGGAAGTCTCTCTGCTAAGACATGAGGTGGCTCATTATTTACATGGAAAGAGCGAAAATAAAAAGGCAGCACATGCCGGTGTACAAGAAAATACAGACTCTCCATGGTGCAGAGCCTTGGGACTGCATTTGCACCGCAGGACACAGTTGATGCCAGAATTGATTCCCATTAAGATTTCCATGAACAGTGTGCAGGAAGAAGGGGATATCTGTTTTGAACAATGGGACTAGAATCTAGTCCTAGTTAAAACAATGTAGACCCCAGGATTTACATGTAATTTGAAAATCACCTTAGAATTTATCCAGTTGCAATCTGGCAGCTTGTTTAGACCATTTCCCCCATGGGGCTCTCTCTCCCTGCCATCAAAACTAAACAGTGAATCTCAGTCTGGTTTTGCAATTGCTTTCTATACCATACAGCTGTTCCTTTTTTCACGTTCTAGTTTAGCTTTTGTACTTCTACTGTAAACTTCTAGCTGAAAAAATCCAATAATTAGCAAGTCACAGAATCTATGGAGTGGTACCTGCACCCTGCACAAACTCTTCCTGCATTTACGTTTGATACCTCTTTTTCAACTGCACTTCATAGAATCGTCATAGAATGGTTTGGGTTGGAAGGGACCTCAAAGATCACCTAGTTCCAAGCCCCCTGCCATGGCAGGGACACCTTCCACTAGACCAGGTTGCTCAAGGCTCCATCCAACCTGATCTTGAACACTGCCAGGGTTGGAGCATCCACAACTTCCTTAGGCAACCTGTTCCAGTGTCTCACCACCCTCAGGGTGAAGAACTCCTTTCTTGTATCTAGTCTAAACCTGCCCTCTCCCAGCTCCCAACCATTACCCTTCATCCTAGCACTGCAGGTCCTTGATAAAGTCCCTGGCCCGTCTTCTTGTAGGCCTCCTTTAGGCACTAGAAGGCTGCTAAAAGGTCTCCCAGGAGCCTTGTCTTTTCCAGGTTGAACAAGTCCAACTCTCTCAGCCTGTCCTCGTAGGAAAGGTGTTCCAACCCTCTGACCATCTTGGTAGCCCTCCTCTGGACTCACTCCAACATCTCCGTGTCTGTCTTGTGTTTGGGGCTCCAGAGCTGGACGCAGTACTGCAGGTGGGGTCTCACAAAGGCACAGTAGAGGGGGAGAATCACCTCCCTCGACCTGCTGGCCACACTTCTCCTGGTGCAGCCCAGGACATAATTGGCTTTCTGGACTGTGAGCACACATTGCTGGCTCATGGTCAGCTTTTCATCCACCAGCACCCCCAAGTACTTTTCCTCAAGGCTCCTCTCTAACCACTCATGGCCCAGCCTGTATCCGTGCTTGGGATTGCCCCTACCCAGGTGCAGGACCTTGCACTTTGCCTTGTTAAACTTCATGAGGTTGGCCTGGGCCCACCTCTCCAGCCTGTCAATGTCCCTCTGGTTGGCACTTATTTGGAGCTGCAATTTCTGCCCAGGAACCGGTATAATTAGAACTGCATCATATATATTCAGGAATGTCTTTCCTACTGTGTGTATGGATCTTTAAAAACCCTGTGGCCCATATAACAAAGGTAATTAGGAATTGAAGGCAGTTGGGTTTCAGGCTTCTGGCCAACACCAGCACTGTTGAAATCCCAGTTGGTGTTTATCTTCAACCTGCAGCTCCTAAACACTTTTGTAATCTGGCACTATTTGTGCCAAGGAGAATATTTTGCTGAAACGTTGCAAATACACTGGTGTGATTCACAAAAGTAATGTATGTACTGGGGTTTATACCTATTGCGTAGCTATGTGAGTTCAAATGGTGCAAAACTATTCCCACCGTCTAGCCCAGGAAATAAAGTGACAGGTTACAAAGAACTGACCTACAAACATGAAGTGGCAGTTAGACTGGATGCCCATGGCAGGACACACCGACACTCCACCACTGTCCTCACTGTGCCTGTGAAATTCAGGAATCTTTTTCCAGGGAAAAACTGAATTTCATGTAAGCAAATTTTCTAAGAAAAGAGACATTTAAGATGTGCCTCAGGCACGCAGACTCAATGCCAAAGCACTTTGGCCTTTCTGAATCCCCTGCAGTCTGTTGCTGGGGCAGTGCTCACAGTCTTTAGTGCTGACTGGCACCAGGCAAACTATAAGCCTATCCAGTTGCTGTTCAGACATGCCACATGAAAGAAAGCGGATGAGCTGCAACCATCCTGGCCTTGTGATATATGTAAGGAGAGGAGGGCTCCTAGAATACTTCCCCTTATCCTCTTTGCAAAGGCCAAATACGTGTTCCCCATGCCTTTATAGGAGATTGTTTCTAACCTAGCAGTTCTAGAATGAAATTACAAATTCCAGATTGTTTCAAATCATCAGTGAACTTATCCTTGCCACTATTGTCCCAATAAGAAAATGCTTAACTACCTATAAAGCACAAGCTGAAAACACGGGCTCTCTTATTAACATTTTTGATGCAGTGCCCACTTGGAGTCAGAAGAATGCTGTACAATTCTCCAGACGAAGGAGAAACCACAATCATTTGACTCTGAAAGTTTCTTTCTTCCTGTAGCTCTTGTGTACATTTCTTAGCTCATATCCCTAAAAGTTTTTGTTTGTATTTTCAATACCTACATTCTCCTTTACCTACCTACCCTCCTCATCATGTAATGGTTTTCCTTTCCTAACTTCCCTCCTAGGAGATGGTGCCAAGAATGTACTCCCTGCAGAATTTATTTCTTTTTAGGTTTTTAATTTCTTTTTAGTTTTTGTTTTTTTAATATCCTACAGTTGTACATTCCAGTCATATACATTCTTTACACCCCTTCATTATTTATACCGAGTCCCAGTTATTACTGAACATTCCTTTAATTCCCTGCCATAGGCTCATGTACTTCTGCTCTGCTGTGGAAAAAAATGAGCAACCCCTTCAGAGCAGTCCGTCTGGATCGTTCAGCTTGCTTCTGTTCTCTTCCAAAATCACACTGGAATTGTATCTTTTAGGTTTTTTCTGCTGGGGCTTCACTTTGTTATGTTGGGTTTTTGACATATCATGGTATGGAAGGATGTCTGGTGTAGAAAATCATCTTCTGAAGATCACCTCTGAAGGCAGCAGTCCCGATTCAGCACCTCACATGATTCCCTTTTTGCCCCAGGATGCTTCAGTCTGACCTGCAATTCAGAAGATCTTTATTCCTGCTGACTGAAATATTATCCATGCTTTGCCTTTAACTTGCAGTAAGTCATCATAAGGAATTTCAAAAAAAACATTAATAAGGAAGTTTTAATTGGTGTAATATAAGCACAGATAATGTCACAGTCATAATATCTTCAAAATCTATGGTCCCCTTGATAAAAATGAAAGCTAATACTGACACTTAGGGCTGAAAAGGTCTTCTCTAAATGAGGCAAGTTAGGTCTGTTTGCATTGGTCAGTGAAATGGTCTATATATCCTAGCATATACACACACTGTCTCTTTCAGAGCTCAATGCTGAAGATTTCTTTCTACTGGAGAGAGTTCAGTGTCTTTATAGTGTAATTCCCGACTTCTTAACTCAGTCCTACACTTTGGGGATGGGAGTACGTGGGTAGATGGAGTAATGGGGGAACACAACACTCCTCGCCCCAGAAATCTTCGCAGAGGCTGAGTGTGCAAGTTTTCTACAGTCTCTCTCCCAAGACCCCTCCAGTGCTGGTATATAGGGCTGCAGCACAGTGAGGATAAATAGATTCCCCAGAAAAAGCCTGGCATGGGAAACAGTGAGCTCTAAAACAGATTCGGGAGGGGAGTAACTAAATCATCCCCTATATAAAGTTTTAACACTGAATATGTTTCCTATTAGAATATATAAACACACATATACGGTCATATCCTTTATATCCTTTTCAAACTGTATGTATGGGTGTCTGTCTTCCCCATAGGGACTTCCCAATCTCCACCCTGTGTTCCTCTCTCGGCCACTTTCTTTCTGCCCAGGTGGCATTGTTATGCTATATTAACCTGATCTAGCGGAAGGTGTCCCTGTCTGTGGCAGGGGGATTGGAATTAGATGAGCTTTAATGTCCCTTCCAACCCAAACCATTCTATGATTCTATGATTCTGTATCACCTGTTCTCCTCCCTCAAATTTACCCAGCAGCACAGGGCAGATTTATGCAAGAATCACCAGCAGCCACCCCAGGAATTGTCAATTTACTCCACACTGGCTACTCTGCAGTAATCGCACAGGAGAGGGTCCAGACCCCATATAGCTGTAGATTGTACATCATACCTTGCAGTGCTCCTCCCACTGTGGAGAGGACTGACTATTCAAGTAGTAGTAGTTTACTTGGACCATTCCCACAGAGCATCCAACAGACATTAGCCTGGTGGCAGGAAAGGGCTCACAGGATGCAGCTTGGGCAAGGCAGAGAGCACTGGCTGACAAAGCCTTGGGATTTTGTAGTTCTGGGGACAGGTTTCCAGCAGGAGGGGTGTGGAGCCAAATTTCATCATGTAGGAGACTCTGTGGAGGACTCGGTCGGAAGGGAGGTCCTCCCCAAGACCTCTGGGCAAAACGTACAGTCTGTCCTCTGGCACTGAGAAAGGAAAGATGAAGACACCACATCTCCCATTCTGACGTCCATGGTTTAATTTCAATGCCTGTGTGTTCCAGGTGATTGTTATTCCCCTCAATGCTTGTAGGCTTTAAAAAAAAATAAGTCGAGAAATACCAAGTTAATTATTGTGGTTATTCAACATGCCTCAGAAGGGAACCACAGTCCCATCTCTCTAGTTCTGGCTGCAAGTCTGTTCCCTCAGCTGCTTTGAATTTTCAGATGGCCTTAGCCAATTATCAAGATATAAAATGATGTAAGGATTGTAAATTCTTTTTATAGAGCATTTAATTGAAGTGCTTGTTTCTCTAAAGCTAAGAAACAAACAAACATTCAGGCACTTGCTTTAGACAAAATAAACAAATGAGGTACAGTGCATCAAGCCTTACAGGATTTAACTTATGTCTTTATAAGGTGTAATCAGGACATTGTAAACTAACTTCCCTTGCTAAAATTCCAAAGTAGGAATTTTATGTGGCCTGTTATTAAATGTTTAGTCTGAACAAGACGAAGGAAGAACTGAGTCTTCACATGTTCTAAATGAGGCCTGCAAAACAGTTGAATCATTTTATTTCTTGTGCATCATGAAGTGGTCAAAGCCTACTGAAAATGGAGAGAAAAATCGGAACAGAAGCACTTAGGACAATGTTATAAACCACCCTTCAATTCATTACAGAAACCCTTGATATATGACATACATGAGGAAAAAGGTGTTGGTCCCCTTGTGATCATAACTGTCAGATTTTATTGCAATTATCTCAACTAGTGCCTCTGCACAGTCTGCTAGAGAAATTGTCCAGTTGTCTTTCTGATTGCAATTCACAATTCTGCTTAGACTTGAACCTGGCTAGGTTAAAGAACCTGCCTTTCCCTGTCATTACTCTTGGCTCAAATGCAATGCTTTTGTGCTCCGTCAGAACCTGGTCTGGCAGATTTAAAACAAAATAATACAAAAAATACTTGCTTAATGTGCTGTTTATCTGATTTTTCTCAATAGCTGTGTGGCCGTTTGTTAGTAGGACACAGTGGGAATAATAGTTCGGTTTGTTGGGAGCACATTGTTTATAAAATCTTTTAAACTAGAAACACATCCAGGGATTTGGACGGGCACGATCACAAATTAAAGTGCATGTAAAAATATTACCCCAAAGGGCATGCTTCTCATTTGTATTGAGACTGGTTTTGTCCTCTACCAAGCAAGTTAAGACAAGGTTTTAAATTCTGGAATTACACTCATTGGCTCCACAGCGCACAAAATGAGAGAGGCAGCAGTACCAATGCTGTACTTGGCTAATAAGCTATAGGACTAATTAGCAGATTCTCAACTGAAAAGAAAGTATACGATCCTATTCATCAGCCTCTGTATTCCTAATTCTGTCAGTAGATCACAGCCTTATGTTGACAACAAGAAATGAAAGCCTGTACTTTCTTGACATACCTACTAGAAAAGAAAGATGTTGGGAAACAAACTTCATAATAGTTTCCCACCAACCATCCATCTTTGGAGTTTTATAGATACATATACTTTTAAATATTAGAACAGCTTCTTCAAGACAACTGAGTAACAGATTCACAGAATCACAGAATGATAGGGATTGGAAGGGGCCCCTAGAGATCATCTAGTCCCAGACCCTGCTAAAGCAGGTTCACCTACAGCAGGTCGCACAGGATCACATTCAGGTGCATTTTGAGTATCTCCAGAGTACGGGACTCTACAACTGCCCTGGGCAGCCTGTTCCAGTGCTCTGCCACCCTCAGAGTAAAGAAGTTTTTCCTAATCAGTCATGGTCACAGTCACATCTTTGGACGGATGGGAGTCAGTCATGGTCTTTGGATGGATGGGAGGGACAATCCCATTCTGCTTTCCTACAACACCCACTGCTGCACCACCAGTGCTGCCAGTGCTGATAGTCCAAACCACGCTTGATAGATCAGGGGTTTTGTAGGTGCTTCTTCAGCCATCTGGCAAAATCTTACTCATTAAGAGGCACAGATCCCACCTTTGCCATCACATACACTGTGCCCTCCTTGGGCTTCCTGTTGGCATACCTGTGAGTAAGGTCTCGGGTGGAAAGTGAGTATGAATGACTAATGTAGACCTGCATTTTTAATCATCTAAGTGCCCATTCAGTTAACACCCTCCTTTAAATACTGCCTTCCATGTTCTCTAAAGAAAACATCTTGAGGGTTTTTTTAAAACAGTGTTTGACAGCTTCTCTGCTGAAATGAAATTATAAAAGCACATATATTTATATACATGGATTTTCTTCTTTTTTTTCCTCAAAGTAAAGAAATGAAAGCCTCAGATCTACCTACAACTTTCATTTCTGCAGCACAGCTGGCAAAGAAAAGAACAAATAAGACCCCACCTTTCAGTTATTTGTACACTTATTTGATGACTTCCCCTATGTAATTTATAATATTAATGAAAACTACCCTGACATTTTCCTATTCATTTATTAAACCCCAGGAGACCGTTAAAGTTGCTAGCCATTCAAACAGAAAGTCACACCACTTCTCACACATTCCAAATGGAGCCAAAAAGATACTGGCAACCCATCAACTACAGAGCAAGCCTTCAAGCGTATTTCTTCTGAAATGTGTTTTCCTTACATTAAGATGGTGTGAAGATTTCTAATTCTTACAGAGAAACAAAAACAGCCTGTAAAAATCCAGCAGCTCAACAGTAATGTAGCATTATGATCAGAATCAAAAGGAAAATTCAAAATGTTGGGCACCTTTCCACGGAAATGAGTTCACTGAGTGCAGTCTGCAGGGATAGTCCACAAGAATCTGAAGAAAAGAAGCTAAGGAACAGCAACAGCACCTGCTGTTTAAGGTACCCAGATTTATACAGTCAGAAGGAATAATCAAATCCTGTCCCAAGTAATAATTTTCAAAGACCATTGAGAAATGGAACAAAATTTACTGTACAGACAAAAGGCACTGGTCTGGCATCAGCAACAGAACTGTAAAAAGGCAATGGCTGAATACATGTTTTTCAGTGAAACACAGGCAAATACAAAGCAAATATCAAAATAGTATCATCTACTGGCAGTTGAGAGTGAGAGGGAGAGTTACAAAACACAGACGTCAGAAAGCAAGGGCTGCACAACTAGCACACTGATAGGATATACACGCAGAAATACGTTTTGACTCTATTGTGCAAGACAGCAAGGAGGGTGTGAAAAGTTTCTTCAAGCATCACAGATACTTCAAGGCTTTGTTGAAAGCTTGGGAGAAACTTCGCCTGTTATCAAGTATTTTTTTCTCTTCCTCTTTTCCTGCTCAATAATAGTAGTAAGAGGAGAGAGGAACAAGTATTACTGGATATAGTACATCATATCTGACACTGTTTGGCAATCTTGCTGGCAAAACAACCAAGAATGGAACATGATAAATAAAAGGTGTCATCTTACCCTTAAATATGGCTATTCCACATCTTGGCTAAAGCACTGGAACGGGACGCTGTGAAAGGTATATTCTGTGTCTTTCTGTATCACATATTCATTCCTGTCTTTCATTTTTCTACTAATCGGGGACTGGTTTTCTTGGGGTCTTGTGGCAGATGTAGCTGCATAGACAGCCCACTGAAAAGAAGAATTACCAATGACTTTTGCTTGCCTGCACCCAAACCTTCCTTCATCTTTTGGTTTTGTCTGGGAAGGATTTTGTAGCATAAGAAGCCACTCTTATGGTCACATGCAAAAGCCACTTGCACAGAGGAACAGAAGCAGTCATAAGCAGAGCTTAAAGCACTTTCCCTGCTGAAGGGCTCAAGAGTCTTCGTGTCAGCTGGAACATTAACATGGGTTAGACCCCATGAAATATGTATTTGAATGCTAGGACTTGTCTGTGCATTGCCAGCAGCAGTAAGATGACACTCCTAGCAGAAAATACAGAGACTATCAGACAGAATATGTACTGCATTTATTGTAATCTCAGTGATTAACACACAAAAAAAACCTCTTAAAATCACTAAGGTGTCTCAAAAGTTCATAAACCAGCAGAAAAATAGAGTACTGTGTTCCCAACGTTGTGGATGGAAAAACCTCCCAGAACAAAGTCCCTGATCTTATCACAATTGCTTCCTGAGAGGAAACAGGGCTAAATAGTGTCCAAGGCCAATCGAAGCCTGCTTGGAAACCTTGTCTCTTGTTGCTCTAGGTATCAAAATAGGATGTAAACAGCTTAGAAACAGTGCTGAGAATGGTTTGGAGGAAGTATCATTTCCTCTCCCTGCACTTGCTAAGTTTGCTTATCTTTCATGCTCTCAGCATTCCCCCTTCACTCACTGCAGCCAGCAAATGCTGCAGAGGCTTTGCAGAAAATACATAGAAAAATAGCAATTACACACAAAAAAATCTATTACCATCTCATGGCTCCAAGAAGCCTTGCAGTGCTTTGCCTGAGAATAAGAGAGCGCTGCTTTAATGGGGACAACTATACATCACATCACTCAGACTCTCTCCATTCAAGGTCCAAGATCTCCACCAAAGATACACCTCAAGTAGGAGGCGATCTTACACATTTGCTGAAGACACAGTCTGATTCTGATTTTTACCCTATTTATATACATATGGTCACAATGGCTAAAACTCTTTGAAGTACACTACAGGCCTCACTTAAGGAGAAAATATTGTCTTTCTTTAGTTTTCCTCAGATTTTCATTGGAATTGGAAAAAAAAATCCTCTTAATTGGAGATATCATGTATCAGAGATAACCAAAGATATAATGGTCTTTTAATCGAAGCTAGAGGCTTTTATAAAAGGTTTGACAAAAGTGGAACTACTAATGAGAAAGAGGGAAAGGCTATTCAAGTCACCAAGGCATCAACCCTACATGTGGAGGCCAACGCAGAGCTGACACTACAGTGTCACTGGTCTCAGGGCCCAAGTGACCCAAGTTATTAATAGTGCATTAGGGATTTTGAAGTGAGTTTTTGGTTAGGATAAAAAGCAAATACACCGTTTTTAAAAGCACTGGTCTGGAGAAACTCACATTAGGTAGAGGGGTGGTTTGGCTGCAGAGCTGCTAACAGCTCTGAAATCATGAAAATGCCTGACGGACAGAAAGGAGTTTCTAAAAACTGGAAAAAGAAGAAATGCAGTAGTTTAGCACAGAGGAAAAGAGAAAAAAGGAGAAAAGGGAACCCAGTCAGCTTCATTCCAGTTACTAAAAAATACAAGGACAAATAAACAACTGTCTCCAAGACAAGTAGGCAATAAATTAAAGGCAACATGGAATTGTTGAGAACAAATCACATGAAACCACTCCAGTTTTCTTTATAACAATAACAGGCATTGTGGGTGGAGAGAAACCTCAAATGTCATTTATACTGATTTACACAGAACAGTGTCAAAACCCTTATTAGACTTTCTCAGAAGTTAACCAATGAAATGTTTTCTAGATGAATCCACAATGAAGTGGGTGCTAATCTAGTAGAAACCAGTCCAGGTAGGACTCAGTTTTTCACTGCAAGGAAGAATCAAGTAGGACTCTTGCGCAATATCATACAATCACAGAATGGTTTGGGTTGGAAGGGCTCTTAAAGATCACCTGGTTCCAAGCCCCCTGCCATGGGCAGGGACACCACCACTAGACCAGGTTGCTCAAAGGCCCATCCAGCCTGGCCTTGAACACTGAACACCTTGAACACCTGGCCAGGGATGCAGCATCCACAACCTGTCTGGACAACTTGTCCCAGTGTCTCACCACTCTCATGGTAAACAATTTCTTCCTTTCATCTAATCTAAATCTCCCCTCTTTTGGTTTGAAACCATTACACCTCATCCTGTCACCACACTCCCTGATCAAAGTCCCTCCCCACCTTTCCTGTAGGCCCCCTTTAAGTACTGGAAGGCTGCTGGAAGGTATCCCAGAGCCTTCTCTTGTCCAGGCTGAACAACCCCAACTCTCTCAGCCTGTCCTCACAGGGGAGGTGCTCCAGCCCCCTCATCATCTTTGTGGCCCTCTTCTGGACCTGCTCAAGCAGGTCCATGTCTCTCTTCTGTTGAGGGCCCCAGAGCTGGATGCAGTACTGCAGATGGGGTCTCACAAGGGCACAGTAGATGGGGAGAATCACTTCCTTCGAGCTACCGACCGCAACTTTTGATGCAGCTCAGGATGTGATTGGTTTTCTGGGCTGCAAGCACAGGTTTTCATTTCATATTCACCAACTCCTCCAAACCCTTCTCGGCAGGGCTACCCTTAATGAGGTCTGATTTGTCATTTTCATGAGTGATTTGGCCAGTAGGATATAAGACACTGTTGTTATTAAATTGCCACTGACTGGGAGGAGTAGTGAGACATGTTGGCCTAGAACCCTAAGGAATTCCCATGGGTAGGAGCAACTAATCATGCAAAGAAATTAAAAAGATCTTACTTGTCCAGAGAAAAGGAAGAGCAGTTGAAACGTCATAATTGCCTTCAAATACGTGAAATGTAAAGGCAAAGTGGAAGGGAAGAGCCTGTCTTTCAGGCCTATCTGCCCTCTAGGACATTGATTCAGAGCCCTAAATTTCAGTGCAGGAGATGTCAGCTATGGCTTTAGGAGGATGAGGTTAGAGGAGCATCTGTGGGCAATTGATACTGCTTAGGCCTTGGGACTAGCACAACACTTGTCTCCCTCCTAGCTCTGTATTTTCTGTGATTTAATTGCAATGGGGTACTTCTGTAAGCTATAAAAAAAAGAATGTAAAATCTGAGGTAAATATGTAGATCTACAGACATTTGGTTTCTCGATGCAATCCCCAGGTATCAATACAAGTTAGGGGACAAAGGGATTGAGGGCAGCCCTGCTGAGAAGGACTTGAGGATACTGGTGGATGTAAAGCTGGACATGAGCTGGCAATGTGCACTCACAGCCCAGAAGGCCAACCATATCCTGGTCTGCATCAAAAGAAGCATGACCAGCAGGTCGAGGGAGGCGATACTCCCCCTCTACTCCATTCTGGTGAGACACCACCTGCTGTGTTCAGCTCTGGGGACCCCAGCACAAGGAAGACATGGACCTGTTGGAGCAAGTCCAAAGGAGGCCTACCAAGATGATCGGGGGGCTGGAGCACCTCCCCTGTGAGGACAGGCTGAGAGAGTTGGGGCTGTTCAGCCTGGAGAAGAGAAGGCTCCAGGGAGACCTTCTAGAGGCCTCTCAGTACTTAAAGGGGACCTACAGGAAAGGTGGGGGCAATCTTTTCAGCAGGGCCTGTTGCAACAGAACAAGGAGCAATGGTTTCAATTTAAAAGAGGGCAGATTTACCCTAGATATAAGGAAGAAATTTTTTACAATGAGGGTGGTTAAACACCGAACCACGTTTCCCAGAGAGGTGGTAGATGTCCCATCCCTGGAAACATTCAAGGTCAGGTAGGATGGGGCTCTGAGCAACCTGATCTAGCTAAAGATGTCCCTGCTCACTGTAGGGGGTTGGACTAGATGACCTTAAAATGTCCCTTCCAACCCAAACTATTCTATTATTCTGTGATTACCCCCTGGAGGTTGACTAGTTAAATGAGCAGTGGGTGAATATTTTTTAATTTAATTTCAAATTTTAATTTAAGATCAGGTTTTCAAAATGAATCACATAAATATTTATGATCAACTATTCCAATACAAAATTACTAGTTTTGAAAAAAAAACCCAAAAATTTCTGAATTGCAAGCTGGTTCAAAATTTACATGTGAGTTGTCTATGAAGTTTTGCAAAGGAGTTTTCATATCCCACCACTTTTTGATTTCACTATCAAGTGAGAAGATTTTTCATATTTAAAATTAAGACATTCAGAAAAGCTGAGATGATGAATCAAAACTTTAATTCTCATTTGTTTTTTCATTTTTTCAGGAGGTCATGATTTCAGTCCTTTTGCTAAATATGTATTTTAATTCTGCCATTTTATTAACTGTACAAAAACTTTTATTGGACAAAAATGCTACATCAGAACTCTGCTGTCTGCTGTTACAAGACACCTAGAAAGTTTTAATGTAATCTGTGGAATATGCGGAAATTTAGCCTTTCAATATTCTAGAAAATATATTTTGCAAACAGTTTTATGAGCTTTTCATCATCAGTGCACTTGCAGATTTTAAGATCAAATTTAAACCCGGGAACTGTTTGAAAATTTCAGATTTTTTTTTATACCCACTGAGTAAGCAAACAAAATCCTTTTAAAAACAGAGAACTGGAACTGCAGCCATCATAATTTCTGGGGCTAGGAAGGATGATCATCTTTGTCCATTTTTTTAAGGAACTAAATTAAACCAGGTCAAAATATACAAAGAATAATGGGGGGGGGGGGGGGGGAAGACGATTTTCAGAATACCAGGCCTTTGAGAAAGTCCTGCCATATTAAACAGGCAGAGGCTGATACCAGTTGAATACCAAATATTAAACCCATATTAGCAAAGTTATATATTTCCCACAAAAAGACTGCATCTCTAAAGATCTGCCAGAAACAAAAGCCAGTCTTTTGTAAGGGGGACATGCTCACATACACATCCAGATTCAGTTAGGAACTGGGGCATGGTAAGTACCCAGAGAGCACTCCCGGGAGCCTGAAGTATTCTGTCCAACATACATGAAAGGTGAGAAATTGATTTTCTCTGAGGTGAAAAGGTGGAGCAAATATTTGATTTTCCCTCTGAATGCATAGCTGCGCTTCTCCAGGCATGACCTTGTCCAAAGGAGGAGAACAAAGCATCCTGCAGGCAAACAGGCCTCATAAGCAGGAGATTTAATAACAAGCATGGAGAGGGCGTGTTTTCCTTTCTCTTTTTCTCAAAAAAGCTTCAAATGGTGTTGGTTTCAGCCCACTGCAGAAAAGGAATATGTTGAAATATCTAAAAATAAAAGGGTTGTGGGACGGAAAAAGAGTTTCCTGCCAAGCTTTAATTTCGAGTCCATTGAGTCAAGCCATTCTGACCTCACCATTTAAATTTTGGATTTACTTGGCCAGCCCCTGGGCTTTTGGACAGGAATTACTTACCCTGTGAAAGCAATAAACTGCAAAGCCTCCCTCCCCAGAAGTGGCAATGGCAGTATCGCATCAGGAACCTGAATTTGAACCAGGTCAGTGCTCACAGTCAGTGGGAAGTCCGAGTGTGCATACAAGAGGTTCTTAAAAAAAATTCTCTTTTCTTACAGTCTAAGCCCCTAGTGAATACTACCCTCTCCTTTCAGGCTCTGTGGTTGCCCTGTTGGAGCTTACCTTACACAGCTTTATTTGCAGTTCTTTTATAGGCAAGTGAAGTTCTTAGAGAAATGTAGTTATTACTGTGAAAGTCACAAATCTTGTACTGGGAATCCACGCATCATTTCAGGATTTCAGCTGTATAACAGTTTTCACTGTGCTTTTCTGATAATAAAGTAACTTTTACTACAGAATGGAAATTGCCCTAGGGCAAAGTAAAATAAGCTATATTTGTATTATGTGAAGTGTTTTGTGATGTGTCAAAATATATATATACACTTTTTTTAAAAGGAGAGAAAAAACTCTTTTAGTTCATGTTTGAAAGTTTGGATTAAGTGCCAAGCTTTCATTGAAGAGAGAGCTTAATTTGAACACCTGAACCAACAACGGATATTTCAAAATCCATCCATACATATTGCATTGCTTTTATTTGAAAGTTAGAAAAAAATGGTAGTAAGAATTTAAGTAGCATGTTAAATCTTCAGCCAGTCTTTCCACTCAATATATTTGTTAAAATAATGTGCTGAAGCAGCAGGAATCTATTATTGGGCTTTTTCACACAAGACACACCTTGAATTTTTCCATTCTAAATCTTCTAACAGACGCATGAAGTGGTAAAGTGCTTCATAGAAAAGCTTCATATATGATGTGAGTTCAAACAGCAACATAATAAAGACACAAAATATCAACTATTGAACTATATCTTAATTAGTTTCAGATTTTCACTCTTAACATTTTGAGGTGTTTTTGACATCAACAATCCTATAAAGTAAAACCTGCAACAGACATTAGACTATGGTGAAAAATCTGTTACCATTAGCATATATTTGGAGCAAGTTTCTGGTTTTAATTTTTTTAAACAGCTGTTTTAAGTATCGCTTTTACATATTCAAAGTGCTGGTATGTTAAGGATTTGGCCTTCATCATTTTAAACTAACACCCCACTGTAGCTGACCTTGCATTTACTGATTAAAGTGGTGCCCAAGACACAGAAATCTCCATTACTGTGTCACAGGAAGTAACTAAAAATGCCTGTTTTGTCTGGACAGGCAAAGTCAGATGACAATATAGAGAGCCTGCAAACCTAATGCCTTATCGGGATATAGTGCCTTTGATTTCAGAAGTGTGTACACAAAATGCCTCAATAAATGTCAAGAAATCAGACACTCATGTTGCAAATACACACGTATCATGGATGCTGCACCAGGCAGCACTGGCATATCTTTCATGTTTGGATCTCACCACTGGCGTTGTGCAGCTGACACGGTAGCTGCTGAAATGAGTTAGATCAGATTTCCTCTTTTCCCTGTTTGCTGGAGTGGCATACGTTAGCTTCTTGCTCACGGGCCCCTTGCCTGCACTCTCACAAAGTCCACACTGCCACCTTCTTCAGAGAGACAAACCTTTCCTGATGACCATAGACATCAACTTCGGCTTAAAAAAGGTAACATTATGTTACACTAAGAAACAGCTAAGCTGGAATGATATGATGTTAAAATTTAAAAATGTAAGTTTTGTTGATTTTTCAGCACGAGAATTAGTTCTCTACTTACTTATTTATAGTCCTGCCTTTCCTCCAGAAGCATCCTATAATTCATTCTTGGACGAAGCACATATGAAAACATGTCACCGAACTCAGTACTTACACAGATCAGCTTCCAGGATCAAATATGGAAAAGGCAGACCCCTGCAAAGCTTGTAACATTCCAGTAAAAAAATCCTGGCTTTTAAGATATGCCTGATGGCTTCTGTTTTCATCTCATGAGTAAGAGGTATACTACAGTATGCAAACTGTTCATAAGAATACTGAACCAGAAGTCACTGCACATGAAGATCAAACAGGTGTTGAATCAGTAAGGCTAAAAGTAACCCACAATCTCATAACAACATTTGCAATTTTCAGAGCCTGTTGTATTGCGCCTAGTTAGCTGGGCTGTACATGGTAAGTCATAGGGAAGAATTTGCCCCAAATTTCCAACACAGCTTCTTGGGCAGTGAAAGAACTGCTGGCTAAAATCTGATATAAATAAATTAAACTTCTATAGTCTTTTACATGATACTAAAAGGGCTATTTTTTGTGGAAAGAATAGAAAGAATCTTTTGATAAGGAAATAAGCTACAAAGGCAGGAAAAAAAAATATGTTAATTTCACTAATTGTGTCACAGTGGCTTCTGGAAGCAAATCACATCTTTTTTTTTTTCCCAGCAGGCTACATATTGATGGGTGGAATCGGCTGTCTGTGGGCAAACTGGAAACATTCTTGCCAGGTCAGAGCACAGTTTGCCCTTTCATTTAACTCACCATTTCCAAAAGAGAAGTCAGGGAGAAGAATCACAGAACAATGCCTACACTCAAATAAGATTAACCTTGCTCGGTTTTGTGCTTTAACCTTGTCAAAGAATCTCTGCTTGAGCAATTAAAGTTCTGGCAAGGACTCCCAGCTCTAAGAGGTGTTTAGAAGATGACTTGAACAACTCCTGCAGTCTGCAGTATTTTGTAACAAGAATAATTAGGCAGTGGGCTCAGCATGTGTGAAAATGAAACAAAGTTCACAAACAAAAACCCCCCAGAAGTAAAGCTTGTGGAAAGTTTCACCGACCACATGAATTTAAGTAATCATTTTAAATAGATCTATGCTTCCAAGATTTGGTAGCAGAGAGCAGATTAAACTTCTATAGGCTGCTTAGCAAAGAATTGGACTCTTGTCAAGCTTCGGAAGAAAGGATATTCTAAAATGCAGGTACATCCAAAATGACTGGAAACCCAGAAATCTGATGAACATTTGGTCTTGTTTAGCATCTCAGAAATCCGATGGAAGGACAAATGCAAGAGATCTATTGAAACATTGGATAATACTGGAGGAGAAAATTTGCAGCAGAAAAACAGTTGTGTCTACAACAGGTACTGAAACTGCATGAATGAAAAATGGTGCCACTTTATTGCAGTTAAGTTTAAATATCAATGTGCTCCATCTGTGGGGGAGAAGAAGTAGGTCTGCAAATATATGTTTTAGTGTACAGTGCCCCAAAGCATGACAGGTATGCTGCAAGTCCAATATACAGTCTGCAAAGAATGTGGCAACTGAGAACAACAAACACCGAACCAGGCTGTCTAGAAGAATGCACAGTTACTTGATTAAATCATCTGGCAGATTAAATGCCTAAAATATGAGCATTTTCTGGCAGAGCAAACAGTCAAAGAGGTTGATTTTTGTAGCCGGTTTGTGCTAATGACTGTCACAGATCAACTTTTAACCACTGTGTAAGACTTGCTTGGGAATCAGCAACTGCTGCACTTACATTGTACTTCTTCTTCTTTCTCAGAAGCTACACAAATTCGGCCTTTTCTTAAAATTGCTCCCAAGCTAGAGGCCCACAACCTAGTTCAAAAACCGTGACTTGCTACTTAGGAATGTAAATTGCTTTGCATCCTGATCTTTGGGAAACATAAGTCAGTCCAAGGAGTGGGAGAATGATCGTCCTTGTTCTGCACCACTCCAAGGGCCAGGGGTTGGGTGACCTCCATGCCCACAAGCAGAAAGCACCCAGCCAAAGTACCAGGGTGGCAAATGAGGGCAGTCATTTTCAATTAAATGTGTTTCATTTACACGTAGTGAGGGCATGACCTCCACCAGGCTGCTGAGGGGACGGATGCTGAGAATACTGATAGAGCATTTCAGTGCCCTTCAAAAGACAGCATTTAAGGGCTCTCTTAAAGGCTCTTTTTGCTCCTTTTTTCCTATATATAGGCACCACGAAGGTCTGGCTTGCTGGAAACTCCTGGGGAAGGCAGCAACATTGCATAATCACAGGAGTAGTATAGCTAGCAGTGTGATATGCATCAGGAAAGGATGGCATTGCTCTGAATCCACAGCAATAGCTAACAGATCTGTCTCAAACAAATTGTTGTGCAAGTGCTGCCCTGAGAGGGCTCAGGGAAGTCAGATTACATTCCCATCATATTGCAACCAGTGTTAGGGAAGATCCTGAGGAGATTTGGTTCCCCGAGGCACACATTAGAAATGTGAAGGTGAATAAGGAGTACTTGCTGACAAGCTGATTCACAAACACTTGGCTTCCTACTTTTCTCCCTGACACAATCTTCTCTTTTCTTCTCTAGGCATAAACATCCAATTCCCTTCAGTTCTGGCCTGCTTACCTGCATCTAGATGTAAAGTCTTTGTTGGGGATGTGAGGGGCAGATGCAGAGGCAAACCAGACAATATTCCCTAATCTTCTCACCCAGGCACAGACTTGTCCCATATTACTGTGAGGTCTTTAAAGTGAAATCTGTACTGGGACAGCATATCTGGAGGTAAAAAAATATTTCACAGAGTTGTTGAGCATCCCATTATGTTTAAATTCCTAAACCAAAATTTAAAAATTCATAACCAGTAAAAATTATATTAAATTAAATAATTGTTACTGTACTAGTTGAAGGAAAACATAAGCAAACAATGGAGTTACCAATAGCTACCCTAAAATAAAATCTGCTTTCCCACTGAGTCCTTTCATACATTTGAAGACTGCCAGATGACTTACTTAGTTTTACTAGATAGTACTTACTGATTCTAACACAGCCAGTAAAACATGGACTGAGTTATGCAGCTGAACAAAGGGAAACAAGTGAATAATGAGTTGAAAAATATTTGATTATGTACAACTGTACTATTCATATTTTGGCAATAAATACCCATCAGCAATATCAGAGTGTCTTCAACATTGGCAGTGAACAGTAGTCGGTTGCTTACAGCCCAAAATTTAAGTCAGGTATTTATAAATCAACTGAAGTAGACTAATCATAAAGTCAAGTATCATTACTACTAACACGTTTAACTCCAGAAGTAAATGTGATTATGAAATTTTGCCAAAGAGCCATGTAGCATTTCAAGTACAATTCAGTTGTTACAGCAAACTAAGATGCAACTTCATATACAGCTTAGACTAAAGAAAAGACTCAAAATTAGTTACGATGGTAATTGCTTAAAATCTCAACATTACACCACATTAAACAACTAAGAATAGCTTTTAGCACTCCTTCAAGGAAATCTTGTTCTAAGGCTAACAGTAGGATTAAAAATATAATGTCATATAACAATTACTGCTTATGGTTATGGAGTATTCCTATTTACCAGTGTAGCTGAACATTTTTACATCACAAAAGTAAAATAACTCCTTCCAAAGAGATCAGTACAACAACATTACAAAATGAGACAGAGATAGTGTTGCTCACACTTGATTTGCTGCACAACAAACTGGTTTTGTTGGACAGAGGTTGGAATGTTGATTTTTTCTGTATTCTGAAAAGTTTAATTTTTTCCCCATCAAGTGCGTAGGCATATTTCTTTTGAAACTTGGGGAATTCCTCATGGAATCTGAAGCAAGAAGTGTTGATTTCTCTGGCACTGAGCCAACTGGGTGGACTCCATCCACACATCAGCTCTCTGAGTAGTCTATGGGAGGTCAGAAGAACAGTAAAGAAGTTCTTGGAGAAGGAGAGATTCCTAGTCACTCTGATGTTCAGAAAAGCTGATACTTTCACAGAATTATTCACAGTTTAACGGACTCTCTGCAGAAGCACAGCCTTTAGCTGGGGAATTCATCCCTTGCTCCACAGCCTGCCTGAGAAGAAACTTTGGGTTTAGTTGATGTCTGCTCAAGCCAAGCTCAAGCTTTTACCACGTCCCGCTTCTCAGGTTCCAGCTCTTTTTTCAAACCTGAAGGTTAACAAAACGGATAATGAAAGAGGACCTGCCATTGTAGCTGCTGCCCAGTAGCAGATATCTTCTCCTTACATTCGCATTCTTCTGTTTTCCCTTCACACATAGGAAGACTGTATTCTTCTTTTGTTAAACAAGACTCATGTTCATTTTTAAGTTTCATAACTGTAATTAATATACCCTAAATAGATGGAAAATTCTGCTTGAAAGGTCTAACAGGCTAGAAAATTTTGAACGTATGATGCAAATGAGTATGGTTTCTGACTATTAGCATCTTCTGTGGTTACTTCCTTCAATACAGAAAAGACAGATTTTCATACAATTTTTTGCATTACTAGCTGAATAAGAATTCCCAAGCAGCAAAAATACGACATAGAGACAACAGCTGTAAAAAAAATTCAGCTACCCATTCATTTGGAGTTTCAAACTTTCTTGCAAGACATAACTGCAATTTGCATTGTTTTAGAGAAACTGTTCACTTTTAAGAAGTTTCTGTTTCTGAATGAGAAGAATCTCTTAGTGTGTGCACGGCTGACTAAACAACTGATTATTTTTTTAGGAAATCTTCTATATATGTTTGCTTCTTTCAAGTCCTTAGGAAACATCATAAACAATAAACATGACACAAGACTTGCTGATTTCTAAGTAAGGAAATATTCTCAAATATTAAGTTTCAATATTTCAGCAATAACAATAAACTCCTGATTGCAGCCTTCCTAAGAGACTCATAAATATTTTTTGTCAGTGTGCAGTTCTACCATTTGCAACATAATGCGGAATTCATGATAATATCAAAATTCTGAATCATAATATTCTGCCAGGAAGCTTTAAAGCAGCTCTTGGACTGCACTAAGGTATCTGTTTGGTACCAAACATATGATCAATAGTTTCCCATTGACTACTATTTGCTAACCTGATTTTACAGATGACACAACAGAAGATACAACTTACAGAACATAACTGGTCATAGAAAACAAAGCAGAAACAAACGACAGTGTTCTTTGTTTGTTTCTTCAAATTATTCTATGGTTAAAGCAATGGCCTTAAGCAAGGACACCCCTACACGCACAAGGAACAGATCTGTGGATAGCCACAACACTGAAGCCCAGAAAGGAGATTGTAACATTAATTCACAGTGTTCTGTTTATGTGTGCACAGCTATGACCTGAAAACAGCACATAACCTAGGCAGAAATGGTTTGTAGATTGAATTCTTCATTTAAAACTAAAGAAAAATACGCTGAGAATATTCATACACGTGACACTACAGCAGTATTCATGAGTTGGCTCCTACATGTGACATCAGGTTCCACCATAAACACATTACCCTCTTCATATATAACCTCAAAATATTACAAGGCTGATATATGAACTAATTCCCATCAGTTGTAAATCACTGTGTGAAATACACCATAAAAATTACTGAGTCATAGGTACCACTCCTCCCTTCAAATCCAATACAAGTTAGCCTGAACTTGAGTTTAAATGTTTGATTTCAGAATTTTTTAATTGTTCCCAGAGTTATTGTTTTCTAAACAAGGAATTTCAAAGAAATCAGTAAAGTATGTTGTGAAAGAAGATCAGAAACATGTGATCAAGTGTGAGAACTGGGATGGAATAACTTTAATTAAAATCATGCTTTTCTATCATTGTTTCTCAGAGGACAAACTGAAAGGACATAAAATTAATTCTCTTTGCCAAAATTAAGCAATGAGACTTCCTAGGGGAATCTTTAGTGGAAGAATATCCAAGCAGAAAAGCCGAGTGTATTTGCAGTTGTCTAACCATATGGGAAGTTGTCACATAAAGTTTTATATGCCTTTTTTGAGATGTTATAGTAAGTCTTTGCTAAGTGTATTGGAGATGAACTCTTGAAAGTATTTTCAAAGTACTGTGAACATCACTGCCCTTCATGTTAGCATGAGTTTTGTAGAAATACAGCAGATACTTTTTCTCTGTTTGTACGTAACAAGGAGAGTGCTTTCTTCACATGTAAATGGGACTGTGACCCCCTTCAGCACTGTGTATATTTTTTTTAGCATCTAATATGTTGTGAAGGAAAACTGTAGAAGCTCTTGAAACTTATGAAGTTGGATATTTAGTGAAGTTTCTCTACCCTTGGTAGAACAAATAAGAATTCTTGCAGCTCTTACAGCTCCCTCCTCCCAAGTTCGGTTCTTATCTCCTGCTAAATTCAGTCCTTGACATGAGGTGAAGCAGATTAAAAACCCCCCCTCTCTGTTTGTGGTCTCTTGGAAGTTCAGAAGTTCGTAAGTTCATTTCTCCCCCTGACACCTTTCAGGTCAAAAAACAAACAAACAAAAATAGAAACAAAGACAGCACAGACATGTTCATTATTGAGATTGAGGCCTCTCAGTCTGCCAAACCAGTGGCTATTTAAAGATCTTCTATACCTCGTTTCTATGTTCTTCCCTGGTTGACCTTCCCCAGGCCATGGCTAGATAGGGAAAAAATAGTCAAGTGCAAGGAAAAGACCCTTTAATTAGCCGTTGGCCTCTGCAAATGGGGTCACCAAACTGATGAGCTTACTCAGCATCCACCAGTAAAATCTTTTGGTAAGAAGTCAAACCATAACCACACAGCAGGCTACCTCTTCCCTTCTTTGAGTTTCTAGCCCCAACCACATCTCTACCACAGGGAAAGCAACCTCCAAGAGTGTTAGCCTGTCAGGGTCAACCCTGAGTCGCCCTCCAGCCTGCAAGTCCCTGGGACAGCTTTAGCATTGGGTACAGGGAATAATAACGGACAAGTAGGAAAGTTTACACTGGCCATGTCTATGCTAGGAAGTGGTCTGGCAAAGTGAAGGAGCTGGGGCTGAGGGCCCAATATTTGCACCCTTCAGCGTGTCTTTGCTTAGGACTAGCTCTGGTTTGGTCTCAGGGACCAAACGCCCACTTGTGCCTGCAGCTCACTTGAGGCTCTTGCAGCTTAGCATCACCTAAAAGGAGCCTAGTTCATACACCCTAAGACTGCTCCATGGTCCAGATCAAAGCACAGAAAGTGAGGACAAACAGGAAATTTTCTTCAAAAGCACTCTCCCGGTCCGCACATCATACCTGTAGATCAGGGTCAACCTCTCCGAACAAGTACATCCACTGTCCTTCTGGGGCAGCCATGCCTGGAGGGCTCTCTCACCTTCTGACCTCTGTCCTAATCTACACAAGTACCAGTAATGTGGCAGGGGGAGACCGACTGACCCCGCGGCACCTCATTAACTTTTGTCTGTTCCTCATGGACTTTGCTTCTCTCATCCCATTGACAAATCAAAGCCCAAGGTCTGGTTATGCAGAAAAATATTTCCAACCCATTTTACTATATGCACAAGGGAGAGGTGGGGATAAGCATCAGCCAGGCAGTTTATTTACTGTATATTGTTTTATTCCCTCCACTTAGTTTGGAGTATTTTCTATGTGAAGGAGAGAGGAAAGCAGCATCTCTCTTTGCTTGTGAAGCTAGCATCTTACAGCAAGCAGCAGATGCTCTCAGTACTTCTCTTTGGGGGTTCTCTACGTGGCAATTATTTACACCACTTTCACACTTTCGTCTTCCATTTTGGTCGTTTCATTAGGTATTGGTATTGCATACTCTTGATGACTACTATCTCCAGGCACAGTGGGATGAGAGCAAGACCCTGCGATGCCACAGCAGGTCCAGAAGGGAAGGAAGGGGCAGGAATTGCATTACACAATTATACTTTTTATATATCCACAGTGCCCAAAACACATCACCCTTCAAAAGAGGGTGACTTTCCAGGGGGAAGGTAAACAAAGGTATGGTCTTTAAGGGAAGCTAATTTACTTCACAAACATTTTCAGGCCTTAACAGAAGACCGCCCTATAGCCTTTGGGTAGGTCTGACTACTGCAAAACAGCAAAACAGCTAAAATGCATTTCATTGAAAGTAAACAAAGCCACAAACCTAAGCATTCAAAGTAAGTTTTGAGAGCACAAAATAAACATTTACCAACAATCCAGTGTCTATTTCAACAGTCTTGGGCTATCGTTATTTTAAAGAGAAAGTTTTCACAATATACATTGATATAATCCAAACACTGCAATAAACTTTTCTTTAATTAGGAACTCTAAGCCTCTCCTGAAGGAAAAAAAAAAAAAAAGGTCAGATTTTGCTTGAACAGAGAAGCAGAGGAAGAGTTCCTGGCCAAGGGAGTTTGCTCTTTTTTAGCATGGGGTGTGCAGACTGTATGGATAAACCTCCTTTCCTTCCAAAATACCTCAGTGACTTGAGTGAAAATGCCCATCTTTCCTCCAAGGACAATCCCGATATCATTTCCTTATGCACGATCTTTGATGTTTCTGTGTGATTCCTGGAAACATCCCAGCTGCGTGCAATATGCTTCTCCTCAAGGATATACACACCTCCAGGAGCAACACGTCTGCCTTAACCTTCCAGCTTGAAAACATTTAAGCCCTGTTCCTGCACTCATGCCTCCTTTCTCTGTTTTCCTTCCCTTGCTGCCACAGGTGCTGTGCAATGTATCCAGACCTGCACTGGTGTACCCTGACAAACTGACATTTTGCAGATGGCATGAAAATGCTTCACAGTGAGAATTTTGGGGGACAATTTTAATTCTCTTCAGGTGGGAAATGTGAAATTTGCTACGATTCATACTGCTTCTTGGACATCAAATCCAGCTGTGACAAACTGCTCTGGAGCAAATGAGCAGTGTTGGCAAGAGCAGTCTCTGCACCCAGTGGACAATTACCCATGGAGCTATAGCCAATATCCCTTCATATTCCTTTTCTTTTCCCAACCTGTTCAGCTCCAGCATCAGCCTGAGAAACATGTTTACCCATTCCTCTCCAGCCCCAAGGAGATTCAGGGTGGCTGTGATTGCCTCCACACAAACCTTTCAGGTTCAAAATGAGGAAAGTTACAACAGCAAAGCACATTTCACCATATATGTCTGTTGGAGCTTAAAACAATTTCTTAGAAATACTATTAAATGCTGTTATTCAATCTGCATGTATAGCAGAAATAATACAAAAAAAAAAAAAAACCAATGAATGCTCCACTACTATCTACTATTGGATCAGACCAACGTCTCTTCAGTGGACTCATAATTCCCATGTGTCTGCTTCCTCAGAGTTGCGTTTATCCATTTTTCTTCATTGCTCCACACCCAGGTTTTCTTGCGTATTGTACAAAAACCTGTGAAATACACATTTTCACAACAAATGCAGGAAAAAAACCCCACAGGATGCCTCACTGCAAGTTTTCACTAGTGACTTTTCCACAAAAACATGCTGGCCAGCCATTTCATATCTTGTGGTTTCATCATGAGTGCTGAGAGTAGGTCCAGATCTCCAGAATCTGTTCTGGTATTTTAGTGCCTGTGCCCAGCCATGCTTAAGGCTTTTCTCATTACATCCCCATCCTTTGTGGTGCTGGTCATGCCACCACCAGCAAACAGAGAGCTCCTACACCATACAGGCCCTGGGACAAGCAAGACAGCTGTTTTTCTCCATGGTCTTCCTTTCAGTTCTTTGATGAGGTTTAAAAAGATGAAGTGAAAGGTGAGCACCTCAGTGAAGGTGGATTGCTGCTCAGGTGGGGGGAAGCTTTGTTTTGTTGATGTTTTTTAACATGATCAGTACTGGTGGCAACTGAAAGAAGGACTGAAAAGCAAAATGTCATTTGAACAAACAATAAATAGCTTATCTACAAAACCGAGAGCTTTTCATGGAGCTGTTGGAAGGGCACAGCAAAGCAGAAGTGTAAGTTACACATCTGTGGGTTCTTTCTCAGGCTGGTCACTCTTGAAAGCAATAAAAATTTGCTCAATAGCTAGCAATAACTTCACAAAGATCTATCATCACATTTTGAAAACGGGGGAATCTCTGCATGGTCTGATCGGACAAACACCTCGCCTTTACAACCCAGTGTAAATGAAGAGAAAACCATAATCAGAGGAAAAGATTTTTTAACTAAAAAAGACTACATGTATGTTTATCCTTTTCTCCTCTGAGGGACGTCATAGTGATTTTATGATACTGCTAAGGAGAACCTTTGGCTTTTATTGGTTTGGAAACAGAAATTCTTTGCATACCATTGTCACTAACTACCCTAGCTAAGAATTACTCAATGTTAACCCTGACCTACATGGATTGGAAACAATTATCCCTTGACACTAAGAGCTTTTTCATTCAATAACCAGAAAAGTTATTTTTCACCCTGGACCACACTTTATAAAAAAACAACACAAACATGTTTTCCAAACCAGCCTAAATGCAAAAATGAACATTTACCCTCAAAGCAATTTGTTTAAACTGATGCAACATCACTTCTCATAATATATTTCGATCTATTTCAGCAATTGTCGGAGAAAAACAGTGAGTCTTGGAGCTCAGAGTGCTTAAGGGCTGCTGTGGCAAGTTTGCACCATCCCATTGCTGTGTTTGGAGAATGTTGTGTCATTGGTATGAGGTACAGCTGTGACGTTGAAGGACTGAGCACGCAGAATTGGGCTTGGTTACAGTCCTTGCTGCCTCCACCATGGCACAGATGTGCACCCTTCTCCCCTTGCAGTAAATGCCTGAGCTGCCACCAGCAGCAGGGAGTTCCCTCTTCAGGGGGAATGTTCACAGCTGTCTCTCTGGTCTACTTAAGAGAGTGAGCAAGGAGTCCAGGGTTTAAGTATCTCCATGTAAGAGTTTTACACTACAAGAGCTTGGTTTGCAGAAACAGAAGTGTCAAATAGCAATTTTAAGTAACGAGTCAAGGTGCAGGATGAGGAAAGAGCTGCTACTTGCGTCTTTCCAAAAAGCGCTTATTCATATCCTCATGCAAAACTGCCCAGACCACATCTCCTGGGTATTTTAAAACAAACATTTTTTTCTCCACCAACTAAAAGTGATATAAGTTTCTTATGATTTAAATATGCAAAAAGAGCATGACACACAGGATTTCTGGTAAGAAGCTGTGATTTGCTTTCCAGCACAAACCGCAGGGTCTCATTCTGAGCTAAGGTCATCACTGGATGGCAGGTGTCACGGAGCAGGGCTGGTAAGACTCCACAAGGTCACCCCTGGATGAGGCACACGAGCATTCACTGCTGGGGCTGCAACGACAGGCAAGGCTGTAGAAGCCCTACAGGATGGTCTGTTGAACTAAGGATTTTAATTATCTCTAGCCAGTAACAAGAAAGAATTTTAGCCTAGATTAGTGGATTTTTCTTAGCCTGTACAAGAGGGTTTCTTGGCCTTCTGGGAAGAATGAGTCAGGGGACAGGCCAGTGGGAATAAAGCTGGCCTGCCATAAACTGCAGAGATGTCAAGGGAGATGCTTCTGAGGCAGAAGGGAAATGAGTTTTATTAGGTGGGAAGAGTGAGAGTGAAGGATAGAGCAAGCTGGTGAGGGGGAACTGCTCACACATGCAGCAAGAGGAGGGACAATGAGCATTTGGAAATGCTGCCTTCTCTCTGGATTTCACACCTTGGCTTATGCAGCTCCCTCCTAAGGTGAGGTAGCCACAGCAAATAAAATGTAAGAAGTACATACCACTCCAGAGATATTTTAGCTTCCCCAGCTGAGATGAACTGCTTACTGTTTTTTCCTTTAAATTTGACATTGTTTGCTAGCTCAGAACTGGTCATGAACTTGCACAAGCTTTGCCTGGAAACAGTAAGGAAAAGCAAGAGAGGCTTGGCAAGGCATGGCACAGTTGCAAACCTTCTTCCCCGAGCTCCCTGAGCAGAGCTGTGCTCCTCCAGATGTGCTGCCTGCACCGTGGAGAGTAGAGGAGTGACTTTTCTTCTGCAGCCTGCAACAGATGGGTTTGGGCTTGTTCACAGAGGGTTTGTGGGCACAAGGGCAGAAGGATATTTCAGTCTGCTGATCATTGCCAAAAAATTCTTCCAATAAATGAGTGTGGTGGATGGATGCCATGTGCCCATCAAAGCCACTCTATCACTCCCCTCCTGAGCTGGACAGGGGAAAGAAAATACAATGAAAAGCTCGTGGGTTGAGATAAAGACAGGGACATCACTCACCAATCACCATCATCATTGGCAAAACACACCCAACTTGGGGAAATTAGTTTAATTTATTACCAATCAAATCAGAGCAGGTCAATGAGAAATTAAACCAAATTTTAAAACACGTTCCCCCAACCCCTCCCTTTTTTCTGGGCTTACTTTACTCCTCATTTCTCTGCCTCTTCCCCCACAGCAGTGCAGGGGGACAGGGAATGAGTGTTGTGATCAGTTCATCACACATTGTTTCTACTGCTCCTTCCTCCTCAGGAGGAGGACTCCTCACACTCTTCCTCTGCTCCACCACGGGGTCCTTCCCACAGGAGACAGTTCTCCACAATGAGTCCTTCCCACGGGCTGCAGTTCTTCATGAACTGCTCCAGCATGGGTCCCTTCCATGGGGTGCAGTCCTTCAGGAACAGACTGCTCCAGCGTGGGTCCCCCACAGGGTCTCAAGTCCTGCCAGCAAATCTGCTCCAGTGTGAGCTCCTCTCTCCATAGGGTTACAGCTCCTGGCAGGAGCCTGCTCCAGGACAGGCTTCCCATGGGGTCAGAGCCTCCTTCAGGAGTCCACCTGCTCCAGTGTGGAGTCCTCCACGGGCTGCAGGTGGATATCTGCTCCACCGTTAAGCTCCATGGGCTGCAGGGGAATCTCTGCTCTGGTGCCTGGGGCACCTCCTCCCCCTTGTTCTTACTGACCTTGGTGTCTGCAGGGCTGTTTCTCTCACATACTCTCACACCTCTTTCACAGCTGCAATTGCTGTTGCAATTTTTCATCTTCTTAAATATGTTAGCCCAAAGGCATTCCCACTGTCGCTAATGGGCTCAGCCTTGACAAGCAGCAGGTCTGTCTTGGAGCTGGCTGGCTGGCATCGGCTCTGTCAATCACAGGGGAAGCTTCTAGTAGCTTCTCACAGAAGCCACTACTGTAGCCCCCCTGCTACCAAAACCTTGCCACATAAACACAATACAAAGATAAATCATTATTTGTTTGGTATTGGACCAGATTTCATCCAGATTCTTTCTCTGTTGGAGTTCAGTTGTATTTTATTTCACTTGCGTAATAATCCTGGCCCTATCTCAGAAGGGTGTGTTTGTATTTTGGATAATTGCCTGATAAGTGGTGGGATGGGACCCCTCAGCGCTTCCCCATGCAGTGCATGCAGCTTGTACCACAGGGCTTTTTTCAAGGGGGTGGAGTTGTGAGAAAAGGAAAATCTTACATTTTTCATAATACTTAAACACTGTGACTCAAAGATTATTGGGGTCTCATTTTGGCTTAATTCAGCCCATAATTAATCTAAGACTCATGGATTGGTGACACTATTCTGCACACATCAGATGGCTCTGCAATGTGGCTCATAGGCCACGGCTGGAATTTCTCAAGTTACAATTCAACAAAGTATGTCCCAAAAGCAAAGCCAAGGGTTGGGGGTTTGTGGGTTGGTTTGGGGTGGGTGTTTTTGCTGGGGATTTCTCCATATGGGTCCTTTCTCCCACTATCACACAGTTAAGAATAATAATCATCCCCACAGTCCCTGAAGTTGCTGCAAAGATCTGTAGACAGCAGTTGACTCCTTAAGGCAGCTGTTAGGGCCCTGAGAACACTAGTAAGCCTTACTGACCCTGACCAACCTCCCATGGGACCTCCCTGATACCCACAGAGTCCTGAGAAAAGTCAGGAGACAGAGACAAGGAGAGAGGCCATTTTCCTAGTATCACCCTGCTTAGGAGGACCAAGAAGCAAGAGCTGCCCTATGGGCATGGCACGCAGAACGAAGACAGGCTGCATGCGTGATGGAGCAAAGGATGGTCTGTAGGCACATCGCCCATGAGACACAACTGATCAGTAAGGTGCCCAGATGGCACTTGGACACATGTTCTTACCGCCTTAGTTCTTCATGGATCTCTATAACTGGCTATAGTAGCTTCCTAAAGAACATGCATGCAGAGGGTGAGAGTGGGAACCAGGGGGAAATTAACTGAAAGAAATTGCAGAAGAGATTTGAAGAGAATGTAAAAGCACAGTAAACTCTGCTTTTCTAATGATTATAAACCCAACATATAACAGACATCCTCTTTTTGCTTCTCACTCCAGCAATGGATCTTATTGTCATAGAGATAGTTTGTTAAACTCTCATGTCACAGACAGGATCATGATCTAGCCAAAAGCCCAGCCCTGGGAAAGCTCAGTCTCAGGTCTGAAGATCCCAGAGATTAAAATGGTGCCTGGATGGAAAGCAGTGTTAAAACGTTCACCAGCACCACACTCCACACAGTCTTATGAATGTGACTGTACCTACCTAAAGACCAAAGCAGGACTTTAGCATGGCTGGAAAGGTCACTCATTGAGTTTGTGAGCTGTTGCTGTTACTCTACTATTGATGTAGTAACAGCTAAGTAGAGATGTAGAGATGTAAAGATATAAAAAGAAGAGCGGGGAGCAGTTAACCTCCTCCAGACAAAACCAATTTTTTTGTCCTTATAGCACCACAGGGGAAAAAACTTTTTTCACAATGGCGTTGTCTCTTTTTAAATCTTGACAGCTCTTTCAGAAAATACCTGTGGTCCAGAGAGCATTGAAGTTACTCAACAAAGATTGGAAACACGGACCTGTCAGGGAGCTCTCAGGCTATATCACCAGGTCATTTGGGATCCTAGTCCTGCTGAAAATCCTGAGTGAAATTAATCTTCATTTTTCAGTCAGCCTTTAGCAAAAACAGTACCAGGGCAAGCCAAGCTGAAAGACTTTGCATCTAGCGCTGCTGAGAGCAGAGGCGAAGGGTGATAATGCAGCCAGCAATGCCATCTAGCTGCTATGCTGCCTCCGGGTGATGCCGTAGTGGTGGACCTGTCAGCCTTCATGGACCTCCCTAAAACAACTTCTTGATATTATTCCTTCTGCTGGAAAACAAGTTTATTTTCACTCAAGGCATGAGATAAAAGCCTAATGTTTGTGTACAAGTTGTGTTTTATTATACTTTCAATCCATTCTTGTTTTATTCATCTTACTTCTCTCCTTTCTTCTGATTTTAATTAGTTCTGATTTTAGTCAGATGTTGCTGCGATTGCCTCTAATTGTCTTTCCACCGATACTGGAAATATTCTCCCCTCCTTCTCACTATCTGCATACCATCACACAGCTTACCCCTCCCTTTGACCTTCCTGGTAATAAATATAACTATTCATTTCACAGAACAGATATGGGCTCCTGTGTGGTAGTTTCCTGCATCTTTACAAAAATAAATGGCCAGGCTCATTCCTCAGGCAATCCAGGTAGGCATGGATTTCACTGACAGCACAACTGTATGCATTGCCTTTGTCCCCTCTCTCTTGTCCCAATAAGCTGACAAAAAGGAAGGTACTACCTATCCAAATTTTGATACTTCTCTGACACTATTCAAAAAGAATAGGTGAAATAATTCAGGCAATAAGAAATCCTTTTAATGCAGATGAGGACTGCTACTCATGAAGGTTTCAACAGTTCTAAAGAGGATTTCATTTTGAAAGCGTTTGCCTCCCAGCAGTCTCCATGAGCCACAGAAGACCTCCTGGACGCTCACATCATCCAAGGATCCAGGCTCTAAAGCCATCCAACACCTGTGCAAACAAAACTAGCATTACACAGGCAGTGTGCCCTGCCCTAACATTCGCAGTACTGGGCTTCGTGCAAAGGACACACATCTTTCCAAGGGAATCCAGTGCAATGGCGTTTAGTGATGACAGTGTACCTACGAGGTGAAAAACTAGTATAAAGTGATCTCAGGTCTCACAACAGCAACAGAGGATGCCCAAGTTTCTGCGGTTGTTCATTTATCCTGAGGTACTCTGAGCTGCCTGCCATCTGGCCATGGGGGCAGACACTGCATTCTGATTCATACATGGCAGAAGTGAAATATCTGTAACTCAGTTGGAGCTCGTTAGCCACCCATGATTCCTCTGCCTTTTCCAGGAATTGGTCTATGTCTGCAGAATACGGCCCATGCATCTGCCATGGTGTGTGAAATGCAGCCAAAAATGCAGGGACTGTGCTTGGCACTCAGGAAAGGATCTACTGGGAGGGGGCTAATGGGCTATCCCTGGAAAATCGCATGCTGTGCAGTATCAGCAGCCAGCTGCTCTAATTTTGCTTAGGGGTTGCCAGTGTCTATGCGTTCATTCCTCCAGAACATGAAAAGGGAGAGGTGGCGGTGGTGGTGTGATAAAAGAAGGAAAAGGATGGCTGAGTTAATGGTAATGACAAACCAACTCGAGCTAGTTGGAAACCAGGACAATTCAGGATAAGCTGCTGGTAGCGCATTTGTCAGAGAACTGAAAATCACACTTATTTCCTACAGACAAGCAGAACTCAGAAAGGAGCTCTGTAAACTGTGCTATGACTAGACCCTCTATTCTAGGAAACCCCTTTACAGTACAGAGTGTTCACCTTAACCTGTTTCTTCAGTATTGAACCCAGTAATTTCCTTCTGGCCTGAACACAAACCCCCAAAAAGTGTTCAGCCATGCCTTGAACGTGCATCACTGCTTTGTTTGTGGTACGGGTGACGAAGAAAGGTGTTGGGCTATGATTGTAGGTAGGACCAGTGGCTTGGCCTTTCACAACACAGTAGAAGCTTGATCCCTTGCATTGTAAGACCCTATTTTCAAGCACTTACAGTGTTGCCAATCTATAACCATTTGGAATGAAATTTTCCATGCCAGGTATCTGCCTCAGGCTGAAGTTTTTGGAAAATGTCCACAAACTCAGCCGTTTCCAATAACAAGGGTAAGGAAAAATTCGTTGTTTTGTCCAAGTTAAAAAGCAATTGTGACCTTTGCTTTGAAACACTCTGGCACCCTTCTTCCTTGGAGCAGGAACTTGTTAGAGGGTTGCCTTTCATCAGAGATATCCCTTTTGCCCCTCTGAAAATCTGCCCGAATTTGGCTATGATACATGACTTCGGAAAGCTGAATTTGCACATGCTCAATGGATAACTAGGAGACCTGTTTCATTTTAAGAATTGAATTGCTGCAGTCTTCATCCTCCCTAAGCAGGTTTCAATCTCAGGTCAAGCAGGACTTCCCTTGCAGTTTCAGCTGCAGACTTCCACAGCCTATGAGAGTGCCAGGCACGTGGAAGGAGAGCCAGGAGTCTGTCTCTTTTGCGCTCTCAGTGATATTCATTGAGGCAAGACAACATGAAGGAGAAAAATTCCTGGATTCAAATGCAGAAAGGATGAGAGCCAGACGTGTGGGTGGTGATGAGGGAGGGGAAGACTCAGGAATGCTCCCACCAAGACAAGCAGAAGGAGAGGACCAGGGATGGCACAAGGATGTGGAACAGCATCTTGGTATAGAGGGCAGGGCAGTGGTGGGAAGCAGAGGGACACTGGCTGTGGAGGATGGGTGAAATCAAACAGGAGAGAAGAATAAGCCAGAGAAGACTCTTCTGACCTGAGAACTTTGTTCTCTGGAACTACCCACAGAGCCCAGGGTTAGAATTTTTGCTTGCCCCATCTAATGTGTGAAATGAAGTCTCAGCCCAGACACCAAAATCAATATGTATCCTTTACATTAATATTCACAGCTATTCAGTAAAAAGGGACTCATTTCCTTCAGCTATGAATGATGCTGTAAAAATGACTTATATCTGAGAGCTTGGCTATAAAGACAGAGTGCCATGGGAGAAAAAATGCATTAGAAAATCAATGATTCTTGATTTACGGCAGAGCCTGAATACTGGGACATAATAAAAAGGTATTTTATAGCAGAGGACAGAGCTGAAAGTCCGCAGCGTTTTCTTAGCTGTTTGCCCTTAAGGTGTCAAAGTCAGGTATTATGTCTGTAGTGCTACTTTTTTTAATTGTCTAATTTTCTTGGCAGTGCTGACATTGTCCGCACACACTGACTACATGCAGAACAGCAACAAGCATGGATAGCAATCCAAGTTGGGAGCTGGTGGTAGGATTGGTTATTTAGAGGTGAAAAATCTGTGGCAGAAGTTGTCCAGAAAGGTAAGGAAGACTAGACTGTATCTTCTAGAAGGCTGATTTGGACTGAAGAAAAGAGCTGATTGCTCTGGAAGAGGAGGTGATCCTGGGAAATTCTCCTACTTTCTACAGCATTTTCTTCAAACATTTTTTTCAGGGATACTTAGAAAGGTATATGAAAGAAGCACATCTATTATAATTTCTTTAGATGTAAATTGATTTTATAGGAGTTTGCATTTCCACCAGAAAATTTCTAGGCTCCCGCAAATTAAAAATCCTGAAAAAAAAATGACTAAAATTTTTTGAAAAGAACTTTTTACCCATCAACATGTATGTGCTGACAAAAGGAAGTATTACAGACCTCAACATGTATTTGCCTGAAGTTCTTTGTCCTGTATTTTCCAAATGCCTGTGGCTCTGCAGTGGATACCCACGCTGTTTCCTAAGACAACGACTGGGCATGCTAAGGATAACCCCATGTCTCAAACTTGTTGAGACTGGGCTGATGGCAAGAACTTAATATAAGAATGCTGATAGCACAGTTATGTTTGATACTAAAGAAACAATTTTATAAAAAAGAGAAAACCTGGTGTTTCAATGTTGTAACAGTCATGTGAAGGGGACATTCTCATTGCTTGACTGTCCATGGGATGTTTTTGTGTCCTACCTCAGTGACTGGGCACAAAACTCCTGTCTTGAAGCATGACCTCCATCAAGCCCTGCTACCTCCTGCAGCCTCCTGTGTAACAAGAATACTTTCAGCCACTTGCTGTTTCTGAAAAAAGCCCCTCCAATTTTCTTCAAATCTCTTGCAGTGGCTACTTACATGGCTAGCCTCATTAATGGCCCAGATCCAGAGCTGGTCCCTCTGAAGGCCACTGCTTTCTGCCATTACAGACTTCCCTTAAGGGAGCAAGCACCTCTGCAAAACCACTGGGCACTGTTTGAGGAATCTGGCTTGGTGTCTCAAATCTCTTGCTGAGATCTATAGGCTGACTCAGAAGTTCCTGTGCAGCCATTCTGCACCTTTGGTCACTCAAGGTTCCTTTGAAAACCTCCAGACATCATTAGCATACATTAATGACTGCTTAGCATATGCTAATAGTTCCAAGACAGGAAGTGTTGTTCTGCATTGAGTGGGTCCAAAATAAGCAAAGGAGACTTCAAGCATTACTGAGCAGCTTGACATGCATCCGTTATCGGCCCTGACACCAGAGACCCTATCAACATGTCAGCAAACTGGGTAAGCCAGAGGGAGAAATGGAGATTTGTCAGAATGTTGGTTCGGAGATACACAGACATGCAAAGTGCTGCCCTCAGGCATACTGGCACAAGGTCAGTGCCAGCCTAGAAGGCTGTTGTGTTCTGACAGGCCTAAAGAAACAACACCTTTTTCTTACATTTATTTTTGGGTTATTTTTGACTGCTTGGGAGGTGCTCAAATATTACATGATGGGAACTACACAAGCCCAGAGGCTGAATAGGGGACATAGTTTTTCTTGTGGGAGACATGTCATATATGCAAGAGTGGCAGCAATTATTAGGCAACTTTTACCTTAAACCATCACCACCAAAGCAGCCTTTGTAACTTTTATTTCCCAAGAGGTCTCTGGACCTGGGAGGCTTCCATGGTTACTTATTTACATGCCACTGGGGAGAGGACATTAACCATCCTGAATTTATCCTATCCATCAGCCTTTGGGCAACAATCTGTGCTTCTATTTATCCCAGGGACTAGCTACAGAGGGGCAATAGTTGGTTTTTTTCTCACTGTCCTCATTCTTCCAATGTCTGTAAAACTTTTCAAAATATCAGAAGCTCAGAAGTGCAGGAAACTGCTCACACCACAGTCTGGAGTGTGGGTTCAGCTTGAGTGAATATTCAGATGCTTCTCCAAAGCTTATCTGGGCTAGCCAAAACCTCCTGAATTCACAAAATTGGGCTGGGCATTTTATGAGAACAGGATCTCTTACAAGATTTTCAATATTTCCTCTGCTGACTAAAAAATATCGTAAGATCAGCTTGGAAACCAAAATAATTTATTTTGATTAAAAATGGATCATAATGTTTCCATATCCTAAAAAGATTCAAAGTGAATTGGCTTGTAGAAATCAATTGAAAGTGGAGCAGGATGACTCCTTTTATTTTGCCCTTCTCAATCCAGTTTGGTCTTCTCCAATGGCATCCAAAGTAACTCTACCCTTGGCAGCCGTGTTTCCCATTTCAAGCCCAACCGTCCCCTTGCTCCAAAGTTGCCTTGCTGCAGCAACACCTTCTCTTGAAATAAATTATTAACCACTTGTGAATTCTAAGCCAGAAATTATTCTCCAAAAGGTCAAGCAGATCAAATGACTTCCACATCACCTCAAAGCTCTTCCATCAAAAATGAGATGAAAGCACTGGTGTGCCTGATCCTCATTCCAGTCCTGTGTCCCAGGTTTCAAAAGCCACCCTTTAACTTTGCGGATAAGGATGAGCAGTCAGATATCTTGAAGGGTTTTCCTATGGGGCTGACGGTCTTCTCTTTTGAACACATATGTCAGGTTTCAAGCATTTACACTCATTAGGGTGGCCTTTTTGCTGGATTAACAACTGAGCTGGCTTTATCACTGCAGCAAAACCTGAAATGTCATCTCCCAGCAAAGCCTGAATGAAGTTTTGCTGAGAGACATGGCTGGCTCTGTTTTGCTGAAGAGTAGGCACAGCAGCTACATCATACTAGTCATTACATCTTCACCTGGTGCACACCACCCAGTCTCCTAGGGAATATTTCAACAGCAAAGGTTGCTTGAAATTCTTAGAAACTTTCCCCAGAAGAGTCTGTTTTCCTGTTGTTGCCTGTAAGAGGGAACACAGCCACTCTGATGACTGCAAACACACGAAACGTATATGCCAAGTGTGGTGGAGATCAACCTTGCTGTGACCCACTGGATGGGGCCGAGAAGTCTGCAGTGGCTGCTCATACCTGCTCTTCGTATTTTCAGTTTGCTTTTATTATTTGCTTCTTAGCTGGTGAGTGGTTGAGTTTGGTGACTGAGTTATCCCTTTAACGACCTAAGAGATGGTCAGTACTTAATGTTTATCTGTTTCGTATATAAACTGTCACATTGCTCCATCAGTGCCAATGGAGATTAACAAAGGTAATCAGAATGGGGCTGCTCTTGCTCCTGTATTGCCAGTTGGTTGTGCTGCAAGAAAAAACATGGATGCATGTGCTTGCAGGCTCTCCTAGGACGCAACAGCAGCAGTGTTAGAGCTTTTTTCACACTCCAAGGAAAGCCAAAGTCAACTTCGAAGAATGAAACACAGTTTCTGTGACTACTTCAGAGAAAAGTGAGATCTGGCCAGGCCTGGACTGAGTCCACACATCACAGCTAGAGAAGCTGCAGTACTGCCATAATGAGAAGGAGCAGCCACTGACCCCACAGAACAAGTTCATGTGTAAAAGCTGCTTCAATATCCTGCTCTGAACTACAGTTTTTTATTTTAAAAATCCTACTCTATTTCAAAACTTGGAGAAATTAAAGAATTTAGAGGGGAAGTCTCCCAGCAGTAAACAGATGAGAGTAAGTTCACTGGCCACTTTAATGCATACAGAAGAGAATAACTGTACAACAGCATTGTAGGTGATCTGCAGTCCTTCTGCCAGTGGTTTCGTCTGTACTGCCTGGCTTCATAACAGTGATGCATTGCAACCAAAAAGATGGTACAATGCCAAGATCTTTAGAAAATACTTTTGTGGGGTACGGTGTTTGCCATGGTGATTTAAGGTGAACGAGTTGCCATGAGTTTAATCCACTCCCACATATGTAGGTCTTCCTTTTCAGGACATGAGCTAGGTAGTAGTATACATACACATACATCTATATTTGTGTGAATATATAAATAAAATCGGAACTCTTGTAGCAAGAAATAACTAAAAACAGCAAGGGAAGTTCCCTTTAGCCAGTGGATGAATCACCTCTCCCAGTACAAATCTGAGACCAATGAGGTTAATTTGTGGATATATAAACTAGAAGAATGGCATCATACTGACTTATTTTAGACACTGGTGTGTCTAAATGATGATGGAAGCATCTAGAAAAATGTCTGAAGAATGATTCAGTGGAAAAAAAAAAATCTTTGCTGTAAAATTACCAAGTCAATCTATAAAGCCTATTAAACAGAAGACTTGGGGAAACTTCACTGCAGTCCATAGCTGGAAGTGTTGAGAAAGAAGTGTGCATCTGAGACAGGGCTGTTCAAACTAGCTGAGACAGAACGAGATCCAGTTACTGAAAACAGGTATTAAATCAGCTTCAACTAGAAATGGAAATAAAGATTTAATGATGGACACAGCTATCCACCAAAGCAGCTGTATTTGTGAGGTGAGTTCTGTGTTCCTGGAAAGGCAAATCAAAATTGACTTTTCTTCTAAAATGTTCTCTAACTCATGAACATATACTCAAACCAGTTATTTTAATTTTAAACAGATTGAACTAAATGATCTCTCAAAGACCAGACTTTCTGGTCTTATAAATCTGCAACAAAAATGCAGCAACAGAAAGGTTGATCTTGGTTGCTTAGCTGCCCCTAATGTTTGAAGCGGAAGCAGTATCTTTGAATCTCAGGGGATTTATGCTGCCACCTAGGTGTTAAGAAGTCATGTAGGTGGGTACCAAGGATATATTAAAATTCCCTTCTGCTGTCACACCCTGGTATGGCTCAAGCTGTTAGAGAGATGCAACATTCCCTGTACGTGATGGTGTCAGCACATAGTAAATAATTGCTGACCACAATAGAGCCTCAGATCAGATATATCTGGGCACTGTGGAATCTCAGTAATAGAACTGCATTCTTTCCCTTCTGAAACTTGAGATACAAGTGCTTTAAATACGTATGTCTATACTGCAATCGTTTCTTCAAAGGCAAAGAACTGCCTCTCTCCAAAAAAATCTAGGCAGGGAAAAGGCAAAGCTTCATCAAGGAAACACAATTCAAAAGACAGAACTTTAGAGGAATGTATTTTCTACAGTTTCCTTCTCCATCAGTCCCAGAAGACCTCTTTCAGCAAAGCACAAAGCCCATCTGTCAGCTGGGACTGCATAGGGCACCCCAGTGATAAGTAGAATTCAGAGGGCAGAGGGGAGCTATCACAGGGCAGCTAGGATTTCTCCTTAGCCAAAATATAGTTGAATAAAAAATCTAAAATACACAGAAAAATGCTGGCAAAACCCAAACAGAGGGCAAAGGAAGAAAAAATTCACCCAGTAAAAGCTGGACCTGTGTCACCCTCGCTGCCAAAGGTTCACATTCCTGCTTCTCCTGGTCAGAAAACCTTGGCAACAAACTCATTGACCAGTTTAAGGATCCACGTGAAGTTTTGGGAAATGGCATTTTTCGTGCCCTTAGATTGTGCACAAATCTCATGGGTTTTCTGGTAATGTTTAACTGGAGCCTTTTCATTGTGAGCTGGTTGTTAACATGGATTTCACACCACTGAAAGAATGTGTGAAGTCTACAAAGAAAGACATTGTCTGCTTTGTTTAACAAATGACATTATTTCCCTTCTGCCTAGCAACCCATAACAGGGCCAGAGGATTTGTAACAAGGAGCTAGAGTGAGCTAGAAGGACAGAGCATTTCAAACTACTAAACAGATCTCATGCTTTCGTTGCACTTTACAGCTTAGACAAGAACTTGTAAAAGGATAAAAAAAGAACAGCTCTCTTAATCCAGTAACTGTAAAAGAACTCCATAAACTCAGATGCTTACCAATTCCTCAAAACTGTAAGAAAATATGGCTTTCAACAGCAGTTCAAAAAACATTTTTGGAAAGACTAGTTGCTTTGTATACATTTCCATGCAGACAGTAATATTGTCACCTTACTCTGCCCTTAATTTCCACAGTGAGAACTAACATAATAATGTAACAACGTTATTGTAAACATTAACAGATCCATAAATCTGGAGCATTTTCTCACACTTGTTCTTAGTCATCATAATTCTCTTTATGTCTCTGATATGCTGAAACTGAAAGAATATCTGCATTTTAAAACTTCCTTATTTTATGCCTTGAAGTTAATAGGCTTGCTTACGGCCAAGCTGTATGAGTCAGGCTGCACCATTCATGTAGGTGGAACAACGGGATGAAAGCTAGAGGCTGTTAAAAAATTAAAACTGTCAGCTTGATCAGTGACTGACTTGTAGGTCTTCTACATGCCTTAGAGTTAGGGAGGGGAAGCATAGATATTGCTATAATGTAGATTTTTTTGTCAATCCAGAATGACCTGAAGAGGTGATAATTCACTAGTGAGACCAGGAAGCAGGTCAGAGAACAGCAAGAGCCAGATGGTCTGCAGGGCATAGCAAGCCAGAGCCAAGGGTGACAACAAAGCCACTAGGGAGGTGACAACACCAACAGCCCCATACCACAAGTCCATGGATGGTAGCCAGGGTCAGCCACAGCCCATGGGCTGTCAGATAGGTCCACAGTGATGAGGCAGACCTGAAGCCGAGCTAAGAAGGCAAGGCAGCAGGTTGGCAAGGTTTTAAACTGAGCACTGGCATTGCTGCAACACAGCTCAGGAAAGGACCAAGGGTAAGGGCCTGAGCTTGACTGTGGCTGTCAGGCAAAGCAGAGGAGACCCCAGCCAGAGTTCTCATCGCTCTTTCACACTGACTTTTTTTCTCAGTGGTCTGATCTCGGGTTGACTGTTTGCATCAGATGAGAGCTGGCCATGATGATAGAAAATTTGGAGCTTCCAAACCTCTTGCTTCCTAATGCTCCTCACTGAGATGGGAGGCTAGATCTGCTGGGTAAGGATTCCAAAATGAAAATTCTATAACAACAGTGTGTTATTAAGCGGGTATTCTTTATCATAGTGCTGGGCAGCACTGGGTATCGTTCCACCATAAGTGCTCCCATGGGTTAGCAAAACATATCAGCTCATATACAAAAAAATCGTACATATTCATCAGCTTTCCTGAGAAGGGCAGTCTCACAGTGATGAGTTCCCGCAATTAATATACGTAGTTCAACCACGCACAGCAAATTTAGGGTCAGGGTCTTTTCACCCTCCGGTGGTTGTTCATAGTCTTCCTCATGCTGTCCTCTAATTGAACCCTCCTTCTTGAGCATAATCCAGGGCCCCTTTTCTGACACATCCTCTTGTAACAATCAGTCCTGTAGATATTTGCTAGGCATCTCCTTAACATCTGGCATGTGTAGATAGCTTTGTCTCCTTGATGTCTCCTTAATGTCTCCTTGATATCTGGAGCTTTGTCTCCTTGATGTCAGGCGAGATGTTATGTATTTAATCGTCTTAGGCAAGATGTTGCCTATTTATCAACTCTGCTCAGCAAACAGATAAAACCATCCTTTGGGGGAAGAAAAACTCAGGAAAAATGCAAGTAAAGCTTTTAAGTATCACAGTGAGGTCTTAATCAGGGGTTGTCAGAGGTTTAGCTCTTTCAGTGATCCCAGGAAGCCCAAGCCCCAGGAGATGGGGGACAAGGCTGCAGAGCCCCTTGGTGCACATAGGACTTGATGGCTTACCAGCTTCTTCCTGAATGGAAGAGGCAGAGAGGGATTGACTATGTTTGCATACACCCCTTTGGGTCACTAGATTTAAAGACCTCAGAAGAATGTCCCATGAGTGAGGGGGACACCTGCAGGGAGGTGGTACTTGGTGCCCCTAAAGAAGTCACCGCCAGCAAATGCTGTGACACATGTGAAACGTAGCTCAGCTCAAAGGGAGATGGGCAAGTACATAGAAAAGAAATCCATCGAAGGTTACCAAATACACAGCAAACACAATCAGTTGAAGAAATTCCCAAGCTGAAGACAGAAGTTTGGAGTCTGCTACAGGGAAGCATCCTGTTTGCTTTTCCTGGCTTTGCTTTTCCCTGTCTGTCACTTGCAGCCACTGCTGGAGGCAGGATAACGAGCTGGAGGAGACCTTTCTGACCCAGGACAGCTGCTTTGATGAACTTCCTAGCCAGACTAAAAGATCAGTTTCATTCCTTTTAAATTGGAAGTGATTCAGGCTTCCTACACAGTAATCAGAGAGATACGAACTTCGGTGAAATGCTCAGCTAAGACTCATCTTCCTCTATTCATCGTATAAAGACCATTCCCTCAGAGTCCCAGTGTCAAGTAGGATGAATCTGGGTCCTAAGATCTTTTCCAACCTTACTGCAAAAATAAGACAATAAAAAATTATTATCAAAGTCTTTATCTCTTTGAGAATTACACATGAAAGTTTGAATATCTTATTTTCTCAAATAGTTGCAAAACTGGACACCTAATTTGACTCCTGGTGTAAATGATACAGTATTATTAAAAAACCTTATCTAAGAACACGTCTAATGGTAATCTTAGTGAGAACAATTCTTAGATATACAAGTAAGTTACTCTTTGTACAGAGAAATGTTCTGTTCACTTGCATAACTCATTCGATCAGATCAGAAACTTTTTGCAGAGATATTTTTGTATGCTTACATTACATATGTTACATTATTTCCTGTATATTACAGGTAAGCTCTAAACAGGCACGGCCCTGAGAATTATCACAGAGTCCCTTTTACTGGCACTCCTTCCTTTATTGCTCTGCCTGAAAAAGCAGGTACCTCATTTACCCCTGCCCAACTAAACAAACTTCATCACAGACAGATGAAACAGAGGCCCAGACAATCAAAATTCTCTCTACAAGTAGCCTAGCACAGCACGTCCCAGCTGGACCTGTCTGCACCCAGTCGGCCAGAAGACATCAGAAGGTGTCTGCAAAACAGCAAGGAAAAACCTGGAGCACAAGGATGCACTCAGAACCACACACAGGCAAGGCAAAAAAATGGGGGGAAATACAAATATTAAATGAACATTCAAAGTTTGGCCCAACTTTCATTCAAATGTAAGTGAAAGCCATTATTGCAATACAGCACAACATGGCCTTGATTTTTTTTTTTTTTTCTTTTGCAAAATGTGGGACAGTTCTGTGCTCTTTCAAGCACTGCAATAAAATTTAAAACAAAAAAAATCGGTGTTCAAGTTCGTTTTCAAAAGCTGGGATTTAAAACTTAGATTAAAATCTAAGCAAGTTGTGCAAGCCTTGGTATTTGATAATTAAGCAATATATTTAATTCTTTGTCATGGGTAATGCATCTATATACAGGGATGTGGAATACGCACACACATGCAAAGTAGCAGTGAACTTCATTTCTGTCCCCCATGTCACATGGATTCAGTGATATTTTAACAGCAGTGTTTGGTTTTCCTTATTTCCATTGTTTTATTAGAACAAAAACAAACTGCAACCTCACTCACAAAAATCGTAAATCTCCGAGTTCAGTAGTCAGTTCAGTCAAACTGTGTTCAAGCTCTTGGGCAGTATGAGAACTCAGGCAGCCCAGGAAGTGTTTATACAGATAAGAGGTTTGCAGAGAGAGGAGGGGAAAAGAAAGTGCAAGATACACGTGGGATTTCAGCTATTCTGGGGCTTGGAGGGACAATGAGCACTGTGGGGATTGCAAAGAGGGCTGTGGGTATGATAGCACCACGCCACCTTGGTCCTCTTTTAGGGGTTTTCTCCTGCTTGATATACCAGGCAGAGGCACTAACAGGCTGGGAAAGTTTGGTCTCATGTGCACGTTCAGATTTGTGACTGAGAGGCTCGTGGCAGAGCCATTCACCTGCAAGCAGATCAACAGCAGTTCCGTAGAACGCATCACATCAAGAATGATGAACAGGCAGCTTGAGGAGATGTGAGCACCTTTCACGCTGCCCAGAAATCTTGTGATTGAAGAGTTAAAGGAATTCATAGCGTGTTGCATGGCTTACAAACAAAAGCCAAAGTAAACAAAAAGCAATAACTTATCCCTCAGAAGTCATTGATTTCCCCCATTCTCACACCAAGTGCTGCAGCGTCAGGAATCTGTGTCTGCAGCCAGCACCAGGAAATCCTGACTCCCGGGGTCTTTAGCTCAAAGGGATCATTAACTGCAGGAGAATGGCAGACAGGGAGTAGCAAGGCTGGGAATGAGACGTGCAGGAACCTCATGTAGACAGAAGGAACACTGTAAAAAGGACAATAAATGAAAGAGGGCATCAAGCTAATTCCTCTGCTGCTTTCACACTAGTAAAGTCAGCCACAACTTCAGAGGGCAATGAGCAGGGAGAAATGTGAAATAACACGCCAAGGTGCTGAGAGCTTGCATTCTGGGGCATTGATTTTATGTGGTTATATGCAGCAGAGAAAAGAGAGCTCTTTCTAAGCTGCTAAAATAACACAGGAAAACTTAATATTAGAGGTTTTTTAACTGATTACAGGGATACGCCACCAAAGTTTCTAAATTAATTTGCTGTGGGAAGCTTTTTGATGTTGCTGAATCCAATGTAAGAGCACAGGAGTACAATGACAGGGGCTGCCTTCCTACTTGCACACGGTAAGCAAGTAATTTAATTAAATGCAAGAAATGCAGGAAGTTTCCTTACTCCAGCCAGGGGACACACTGGATGCTGAAAAGGAAGGTGCTGAAGGAGCACAAAAATTGCATAAATTCCTGATTTCATGGTCCCCGTAAAAGTCATTAAGAGTTAGGTAAACAATCTTATTTTCCCAGTAGCATGAATGTAGTGGGAAGTGAAAGGATTAGTTTGATTTAACTTGTGACAGAACACTTATAAACCATGCTAAGGGCTTAGGCCATGCAGATGGGGTGTTTTTTTAAAGCATAGCTCTTGTAGCCGTGTTGACTCGGCTGTTCAAAACTGAAATTTTTTACGGACATTTCAGGGTATCTGGTTACAATGCCTCCCTGGAGATCGGCAGCTTCACATAAGTAAGGCTGCCTGATGCCTTTCAAGAGTGAAGGTTGAAGTCAGTGCTAGTTGAATTATGTAGATTAACAGAGAGGCTGGGGAGAGAAAATAAGAGTGCCAAAGGACAGTACAGGATCACTAGAAGTCCTGGCCACTTGATTTGTGTATCTAAATAGCACAAATGTAAAAGCAAGGTTTCCAGGTTTGCCATTTGGATTTAGCAAATCTCTACTCAGATACAAAAAGATGTAAAAATCTATCCAAGTATTTGGACCAAGCAGCTACCAAACATAGTCCAGAAGAAATAAGTGGGGGACAATAAGGCTGGAAGCAAGAATTCACTGTAGGAAATACATGATCAATATGGGGGTGCTGTATCTGATTGACCAGGGACACGGATTGAGTTATTAGAGACCAAGTCTTTAACTCAATATACAGCTGAAGATGAGAACTTCTTTTAAACTCACGCCAAACATATTACACCTTCCTATTTAAACAAACAGGTTTTTAATTGACCCATTTAAAACACGCTTTTAAAGGTGAAGCCCATGTTATTGCTTTCCCAGATCTATGTCACTATAGTTGGCTCCTTTAGTTATACAGCTCAAATGGTTGCTGGTCATCCAAGACATCTTCCCAAGGTCCACCATGAGCTGCCAGCTTGCTTTGGATCCACTGTGACTTTGAGGTGACTGCTTGCAGAGCTATTTAGACACAGTTAAGTCCTATTTTGCATGGTAAGAGAAAAACCGTGATAAACAGCCAGGTTCTTAGTCAGACAGCTTATAGTAGACCCTCATTTTCTCTAGGCTGGCTACAGGGACAAGGGCAAATACACAACAATCGTTTAGGCTATACGGCTATATGTTCTGCATATGCCCCAGAGCAAGGCAGTGTGCTGGTGGTTATACTCTACCACCAGACTTTCCCAGGTTTTGTCTTGCCTTGCCTTGCCTTGTGGAGGAACCAGATGCACTGGCAATTAGCAGCCATGATTCCCTGTCCCCTTCACGCTGTTTGTCTCTGCTAGCTGTGCACAGCAGGGCACCCAAACCCTGCCCTCTTCACCTGTTTCTCCTCTTTCAGTTGAAGTTGGCATCTTCCTTCCAGCTTCTCCCAGATAGGTCCTGACAAAGCTAGGAGTCAGCTCCTTGCTCCTCAGCTGAATTGCAGATACGTCTAATGTACAAACCACCTAGGGTCATGTTTCCTCTACCGCTTTCTGTTTGGAAAGTCTCCAACTTGGAGCAGTGAGCATTATAGGACACTATCAGACGCACACCTGTGCTTGAGGTCCCACAGCCTGTGACCTGCTGTGGCACAGTTGCTGATTCCTTGCTGCTTGTTCTGGCTACTTTTCTCTATGTCCAACTTAGAGCTGTTGGGATTTTTTAGTTTGCTTTTCTCTGTTTACAGAGCAGCAAGTATAACTGCGCTACTTTGCCCCACCTGCAGAACGGGAAATCATCCACTACTTCACTGCAGAGGGGACAGAGGTCAGTGTTTGTCCAGTGCTTAGAGAGGCCGAAGAGGACTGACAGCAATGCCACAGCTCTTTTGTAGTGCTCTGGATAAAATCAGAGTCTAGCAGCTGAGCCTAGCGGAACAACTCACATCATTTGAGTGTTAAAGAGCCTTCAGCCTAACTATCCAGTCAGCAATGTGCTACTCCTACCACATCACCCTGCAAATGACTGTGTTTGTTGGCATGCTCCCCTGTTTATTTAGGTGTGTGACAGGCTTCTGTTATTATTTGGATCAAACCTGCCTCATTATGTTCATTCCAAGCACTGCTTGCATGCTGTTTTGTAGACATCTCCTAGACATACAGGGCACCAAGGGGATTAATAACATTCAACCAAATGTTTTCCCAGAGGTTGGTGCAAGAAAGAAATATTGGTGTTGACTTCACAGACTTGGGATACAGATAAGAGGCATTCAGAATGTGGAGGGACTTCAGGCTTGATGCGGTCAAAGGAAAGTATTACACTCCACAGGATCTCAAGTTGGTTTTCTTTTCTGGATACTCCGTATTACTTCCTCTGATTCAAGACCTCAGGAGAGAACTTCTCTGTGCAGTTGCAGCCTACAAAGAAGGGTGGTTGAGCACTGCAGAAAAAGAGCCTACGTGCCATAAATTTCTTCAGAGTATCACCGCATCATTATCTCTGATCTGCAGAGCATCCAGTTCCGCTTATCTTTAATCTATGCTTATCATCTGCAACACCACAGGTAATAATACTGGCACAGCTCTCTTAGTTTGGGAACTCAGTGTTCAAGAGCTTACAGCAGCTATAGGAGGAACAGCCTCAATTATCTGGAATCAAAAAGGACATCACTTCGGTTCTCACTAATAAGAACCTGTGTTTTCACTTGTAATAATGATAAGTCTTTAATAAAAAAAGTAAACTAACCTTGGAGGCTAAAGCTGAAAAGGAGCAATATGTATGTGTAAGGCTTCAGCTGGTCTTCCAGCACCATCAGAACCTTCCAGGAGCTGCTGTGTTTCAGGACAAATCTTCTAAAAGGGCAGTTATATTTACTAGTGATTAGTAAATTAGATTAGGTTCCCGACACATGGACAATTTTCAGGCTAGTGGTGACCCATTCTCAGCCTTTTCATTGCCACTATCCCCAAATGCCAAGGGGAGCCAGTCTTCCTGACCCTAAGCACTATACAGTACATGGCTCACGGAACTGAGATGCCTCTGACCAACTCCACAAAACCCACCTTTGGGGAGCTCCTGAGGGCAAGGTTTGGGTTTTGCAGGGCTGGTTATCTGGCTCAAGAAGAAACCTGCTGATGGGGACATGGGATGACTTGCTGGCTCCCTGCCTTTTGCAGCAAGGAACTGCCACTGCCTCGCATCCTTGCGTCAGCACAGCTGCCCGCCTGGTGGCCAAGCCACCATTCATGTAGAGCCACTTGGTTTCAGAGCCATGGAATTGCGACAATGTGTGCCATAGAGGCTATTTTCAAGCAGTGACTCAGTTATAGTCAAATTCCCTTTTCCTGACTTGCTTCTCCTTCTTCCATTGCCCTTAAAGGCAAATTTGCTTCCTGCATTGGAAGAACTGGAGAGAGATTTCTTTCTAGTCCTGATGTGGGATTCACTGTCTTTCACCATGCCATTCTGGTCCTTGACACCCTCTTGTGCATCTTATTCTCCCTCAAATACATCAGTGTAAAATCAGACACAGCATTCAGTAAACATGCAGATAAGGAATACATGGCTTTGATATGTAGCTCCATATTACAGTACATGGCATGCCTATATCCGATTGCAATTTGTCTCCTTGGCACTTGAAGCCTTGTTGGTCTTGCTACCTATGCCTGGCTGCCCAGGCCATTTCTCAGCAGCATCTTGTTCTTGTTCTTGGCTGCATGGCTTGAATACTTCATTTTCCATCTGGGAAGATATATCCTTGTCCTTTCCACAATGCAGGTCTTCAAGACTTGACTACCAAAGTCCCTTAGCAACGTGATCTAATTAGATCTGCTTAGAGTGGAGGCTGGACTAGACGGCCTTCGGAGGTGCCTTCAAAACTAAATCATTCTATGATTGTAGTGCTTGAAACAAAGATACAAGAGGACTAGAATTAAGTCAAGGTGGATGATCAAGGATGGGGCTAAACATGCATCAGAGGAGTGTGAGACACCCCTGAGGCCAGAAAGCACAGCAAGCAAAACTGGGAGGATTGGCAGCTGGGTAGTTGAACCACCAGAGAGAGGCTTAGCAGGCAATTTGGTGCCAAGAAGGGTGAGGACAGTCTGTGATGGGTCTGGTGGCCCTGGTGTAGCCCATCAGTACCAGGCAGGAAGTTGAAAAAACAATCTGCGCATTTGAAGATATCACCTAAGCATGGATTCAGGCCGGACATGGAAAAAGGAATACAGAAATTTATCTTTAATAAGTGCACTTAACATCAACAGGATGGGTTATAAATTTAACACTGCACTTCTAAAGAGTTGGGACTTCTCTGCTCTTGTTGGATGGATGCAAACCAGAATGTTGCTCCATGGAGAAGGAAGAAGCTAATATGTAATAAACACAGCATGGTCTACACCCTCAACACAGGAGAAAATTAGACAGGTAGGGACAAGGATTTAAGTATAGTTGACTTAACTTTCATACTTTGACCAGCACAGACTAAAGGTAGTTACTCATTTGCCTTGCTGTCTAAGTACAATCCCAGATCTGCCATTCTCAACTATAGAGGAGAAAGAAATATTACTTACATTATATGGTCAGGTAAGGTTCATGCTATTTTTGGATGAAGACAGGGTGCAGAACCCATGAGTGACTTCATTAAGAAAATAAAGATTTACAAAAGAATTTACCAACATATGGGCAACAATTGGAAGAGTGCAGAGTTACACTTCCAGGGCCAGTTGGGCCTTAGACATAGGGAGATTTTGTGTGAAGGCTTTTTGTTTTGTTTCTAACAAGAAGTAATTCCACGAGTGGAAATCATGTTTATGACCCTTTTCATAAGCCTTTAAAGCCACTTGTTATTGTTGGACACTAAAGGGGATTTTGGCAAAGAAATGACAAAGGAAGAAGCTTAACAATCAGTAAAAAACACTGCAAGAACAGAATAAAACATATACACCTTGTGACAATTATTTATTAAAAATAGGTTATTTCAAGCAACAATCCGAAGCAGCAATCATCTGTACTGACAGCTATATTAATTCATCTGTGCTTAGACAGAGGCAGGGACATCAGACTTTTAAATTCAGTCCAGGTTACTTTCCAAAATCAACATTCACCAAATCTTGTTGAAATGAGCAGTAACAGAGCCAGGATTGCACATTCGTATAGCCATATTCAGCTCCTGTTGAAGTTAATGGAAGATCTGCCATGAGCTGAAATTGGGGTTTTTCACACACAGCTGATGTCTGGTGAGATTTGGGAATGGTATTTGAAACCTGGTGACTCTGAATCTGATTGATTTATTGTATCATTAACCCACATTGTTCATGCTTTTGAGATCTAGTTGTGATAGCTGACAAATCTGTTTTGCTTCCCCATTTCACATCCACCTTTTAGATACCTATTTTTACAAGTCACTCTAGTGTAATCACACTATATATTGACTATGGCAGTGCTATGCTTGAAATTCATTCCTGGACCTTGGCTTTCCCAGAAAAGGCATACAATAGACTGGTTTCTTCAGTATTTTCTTACATCAAGATCCATAAACTGGCGTTGGAGCTCTGAAATCAGGTACCTCTTCACTGTAACCAGCAAAGCCAACCTTGTGGAAGCCCAGCTGGCACGTCTTCCTAGAGGTCTCACCTATTCCAGCTATCCAGACTCGATGATTAGTCTTCTGAGTTGTACCTTGACAGTCATTTTACCTTGCCTGCTAACATCCCACCACCCTTTCCAGGAGTTGTTTCAGGGAATATAAACCAAGAACATGTCTGTCCACCCCAAAGCTCCAGCACGAAGCATCCCAGCCCTTTCAAAGCGTTGCATGCTGCACCGAGAACCAGAATGATGCATAGTATGGTAGCTTGTGGCCTACTGTATTTTCAATTGCTTTTATAGGACTATAAGGAACTGAAACTTTATTAAAAGCTCCTAATTGAGCTTCCTATTTCTCTGTTCTTTTCCTTAAGGGCTCACACATTTCCATCCATTCTGGTCACAAAATTTGAGGAAATGGGGTAAGAAGGAGCATGGAAGTGCAGTAGTTTCCCACTCCCACAAAACTACAGCCACCTCCAAATATACCATATTATTTACAACAGAAATTGCCTTTACCATAACCCAGGAAAAATCCCTTTGCATGCTGCGATTTCCCTCCTGGGAACAGTGTTGAAAGCCTTTTCTCCAGCTGTGGCTCTACTTGTCATGTTCCCCCTTCTCTGAAAAATACCATGGGTCCATCTCCAATCACCTCCAGGGTAATCACCCTGGGTCCCTTGGCTGCTCAGTCAGGGCAGATGTACAACACATAGTGAAAACGAACAGTTGATTGTCCTGCTCCAGACTGCAGTGATCATGCACAGGTCTGAACGATGAGGATGTCCCTGCACAGCCCTAATCTGCTGCTTTGCTTTGCCTGAGTTTCTGTCTCTTAAATAAATGACCCGCCATGCCTTAAACTTTCCCCTTCGGTCCTAGCTTTGCTTATTTTATACCCTTGATTTTAATTTTGGCCTTAGTCAGCAGCTCCACTCTGCTTTTACCATCTTTCAACATTATTCAACTAAACGAGCTCCCAGTGATTCCTTTCACACCTTTTGTCTACAAATTTCACCCACTGTCGTTTTATTATTTTAATCCCAGGTTGGCTTGGTTATGTGCTTTTCCTCATGTCCAGCAGTTTCTCTCATTGCTACTTTGCTAGTTACCCTCCAGTGGATTCTCCATCCACAGAGATTAAACAGATACATAGAAATAAGATTTAGTGTTGGCAATAGTCCTGATCTAAACAGGAGGCTGGACTAGATCTTTGGGTTACAGAACATCCATAGATTTTTTTCCCCACCACTGTTTCTATGATTCCTGAATGACACAGCATCTGTAAGGATGCTTTTTGCCTGTCACTCTGCATTTGGGACCTCTGAACTATCACACCGTATAGACTTTGAACTATAACTTTGTATAGCCTTTCTGCTGTCCTAGGCGTACTTGCTTATGCTCAGAACAAGACCTGCACAGGGACTAAAAAAATCTAAGGTTTCAATGAAAAAAGAAGTTCTGTAAAAATTGGTAGCTCCACCAGTCTAATGCCACTATGACATGCCTTTGGATTAAACTGCTCCTTACACTGACAACCTGTCTGCCAGGGAATAGACTTAACACTTTTCCATCACTAGATCACGCGATTCAAAACTTCCAATGGGCTGTGTCCTTTCCTGCCACCACATAGTTATTTTGTTGTTGGTTCCAGGCTAGAGAGCTAGTGGAATGCATTTTTGCAAAGCCTAATCTTAAAACCATTGAGATTTGTACAAAGTATTGGATCAGTCCCGCATCCTAATTCCAGAACTGGGTAGATGGCAGAAAGCAAAGCATATTTTAAAAGAACATATTGGAATGTCATAAGAAGCAATAATGAGTAAAATTTGTTTTCATAGTGAAACATTTAATATGCATGACATACACCACACAATTACTCACATTCTTAAAATGAAATGGATAAATGTTTCCAGCAGGCATCATCTTCTAACAATTCTTTCAAGTTGATGCCAAAGGAAAAAAAAAAAAGAAGCAGCTAGTAAAATTTCTGTACAGAACATACCAATATTGTCTCCAAAGCTATAAGACATGTTTTCGTGAAAATTAAAGTCAGGTTAAAAGAGAGGCATCCAAAATATATTTTTTCTAAGGGTGGGGATAAGTAAGTGAATCATGTAAGACCACTGTTTCACATAAGATATTGTTTCCATTAGAGAAGTGCTGTGGACGAGAGCTTCCAAACCTCATTTGTCTGTATTTACAATTCCAATTTAGCTTAGGCTAGGTTGGAATTTGATCAAATGTCCTGTAAGATGTGACCCCAAATGGCTGAATGCTTGCAGAGAAGTGTAAAAGCCTGAATGGTGTACCCTGTTAGTGTAGCTGGAAACACCAATATGTACCCACATTTAGACAAGGTGCTTACCTCCCAGGCCTACAGAACCAAACACAAAAAAGCTGATCATCTGCTTTCTCATGATACTTATATTTCTGGTCCTATCCTTCTTGCATACATAGTACTTAAACCAATCCCAAACACTCTCCAGTCTGTAAGCCTTCCCATCTTCCCAAGCTCCTTTATCTATCTCTTCAGCCACTACCTCTGCATGTTTTTCCAAGTAGTTTTAGAAAATTTGCTTCAATATTTCTGCTTTAAGAGGCTTGTGCTAACTTTACACTAAAATAACCTGTTGTTATTGTCCCACCCCTGCAGCTGTCTGCTTCTCTGTCTAACCATGCACAAAATTTTATCATTTCTCGTTTGTCTATAAAATGCCTGGCATGTGGTGGACTCTGACACAAATTAATAATAATGTTTGGTTTGCAGGGTGGGATCATATCTAGGTTTTACAATTGAAAACAGGTCTTGCACTATCACCAAATATCACTGCTTCTCTTTCTGAGGAGCAGCAGTGATTTCAGACGGCACCTTGGCAATATCTCAAATGCCTGCGCTAGGAACCTTCAAAATAATGGGCATGAGATTGCCAAAGCTGTAAGTGCAGTCAAGATTAAAACAGACCATCTAACAAGCCAGCTGCCTTGGATACACACACAACCATGCAAAACTGGACAGTGATGTGCAATCTCATGATCTGGGCAGGTCTTGGGAAGCTGGAGAATGCAGGGCTTGCTGCAGATACTACTCTTAAGTTCATGTACCCAAAGTGTTCACAGGTTCTTTGCTCTGCTCACTTTCCATAGTTTTTTTGAGACTTCTGCTTGAAGCTGGTAATGGTTTTGCTTACTTCAGCAGTTGTTTTTCCTCCCCTGACTGCTATATTACTTTGTGTATTTTTCCGAGGATGCTTTTCTCTCCTTTTCTATCTCTTCCACTTACATAGCCTTCATTTGCTTAGTCTTCCCATCATTTGAGATATCAATCGTGGTTGCTACTATTGATCATAGCAGTAACGGTTTGCTTGCCTACACTTCCCGTAGAACACAAGTAAATACCATGGACTTAAACTGTCTTTGCTGCATCCACTGGCTTTTTCCATGTGGAAGAGGTGGACACTGAAATGGCTGCAGTTTCAATTGTTTTGTCCTACATTCCTTCCCTTCGGAGAGCACCTCTCATGGTTAGCAGCAGGTTTACAGCTCACCATGGAGGTCAGGTGTAAATGATCTGGACAGATATAGTGAGATGTCTGGTTCTGCCATACACAAATGAATACTGAAAACATCTTCATGTGTCATACACAGGGCCTCATATCATACCTCAAATCCTAATTAGAAGCAATGTCTATGTTAATACATTGCTGAGGTCAATAATTAGGAGACATTGCCTGTGATGGTAAATCATGGTAAAAGAGCATTATCTCATGCTATAAACAGTTGGACTATCAACCAACCTTATTAGTACAATTCTCAGTGTGACTAGTGACATGCCAAAAATGTTGGAGGAATGAAGTGTCTATAATTTTCCTTTACTTTTTCTCACTGTAAAAATGCCACATAACATTTCTTCAGTGTTTCCTGTTGCTGAGATAACCCATTACACACTAAACTGCCGCATGAGGAACTGTGTGAAATGCTGCCCCACTCTGGTTTTACAGCATGTCATCCAGCCATGCTACCTATGAAGGGTTACAGTCATAACATCTCCCTGACCTGCACTGTTCATGAAAAGCAATGGTCTGCGCTGCTGCTGTTCATCCCTAATTGCTCACAGAAACAGCAGCAAAATTTCTAGAGTCAAACAGTAACTGACAGTCTCTGCTGAAAACCAGATCACTACTTCATCATTAAAAGATTTCACATGCAAAAATAAGCTAAGAACTTTGTTCTTAGGCACTTATGGTCAACAGTTCCAGACCTCTGAGTCTTTTTCTGGATACTTAAATCTTCTTCCCTGAATGTTTTCTCCTTCCTGCAGTCAAAAATTCCTCAGACAGGGACTGTCTTTTATTTCATGTAAGGAATGTGCCTACTGTGCCCTCAGCCCACCGTCTAGCTTGAGGCCTCTAGACATAAAGAAATAAAAATATTATTACTAAGAATAATAGAATAATGAGTTGTCCTCAGAAACCTCATTAATGCCATATGCCCCACTGTGTGTCCTGTTTTTGTCCCCTCCTTTTGACCGATGACTGAGCATATGAAAGAAGATGCTTGACTCAGGGTTACCCTGCAGAGATTAGTTTGCTATTCTAACCAAGTTCTGGGAATAAGAGTACATTTTTCATCTTGGAGAAACAAGATACAATAATAAAGAATATTAATCAAATATTGTATTCTCATCCTTGGTGAGCCTGAAACCACTTTCCACACTAAGAGAAAATAAATAATTAATAAAGAAAGCTCTCTTTGTAAAGAAACACAAGCTGAAAAACATCCTATAAAGTTACAAAGTAAAATGCAGTGTGTTTTTATAATGACCCATGAAATGTTTACAAACGTTGTTTATTTTCAGTACCATGGACCACTGAACATGCAATAGATGGCAATGCAGTATCTGAATCATTTTTATAGATATTTTTCTCACAAAACTTGGTTGCATATTCGTCCAAGCATACTACATTCCAATTCTTCTGTTTGTCATAGCAACCACAGCTAAATGCCATCTCAGCTGAAGCAAAGTGTCCTACAAAGACTGGAATGTATCACCCAACTCAAAAAAATATGGGATTGTAGTGCCAGTGTGTTCACTGTTTTTGAAAGGAAAAACATCATGTTTTAAAGCATTCAATACATGCAGGAAGCATACTTCAGGATGCCTCTCCTGGTGTTTTTTGTTTCCCTTACTGTATTGCAGACAGCCCCATGTTGTTATTTCCCCTTTTTTCATATCCTAAGTGTTGTTTCCCTGCTCTAGATACATTCCAGAATGATGGGAAAAATATTTTCTCCTATGCTATGTGCAGTAATTTCCTCTGAAATGCTCTGTTTTGCTGGAGAAAAAGCCTGTGCCTGCTAGCCAGCACGAAGACTCGTTTTCCCAGCAGTCACTTGCAGCTGACAGAGTGCTGCTTGGTTCAGAGGCGGTTCATCCAGGAGGAAAACTGATGTTATCAGTGGGAAGGCAGCCTCCAGAATGACACCCATAAGCGCAGAGGAGCCCTTGTCTCCCATCCCAGCCAGAGGGAAATCAGCAGGTTATAATGTTATAATGCCCTGCTTACGCAGCACAGCCTTCTCTGCTCAGCCAAGCCTTCTTCAAGTACACGTGCCTGTGTGTGACTATATAAATACACACATAAATTAGAAATTCTTGCTATTATGAGTCTGACTTCCAGTGAGGTTGAGTCTCAACACTTCCCATATAATCAGACACTTTGGCTCTTACTTTTAAGGACATTTAAAAGCCTAACTCTGCCTCTAATCTGCTTCATCTTTTGATACACTAAAGCGCCTCCTGCAGATTATTGAGCAACCTTAGATAGATCGAGATAATTTAGTTTATGTATTATTCGATTTCGCTAAAAACAAAAGCAGAACCATCAGCCAGGGTTTTGCAGCACACTATAGTGAACATTCAAAGCTGAGTTAAGAATTTAACTGTTACATAAAATTCAGGGCAATGGATTAGCATCTCCTAAATCTCAGCTTTGCCTTATTATATCTATGTACTAGCCATTTGGCACAGATTGCAAGAAAAAGCTTTTTGCTTTGCACAATGCATTTCTGTCATATTTTGTTAACAGGGTCTTAACAGTTCATGCATTCTGTGAAGTTCCCAAACTCCCTCCTTTTATTTGTTCTTTGCTGCATGACAAAGGTAGAAAAAGTGAAGGGACTCAGAAGCATCCTTACTTCAGCCTGCTCTGCACCTGAGTTGTCTTGGCATGCCTAGGCTCAGCCTTGGCTAAACACTTACCTGGGTGGTGGGACTGACCTTTAACAGAAAGTGGCAGACAAATTGAAGTGGAAATAGTATTATAAAGTAAAAATTAATTATGAACTTGGATGGACTGTGTAGAGAGTGGCAAATTTCTCAAAAATGTCTTAGGAGCTGTAGCCATTTCATTAAGCACAAAAATGAGTAGCAAGTTCTCTGCCATGGGATAGCTAATAAATTGTCTTTCAGGGGACATAGTGGCTTTCTGTGGGTGTATTCTCAAAGCTGACCTGAGTTACAAGGCACTCAGAGTCTGGCTCTGACCTCCCTCACACAAGTTGAAGTTGGCCATTGAGCTGTGTGAGATGTGCTGGTAGCCCTCCAGTGCCAATGAGCACAGGATGAAGCTCTGGGGCTTGAAAAACTAATGAAGGGCAAAGGCATCTTGCTCAGGTGGTGATTAGCTGTATTGGAGCAAACAATTACACTGTAGCAGAACTGAGTAAAGGGTTCACAAGAGGTTGGTTTTCACTGTGAGTTTAACTGCTTTAGCTGGCAAGTTACAGGACAGTGACATAAGCTTCATGGGGTGGTGAGCCCTGCATTAATCCAAAATTGCAGTCAGCTGTAATTATATCCAGATACACAAGAGTTGTGCTAGTGCAACATCCCAGTTCCAGCAAAATTCACACTTTCTGAGTTTGGACTGAGGGAGATGCCAGAACAAAGGAACCATCTGTAAGGCTCCCACCTGCAGTTGTAGCTAAGAAACAACCTCCCCCTCCACAACCTGTGCAGTAGCCAGAATTCAAGACTCAGCTCTCCATCTGTTTGGCCCTCTTCATATCAGTAATAAACACATCACATATGCTATTTACCGCTATCTTGCTATTTGGCAGGAATTCTTGAAAAAAAATAGAACATAAACACTCCAACAACACTGAACAACATACTTTTTGGCAGGCTCTTCTTAAACGCGTCTAGGTCTGCAGGCGCTGGGCCTTCCATGGCCAGTGGACATCTTGTAGAGTTGGAGCACACACCTGGAGGAGCCCCAGCCTGCACGCTGCATTAGAGGACAGATTAAATCAGTCAACACTTGGAAATAACAACAATGGAGAAGTGACTGGAGACACACGTGCAGAGAGAGGGATGACAGGATCTTCCACTGCAGCCATAAATCTGGAGGAGAAGCAGATGCCTCACCCCACCCCTAAAACTGACTTTCCCTAATGTGAGTCAAGCCAGGCTGTGTCTCCTCTTTCAGAAAATCCTTCAGCTGCCTACAGACAGGGTACACAGTGGGAACTGCCTGGCACTCTGAAGAGAGGGCAGGGGAAAGATTTGTGAAGCTGAGGATTTCCAGGCAAGATCCTTGTGCTTCTAAATTCTTCTCACAAATACCATTCCTTCATCTTTGCTTCTTTTGCACTCCCTTCCTCCTCCTCCCCACTGGCAGGAGGCACTGAAGAGGGAACAGCAGAAGGACGTGGTGAGAGAGCTGTTGAACTGCTTGACCTTTCCTACAGGAAAGTGTCCCAGCAAAAAGATATTTCATCAACTGCTCTAGTTTCATCTTTCAATGTATTTGGAGAAATGAAGAAGGACCCTTCTCCCCTCACCATCATTCATCAGGAAAGGGAAGGGGAAGTAAAGGAAAGCAAGCTGAACACTGCACCCACAATCTCAACTGTGAAATTTATTTGCGTGGCTTAGAGGTGTTGGGGGGTTTCAGGTCACCTGTTGCTGTATCTCTGCACACTCTGGGATCACTGCCACCACCACAGAATAGCCCTCCCTGCAGAGGGCACAGTATTAGTGCCACATCAAATGCAGTTGGAGCTCAGCCTTGCTGAGCCCCTCTTACACTCACCTGTGCATCGGTACAGGTTGTGTTCCTGCTGAATTTCAAGCACAGACATGCCCAAGTTGATATATTAATGCAGAAATGATCCCTGTTTCCATTATGAACTAATTCATTGATCTTGATGAGCCCACAGGACACTGTTGGGCACAGCTTGCACACTGCTTCCACCACAGAAACAGTTATCATGGAACAGATATGTGATAGACACTGCATCTTAAAAGGGAATAAAAAGTTACTGACGACACATAATAATATGATAAAATATCTGCCATGTGTCAGTGCATCTGCAAGTGTGTCTGCAAACTTATGATAGTTGTTGGCAATGCTTTCACTGTGTGCATCTGGCAGGCTGGTGGGCTACTGTCAGCCAGGGTTGCTGTGCATGCATTGCTAACTGATCTGTCCCTCACAGGCAAGTGTGGTAACCTATGCAGGAGTAAGCAGTGAAGGGTGCACTGAAGCATGTGTTAGTTTTTTGATTTCTTGGTCATTGAGACTAAAGATGTGCCTGGATTGTCTGGATTTTGGCCACAAACTTTGGGTCTCACATCAGTGCAGAGCTGAGATGTGACTGAGGCACGTCAGATTTCAAAAGTGCCTCTTTGTTCCCTGGGCCAAACATAACCCAAGAGCCTGGTTTTCCAAGAAGGAGAACCAGGAAAGATGCTGAAACCTTGTCTCAGGAATAAAAGGAAGAAGTTCAGAAATTAAACTTGTCTGGGTTCCTTCCATGGGAATGCAATGCAATTCCAAAGCACTAACTCCTATCCTGTCTACAAGGCAATGCCACAGACTAAGGAGAGCCAAGCAAATGCTCTCAGCAACAGTGATGTGAGTCTGCAGTAAGTTTAGTAACTACATTCTTTTGACAACTCAGATTACTTAGTATTTCCATTACAGTAACTGTGGTCTAATGATGATTCTCCTCTCTTAACAGTGTTAGCTTCTACATGGGAACAATGTACATTTTGTTGCAGGTTCATATATGTAGGTAGTTCACATGCTGGGCCTAAAAGTTAGAGCAAGCACAGTGTCAAGAGATCAAAGAGCTGTAGTCTCTCAGAAATGCATATTAAACAGGTAGAATAAAACCATGTTCTGAAGGAAGTTTGGTAGAGTATGAAAGGTATTACAAAGAAAAAAACATCTTCCAGGACTTCTGACTCCCATCAGTGAGTAGTTACTCTGTCATATTTTCTAGCACTAGTACTCTCTAAGCAATGAGATATGTGCCACACAGCTAATTACCTCCACACCACTGACAGGCACCATACAGCCATCATTTCAGAAACCATAATATTTTATCTTATAAATATGAACCAAAGAAAGGTGTTTGCATAAATTTAACCTCCAGTTAGGTCTCAGATTCCAAAATAAAAATCAACTTGGAGTCTTATCAGCTGGGAAAAAAACCCTAACATAGTCTGGATACAGTTAAAGTTCAGTATAACCTTGGCTAAAGAAAGCTGAAAGCCACTTGAGCAACATTTCAGACAACCTTGTACCCTTGCAGACACTTTTCCAAAGAGCCTGGTTTACTGTGCCCAAAGCAGCAATGAAGTCCAGAGAAAATAAAACAATAACCCACATGAGACACCATCAGTCACTGACTCCTGAAGATTCATGTAGCCCATAGAGATTACGTTAAAAACTGCTGCAACTGAGAAAACAAGTTCTTGTTTCAAGACTGTTTGATCGGAATAGCTGATCAGACACTAGCTTTGGCCTTTCCCCCTGGAACTGCAGCAGATTTTTGGTTCTTTGTTTATGTAAAACAATAGGCTGAAACAGGACCTATTTTCAAAGTAAGTAACATAACACTTGTTGCCAGAAGTTGAACAAACAGCTCGGATCATTGAGGAGCTGTTGCAGCAACGCAGTGTTCGAGTCATTTAGATGGTGAGGAATCAGGTACGAGTGGTGGGATTTAATTTAGAATTCAGTGCAGCAGTCCTATATGCTGACTTTGGTGGTTTATTTGAAGGAATAATATTATGAGCATCCACAGGAAAACAAGCAATTGGAGACTCACTTTTAGCAAAAAGCAGCTCTGATGCCATCAACTTTTACTTTGGAAAAAAAAATAAGAAAAATAATTGCCCTTCTTTGCAGAGCAGTAAGTAGAAGGATACGTCCTTTCACTGGATTACAAACTCTAGACATTAAGAAAAAGCTGCTGAAGACTATTCCTGATTCCTGTTTGCAATGGAACCAGATCTAAATAGCGCACACCTAGCAGGTGAAAAAGCAAAACTAATTATACATGAGCCCGTCACTTTACCAAATGTAACAGCAAATTAGGGTTGTAATTTTCAAACCAGAAAGTGAATTGGAAGCTGGTTTCCCAGCAAGCGCCAGAGGCATTTGAGTAAAAAAGTTCCTTAAAGTTCTGTGATAAGGGAGTTGAAGATTAGTTTTTTAGCCTCTGTGAAGCATCTCACCGACCTAAGACCATCCTTTTAAAACAGGGTAGATGGTGTTATGTGGCTAGTATTACACAAAAGTAATCTGCCTGAAAGAACAGCTGTTTTCTTTCTCATCCCCACTTGAGTCCACGAGCAAGTTCCCACACATCTAAGGCGTGTTGGAGGTCAGTTACCAACTGTGCATAAGAGGGAGTAAAAGAAAACGCACTAGTATTTCTCTGCCTTTTTGTATTTCACAAGCATAAATACATGATAAAAGACTGTGAGATGTCCAGATGCACATTTTTTGTGCGGACAACAGAAACTGACAACTTCAGTCAGCTATAAACAGTCAAGACTTTGCTTTCCTGGTTACTGTGTTCCTTCTAAAGGCTTTTATTCCTTTAGCTATACAAAATACACCATAACAAATTCAGATTACACCTCCTTCATATTCCTTAAACTGGTTGAACTTCAGGATGTTGTTTCATGATCAGATAAAGTCTAGCTATGCCTACACCATTACCAAAAGGGATGATCTCACTCTCTACACCATGTCCAGGTCCAAGTTCCTGCTCTTTCCTCCCCTGCGTTCAGCCTCTCCAGCTATATAGATGGGCAGATGCACACTGAAATAATCTTAATACTACACATCCCATGCCCCAGAATTTAAAAAAAGAAAAAAACTAGTTTCAGCTCTATAGACTTAGATCATCAACCTTTACTTGTCTGTGCACAGGATTTCTGGGTCACCCACGCAGCCTGGGAGCCCACTGTTGATCCTGCAACTGCAGGCACAATGCTTTGGGACCAGCACCCCCAAACAGGCAGAGACGAGGTCAGAGAACACAGAAGAGGTGAAGAAGATGAGTGAGAATATGTATCACATCAAATGCAGTGAGCTAAGAAAAGGAAAGAATGAGAGGTCAAGATACAAAGATAGCACAAGAGATAGCAAGAATAGGTGAGGACAGGAACCCGATGATAAGGCGATAAGCAGAGACGTTTGGGCACTGCCATACAGCAGCTTTGCTCTGTCTCTAGGTCATGGCTGGGAAATATTTCTGTGTCCACCAGCTCAATGCAGCAAGAAATATGGAGACGTTTATGATACATGTGAAAACACAGAATAGATGAAGTTGCCCTAAGAGGCCATGGCAACTTCCCACCCATTACACCCTAAAAGGCATTTTTCCTTTCCTTCTATCGCTAGAAAATATTTCTCCTTTATTTTCCCGGCTGTCAGTAAATTGCACTAACAGCAATGTAAATGTAGACTGTAGGATTACAAGCTGCACCATAAAAATCATAATGGGTAGAGACAGAACTTTATACTTAAATCCCTGCTTTTTACTGTGGCACTCCGGGACACAGGTTATTTAATTAGGTACCTTGTGTAACTGAAGAGATGAAGTGACTGCTCTATACTCAATATTAAAAATGAACACAAAAGATCCCCAAGGATCAGATTAGTACACAGCTAATAAACTTATTGGACACAGAAATTAGCAGTGATTAAATTCCACGGGATCTGTGGATCAGCTCTGCAGAGGAAGCAGACTGAAAAAAGTCAAACACACACTCAGACAAATGAAAAGAGAGTTAGCCTGAAACTGGCTTTAAGCAAAGCAACAGAAAGGCAAATATACATCTAAACATTATTCCCTCTACGTGTTTAGGATAGATTTTGATGCTTGTTTGATAATATTTGTTTAAGACATTGCTCTCCAGCTACAGCAGGTTTATATGCAATCAGTCATATGTTGCTTAAGTTGCAGATCTTCCAAAAATAAGGAAAATATTATTAAAAGCTGAAAGAAAATATTTTAGAATTATATTTCAATAAGCTAAGAAAAGATAACCAGGGCCAAATTAATCTCTGTTGCCATCATACTGACCACATTTGGAAAGAATTGCATCAGCTTTGCCAGCTGTGTATCTATATCTTACAAAACTAGAAACTAATGCAAGAAGCCACGTTTCTGGTGCTATCTGCTGTTCTGCAAGTTCATGTGCTTTCACAGCCTCTCAGAAGGAAACTGTGCTTCAGTTCTCTCACTGCATACGTCTGACCTGTTAGATGTCAGCAGAAGAGTGGGTCTTCTTCTCTGAAAAGATTGTGAAGCATTGGAACAGGATGCCCAAGGAAGCGGTTGAGTCACTATCCCTAGCGGTATTTAAAATACATGGCACTTACGGACATGGTTTAGTGGTGGACTTGGTAGTGCTAGGTTTATGGATGGACTCTATCTTAAGGGTCTTTTCCAACTTAAATGATTCCATGATTCTTATACACAAGGATCTTGCCTCTCTGCTTTATTAATGAGAGAAGATATGAGGCAGGATCTCTAACAGCCCTGATTCTGTTATAAAACTGCCCTCTCAAGTCAGACCAATGGTCAATTTAGTCCAGTATTACGTATCTAGTAGTGGTAAAGAGCACACTGTTTGGGGCATGGCCTCATAAGTGCAGTACTCTCTGCTGTTTGTTCCCCTATTCTTCCCCAGTACCCAGAACCAGGGATGTTAGTGAGTATATTCCTCCTTGTTTTTTTCAGATTGCCTTTACGGATGTGCCTTTCTCACACCTTTTTGAACCTGCCTCCACCACCCCCTGTGGCAGTAGGCTCCCGAAGTGCTTTCCTTTTCCTGTCTCAAAACTCTCTCTAACTAGCTTCACTCAGTGCCACCTAGTTCTTGTATTGTGGGACTTGAGAGAACAGCAATCCTCTGTTTCATTTATCCACCACCATCTAGATTTCTTAATTGTAAACCTCCTCAGCCATCTCCCCACAGACTGGAGGTCTTTGCTGGGGCCTCACGCAGGTGCAGCAACACCATGGATCTATTTAGATGTCCAAGAGCATCTGCCTTTGAATTAAACTAGTAAGCTCCTCGGTTTGCGGCAAAAAGAAATAGGTAGGAACTACCATTCATTACAGTAAACATATATTCAGGATGAAACCCAGACAGACAGTACGTAGGCTTGAAAGGTAAATATTTAAGATCTAACTGAGTCTTTGAAATATTGGAAGAATTTTTATGCTCTTAGGCACAGACAAGACGGATTTTAGCTAAGACAGGAGGTTAGAGCATCTTCCATAGAAACATTGGGAAAGCTGTGATCATGAAACAGCCAGTGGGAATGGCTGTCCCCTGCAGATCCTTCAGGATTAGATGGACTACCTAGAGCTGAGTTAGTGCCCTCAATGATGATGATACTCAAATACTAGCCTTATTCTGAAAGCAATCAAATTGTAATAAAGATCTCTCAGTCATCACCTTGTCACATTAGGCCTTTGCAACTGAGCCTAACAAGGCATTCAGAACAGCCAGGGTCCACTAGGTAACACAGTCACAGTAAAATGTAATCTATGAAGGTCCTTTAATCGAAATTACTCATTAGAAGTTATCAGTGAGGTCAAAATATGCAGTATGAGGATAGCAAAGTAACGAAGTCCATGATGTTTCTAAAATAAGTCACAAATGTCCTGAGAGGATCTGTGGCAAGGAAGAATCTAGTTTAGCTTAATGACAAACTTAACAACATTCTCCACATCACCCAGATTTTCTAGCATCCAATATTATTTTGTAAAGCAAAACCAGTTGATATTTTTTCCCTTCCAGATTCCCTGCAAAGCCGAGTGTCTAAACCAATCGCATTCATATTTCAAAAGACATCAGCATCCCAGGCTGAACACTTATCTGTCAAATTTTAGCCTGAAAGATATCGGCAGAGGTGGGGGCAGGGGAAGGGAAATTATATTGAATGTCAGTTCCACTGGGGGTTATAACAGAAGCACTGACAGCACAACAAAATAAATGCAGCTCTATCTTCCTGGATGCTCCATAAGACCAGCTCTCTCTCTCTCTCTCTCGATTGCTGGTTCAAAATCAGGAACTGCTGAGATGTGCCATTTCCAAATATTTCTTGTGTTACTTGCACTCGATATAAACTTCTCCTGAGGACTCAGGGCCCCATTCCTGCAAGCTGATGCATGTGAGCCTGCACAAACTCCCATTATCTTCAACAGGGCTTTTGCGTGGGCGTAAGGGTTTGCCTGAACAGATCAGTTTGCAAAATTAAAGCCTAAGAGACTGCACTTAAGCGTGTTTTCATCTCTGTCTCCTCTCCTCCCTGCAGCTGGGCCCTAGTTATCTCTCCCCCTAAGACATGCCTCCTCTTCAACTCGGTCAATCAGTCAAGGCTTATATCCCAGATTTGTCTGCACTGAAGTCCAGACTTTCATGCTCCCTATCGTTTTACTCAGAAGGCAATATGCTCCACTCACTAGTTTTTTCTTTTTCTCATTACCAGCTACCTCTTTGCCTCCATTAAAAGCTCAGTCTGCTCCCCAGCAGATCAGCTTAGGATCAACCTCAGCTCACCATAACCTTCTCTTGTGAACAAAGCGAGGCCTGAATCATAGCTGACATATTCATGAACTCTGTTCTACTATCTGATTCCCCAGACAAGGACTTGACTCTTCATGGACATACATTTATAGTCAAATTCTATTCTAGAATAAATTTCTTGTGGATTTGGTTTTAACAGAAAAACTTTTTTGTACTGAGCTCTGTAAAATGCATTTCTAAAGAAAAACTATTTGTAATGCAGCCAGCAAAACTGTCCTTTTAAGCTGGGTACAATAGCCTCCATTGTGAACATTCTATTTCAAGGCCAAACTTGCAAAACTACTGACAGTATGACACTGGGGATCCTTGACTCTCCATGGTTTCTGAGCCTGGCTTTCACTCCCTTCATTGTTGTGATGGTAAGAGTCAGGCTGGTTCATTGTCCTGATTCAAAACACTGTTGGTGGAAACTAAATATTTAGTAGAAATTTATATGTGGCAAACCTTTCGTAAGCAGCTTGTCTAGTCCCAGCTCTGTGATCTACTTCTCAATGAGTCAATACTTCACAGAAAGGATGCGGTTGGGAGGGACCTCTGGATATCATCTAGTCCAATCTCCCTCCTCAAAGAGGGCAAATAGAGCAGGTTGACCAGGGTCATGCCCAGCTGGGTGTTGAATATCTCCGAGGATTAAGACTCCACAAATTCTCTGGAAAACCTGTTCCAGAGCTGGATTGCCCTTGGAATAAAAAAGTTTTTGTATGTTTAAATAAAATTTCCAGTATTTGAAATTTGTGTCCATTGCCTCTTGTCCTTTCTCTAAGAGGAGTCTGGCTCTATCTTCTTTACTCCCCTTCATCAGGGATTGTATCTATTGATAATCCCACCTCAAGCCTTCTCTGCTCCAGGCTGAGCAGACCCAGACCTCTCAGCCTCTCCTCGTGGGACAGATGCTCCAGTCCCTTCACCATCTTTGTGGCCCTTCATTGGACTCACTTCAGTAAGTCCATCTCTCTCACACTGGGGGGCTCAGCACTGGACCCAACACTCAACCTAAGCTTCACCAGTGCCAAGCAAAGGAGAAGGACCATTTCCCTTGACCATTTGCAATAACAGATAAAGCCTCTTGTCATCAGGAGCAAAGCCACATCACTGATCCTCACTCTGATCTGATTTCCCCATCTCTTCTCATTAAGACCCTGACAAAGCAGGTGGCTGGTCCTGCTGTACAGAGTTATTTGCCAGTGTATTTGCTGGACTGGGACACTCATGAGGTATTTATCAGTTAATCCCATATCTTGCTTCAGTCCAAAGAAACTACCTTGGTGTAACAAATTACACAAGTGTACGCAGTGAATCCAGAACTCAATGGGGTGGAAGGCAGGCACATCTACACACCGGTTGCTCCAGATCCACCCACTATTATTCGCAATCTTGAACTTGCAGCTTTTTGTTTCACAGACGTTATCTGATTTTCCTTCAGGTTGAGGCTTAACTTCATCATTTTGGGGGGGGTTGTGCATTTTTCAGTTTGGCAATTTTAGAAGATATTAATTTTTTGCATTTCCTTACGTTTAGAAACCTGGAAAGAAAGATCCAATATTGTCTGAGACATCACACTGAATGCCAGGTCTCCCTTTATCTCCCTACATTCAGTACAAGCCGGAAAGCATAAAACACTCTACAGTCATTGGGTTTTAAATGTGAGGAGACCCTGCTTTATTTTTCCACATTTCACTGTAATAAGACAGACATCTTTTTTCAGCCTAAAATCTCTGTTGGTCAGTAAAGGTATTTGCCCAGTTAACCTCAGCAATTACCACTGCTGAAACTCCTAACTACACAGAATACTTGTTGAAATGCATCCTTGACATAACCCTTATTAACTTAATAGGCAGCTAGAGTTTGCTCCTAGACTCCCCTCGCATAGTAAAAAATAACTTTAGCATTAGATTTATTAAAGAAACACTCCTTCTTACTTCTCTCATAGGAAATATTCACATGGCTTCCTCATTGTATTTTATAACCAGCTTTTCTCCTGAAGTTTTCTGTAAGTATACATGGCAAGAGCTACATTGATTTAACTGTTGCAGGGCTTTTTCAACAAATCCAAACAATCCTTTTGCTCTTTTTTCCCGTCTTCGATCCTATAAAACCTAAGAATCACTGGAACTTCAGTAAGCCAGTTATCACTAGCAAAATAGATGTACTTTGAAGCCTTACAAACAGTATCTTCTGTCTGCAACTCACCCAGAGAGAAGGCCCGTGCGACTCCTTTCTATCTGCTCCCCCCAGGCAGCTTATCCACATGCACCTACCACAAAAAATAGAGTTGATTAGTTATACCTTACCCTGGTTCTATATAATGTCTTCCTGCACCTCAGGGAAAGGCACATGCATTATAACTTCTGAGACACACAAGAGCTGTAATAAAATCAGTGGCTGAGGCACTTTAAAATTGATGGATTTAAAGTTCAGAGTAGGGGTGGGGACTTTCAACATGTCCAGTCCTCCCAGCTTTTGAAAAATGCTGAAGGGATTCTACCTGCAGACCCACAGGTGTAGGAATTAGATGCGTCTTGTTATATGTATTCAGAACTATTTCTCTCCATCTTTCTACCTAACAAACCTATAAAACTAAAAAAGATATTTCAATTTACTACAGCTTAACAAGATTGAAAAATTCTGAATTTTCCCACCATTCCATTGGTCAAAGAAGGAGAAATTATAATGCACACTTTGCCATTTTGCAGTGCTAGTTTTTTTCTTCTCCATATGTCCCCCAAAACAAGAACATAAATTATGTGGAAAAATCTGTATTTATTTTTTTGTAATTACTTCTGTGTTGAGACCAAGTTTCTAAGTGGAAGCAAATTTTTACATCCAAGTTATAACCTCTGAAAAACAACTTATAATGAGAATGCTGACACAATTTTAAGTGGAGTGACATGAATGGCGCCAATATAATGTAGTCAAAACATGTGGGAAATAAAGTATTTTGTTCCAGAAGGATATGAAATTCCCAACTCAGAATAAAGTATATGTCTGGTATTTACTGGATTCTACCAAACATAACAATTTTGCAAAACATACAAGGGCTTCAGGGAGTATAGGATTCAATCACAATTCAAAACCTCTTCGTGTTGGATACATTTTAGACAAAGGGATTCATGAGCCACAGGGGCTAACTTCTTTCCTTCCTCCAGAAACTCAAGCGGGATTTACCCTGAGTGAATGATGGTAATAGATAAAATAGTTCAGCAAAAGATCTGCCTAGCAGAAGCGTTCTAAAGCCCACATAAAATACAAAATGTTACAAAGCACTTAAAATGATGGACTGTGTAGTAACTATGCAGCATGGGAACCATAACTATATACCAAAAAAGAAGAAAATGGGAGTTTATACATCCTTTGCAAGTTAGCAGAGGTGGTTTCAGTGCTGACATGAAGCAGACCCTGAGATGAGCTATTATCATGTTATTCTTTATTAGTTGTTGAGCACTGATGTTGCATTCACTTCCTTGCCAGAGAGCCCTTGTCCTAATGAATTTACAGTCGCAGGCCCTCTGCCATCTGTTCCACTCGACTCTTAAGTCCTCTCAAACTCCTAATGTCATAGAATCGTAGAATCATTTAAGTTGGAAAAGAACCTTAAGATCATTGAGTCCAACCGTTAACCTCACACTGCCAAGTCCACCACTAAAGCAAATCCCTAAGCACTACATCTACGTGTCTTCTGAATACCTCTGGGGATGGTGACTCACCGCTTCCCAACACTTGACAACCCTTTCCATGAAGAAATTTTTCCTAATATCCAATCTAAACTTCCCCTGGCACAACTCGAGGCCATTTCCTCTTGTCCTACTGCTTGTTACTTGGGAGAAGAGACCAACCCCCACTCTGCTGCAACCTCCTTTCAGGTAGTTGTAGAGAGCCATAACATCTACCCTCAGCTTCCTCTTCTCCAGATGAAACAAGCCCACTTCCCTCAGCCGCTCTTCATAAGACCTGTCCTCCAGACACTTCACCAGTTTTGTTGCCCTTCTCTGGACACGCTCCAGCACCTCAATATCTTTCTTGTAGTGAGGGGCCCAAAACTGCACACAGCATTCGAGGTGGGGCCTCACCAGAGCCGAGTACAGGGGCACGATCAGCTCCCTACTCCTGCTGGCCACACCACTTCTGATACAGGCCAGGATGCTGTTGGCCTCCTTGGCCACCTGGGCACACTGCTGGCTCATGTCCAGCTGGCTGTCGGCCAGCACCCCAGGTCCTTTTCCGCCGGGCAGCTTTCCAGCCACTCATCCCCAAGCCCGTAGCGCTGCCTGGGGCTGTTGTGACCCAAGGGCAGGACCCAGCACTTGGCCTTGTTGAACCTCATTGCATTGGCCTCAGTCCATCGATCCAGCCTGTCCAGGTCCCTCTGTGGAGCCTTCCTGCCCTCAAGTAGAACAACACTTCCACTCAACTTGGTGTTGCCTGCAAAGTGACTGAAGGTGCACTCCATCCCTTCATCCAGATCATCGATAAAGATATTAAACAGAACTGGCCCCAGTACTGAGCCCTGGGGAACACCTCTTATGACCAGCTGCCAACTGGATTTAACTTCATTCACCAGAAATCTTTGGGCACAGCCATCCAGCCAGTTTTTCACCCAGGAAAGCATATGCCTGTCCAAACCATGAGCAGCTTGTTTCTCCAGGAGGATTCTGTAAAGAGATCTGCCAATGCAAACCAAATGATTGCACAAGAAAACACAATGAAGAAATGGTGCAAGGCTAGAAATACTGAAAGAGTTAATTGAACTTTTACCCATTACTTACTGTGGGAAATACAGGAAAAGGAAATGTTTAAGAGTGATGTGAATCTGAAGAGATGGATTAGTGAAACAATGGATTAGTCCTTTCTTGAGGACAAGAAAGCTGGCACAGAGTAGAGAATTGCAGAAGACACCTATTGAGCTCTACCCACCATCTTTGATAAAGCAGAAACAGGAAGCAATAGCCATGAAAAGCAAGAGGAGCAAGAGGAGTTGTAAAAATCACAGGCCCTGGTCCTCATGGGTGACTTCAACTACCCTGATATTTGCTGGGAAAACAACACAGCCAAGCACCCACAGTCCAAGACGTTCCTGAAAAACATTGATGATAACTTTTTGACTCAGATGGTGGAGGAACCAACAAGGAGAACTGTGCTGCTGGATCTCACACTAACAAACAAAGAAGGACTGGTTGAGGATGTGAACGTTGAGGGTAGCCTTGGCTGTAGTGACCACAAGATGGTGGAGTTGAGGATTCTACATGGAAGAAACAGGTCAATCAGTAGGATTGCAACCATGGAATTCAGGAGAGCTAACTTTAGCAACTTCAGAGACCTACTTGGAGGGATACCGTGGGCTAGGGTTCTAGAAGGTAGGGGGCCCAAGAGAGCTGTTTGCTATTCAAGCACCACTTCCTCCAAGCCCCAAACTGATGCATACCTATGAGGAAGAAATCAAGCAAAGAAGGCAGAAGGCCTGCTTGGATGAGCGAGGAGCTCCTGGAAACACTCAAAGGGAAGAAGGAAGTTTACAGCATGTGGAAAAATGGACTGGTCACTTGGGAGGAATATAACAATATCATCAGAGTATGCAGGGATGCAATGTGGAAGGCTAAGGACTGCTTGGAATTAAGTCTGGCTAGGGACATCAAAGACAGTAAGAAGGGATTCTTCAAATATATCAGTAGCAAAAGGAAGACCAGGAAAAATGCGGGCTCCCTTCTGAACAAGACAGGTGCCCTGGTGACAGAGGGCATGGAGAAGGCAGAGTTACTGAATGCCTTCTTTGCCTCAGTCTTTACTGCTAAGGCTGGTCCTCAGGAATCGTAGACCTTGGAGGCAGGAGAAGTCTGGAGGAAGGAAGACTGCCGCTTGGTTGAGGAGGATTGGGTTAGGGATCTCTTAGCTGGACTGGACACTCAAAAGTCCATGAGCCCCGATGGGATGCACCGGCAAGTGCTGAGGGAGCTGGCAGATGTTATTGCTAAGCTGCTCTCCATCATCTTTGACAGGTCATGGTGAACAGGAGAGGTGCCTGAGGACTGGAGGAAAGCCACTGTCACTCCAGTCTTCAAAAAGGGCAAGAAGGAGGACCCGGGTAACTACAGGCTAGTTGGCCTCACCTCCGTCCCTGGAAAGTGCGTTCTGGCTGTTATCTCTAAAAAGGTGGAGGAAAAGAGTATTATCGGGAGCAATCAGCATGGATTAACCAATCATGCCTGACCAACCTGATAGCCTTCTGGTAGCAATGTCCCCTTGTGGCCAAGAAGGCCAAAGGTATCCTGGGATGCATTAAGGACAGTGTGGCCAGCAGGTTGAGGGAGGTTCTCCTCCACCTCTGCTCTGTCCTGGTGATGCCACATCTGGAGTTTTGTGTCCAGTTCTGCGCCCCCCAGTTCAAGAGGGACAGGGAACTACTGAAGAGAGTCCAGCAGAGGGCTACTAAGGTGATTAGGGGTCTGGAGCATCTCTCCTGTGAGGAAAGGCTGAGAGACCTGGGGCTCTTTAGCCTGCAGAATAGAAGACTGAGAGGGGACCTTATCACACTTACAAGTATCTAAACAGTGTGTGTCAAGAGGATGGGGCCAGGATCTTTTCAGTGGTGCCCAGTGACAGGACAAGGGGCAACAGGCACAAACTGGATCACAGGGAGTTCTGCCTCAACATGAGGAAAAACTTCTTTACATTGAGGGTGACAGAGCACTGGAACAGGCTGCCCAGGGAGGTTGGGGTCTCCTTCCCTGCAGATATTCAAAACTCCTCTGGATGCAATCCTATGCAACCTGCTCTAGGTCAACCTGCTTTAGCAGGGGTGTTGGACTAGATGATCTCCAGAGGTCTCTTCCAACTCCCATCGTTCTTTGCTTCTGTGATTCTGTGAAATCAAGTCATACAGGAAAGGTAGATATTGTGCCTCCTGGGCAAAGGCAGCAAACAGAAATTGGGAAAAACCTAATGACTCACATTTGTCAAAAAGTGTTGCCCCTCTGCCTTTCTTCCTTCCTGCCCTCAACTGCATGGTCTCGCCCTTGGTGCTGACACAGGCACTCGTCTCATGAGAGAGTGATCATCCTCTCCCCAAAAGAAAACTACTTGCTTGTTGCTAATGGATTATTTTTCTGTCAAATTAGCCCCATGAAGACTAATGACCTCATAAATGTTTATAAATACGTAAAGGGTGAGTGTCAGGAGGATGGAGCCAGGCTCTTCTCGGTGATGGCCAATGACAGGACAAAGGGCAACGGATGCAAGCTGGAGCATAGGAGGTTACATACATTAGCATAAGGAAAAACTTTTTCACTGTGAGGGTGACAGAGCACTGGAACAGGCTGCTCAGAGAGGCTGTGGAGTCTCCTTCTCTGGAGACATTCAAAACCCACCTGGACGCGTTCCTGTGTGACCTACTCTAGGTGGCTCTGCTCTGGCAGGGGGGGTTGGATGACCTTTCAAGGTCCCTTCCAACCCCTAACATTCTGTGATTCTATAACGAAGAGAGAAACAGGACTACCTTTTCTCAATCAGTGAGACACAACTGGTTTAGACAACTTCCGCCTAGATGCAGACCTAATCTGCACACAAAAGCTCTTCAGCTTTGCTGAGGGGCTCCATGATGCAAAAGCACTTCTGCTGGCAGGGAGTTGCCTCCCTCACCTCTCTGATAGGTCAATGAACGCTTGAATACAAGCGCAAATGAGCTTCAGAGGTGTTATTGTTAAATCTCACTTTATTCTTAGCTGTTTTAGAAGGTAACAATGTTTTTTTCATGAAGACTAAAATGTGGGAAATTATTAGGAAAGTTCACCCTGGTATGGTGCTAGCAACATGGGTTTCACTGAGCATTTCACAAATACAAAAGCCTGTAGCCCCTTGGTACTAGTCACCAAGACTCATGTTGACAGTAGTCAACTTCACATGAGCACATTTTGAGCAAGAAAGGCCCTGACAACTCAACTGCTAATATTTAAAATAATGCTGACATCTAGTGGCTGGCTGCACTCATACACGTCTGTGCAGGTCTTAAAGCTATTTGTGCGTGCCCAGCATCATTTCTCACCCTTTGGAGGCAAGAGGCTTCAGCTAGAAGTGACATGTCCCTCCCAGATGTGCACCATTCAAACAAACAAACAAAAAAAAATTGCATCCTAGCACTGCAGAGAGAGAATCATAGAATTTGATAATCATTTAAGTTGGAAAAGTCCTTAAGATCGAGTCCAACCATTAACCTAACACTGCCAAGTCCACCACTAAACCAGATCCCTAAGCACTACATCTACATATCTTCTAAATACCTCCAGGTAGTGACTTCACCACTTCCCCAGGCAGCCTGTTTCCAGTGCTTGACAACCCTTTCCATGAAGAAATTTTTCCTAATGTCCAACCTAAACCTCCCCTGGTGCAACTTGAGGCCATTTCCTCTTGTCCTATTGCTTGTTACTTGTTATGCCTGTCCAAGCCATGAGCAGCCAGTTTCTCCAGAAGAATGCTGCGGGAAACAACGTCAAAGGCTTTACCAACATCTAGGTAGACAACATCCACAGCCTTTCCCTCATCCACTAAGCAGGTTGCCTTGTCGTAGAAGGAGACTAGGTTGGTCAAGCAGGACCTGCCTTTCATAAACCCATGCTGACTGGGCCTGATGGGTTGGCTGTCCTGTACATGCTGTGTGATGGCACTCAATACGATCTGCTCCATAACCTTCTCCGGCACTGAGGTCAGACTGATAGGTCTGTACTTAAGATACTGGAAGGATCCTCCTTCCAGCCCATCTTGTAGATAGGCGTCACATTCGCTAACCTTCAGTCAACTGGGACCTTTCCAGTTAGCTGGGACTGCTGGCAAATGATTGAAAGTGGCTTGGTGAGCACTTCCACCAGCTCCCTCAGTACCCTTGGGTGGATCTCATCTGTCCCCATAGACTTGTGTGTGTCTAAGAGATGTATCAGGTTGCTAACCACTTCCCCTTGGATTATGGGGGCTTCATTCTGCTTCCCTTCCCTATCTCTGGCTAGGTACCCAGAGAACAACTATTAAAGGCTGAGGTAAAGAAGGCATTAAGTACCTCAGCCTTTTTGATTTTTCAGTTCCTTTGTCACTATGATGCCCCTGATATCCAATAAATGATGGGGATTCTCCTTAGCCCTCCTTTTGTTGCTGATGTTTTTATACAAACATTTTCTATTGTCTTTTACAGCAGTAGCCAGGTAAGTTCTAGTTGGGCTTCGACCCTTCTAATTCTCTCCCTGTATAACCTCATGACATCCTTGTAGTCCTCCTGAGTGGCCTGCTCCTTCTTCTAAAGGTCATAAACTCTCTTTTTTTTTTTTTCCTGAGCTCCAGTCAGAGCTCTCTGTTCAGCCAGGCCAACCTTATGCCCTGCCCACTCATCTTTCAGCACATGGGGAGATGGCCTGCTCCTGTGTCTTTATTTCCTTCTCGAAGGATGTCCAGTCTTCCTGGACTCCTCTGCCCATCAGGACTGCCTCCCATGGGACTCTGTCAACCAGGCCCCTAAACCAGCCAAAGCCTGCCCTCTGGGAGTCCAAGGCAGCAGTTCTTCAAGAATCAAAAACTCTATCATCTCATGATGCTATGCCCAAGACGGCCTCCACATCACCCACAAGTCCTTCTCTGTTCACAAACAACTGGGCCAGCGGAGTGCCTTCCCTAGCTGGCTCCATCACCAGCTGTGTCAGGAAGTTCTCTGCTGATCCTTGTCTGAGCAGGGAGAAGACTTTCTGAGTTGAAGTGTCTTAAATGACCCATATACAAAGAACACACACAGAAGCAGCCAGATCTTGAGACACCCCAGAGATAGCCAACGAGGAGACTGAAACCTGGCCAGGGCAAAGATTGACAATGTCTTGTCTGGACAGGGAGCTTTTTGTTGGGAGACCTATAAGCTACAAATCCAATAAAGCTGTACAAGGATGAACCTCTTTATAAGTTCTGCAAACACATTCATGTGGATCTCATTTTGGCCCCAGACTGCAGCTCCTCTCATTTTAACTGCCAGAAAACTGGGAATTCTAAATAGATTCACCTCCAAGAAGTGCGCATCACTGCCCATACCCACCTCCCACACTGCATTTGCCTCCTGATGTATTCAAAATCAAGAACTGACCCCTTCCTTACAAAGTGCATTTAAATTTTCCAGTATAACTTAAACATCAGGCCCTTGAAGATGAGACTGGAAAGCTTTGTACATATTCACATGCTGACTAAATTGTGAAAGGTTCCTTCTCTTCAGACTTATGCAAAGCTGGTCTGAAATTTTCCCAAATTATTGGTTGTTGGAACAGTATTTGGTGGTAGAAGAGCATAGGTTGATCCTGCGTCGTACCTGGTACAGGAGTAAAACAGATAATCCAGAGACGAGCAAGTCAGCCTTCCTCATGCTGGAAATTGAGTTGTGCCATTTTCTAGGGACAGAAGACACATTTTCATCTGGAAACAAATTATTGGACTAGAGATACACTTCATACAGCTGTTCTTGCATTATTTTTTTTCCACCAAGAAGAGTCCAAAGAGACTGTTGCTGTACTTTGCAAGAGTACCTTGCCTGATTTCAGAGCAGACTTTGTTGAAGGAAGGCTATTCTCCTTTTCCAGGTGCCAAGAAGTGCTGTACATAGCAGGTAACAAAGCAAAGAGCAAGATCTCACAGGTGCCATTACTGCTGCTACCAGCATTCCAGGAAGTAGGCCCACTGGTACTGAGAAGCTGAGAGGGGTGATAGATAGTTTAGGGAAAATTACACAAGGTAAGACCACAGCAAGATTGCTGATCATTCAGGAAAACCTGTATGTAGTAGAGAGATGAATTCACACTTCACATCACAAAAAAAAAAAAAAAAAAACGTATTTCAGTACTAGAAGAATGGATATGAGCAGAGCTCACCTCATCAGAGGACAAGCCAAGAAGCAGTAATCCATCTTCACAAATTTTGCAAATATTCATATATTTTACAGCAGTAAATGCTCAGTGTTCTCTGAAATAGTGAAGCCATGAGGCAAGAGATGCACTATGTGGGCCACATGACTTATGCTGGTTTTCATCTCATTGCTCTGACAACTTTCTTACAGGCTGAAACAAAATTCTTACCAACAGTAAACACATATGTCATTGTAAATAACCTGAACAACGAACATTGTCTTGTTTTAACATATTGCTCAAAGCAGTCATACCAAGACAAAAATATATCTGCAAAACATTGGCCAATTAAGTCATCAAATAGAATTGACACAGGAATGTTTTTCCTGAGGGTTGTAGAGAACTGTTCACTAATATCCCCAGCCTCATCATTAACAGAATAAGAGGGTGTTATTTAAGACATTTTAATTTCAACTCTCATTACTTTGAAAACAATAACTCAAATCCCTGTCCCACCAAAGTCAAAGTATTGACTGAAGGTTCATGTGTCAAGAAGCAAAGGAAAGCACTCTGACAGGTGTTTCATTTCTAAGTGCTGCAAGTGCCTTGGCACTACTGGCAGCCAGCAGCACACAGCACTCAAACAAGCTCTACTCTCAACTATTTGCCATCATAACCCAATACTCTCTCTGAGCTGACTTTATTCTTTTCACAAGAGTCCTCCATAAAACACAGAGGAGATTGACCTCTAAAAGACTGAGAAAGTATCTACGAGGTTTAGAAACTCTTTCAGAGTGAAGGGTTCCAACCCAGTAACGCGGTGTTATTCTAGGCCACATACATGTGGATTTCCAGTTCTACAAATAGTTGCAATGACCCTTCTACTCTACAACATCCAAGAAATCCAAGTACATAGATTGAGACTTAGTACTTGTCACACGAGATTTATTAAGAGAAGTCATCATTATGGGGTTAACTAAAAGAGCTTTATTAATTATTAAACTATGATCAAACGATAGTTCATTGATGATTGAATGGAAATTAAATGGTGATTAAGCAATAATTGAATGGTGATTAAACAGTGATTTGACAGTGATTTAAATGGTGATTTAAACAATTACTTAGATGATGGTGAAACACTCTACTAAACTTCTAATAATTAAGCTACGGCTGGATCTATATAGGTGTCACTAACATAGAATATACTTTTTGGTCGAGTGTAAAATGCCGTTTACCTTGCTGTAGATACCAGATGCCGAAGTAAAGGGTCTCGAGGGGTACCCTGAAGAGGCGTTCCTGCTCAAGGGGAAATCACCGCTGAGCAGCCCACTGCCGTACAGGAGAGCTCCGTGGGCTCGGGAGGCTACAGGCATTTATAGCGTAAAGAGATAGACTTGCAGTCAAACCCCGTCTTGGTGCTTGCGCAGTTGTGGGGGTTTCAGTTCGGTCTGGTCCCAGCTCTGGCTGGTGCCGTTATCTCCCGATAAGACATGGCCTAGACTCCTTGGTCCCTGAGAAGAGGCGGCCTCTAGCAGTTTGCACGGCAGGGCTGGTATCGGTCGGGCCTGCTTCTCGGTGATGCCTGAACCAAAGTACTGCTCCCTCACTTGCATCCGTCACGGTACCATTTACAAACCTACCAGCACACACAGACACTACGCTAACCTATACTGAGTTGTTACTCAAGTATTGCTGCCAGCTCAGAACTTGCATTTAGTAGCCATTTACACAAAGATTTGTCTGAATATTTGTTAAGAGGAAATTTAACAGTAATGAAAAAATAACTATTGAGCTTTACCCAGAAAAAAAAATCTCAGTTCTCTGAAATATTACACACACAGTTGTCAAAGTGTTTTATAGGAAGGTTTTCAATTCAGATCTTGCACACTTTTAATGTGAAAAGCAGTGATATGTGTTATTTTATTCCATTTCTTTGTACCTTCCATACATGTTGCATTCAAAAGATCCATAATGAAAAAAAGATCTGCTGGGCAACAGAACAGTATCACCATACCTTGCACCAGGACTCTTATCCTAAATGCCGTACTGATCGACGATGCCTATGCAAGTGTACTAGCAATAACTCAAGCAGAAGTGTAAAGAGATGCAAAATAGAACTGAAAATTATCTAAACTATATATCAATTACACAACTATAAAATTTCTCGACTATATCTAATCTCAACCCTCTTGAAGACAAAACCATACAAAATAGAATGTTTAATTAATAAAGCTAAATATCCATCCAAATCTGACTTCAATAGAGTAAATACACAAAAGCTCTAAAAAAAGTCAATTGTGCCCTTCATTAATATAGCAGACTGCTAATAGCAAGGCTTTGCGGCCATACGCATCTAAAGCACATCAAACTCGTTGCTCAAAGCACACAAAACACTGCCTATCACGTTGCTCTCCCACACACAACCACCAGAGCTATAGTCAAAGATGAAACCTATTAGTAAGTGGATGGCAGTAAATGGGAAATAGTAGGAAATTATGACCTTCATCAACCCCAAATTCTGTTTCTTCTCTTGGAGCCACAGCCATTTCTGCTTCTGTGGCTATAAACTATTGAATTAATCAAAATTACTTGAAGAGAAATCTGTTCAGCTCAAGGCTACTATCAGTTAATCCACTCCCTACAAAACAGTCACAGTAAGTACGTGATAAACAAATATCCTTCCTAAAGAAGCCTACACTGATCTAACACGAACAATGATAATAAATAATTGGGTGAGGAGCTCTTTTCCAGATCATCTGTGGTTACATTTATTGTTAGATCAAAAGGAAACTCCACTGAAAAAGACAAGCAGCTATTTTCTTAACAGTAGTGACTTATCAAGCACCTTCCTTGTGTTTGATGTTTGAAAGCACATTTATACCTGCTGCTTCCGTATTTACACAACACTTGTTCTATCATAGTGAAAAACTTCTATCCCTCCAGACTACACAATCTCCCACCCGCAAACATGGACGAAGTATAAGATGATCAAGTTTTCAAATTTCCAAATCACAACAGTTGCAAGAAGCAAACAGCAGTTTCTGTAAGAATTTAAGAAAAAATAAGTTTTAGTGCAGCTAAATTTCTATTAAAAATAACACTATGTCAACAGAAGTCTTCATTTATTTCGAAGTCTTCAAATTGTTATTACACATATGCCGTTTAACTGCTTTTTTATTTGAACATTAAGGTAATTACAATTGGAGGGCTCATATTTCCAGTGGCCTCTCTGCAGCAGATACCACCAGAGCAAAACATGAAACATTCCACATAGTTAACAATATGACATTTGAGTTACCAGAATTACAATAGTCAATTTTTTTGCTAACAGATCACATAAGTACGTAACTTGGGCATTTCCTTTAACAGAAATATCAAACTTAGTCTGCATTTGTTTAATTTCAATATGAACATCTCTACATAAGAGCAACATCGTACATGACAGTTTGATTTATCACACATATGGTACTTTGGCAGCTCTAACTGTGATGCATTTTTCCTCCTAAGCGCCACAGTAGGTTCAATTTATAAAACATATTGCTACTATGCCCTGCATAAACAACAAGAATCAAATGCCTCTTTCTTTTGCCACTTCAGTGGGAAAGGGAGCAGTGTTTTTATCTCGTATTACACAGCCTTTCCATACTTGCACAATTTTCTTCCATGGACACATCTACATGTACGCTATCATTTTGACTGCAAGAAAATAATCTTTATTCAAAAAAACCCCTGAATTTTCTTCTCAAATTAGAAAAACTATAGCCGTAGACAATTATATGACAAATCACTACCGACTATTTGTGTCAAAATAACATTGAATATGTTAAGCTTTTTATCAAGTAACAAGCACATCAGTCATCTGAGGTGCAATGAATTCCCTCACAATTCAACTCACCCCATTCCGAGATCATTTGTCAAACTGACTGGTCGATTCAGCTACCTTTCTTGTAGGACATGCACACAGATGTTAAGACTGGCTCAGGTAAAGTATATGGTATTGTATCATTACAGGCAGAAATATAACTGGCAGATGGAAAACTATTTTTAAACACACAACCTAAGAAAAAGCAAACTGCCTCAAGTTTTATCAAGTAAAATGGGATAAACAGCTCCAGTAATCATCACCACAAATTCAGCAAGGGGGTTATCTGTAACAGGAACTAATAGCTCTTGTTTAACAAATACTAGTTTCTTTGAACACCTCTACCATCAGTTTCCACAACAGAATTAATCACTATATTAAAACTTTTCCACTTACTCCTCCCAAATAAATTAATTCAATTCTCCACCTTCCTGAACACAATTATATTGTATTCTGCTACACAGCTGCCATCCAATGACCCACTGCCACAGTAAGCTAAGCGAGGATAATGTTCCCTCTAACATAATCATGCACTTCAAAGTAGCCACATGAAAGTTTTGAGGTAAAATGGGTGAAATCCTGTTGCAAAATTTCAGATTCAAAGAAAAAAAATAATATACATACTGCAAATAAAAAACCACCTAGAACCTGTCAACAGTGATCTAAAGCAATTTATTTAATTCACTCTCATCTGTGAAATTTTAGCAGATATTTCTTATTTATTCTCTTTGGTCCAAATATCCCTACATGCCTTTAAGAGTCACTCAAAAAAGAATGTTGTGCCCAAAAATGCATCTGTCCCCACAGAAGAGCTCTTCACCCTTTTATTCACCCTCAAGCAGTTTTTAAAAAGTCAGATTTCCCAACTATACAAAACCAGATTTTAACATTATCTGTAGTATGTCAACAACGGGTAAGTTAAAAAGCAGGTGGAGGTATCTGACATAGTATTTAAATTAAATAATATATAATTTGATGAAGTCACCCTTCAATACCTATTTGTATTAAATTATAAACACTGCAGCACATGAACAATCTGTGTATGGCACTTCCATACAAACAATTATATTGAGACATTCCAAAATTAAACAAACAGTAAATCCTGTTTATCTATACAAAATTTAAGAACTAGATTAAGTTTAACATCAAATGGGAAAATTATAGCTGAACCAATTAAGTTGTACATTCACCACCTAGTCTTGAAATACCAATTTTCATGAAGTAGTTTCATCTTCTTCCTTTGATTAAGGAATTAAGTCAGAAAATGAACTCTTCTCCAATTCCACTAACGTACATTTCTTCACTGTAGTTATGTGTCAGCTAACGTTGATCTTTTGCCATTAACTTCCATACTGGTGTGTCCCTTATCTCTCTAAGTTCTACTCAAACATCATATTCTCCCTTCATTCCATTGTTTGTGACACCTAACAAGAAGCCCTTCAACTGGGGCAGCATCTAGTCTAATAGAACTTCCACTGGGCAGAAGCTTTTCCTACCAGAATAGTACAACGGTTGACAAGTGAAGTTCGCTAGTCACAATCCACTACGTACCAGCGCTCCACTGTAAGCGCCAAGTATCTTCTGTACAAAAGATAAAACAGCTGTTCAAATGTAAGCCACACAAAGTAAACCACGTTAAGTGGTTTGGGCAGGCAGTGTGACCCTGTTTGACTGTTTAACCTGTGTTACAGCCTAGTCCAAGCATTGTTGTTTACTCAATACTCTCAAACAAACAAAAGTTAACTGTTCTTTTCTACAGAATAACTAGTTAGTATGTGTTCAAGAATGAATTTAATGCAAAGCTTGAAAAGGGTGCTTAACTAATAACCACATTTGGAGCTTTTAAATACTATCTGACTGTGAGGTATATGTCTATTACTGTAAAAGTTTATGCATCACATTCTAAGATCTAGGGTCCAAGAAAAAAAGGCTAATTGTATTTTCTAAGTCAAGCAAGCTATAGAAAAATGGGAAGAAATAGCATGTGGCTTGTGTTCAAGTGTTACTGTTTAGCATAACACTTCATGCAAGTAATGCAAAAAAGCCTATATACTCAGGACTGTTTACATCTGAATAAATAGGGTAAATTAGCAAATACAGTATTTAAAATTATCCACAAAAAATGTGTTTTACCAAGTATTCACTGTTTGTATCAAGTCTTAAAGCAGAAAGCTGTCACGGCAATACCAAAGAGAATGAAATAAAAGAAAAAATTAAATGGAGACGTTTTAAGACATCTCCTCAGAAAACAAATTCATATTAACTGTTAACTAAACTGAAACTAAAACAAAGACTAAAGCTATTAGGTGGCCTCACCAGCAAACAGCTTCAATCAAAAGGCCATAAACAAGTATGCTTTACATATTATTTGATTTGTTTATTTTACACTGTGAGGTGAAAGCAACACATTTTCTTTTAGTAAAGTATACACAAATAGCCTCACCCAGAATACACTTTTAATGCACATAAAAAAAGTATTCATCTTACAAATTGTTTTGCAATCCAAATATACAATAGCTTGGAAAACAATATTTTAGAAAACAAAAGCCAATGTATAAAGACCGCTTAGAACAACTAAACCAAAAAAGTTTCTGTATGGCTTTGTCTTTACAGTTTTCTTACTGCATCATCAATATCAGAAATCTGTTCCTTCAGCTGGTTCCACTGTTCTGGATTTAAAGAAATACCTGAAATGCATTAAAAATAAACACTTAGCACAGAAAATTGTGGTGCATGATCTTGCATTATTACTCTCAAGGCTGGTTTCATACACAAACTCTATGTCATAACTAATGAATTCTTGATCTACTTCAACAACCATCTCGATTACAAAGTGAAACTATTCATTTGGAACACTTTGGTTTAATTTTAGACTTTAGCTTCTCTCTGGACAAGTTTAAATTACAAAGTATTACAGTGTAACAAATCAATTCACAAGTATTAGGCTAAACACAGGAAGTGAAATACAGCTTTGGCCTTGACAGCAGATAGCATAAAAGCCCTGGCTGAGACGTAGAAAATAATTCATATTCCTGTTGGCTCCTAAAAGCCATACCTCTGTGACTGAACTTCTATGCTCTTCTGAAGTACCATAATTCTGGGGGTTTTTTTCCTCCAGTTTCTTAAAGCACTGTAAATAACACATACTAAAAGTAACATTTTGGAAGGACTGTTGCACTCCCTAGCACTCACAAACCAACATAGAAGTTGTTTTTCACTTCAAGTTCACTATAGTTTCTAGTGACATTCAATCATCAATCTTTCAGTGCCCCAGAACCCATCTCCTCAGTTTTAAACTCCTCAAGGCTGAGCCCAGGTGCATGTTTCCTCTGTGCTTTAGTCTCCTCATTCTTCCCCTACAATCTCTCTATACCAACTCCACGCAAGCACAGACTCACAGGCCTACCTCTCATACTCTCTCCAGCCTGGCTCTTCTACTATTTACCCCCACTCTCCCCCCTCAGTGACCAGGCTTCCTTCATTGTTTTCTCCCTGTAGGTTGAGCAGGACCTGAAAACAGGTGAAACTTTGAATTCTATTTTTGGGGTTCATCACCTTTTTTTTTTTTTCTACCAACACTGTCTTATCAGAGCACCACCATAATTTTGAGCAGCAAGCAGTCCACACGGAGCAATTCTAGGCAGTTTTCCACTGGTCTTTAGAGGACAGGTTTCTTTTGAAAACAGTTAGGTCAGGTGTGCTAACCTTTATTGGGGGACCAAACATCATCAAGATGTCCCTGAACCACAGAGCAGATGAACTGCATGCAGCTCACACCTGCTATTTGAAACAACTTGACAGAAGAATTTAAACTGATGGATTTTTTTCTGGTTTTTATTACACAATTTCAACTGCTTGTGTTGTTTCTAGGATAGCGGCTTATAAGTGCATCAATGGAACATTGGACTCACATACTGTATCAGATTAATAATAATTTTATATCAATAAAATTCATACCCTTTTGCCACACTGATAAACATTTCCATCTACATCATATAATTTTTGTTTCTTGGCCTACCCATCAACTGTCATTGTAGTCTGCCACTCAAACTGCATATACTTTTGACTTCCAGCTCAAAACGTGGTCCTTAGAAGTTAAAAGTAATCTTTTTTGTCAAGTAGCAACAACAAATACAAAACAAGAAATTTTCCTGTACAGTACCAATACACCTGTTCATACAAACCTATTCTCAGTGGTTACTTAGGAACGTTGAAAACACTTCTCAAGTTTTTCAAATGTCTATTCGTTGAGTTGCTCCTGGACACACCAGAAGAATGTAACAAATCTTACACTGATTGTACATGAAATGTCTTCAATCTCAAGGGCAGAACATTTCATACCTACCTTTTCTTGCTGCAATATGAAAACCAATTAAAAGCAGGCTTTTCTACCAACAGTAACTGTCATTAAGCAAAGCACCACTACTGCAACTGTCCTCGCACCCTCATCTTGCAGGTGGCAAAGCTCTGAAAATGGTTCAGTGAAGGCAAGTATGGGGGTGGCAATTAAAGGTACAACAGCTTATGCTGTGCTGCATATTAGAAGCACAGTACCAAAACTTGAACATTTGAGGCATTTTTGCTCCATCTAAAATCTTGATGTATTTTTTCCAATATCAGCCACATTATATGTTTTAATTATTTTAATCTAATACTTGACAAATTGAAGGGCATAATTGTTCTAAAGAAATGAGCACCTTATCACAAACGAGTTAAATCTTTTCAGTGAATTTTTAAATAAGAGATCAAATTTTAATCACAGAAAGAAATTGTGTTGATGAAGTTAATCAACTGGGGGGAGTATGGCTGTGTTTACAACTCCCATACCAAATCTGCTTGTATTTGATGCCTTTTTTTCCATAGATCATGGAGGATCCATTTAGAAAAGACTCAGGCCAACGAACCCACTTTGCTTTTGTTCATAATCTATAATAAAAGTAACCACTTGTTAAAATACAAATTATAAAAAATTTAAAATATAAAAGTATAAAAATCTGACACACAAAGTTCTCCAGCAAACTGCTGGCAAAGTTCTAATCACATTAACAGGAAGCAGAACATACCTTTTCTCCCAGGTTTCATTTCACCTTCTTGATCCATCCAATATTCTCTAATATCAATTAAGACTTTCCCTTTAAAGTCACGAACGCTGACATACCTCATTTTGCCAATCTGTTAAAACACATATAAGAGTCTTTTAGGTATTTTACATATTAGAACATTCACTTTTCCCAGCAGTTATCAGACTCGGACATGTGATATTGCACACTGCAGCTTATTTTAGACACTAGAGAAACAACTAGATCAAAAGCTTAATCCAGAGTAGTCAGAACGCTAATAAGTAATGACAATATAAATGGATAAACGACTTTAAATGAGTTGAGCGTTCAATGCTCCATGCAAAAGTAACTTTCCTAGAATAAAAACACCTATATTCTTAACATGCTTAATTCTTACAAAAGCCACTAATTTACTGTTTTCTGAAATAAAATTTTGCTCCCATTACAACCACCTTTGTTGTAAACAGAGAGGGAAAGAGGGAATTCTACTCCCAAATCTAAATTTTAGTCCATTCCATATGTACAGAAAGCAAATTAGATATTCACATGAGATAATCACAATTTCTAGAAGGATTTTTGTTTGGGCTTTTCTTCTTTTTTTTTTTTTTTTTTTTTTTAAACACAATAAATACAGATGGAAAAGAAAGTCAGGCACCAACTGTCCCATGTGTGCTCCCAAGTCCTCATGTCACTTCACCGGAACTATGGTTCAAAGACTATCTCACTGTACCAGGTCTCCCAAAAAACTTTTCAAATCCTTTAAGTTTACCAGCATGTAGCAGGAAGACATGACTTTGGAATTCCATTATTTCTGCACCACAGGGGCTTAACTGAATAATGACAGGGTCTTTTTCCAGGTGGTGTGGGGGCATAAGCTGTTCTCCTCCCCCTCTCCTCTGCCCTGGTGAGACCACACCTGGAATAGTGTGTGCAGTTCTGGGCCCCTCAGGTCAAGAAGGACAGGAAGAGTCCAGCGCAGAGCCACAAAGGTGATGAAGGGGGTGGAACATCTCCCTTCTGATGAAAGGCTGAGGGAGCTGGGGCTCTTCAGCTTGGGGAAGGGGAGACTGAGGGGTGACCTCGTTAATGTTTAGAAATACGTAAAGTGCGAGGGTCAGGAGGATGGAGCCAGGCTCTTCTCAGTGACGGCCAATGCCAGGACAAGGGGCAACGGGTGCAAGCTGGAGCACAGGAGGTTCCACATTAACATAAGGAAAAACTTTTTCACTGTGAGGGTGGCAGAGCACTGGAACAGGCTGCCCAGAGAGGTTGTGGAGTCTCCTTCTCTGGAGACATTCCAAACCCACCTGGACATGTTCCAGTGTGACCTACTCTAGGTGGTCCTGCTCTGGCAGGGGCATTTGGACAAGATGGTCTTTCAAGGTCCCTTCCAACCCCTCACATTCTGTGATTCTGTGATGGGGGAAGCAGAGCAGACACACTGACAACTATGTGCTACACTATATATTTAAGCTCATTAAAGATCTTTCCAAATTTGATAAAAAACTATTTGTTCATATAAATTCAAAGTATAATGTGAATTTGAGAATCAGAAATTAGATAATAAAAACACAATTGAATAAGTTGATGTAAGAAATTCTTAGACTTCCATATGCACCTTCCAGATACACTTTTTGAAGAAATGACACATTTGAAAGTAAACAATTTTAAAATAGACTATTCCTTCCTGATAAAACATTAACTTGAATTTTCAACTTCCTTGTATTTTGCTACTATTTAACAAGGGCCCAAACACATCTTCCCAGCACTAAGTCTGACCAGAAAGGTTGAACAACTCCCCAATCAACTATTATCATCCATAGATGTTTAAGTCATAAGCTGTTACTTCACAAAACAGATATAAACAAGAATCCTAATTTTTATTCTTATGCAGATCATGCTAAATTAACTCCGAAATTGATTTTAAAGCAATTATGACATCTTTAGATACGGTAAGCCTGAAGCAGTTTTCCTCCTTCAAAGAATCCTTTAAAATGAACAAGATATTACAATTTATAAGACAGTATTTTTTTATTGTTTTATTAAATACTTTCACAGTACTACAAATTTAACATTCAAACATAAGGTATGATGTCATAGCGGCTTAGTTCTCTCAGACCAAACTTGGTACCATGCCTAAGTCTGTCAGCACTGCTGGCAAAGAATATCCTGAATTGCCTACACAAACATTTCTTGGTTTTACCTTTTAACACTTCGGTGACTTTTAAGGTCACCTCTAAGAACAGGTTCCAGTAGTAGTACTCTGCAATACTTTTTTTTCCAGGGCAATCAAAGAATATTAGTGCATTGCCAAGGAATTACAGATGTGCTCTAAGAAACAAAACCTGATATAATATAGCTGATTACAGCTGCAAATACAGTAAAAGGGTTTACGATTTAAATTTTAAGCTTAAGATTAAGTGTCTTAATTCAACTACAGTAAGGCGAGGGGCAATAATGCAAAGTTCACATTTACTCAGTCAGTAGTCTACCTTAGATGGAAACAGTTCCATGTGAAAATGCTGCAATTAAATTAAATTTTACATCAGTGTCTAGATTTCAGCTGAATGTTCACATTCAATTCTGAATGTTAGGTTGAAATCTGTGCAAAAGCTGCCACTGCTAAAAGCTTTAAATAGGCTTCTAAAGTAGTTTCAATTAACATCTAAGGTCTCAGTTCCTTTCACAGCTATGCAACCAACTTCCTGTATGAGTTTCAGCAATCACCTTCTTCACTGTTTTCCCTATTTCCAGTTTGTCTGCATTACACTGTATACACATTGTGTATGTATAAACAGCAAAAAAGCATCCTTCTTAGCTGATAACTATATGTATAGCATTAGATGGAGCACAATAAAGAGTCCTGTGAACAGTGAGATCTGCAACACAGCAAACCGATTGTGAAATGCATAGATGATCACCTAAGTTTCAGAATTAATGTGCTAAATCAATCACCTTCGCAGATTATCATAAACATATATATTTACCTACTTTCAGGAGCCTATGATAAAGACATTACACTGGGAAATGGAAGAACTCATTTCTCACAAGTCAAGAAGTGAATACAATCCATATTTAAAAAAAAAAATCCAAATAATAACAAAAATAAAGGGGGGGGGCAGGGACACGGGACAGGACAGACACACAGACAGACGACTTTTCAAGAAACAATCTCAGTGAAACGCCTGATCATGGGATGTGGTTCTACTCTGGGTAGTCATTAATACTGCATCTTGACAGCATTAACAAACCTGATTCAAATCAAGCATAGGTAGATAACAGGATTTGTCAAACTAACCAAAGCACATGATGCAGAGCTCACAGTGGCTTTAAGCCACAGACAGCAATCTAATGTATCAACACTAAATCCTTCAACATTAAATGGTTGTCCTTAGGGGCCTCTAGTAATACAACACAAATGGGAGTAAGATAAATTTCCACACCCTAGCTGCACCTAAATCTTTACAAAGTATACTAGGCTACCTATAAAAACTAAAAAGGGCAAAACATATAAATAAATAAAATACACTTGTTCTCTTATACGAAATCAATTCTCTTATACTTAGATTTACACCACTCTTCATAATTAGTTTCAAAAATACCATTACACCAACATTAGCCTCAAAGAAAAATAACAGAATGTAGATCTTATGAAAATGCTGAACCTTCCAAATACAGCAGTCACAATGAGCTCTGTATTAAGAAAAGCTGTATACTTTTAAGAACACCCCAAGGGTGTACAATAACAAGCTTCACATCATTTGCTGTCACTCCCACACACAAAATGGACACCACAGAACTTCTAACCACCCTATGAATGCTTTACAGCCTGACTCCCATCAACTGAAGCCACACTTATAAGTTATACTGCAACATCACTTGCACACCAGAGATCACTTTACTGCCATGGGAAAGCAGAAAGGAGAAATTCTAGCACTACAAATAGTCCTAGAACAATCAAAACCATACCTAAAAAATTAACAGGCACTAGATCTTCTAGCATGCTCTCCTGGGTAACGGGGAGAGAGGGGAAGTATCATCAGACCCCTACTTCTGCACTGAAACAACTGCATCTTGGTTAACGTACATAAGCTGATGTGGCATGAAAAAAAAAAAAATCACAATTCTTCACATAACACAATAAGCAATCAAGAAAATATTTTGTGGTTTATAAACTAAAAGGCAGGCAGACTAAGTAACACCGACGCTTTAGGCCAAGGTGATATTCAAATATTTTTTGTATTATACTCAACACTGGAAGAACCCTGTTCTTATCAGACTAATTGCAGTCCTCTACTGTCTGTTTTTAGCAACTTGTTATTATCTTAGGTCAAAAAGGCTGACAGAAATCAGAGCACACAAATAGTTTAGATTTTATTTGAAAGGGTTTGGGGGTTTTTGCATCAGGGGAGCATTAAAAATTTGAACAGCTTTCTCCAAGGCTGGAATTTCTGAACTTATTACAAACATAGCATAAAGCTTATACATAGGTGTTTTTTTGACTTCTAACTGCAGTTCACCTCAGAAGGTGTACAAGACACTACCTCATTTTTCCTACATGGTTCAAAGCAAGCCATAGCAGAACTAAAAATATTATATTCTTCCTTTGACAGGGAAGTGTAGGCATTGCCTTCGACTGAAGCTCTCCCTCACAACTGTATGTAAAAAGGAAAGTAGGAACCGATATATTAAACATAGCTGCCCTGTATTACATTACCAGTTAAGCAGGTCTTCTCTCCGGAAAATACTTTTTTCCCCACATTACTTTGCACATCTACAGCCCAAAATAATTTCTTTTGCCTTACTCAGTGCTGAAGCCATCTTATAGGCACTTTTCCCATACCCGTTCACAAACTTAAGAATCAAAGTCTCTAAGAATTTAAGACCAGACAGCTAGTCAGAGACATTTAATGTCTTGATCCTCACCCCTAAACCGGGTAATTCTGTGCTACATATATTCTTGTACAGCTTTCAGAACACACTGCCGCTGCCTCAGCTAACCTCAGGAACTGCAACACCCTAAATTCACAAATGCATCTTGCTACTGAAAAATGTGCATTCATCCTAAGGATGATGTCAAAATTACAATCTTTCTGGATGTTCAGTGAGAAAAACCTGCATCATAAACCAACAGAACAAGCAAAACTTATTCCAAGACACTGTCTTATAATACGGGAGCCAAGTTGCCCTTGACCTAGTTAAACAGGAATGCAGAGGCCATACTTTGGTTTCCAAGAACCTTTCTTTCAAGAGCCCTGATCAAAAAACACTTCCATGTAGAGACAGTCCTGATCTAATATTTACAGTATACTCAAGGCAAGTGCTGTATTTATCGACAAAATGACTACCCAGAGTTACCATAAGCAAAGACATGAAGGTTAGATCAATTGCTACAACTCAGATTCTTTCACTCTGCTAAAACCTGACAACACTTTTTCTGAGCATCTCATCTGCATGCTAGCATCACAGTCCCCTTGGGCCAAGGCTTCATGTCACCAAGCACTATGCTGTCAAGATATTCAGATCACCTTGTAAAATTTATACTGAATATGTTGCAATATGTTAGCTTAACCAGGCTCTAAAAGTCATCAATTTTACCTGAAACATATTCTCATCTCTGTTACTGCTTTGCTTAGAAGAAGCTGCACCTTTCGAACTTTCACCAGTCTTTTGTTTCTTTACAGGCTTTTCTGGAGCTGCTTGCTTTTTCCGCTTTGCCTTGGAGCAAGAATAAAAAAAAAGAAAAGCATGAACCATAACGCCTTCCATAAGCTAAAGAAAAGTTTACGTTAGATGTCACAAACTCCTACTATGCATCACACATTATCACTTCCTAGCTGTGAAGGCAGGAATCCAATATTGTACATTTAGAATGGAATTTTAAAAAAATAAATCTTCAAACGAGCCTAATTCTGTTCCCAGTAAAGCTTACCATAATATTTTGGCTTTAAAGAGAATTGAATTAGATCAAAATACATTTCAAAAATCCTACTCTTTCTGCACAGTAATACTGTTGGTTCAGTATTTGTAACAAGAAATTCAAAGTCTGACGGAAGTTTCCCCCTCCCACTGAGTGAAACAAATTGTAGGACAGCTTACTACTTTTCTAAAAAAGAAACAAAAAACCTAGATGAGATAATGAAGAAAGGATCTGGAAATTACCTCCATCATAGTATTTTTTTTTTAAATCAGGAACCAACTTCTGTCCATAGCATAACAAATTAAACATGTTTTTAAAACATTCAGACAGTATCACCTGTAAATCAGATCAGCCGCAGATGCTACAAAGTTACTGTTTCTACTAATGGTTATATAGTAACCATGCCTGCATCAAACAAACAAAAAAAAAAATAAACACACAAAAAGAGAGTAGTACAAAGATACCAAAAATTAGTCTCATCTGTTAGAACCATATTGTGGATAACTTCCTTTAAAGACAAACAGTTCCAACAAATATGGGAGGTTATAACAGAAGAAACCACCTTACTGCCCACTAAAGAAGACTGTTAAACTACATCTTTTCAGGAATACAGTTGCCTATCAAAAAAAATCGCCTTACCATTTTCTCTTATATTAAGATTGGAGAGAACACCTAATTTGCAAAATGCAACCAAGTCATGTTTGAACCAATTCAGTAAAGCAGACAGAAGTCTCTTCACGTACTACATTAAAAGACCTGATGGCTGCGTTACCACCTAGTGTTTCTTGAAAAGCTGGGTTTTTCTGGTTTTGTTCATACTGACTGGTACAGCAATACAAATTTATAAATTAAATAACTATTAAAACTAAGTGGGAACACTCAATTTATACATTTAAAACAGTCCACATATGTTAAAATTAATCAAAGACACGCAGGTTGTCTCAGCTTTTAAGTGAGAAAGTAGTAGACGGTATTACAGTAAATGTAAGAATCTGAAACAGAGAAAAAGAACGTGCAAACAAGATAAGCAAGTGGCACATGGAGGACAGTGCAAGTGGATGTTTTCATTTTGGACAAGTAATCCAGATACCAAAACGGGGTGGGGGGGGTGTCCTCAAAATGAAGTCCAAATTCTTGCCACCAGGGGCAGGTTATACAGAAGCCTTCCATCACTTCCCACAAAGCAGCAAAGAATTCCAGTAAGCTCGTGGTTGAATATATCATATGGAAAATCCTCAGATAAGCAAAATGCAACTTAAGAAAAAAGTTTACTGCAAGGCAAAACACACGCTACCCACCCAAACCCTAACCTTGGGAGGCGTTGTTGTTGTTGTTGTAGTCATTGTGGGGGGCATGGGGTGCTTTGGGTTAAATGTCTGTTAAATCACATGGAATCATATGCATGTTGTGACATAATGCTCGCCTAATTCCTTAACCCCAACCTGAAATAAAAGACTTAATACAGTAGTAATAAACTGCATATAATGTTCACCTTTTTGTCAACTTCACTATCTGAATCACTGGCAGATGAGCTTGAAGACACAAGTTCCTTTGACTTAGGCATTCTAGGAAGAAAAAAACAACATGAGAACACTATACAAGGAATATGTCCCATTAGGGCTGGAAAGCCATCTTCAAACCTGCTTGTAAAGGCTCATCTTATTCAAAACCCACCTAAAGACTTCCTTAACTTTTCACATAAGCTTTAATACATGTAGATGTGATCTGAAACACTCTTCCCTCTTATATGCATTCCACTTTTTGCTGCAACTGCATCAAATGCAACATTTAGTTTCTGAACTGTTTATAAAAAGACAATTTTTCACCAGTTTCATATAGCCCTAGATATGGTAGAAAGCATAATGTAAAAAGTACAACACAATACTGTCCTCCAGTTGAATTCTTTATATTACATTCACAAATATAAACTATTAAGGCCCTATCATTATCTATACTCTTACATGGCCATTTCACCCAGCTGGATTTGCAAGCAACACGCTGCATACATGAAGTTAAAGTTCCCACCAATAATACAAAAGTCTGAAAAACACCTCAGTTACAGTGAACTATAATATTGCAATTAGCATTTCCACTGCAGCATCCACACATCAGTCACTAGTCTCTACTCATTTGCAAGACAAACAGACATTCAACTTTCCTTGAATGCATGCTGCCAGGTGTGCTTCTACATCTCTCTAGTATGCAAACATGTGGTTAGATGTAGCAGTGGCATATCTTGCCTGCTGCTAGAAACTCTTTGTAACAAATAAATAGCTCATTTGTTTTTTCGGCATAAAAATCAGCATCCCAGCAAAATAAGAGGCTAAGAAAAGATTAAAGAAGCGTATTTCAGGAAAGAAAAAATAATAGCAGTGGCTTCAAACTGGCAGTTAAAAAAACATATGCAAACGAAAAAACAGACTGAACAATGCTAATGGACCAACGTGGTTCTAAAGGAGGGTAAGTTCTGTCGTAATAGCTTGGCGCACAACGATGGAAGCTATAGCTGAAATCTGAAAATGAAACAGGGTATGAGGAAGGACACGTAAGCCACGCTGCAGGATGGAAGCAGAACACAGCTGGAATGGGACAATGCAAAAACAAGCACATGACATGAAATCGGAGAGCCTAACGAGAAAAGACTGATACGCGGGGGGTCCCAGGCACCAGCAGGGGATAACCCCAGGGTCCGCATCAGGATGAGGGAGTGACAATATGGAGGAAGATGGGGGCGGAAACTGGAGGAAAAAGAAATGGGAGGTGGTAGGTGCCCCTCTGAGAGGCTGGCACGGCAGGCCGAGCGTGCGGAGACACCGAAGCACCGGCTAGAGCGAGGGCGGAATGAGATGGGCCAAGCGAGGACAAGGGAAAGTCTGAGGCGACAGACCAGCCAGGACGAGCTAGGAACACCAGGTAGGCGGATCCCAGCCGCCATTTTCCTCCCCTATTTCTCTTTTCCACGACTCGTGTTGCCCCCCAGGGGAAAGGAGTGAGGGCCCGAAGAGGGGGGAGCGGGCAAGGACGCCCAGGTCCTCCCGGGGCAGGGTGGCAGCAAGCGGGCCACAGGTCACCCCCGGCGGAAGAGGAAAAAGGCAGCACAGAAAAAAAAAAAAGGGTCGGGGGTCGCCAGCAGGCAGGGTCAGATCCCGGCGTGGGGGGAACAGAGCCGGGCGGTTCCCCGCCGCCATTTTCTCCCTCATTCAAAATCCTCGTTGCCCCCCCAACATGGCAGCTTCTCCTCGGCAGCGGCTCCTCCTCCCGCCCCAGGCCCGCTCCACAGCGGGGTATCCCTCCCGCAGGGCACAGCGGGCACTCGAGGAAAAGGGGACGCCTCGCCACACGGCTGCCCAGCGCGCCGCCCCCCCCCCCCGCGCCAGCCGGGAGGCACCGAGGCCCCCGCAGGCAGCGACGGGGGTGGGGGTCGGAGAAAATGGCGGCGGCCTCAATGGGGGGGGGCGAGGGGGGAACCCCAATACTCACGTCCCACTCCGCGCACGGCTCCGCTACACCGAGAGAAACGGAAGTGACGCACAGCTGGATCCCCGCCCCCTGCCCCACAGCACGTGGGAGAGGGCGGGTGGAAGGCTTTTAAAGGGAACGCGTCCCTTTGTTACCCGTTCCCGCCTCATCCGCCCTGGCTGGTGACGCGGGCGGGTGGGCGGCAGGCAGCGATCGACTTCGCGTGGGGCCGGCTCCCGCGTGGGCCGTCTCACGCACGACCAAGCACCGAGGGGGCAGAACTGTGGCCTCCGATGGGAAACCTATGGGGCTGACGGCAGATCCCCGGCGGCGCGGCCTAGAGCTGGGACTCGTCGGCGCTGCTCTCCCGCTGAGGGGATGCGCCGCAGGGGCCGGGCCTTCAGCTGAGGGGACGCGAGACCGGGTCGGGAGGAGGGCCGGTAATGGTTAAAAGGAACACTATTAAAAAAAAAAAAAAAAAGAAAAAAAAAGGCAAATCCGTAAATGTCTGTTCTCTCGCACGCCGCAGCAGTTCCTCGATCCCGTCAGGAGCCGCCCGGCCAGCGGCCGTGCCCGGCGAAGAGCCGTGAGGTGGTTGCTGCTGCGGTGGCTTTGCATACCGAAACCGCAGTCCCCCCGGGGGGCACCTGGGGCTCTGTCCAGGAAAGCGCCGGTTCCCCTTTCTTTCACCGGGTGACTTGGGTTTCGTTTTCCTCCTGCGGGGCCTTGTGGCTGGGGGCAGGTGGGCATTAGGGCTTCCGTCTGGGCAGCCACCCCGGGTCCAGCGCGGGTCTGGGGCGCTGGGGACTGAAAGTTAACACAGCCTCAGCTCCTGTTTTAAACACCTGCTTTTAAAAAGTCCCCCACACAAACGAATAAACAAAAAACCCAAACAAACAAAAAAATCCCCCCTCCCCCCCCAAAAAAAAACGAACAAACTTGAAAATACAACTTTACAAGCTTGCCAATTTCTGTAGCGGGTTTACACCAGAGCAGGCTGCACCCTGAGTGCCCTGCTGGTGCCATGTGCTGTGTCAGGACTTGAAGAGGGACTGTAGGCTTAGTTCATCTCAACAAGTACCCAACAGCTTCTGAGATAAGCCAAAATGACGGTCTCTGGAGGGGAGGTGGCGACAGGGTCCTCTGCTCCCAACTTTGTGAAATGAAAAGATTTCAGCAGCCTTTGCAAACGGCAGTAGGCCAAGCATGCTGTCGGAGCACGAGTGGTTTCGTGTTGTGCCTTCCTCTGTTACCTGTCTGAGCCTGTACATTGTTTCAGTTTATGATGAGATTTATTAACATTAAAATGTTATTATAGCCCATACAACTTCACACAAAACTAACACAGCCTGTTATTGTTTGCTTATCACTGCACCGATGGGTCCTGTAGCTGTGCTGTAAGCATGGCAAGGATGCCAGCGCTTCAGGTACCCATCACCTATTCAGTTTAGTCCTTTTCTCATTATTGCCTCTAGACCTGTGCTTTTGCTACCGTGACAACACTTTTTGTAAAAGGTGCCAGCAAACTACCAGGAGTAGAAAGTGGACTCTAGTCCCAATACTAGCTTCCAGATAAAGCTATTGTTGGTAACAGGTGCAATGGAGTCATGCCTGATTGGCCTCTGTAGTTTCAAAACCAAACGCCTATTAAAGTGTTTAAAATCAAAAGCCTTGGGCTTTTTTAAATGCCAAAGATCCCCATTGATTGACATTGGCGAGATGGATAAACATCATGTTTTGAGAGGGGATCATGAGCAGCTGCAGATCCTAATCAGTGTTTCTGAAAAAAACACTTAGGGGAGGTGGGCAAAGAGGTTTTTAGAAGGGATCCATGAAGTCTTTACAGCTCTTACCATGAATTGAGGTAAACTGGCTCTCATACTGAGTAGGCCAAGCATACTGTCAGAACACGAGTGGATACATGTTGTGTCTTCCTGTCTTACCTATTTAAGCCTGTTCTTTCTTTCCTCATACTGAGAGCCAGTATTTCACTTTTTCACTTCAGTAGCAGGAAAACAGGAAGTTAATGACTCTTTTAACTAAGTCTTGGAAATTGGCTGATTCATGATGTTATATATCTTGCAAAACAAAAACAAAAATAGAAAAATATACAGTTGTTACTATATGCCTGACCTTTGGAAAATAAAACTGTGTTGTTTATACAGAATCAAAGCACAGTAAATCACATGTGTGCAAATATAGTAATTATCACCACAGTGAAAATATCAGGCGTGTCAAGCCATATAATTGTGGAAGATGAACAGATGATCTTTTAAGGGTTAATGCTTAACTACAACAACAACAAAAAAAAAGGTGGTCTCCACACAAGATGGTCTCCACATGTGGAATATTAATTTGAAAAAAACATAGCCATTCTTTTCAAGGCTTTTACTGACTTTTTATATTAGAATAGTATTGGCAGTTCAGGTCTTTGCAATCCCTCACTGCTTTGCTTTCTTATAGGTCAACGCCTGGTACAAGGAACATGATAAGGTTTTAGGAGCATCACATTCAAATCAACATTTCTTTATGCATTTTTAATCAAGTCTTTCAGCCTTGAAAGAAATCAAAATGACTAAAAAAAAAAAGAGATTTTTCTGCTGGATCTTAATGAGTTGATTTCTCCCACCTGCAGCATTTCCTCCAAAGCAAGCATCAAGTTTATTTTTACAGCTGAATTCCCAAATTACAGGTCAGTGAGGGGAAGGGAGTGTTTGCTACAACTGGGGATTTCATGTTCTGTTTTTCAATAATGATAGGTTTCTTTGGGAATTATTCTGGTTGTTGAGTATAGTGGCTGTTTGATCTTTTTATTCAACTACCCTTACTATATTTTATTCTCTTTAAAAAGAAGAAGACGCTAAGAAAATATGCTGTCTTTAGAAAAGTGGGAAAGGAGCCTTAATTTTTGCAAGGTAAATTTCTTCTGTTGACTTCTGAGTGAGTCATCTATCCCCCCAAGGGGTATAGTTCACTTTCTGAGTTCTTAATATAGATTGTTGTAATAGGTTTCTTCCCTAATCAGAGGGTTTCCTTCTGTAGCTGCCTGAAAAGAACTTAAATTCTTCTATTTACTGCATGATTGCCTCATTTCATATCACCCATGTCTTTGGCTGGGAAGAATGTTGAAGTATTAGCTTCAAAGAGAAATTTTACCATGCACATTTGAATAGGTGTAATAAAGAATAAGGCCGGTTTGTAATGAAGTGTGCATATGTATGTATCCATTGCTGACTAACTAACTAGCCTTTAGAAATAAGAAGGAAGCAAAGTTAGCCAAAAGAAGGACACCAGGTGGAATCCTCCAGTCAGACTGTGGGGCTCAAGGAACACAGAGCAGGAGAGACAGGGAGGGCAGCTAGCAAGAGCTGGTTCTGTGAATTGGAAAAGTCCCAGGATGGTACAGGGCATGCGCCACAGAACAAGCTCAAGAGTTTAACCATGAGGAAGACTCAAGATCTTCATCCCCAACAACCACCAAGGACCACCAACAGAAGCGTAACTTGGGCAGACTGAGGCGGGACTATGGGAGGGAATTATGTTAATGAATTCCTGGAAATGATTAGAATTTTACCTTTTCTTAGAAATGTAATAAATATGTATAAAAGCTGTAAATATAAAGCAAGAATCCTAACGCTTGCACACGCACATATGGAAGAAGCTATCCCCCATGCTGCCCAGCACCGCAATAAAGAGTCCCTGCTGAATAACACTGAGTTGTTACTGAGTTTTCTTCAATTCATGGGAATGCTGAAAAATACAAGCTTATGCTTCTGATCACGTAGGAATTACTAACTGCAGTGGTTGACTCCTCTAGTTACAAGTAGTGGAGCTGCTAGGAAACACATCTTGGGGCAAGCAGAATGAGGGACAGCTCTTTAAAGTTTTAGTATTCAGTGCTTATTAGTTTAAAAGTAGATGAAGAAATTAGCCAAGGAAGGGATGGTGTCTTGGTTTGAAAGACAGGTGTCTGTGGAGGAAGGCAGGAGCCTCCCTTAAAATGGAAAGTGCAACCCCCTTCCCTCCAAATTATTGTAATTTTGAAATTAACAGGCCTTCAGGCAAAGATATGGGGAATAGGAATAACAGTTCTTTACTAATATATATGTATATATATATATAACACAAGGCAGGGAAAAAACAAACAACCCACTGGTTTACACTGACAGGGTCAGGAATACAACCTGACACCCTGTTAGGGTGGCAGTAACAGTCTGATAAGATGCTGGCTGCAGTCCTCCTGAAGCGATGGATGTAGTTCTGTTGAAGCAGCGATCAGGTAAAAGAGTCTGGTCTTCCTCCGAAGGTCCAGTGGTAGGTAGGTAGCTCTTGTCCTCTGGAACTCCAGTGGGGGGGAAAGCTCCTCTGGGAATCCAGTGGAAGAAGGCTGCTAGGGTGTTCAAAATCTCAGTTTTTATTTGGCATGGACTGCTTGGCTCCTTCCCCCCGGGCGGAGCATCTCACAATGGGATGGGGAGTCGTGAGGCAGTTCCTTGATGGGCCATTAACAGGAGATAGCCCAGGAGCGAGTTCTCGATGGGTCAGGCGATAAGGCATTGTTGTGCCCAGTAACAGGAGATAGTCCAGAGGGGGGAGGCAGGGAGCACCGCCCCACCTGGTCTCAACAGCTCCTGAAGATGGTAATAGAATATATTTTTTTTCCTTTTGGCACATTTTACACTGTAACCCAGGACAGATGGTTAGCCTATGATATGGATGCTAATTATATTATTGTGAGGGAAGAAAGAGTAAGGGATACTGCCAGGCAATATTTTTACTTGTGTACTGTAACAGGTTCATTTCTAGTGTGTACATGATGTGTAATTTTTGTATAATGCTTGTGTTTGGGTGGTGGGGTTTTTAGGTTGTAATTTGGTATTCTAAATACTGATAAATTCCATTTGTTGTTTAATAAATTACTTTATTTTATTAACACTTCTGTTGTTATGGTCGCTGTTTAATGTCTAAACCCTGTTGTTAAAAGGTAACACTTGTTTGCTTTAATCAAAACCTTCGTGAAAACATCGGGTATTTGTCTTCACTGCTTGAAAAATATAATTTCACTTTAAAATAAGAAGGCTGATAAGCTGATTAATGTCTTGTCTCTGTAGCTATCTGAAATAATTTCCAGGTGAGAAGATAGCATTGGCCTCCTTATACTGATTTTATACTTTTTCTTAGCTAGGGGTTTTACAAAGGGAGCGCTAAGTATTAAATTACCTTTTCAGAAAATGAAAGCTGCATCTGTCCTGCCCTCTGGTGGTCACACAGCGGCCAGCTGAGAGTCTGGGTTTTAATAAACTGTAAGGTTGCCTCTAAGAAACGTTACCTCCATCTGCTACCAAAAAAAAAAAAGTTTATGTTTATTCACTTCTGGTGTTTTTGAAAGAAGGTACAAAAGATTTAGGTTTTCCCCATTGTCTTTCAGCTACAGTTTTGCAGTCCTGTCTTAGCAGCAGAGATGTGTGTCTTAGACATTAAAGTAAAATAGTAGGATTCATGACACTGCTTGTTATGGTGCTTTCTTCTTTGCAGCATATTTTGGACATCTCCTTTCATATAGTTGAAACGAAGGTCAAAGATTTGTTTTTCTGAATGCTAGCTTGCCATTTTTGTCTGATATTTTCAGATGCATTGAACTTTGCACAAAAAGTGTAGCTGTACTATTTAATTTGAAATTAAAGTTTTGTGTTCCAATGTGTATCTTCATTCTGGAAATTCTTGGCTGTTCTTCTGTAGTCTTAATAGAAACTGGGATGCAGAAGTTTCATTTTGTTTTTAAAACAAAAAGAAAAAATTTGTTTTAAAAATGAAAAAAAAAATCTTTTCAAAGTTTCACTAAAGCTTTTTTGGCTTTCTCCCTCTGCCACGTGATTTGCACTTTAACGCTCCATTTATTTTCCTTCCAGTTAAGGATCCAGAAAATGGTAAAGTTCAAAATGCCCTAAAGGATCTAATCTGAATCTATTACTCTTTCATTTTGAAGTAAATCTGATCCGCGTCTTACAGAGATGCAATCTTGTTTTATAACCCACAAAGGTTTTTTAAGTATAGACTATGAATCTGATCCTGCAAGCTAGTAGTAACATAAATAGATGTTATGTAATGGTTCATGAAGTCACCAGGAAGCATCAGGTTCTTATTAGGAAACTGCTGAGGGAAAGACTTGTATAATACCACTGCAGGGGGTTTCCAAGAAAGTGGAAAACCTTCTTGACTTTTTTTTTTTTTTTTGGTCACACTTAGTAGGTGTGACTTCTCATAAAGTATGTTGTAATCTTTTTAAAGTTATACTGCATCGAAGATTCAATTTGCAAAACTCACCCAGAAAAGTAATCTGAAACTGCAGATGAAACTGCAGATGAATCAGGCTGCCAAACAGGAGCTTATGCTCAGATGTATGCAGGGCTGAAATAACAAGATATAGGGTGAAAGACTTGAATTAGAACTACTAGAAATCACTGGAATGAAAGAAGCTATAAAACCTAAGACAGAAATCTGTATTGTGAATAAGAAAGCTTTTTTTTTTTTTGCTCAGCTTGTAGAGCCAAAGTTTGAAAAGAAGGTAAATGTACCAAGTTTATCTCGTTAATGAAGAAGGAATAGACAATTACAGGCCTACCCACTGGCAAAATACAGCTTTAGGGATACAGTGTTAAAAGGTGTGTAAATGTCTGTGTGTTTGTATATAGATGAATTTATTTTTAACGAAATATGTATTGAATGCTGCATATTTATCAGTATATTGGAAGGTTTATAACTGCAAAAACTTGAAAGATAGTGGAACAAAGAAAACTTCTATTTCATTCTTGTCCAAGCACCATGCTCCAGTGGTCCAATTATGAACAATTTTTAACAAAAATAAAGAGGACAGAGTATAGATATCTCTTACTTGTGTATCCCGAGTCCATTGAGGTTCTCATGGTCATGCCCTGTAAGTTCTTCTACAGAAGACCTGTGTAGAGCCCTCTCTTGAAATACTCTTGTATATAACTTAGGGATAAGGGCTTTCATTTTTATAAGTGATAGCAATTATAGCTGCTTTCTTCACAGAAAAGCACTTTGCATGGACATCCACCACAGAGGTTGGAAATTCGTTCCTTTTCCTATTGTGCTTGATTAGGATAAGAACAAACAAGAGGTACAGTAATATTTAGTTCCTGTGCAAAACTAACGATAATGATGAACAAAATATGTTCAGTGAATTGGCAAGAATGTTTGGTATCTTTAGTTATACAGCTGCAATAATGTAAGCTTGAGATGAGAAATTACTTTCCTCTTCTCATTTGTTTTGTGAACAATAATGTCTTTGGTGAAGTCTTACTTCCTAAGATGGCTGCAGGTACTGTGGGATAAGGGAAACCCCTGCTTTTGTGAGGACTGTGGGAGGGTGTGTTTTGAGTAGGTGTGGCTTAAAGAAAATACTTCTAAATGATCACTTTTTAATTAATCCAGAATTGTTTTATAAGTTTTGATTAATTTATGAAAAATGCACGTCATAGTGCAAAGTACACAAATGAGGTGCAAGTATTTAAGGATTTAAGTTTTGCTTTGTTCAGAGCTTTGAGAAGCATCTACTGCTCAGAGGGAAGGATTGCCTAAGGGTGGAACAGAGTCATGGGGAACCAGCACAAATTCAGTCCCTTTGAATGGGAGGTTACTGCACGGGCTGCAATATGCTGCCAACGGTTTTTAGGAACAATCTGATGGACTGCTGGTGCCTAGAAACTTCAGATGAATGGGCCCTGCATGGGTGTGATGGACGCACTCGACCCCCTTAAACGAAACCAGCAGCAGTTTGGTACAGGCTCCAAAGGAGGTAAAGGCCTGAGGTGTCACTGGGCCAAGAACTCCTCCAGGAAACCCACAAAGGAGCAGGGTGAGCAAAGACAGTTGTGGGTACAAGGAGTCTTGTGCATACCTCTCCCATGGTATGCAATTTGACTACGAGCCAACCACTTTATCCCATAAATATGATATGACAGCCTAAGTGAGCCTTCTTCAGGCTGTCCCTGCTAGGCAGCATGGCTGCATGGCAGTGATCTCCAGCAACGAGATCTTTTACCGACAATTGCTGAATGAGCCCAATTTGAATTCTCTCTGGACAGCAACTGGACTGCATGTGAAGCAACTCTCTCCTTGAGCAGGGAGGCTTCTCAATGTTGAGGGTCATTTAGCTCTAGTAAGTTTCAAATAGAATGAATCACTTGGAGTTATAATGTTGTGTGATTTAGCTTGCTGTTTGCTTAGCTTTATTACTTAGCATGAGTAGCTAGATTTGCTGAAGCCTTAGGCCGCAAGCTGTAAATTACCACTTAGATCTACTGAAAGTGTACCTACTTAGCCAAAATAGGGCCTCCAGAACTTGCATAAATCAGAAGATTCAGGGCTACAACCATCAATGGCAGGTGCAAGTAGACAAGAAAATGGCCTGTCTGGAGACAGCGAAGTGATGCAATAAGGAGTCAGAAGAAGTCAGACCAGAACAATTTTTTCAGACCCAACGAGGAACAAGATGACCCCAGTCCCAAATATTACTATTGGACTGAACTGTCACACGAGGGGCAGGTGAAGAGTCTGTAAGGGGTGTAATTGCCCAGGGATTTCTCTGTTTGTTTGGGACTCCTCTCTGAAGCTGACCCTGCTGCTATAGCACTCTATGAAATTATTTATTTTTATAAAATCCAGTGCCTGAGAGTCTGCTTCAGGAAACCCAGGATTTGAACTTCAGAGCGAACACTGGACACGTGGACTGAAGAGTTCAAACTTCAGAGCGAACTAACGCTGGATGCATGGACAAAAGGTAAGTGAATTGGAACTAAGTGTACTGAAACATTGAAATCCTAGCTAAACGATATAAAGGATTGAGTGGAAACATATAATCCTTTGGCTGTAAACACATATAATCCATTAGCCATAAATACATATAATCCTTTAGACATAACTGTTGACCAAGTCTGGGACTAAGTCTGGATCTAGATGCACCTAGATTCCACTCCAAGAAGGAGTTTAGAAAGTGAGGAGGCCCATTCTGAGCCTTGTGACTCAACGGGAGGGTCTTCCTTACCTTTTGACAGCTCTGATCTCTGTGCAAATCATTCTAGATTGATACTAACTCAATTTTCCTGTTGTGTATTTCCTCCATGCGCTAAGTAATAGAGTGAACCCTGCCATCGAACTCTGTTAAGCCATGCTTTCACAAATCCTTTAAGTGATCTAAAACACTCATCTGCAACAACAGGTAAGGCTTTACCTCATGTGGACAATAAGTGCATGGGAACTATTGCAGAATAAATTTGTGGACATGCGTCAGCTGTGGTGTGTTGGGGACAGGTCACACAACACGCCCACAGCTTTAGTCAGATGACAGCAACATTTCTTTTCACATATGTGATTGTGGTGGTACAGCTGGGGGATCAGGTGAACCTACAACTCGTTTCAAGCTTAGGCGAATTTGAGGTCTTGCTGAGAACACTGCAGGCATGCACTAGCTGCCTTCCAGCTCCATGGCCTTGCAAGAGTGCTGACTAGGTACCTGCTGTGTACGCCAGGCTTCAGCTGATGATGTGGTTGTGTGGGAAAGCCCGTAAATACTGGCATGTGCAGTATGTGCATGGGGACAAATGCCAGAGTGTGGCAGGGGTGGTGGTGACCCACTTCACCTGGACTTTCTGGAGCTGCCTACTGCCGTGTGTTGTGCCTTTCCAGGCGAGAATAAGAAAGCGACCCGATCTTTGCAGTACGAGTCCGCGGGCAGGGACGTGGTGGGGCTGCGGGTGCGGAACAGGGGATCACGGAAGGAGGACGGGGGCAAGCAGGCGCTCCTGCTCTGCAACACCCTTGGGCCTCGGGGACGGGGGACTACAGCTCCCAAGAGCCTTTGCACATCCCGCGCATGCGCACATCAGAACACCGCGCCGCCAGGGCGCTCTTTTTCGGGCGGGGGTAGGGACGGACTACAACTCCCCACCTTCCTCGCACATCCCGCGCATGCGCACGGCGTCGGGCCGGCCGCTCTCCGCCGTTGTCGCCGTAGGTGGGTGGGTGGGGGGAAGGGAGCGAGCGCGGCTGAGGAGGAGGAGGAGGAGGAGGAGGGAGGGGGGTGAGAGTTGAGAGTTCAGCCGCCGCTGTCGCTGCCAGCCCGGACTCATGATTCCCATATGCCCGGTAGTTTCGTTCACCTATGGTAAGTAACGGCGCTCGGGGGGTGTGTGTGTCCGTGCGCGCGGAGGGGGAGGGGACGCGGCCCGCGCGCTGGGCAGGGGACTGGAGCGGGGCGGGCGGGTCCTGAGGTGCCGTGTCTGACCTGGCGCTCGGGCGCTAATATCTGTCCCTTGCTTCTCTGTCCCTTCTCTTCCTCTCCTCCTCCTCCTCCGCCTCCCCCCTCCTCCTGCCGGGCCTCCTGTCATGGCCCCGACCGCTGCCGCCGCCTCTTGGTTATCGTCGCCACAGTGCCCAGCCGGCTGGGAGAAGATGCCAAAATGGCCACCGGCAACTACTTTGGATTCACCCATAGCGGGGCTGCTGCCCAGTATAGGTAACCACCGCGACCCCTCCCTGCCCTGCCCCGCCCCTCACTCTGACCGGGCCCGCAGCCCCCTCTCCCCTCTTCGCCTCCGGTCCCTTGTCCCTGACCAGGATCTCCCCCCCCCTCGGGGTGAGGGTTCGGGACAGTACCCATCCCCCGCCCCGTGCGGGGGCCTCTTCTGCACCCTGCTCCTCTGGGATGATTGTGCCTGGGACCTTTCTGCTTGTCCACCCTGCCCGCGGGTGTGTTTTCTTATCCTTCTGCTAAGGGCCTCCCTGTATCCCCAGTGGTGTGAGGGTGGGGAGGTGGAGCTGGGCACCGCGGAGGAGGAGGAGAATCAGCAGCAGCATCAGGTCCCAAGGCCCTTAAATTAAAATGGCCACTTGCAGTCAGCATCACCAGCCGATTACCGTCTGCCGCTCCTGGGCCTTTCTCCTCCTTCAGCTTCAGGGAAGATGGGGCTTGCTCCCCAAGCCTTTGCCCCTACTTATGTTAGTGTGGGAGGACAGAATCCTTTTTTACATAGGTTAGAATCCAGCCTATGGGAGACTGGATGGATAAGGGAAGAGCTGAAATGCCAGAAAATACAAGGGACTTCATTCTGTTGAAGCAATGTTATAATGAATGTCTCTAAGGACATAGAGAAGGTTCTTTCAGGGCCAGACACCTTTTAAAAAGATCTCCTAGTTTGATATCTAAAACCAGAAGCAGATCTTCTAGTGGAGTTTGGGGACCTGTAAGTACGTCTTGTACGGACACACTGCCATAAGTCTTTGTAGTTTTTGTGTGTCTAAATGGTGTATCAGAGTGTTACAAGGTATTTGGTAGCATCTATTGTCTCACATTTTCTGAAATCGAAGTACTTAATTTGTCAAAACCCAGATACAATCAGGAACATCTTCACATTTTTGGTTTATTTTAGAATAGCATTTTAAAGTCCAGATTTTAATCTACATTACTCGTTTCAAAAATCTGTAGTAAAAGTATTACTTGACACTTAAATCTTGCTTAATGGGAAAACCAGAATAAAGCAAATATATGAGGGGTTATTAATGAATACATATGTGTGCCACTGTTAACTAGCTAATAAAAATTCCATACCTGACAAAAGCTTCAAGAGTATACGGTTTTGTGGAGGTCTTGGAATGACTCCCAATATATTCTTTCTGTCTACTTTTTCCTGGAAATGGACATAAAGTACATTAAATTTCATTTACTCCAATGTTTAATAGTTAAAGGATTAAACTTAGCTTGTCTTCTAGTTCCTTTAAGATTAGGTGCTCACAGTATGTTTGTGTTTTATTTGACAGTTATACTGAAATTTGAAACTGAGTTATAATGGGGTACGAAGGAGTTTCTGAATAGGATTTTCTTTTCTTTTTTTTTGTAAATTATCTTTAAGTGGATAATAAACTGAGATCCATATTTGAAGTGGAGATGAATTTTTTTTAAATTATTATTCCTTTTTTTGTGGAGCTGAGGTGGTCTCTAGACTTAGGAATCTAAACAACTCATTTGAAATTTCCTTTTGAATTGCAATTAAAAAGACATGGAATAATGTTCAAACTCAAAACTTGTTTTCATAGTTAATCCTAAATTATTCTTGAAAAAGTGGAAAACTGATCACAAGAAGCTTTTTGCTTTGCTATCATAAGTGCAAGATACTATTTCATTTGCTATCAGTAAAACACTACATCTTATAAATGGTTTGTATATTTACTACTTCTGAAGGTGAAGAGATAGAGCAGTCAGTGTTAAAGCAGTCTTTTCGTAAGAACAAATTTAGTATTTTGAGCAGAAAACACAGGAGTTGCTTAAAATGTCTGAAGGTGAGCTTATCTTCATGCAGCAGACTTGACAGGTCCTTAGTAGCTTGTTTACAGAGTGCTACAAAATGTATGTTCTACTCCAGTATATTTGAGAAAGCGATGATGGTGGAGGAGGAAGAGAGTAAAAGATTTAATACTGCAACAAGTCCTCTAAGATTGTTACCAGTATTTGAAATAACAGTTTGTAAAATAATAACATTCTTGCATTTTTAGAAAACAGGATAACAGATAAACAAATGGCTGTTTATCTGTGTAGCTAATACATATGTGAGCCTCATAAATTACAAAAAAAAATTTTAAAAAATTCTGGCCATGGGATTAATCCATGGATTTTAAAACAATTGCTCAAAATAGCAAGTTGTTTTAGGAGGGTGAATCAAGACACTTGCAATTTACCTTAGTTCTTTGATATATGCCATTTGGAAGTCCTAGTGCAGTAGCAGTAACTGTTACTTTTATAGCAAGTAACAGAAATTTTCATAACAAACACATTAGTCACATTTTTGGGGGTTTTCTCTTGACAAAACGGCTGTCAAAAATTCTGATGTATTGGGCGAACTTTGTGCTGCGACTTTAAAGGAATCTCGGTCAGTACTCGCTAATGATAATATGTAGAATCCTGTTGATTTCAGCACTTACTTCAGCTAAGTGCAAAAAAATTTGTGCAATTCTTTTTAGCGTACACACCTTTCTTGGATTATCTCAAAGTATGAAATTGTTAAATCTTCAGCTGGAGACATGCAGAAAAAAAAACCCAAACTTTGCATCAGAAAGAACAGAGTCTAAATAGTTTCTGAGCAATTTCAAAGAATAGAATAGATTATTTCAGTAGGAAGGGACCTACACTGATCACCTAGTCCAGCTGCCTGACCGCTTCAGGGCTGACCAAAAGCTAAGGCGTGTTACTGAGGGCATTGTCCAGGGGCCTCTGAAACACTGACAGGCTTGGGGCATTGACCACCTCTCTAGGGAGCCTGTTCCAGTGTTTCTGCAGGGCTGCTCTCCAGCCACTCCTCTCCCAGTCTATACTTGTGCCTGACATTATCCTGTCCCAGGTGCAGAATCTGGCATTGGTTCTTGTTAAATGTCATCCCATTAATCATTGGCCAGTGCTCCAGTCTACCCAGATCCTTCTGCAAGGCCTCTTGTCCCTCAAGAGAGTCAACAGCACCTCCCAGTTTGGTATCATCAGCGAACTTGCTAACGGTGCATTCAACTCATGCATCCAGATTATTGATAAACACAAAGAACAGAGCTGGCCCTATAATTGAGTCTGGAGGAACACCACTGGTGACTGGTCACCAGCCAAATGTAGCCCCATTTGCTACAGCCCTTTGAGCCCTGACATCCAGCCAGTTCTTCACCCAGCACACTGTGAACCTGCACATCCTGGAGTTGAACTAGTTGTCCACAAGGATGCTGCGAGGGACAGTATCAAAAGCCTTACTAAAATCCAGAACTACATCCACTGCCTTCCCTTCATCCATTAGCAGGTGACCTTATCATAGAAGGATATCAAGTTGAACATACAGAAGTCCATGGGGCCTGATGAGATGCATCCAGAGTCCTGAGGGAATTGGGTGATGCAGTTGCCAAGCCACTCTCCATGATATTTGAAAAGTCCTGGCAGTCAGGCAAAGTCCCAGGTGACTGGAAGAAAGGAAACATTACGCCCATTTTTCAGAAGGGTAGAAAGGAGGACCCTGGGAACTACCAACCTGTCAGACTCACCTCTGTGCCTGGGAAGATCATGGAACAGATCCTCCTAGAAGCTCTGCTAAGGCACATGGCGGACAGGGAGGTGATTCAAGACAGCCAGCATGGCTTTACTAGGGGCAAGTCCTGCCTGACCAACCTAGTGGCTTTCTACAACGGAGTGACTGCATCAGTGGACAAGGGAAGAGCTACAGATGTCATGTATCTGGACTGCTGTAAGGCCTTTGAGATGGTCCTCCGCAACATCCTCTGTGTTGGAGAGATACAGGTTCAGTGGATGGACTGTTCAGTGAATAAAGAATTGGCTGGATGGTTGCATCCAGAGAGTAGTGGTCAATGGCTTGATGTCCAGTTGGGAAACGGTGACAAGTGGCATCCTTCAGGTGTCTGTACTGGGACCAGTGTTGTTTAGTATCTTCATCGATGATATAGTGGGATTGAGTGCACCCTCAGCAAGTTTGCTGATGACACCAAGCTGGGTGGTGCAGTCGATATGCCGGAGGGACAGGATGCCATCCAGAGGGACCTGGACAGGCTGGAGAGCTGGGCCCAGGCAAACCTCATGAGGTTCAACCAGGCCAAGTGCAAGGTCCTGCATGTGGGTTGGAGCAACTGCCGGTATCAGTACAGGCTGGGAGAAGACAGGCTGGAGAGCAGCCCTGTGGAAAAAGTCTTGGGGCTACTGGTGGATGAGAAGCTGAGCATGAGCCAGCAGTGTGCGATTGCAGCCCAGAAGGCCAGTCGCATCCTGGGCTGCATCAGGAGAAGCGTGGCCAGCAGGTCGAGGGAGGTGATTCTGCCCCTCTGCTCTGGCCTGGTGAGACCCCACCTGCAGTGCTGCATCCCGCTCTGGAGCCCCCTGCAGAAGAAGGACGTGGACCTGTTGGAGCAGGTCCAGAGGAGGGCCACGAAGATGATCAGGGGTCTGGAGCACCTCTCCTGTGAAGACAGGCTGAGAGGGTTGGGGTTGTTCAGCCTGGAGAAGAGAAGAGAAGGCTCCAGGGGGACCTTATATAGCGGCCTTCCAATACCTGAAGGGGGCCTGTAAGAAGGCAGGGGAAGAACTGTTCACAGGGGTTTGTAGTGATTGGATGAGGGGTAATGATTTTAAGCCAGGAAAGGGTAGATTTAAGTTAGACATCAGTAAAAAGTTCTTTAATATGGGGGTGGTGGATCACTGGAACAAGTTGCGCAGAGAGGTAGTGGAAGCCCCAGGAGACTTTCAAGGTCAGGCTTGATGGCGCTGTGAGCATCCTGACCTAGTTAGAGATGTCCCTCCTTGTTGTAGGGGGGTTGGACTAGATGACCTTTAGAGGCCCTTTCCAACCCAGGACATTCTATGATTCTAGGAAATTAATTCCCTTTGTGAACCAATGTAGACTGTGCCTGGTGATTGCCGTGTTCTTCAAATGCCTTTTAACAGTACCCAGTATGATGACCTCCGTAATTTTTCCAGGAACTGAGGTTAGACTAACAAGTCTGTGGTTCCCTGGGTCTTCCCTTGTGCCCTTTTTGTACGTTAGAGTGACCCTGGCTAGCTTCCAGTCAGCAGGGATCTCCGCAGACTCCCAAGACCTTTGGTAGATGATCAAGAGGGATCCTGCTAAAACGTCCATTAGCTCCTTCAGTACTCTGGGATGAATCCCATCAGGCCCTGTGGACTTGTGAACGTTCATTGTGATCACAACCCTGGACTTCAGCAGGGCCAACTTTGGCCTTTTCAAGCAATTGCTAGGGGAAATCCCATGGGGCCGGATATTAGAAGGTAAAGGGGCCCAAGATACTTCGTTTATATTCAAGGACCAATTTCCAGGCTCAAGATCAGAGCATCCCAGTGGGTAGGAAATCAAGAAAGGAAGCCAGGAGACCCACATGGTTAAACAGGGAACTGATGGGCAAACTCAAGTGGAAGAAGAGAGTCTATAGATCATAGAAGGAGGGAGTGGCCACTTGGGAGGACTATAAGACTGTTGTCAGAGGATGTAGGGAGGCAACTAGGAAAGCTAAAGCCTCCTTGGAGTTAAGCCTTGCAAGGGAGGTCAAGGACAACGGAAGGGGCTTCTTCAAATACATTGCCGACAAAGCTAACACCAGAGGCAATGTAGGCCCAATGTTGAATGAGGCGGGTGCCCCGGTGACAGAGGATACAAAGAAGGCGGAGCTACTGAATGCCTTCTTTGCCTCTGTCTATACTGCTGGAGACTGTCCTCAGGAGCCCCAGACCCCTGTGGCCCCAGAGGAAGTCAGGCTAAAGCAGGAGTTTGCCTTGGTTGATGAGGACTGGGTTAGCAGTCAGTTAAGCAATCTGGACATCCGTAAATCCATGGGATGAACCCGCAGGTGCTGAGGGAGCTGGCAGAAGTCATTGCTAGACCACTCTCCATCACCTTTGGCAAGTCGTGGGGAACAGGAGAGGTGCCTGAGGACTGGAGGAAAGGAAATGTCTCCAGTCTTCAGAAAGGGCAAGAAGGAGGACTCAAGTAACTACAGACCAGTCAGCCTCAGCTCCATGCCTGGAAAAATGATGGAATAACTTATCCTGCGCTGTCTCTAGGCATATCAAGAAGAGGGTCATTAGGAGCAGTCACCATGGCTTTACCAAGGGGAAGTCATGTTTGACCAACCTGATAAGCCTTTTATGAAGACGTAGCCAGGTGGACAGATGATGGTAGTGCAGTGGATGTGGTTTATCTTGATTTCAGTAAAGTATTTGACATTGTCTCCCACAGCATCCTCGCAGCTAAACTGAGGAAGTGTGGTCTGGGTGATCGGGTAGTGAGGTGGATTGTGAATTGGTGGAAGGAAAGAAGTCAGAGAGTTATGGTCAGTGGGACAGAGTCTAGTTGGAGCCTGTGTCTAGTGGAGTCCCACAAGGGTCGGTACTGGGACCAGTGCTATTCAATATATTCATCAATGACCCGGACGAGGGAACAGAGCACATTGTCAGCAAGTTTGCTGATGACATGAAACTGGGAGGAGTGGCTGGCACCCCAGAAGGCTGTGCTGCCATTCAGTGAGACCTGGACAGGCTGGAGAGCTGGGTGGGGAGAAATGTAATGAAATACACCAAGGGCAAGTGTAGAGTCTTGCCTCTGGGAAAGAACAACCCCATGCACCAATATAGGCTGGGGACTGAGCTGTTAGAGAGCAGCGCAGGGGAAAGGGACCTGGGGGTCCTGGTGGACAGCAGGGTGGTCGTGAGTCAGAAATGTGCCCTCGTGGCCAAGAAGGCCAATGGCTTCCTGGGGTGTATTAGAAGGGGTGTGGTCAGTAGGTCGAGAGAGGTTCTCCTGCCCCTCTCCTCTGCCCTGGTGAGACCACACCTGGAATAGTGCGTGCGGTTCTGGGCCCCTCAGGTCAAGAAGGACAGAGAACTGCTTGAAAGAGTCCAGCGCAGAGCGACAGAGATGATGAAGGGGGTGGAACCTCTCCCTTCTGATGAAAGGCTGAGGGAGCTGGGGCTCTTTAGCTTGGGGGAGAGGAGACTGAGGGGTGACCTTGTTAATGTTTAGAAATATGTAAAGGGCGAGTGTCAGGAGGGTGGAGCCGGGCTCTTCTCGGTGATGGCCAGTGATAGGACAAGGGGCAATGGGTGCAAGCTGGAGCATAGGACATTCCACATTAACATAAGGAAAAACTTTTTCACTGTGAGGGTGACAGAGCACTGGAACAGGCTGCCCAGAGAGGCTGTGGAGTCTCCTTCTCTGGAGCCATTCAAAACCCGCCTGGACACGTTCCTGTGTGACCTACTGTAGGTGGTCCTGCTCTGGCAGGGGGGTTGGACTAGATGGTCTTTCAAGGTCCCTTCCAACCCCTCACATTCTGTGATTCTGTGATTCAGCCAATACAACTGGCCCCTTACAATTTCAGTGTCTGCAAATGGAATGTGATCGTTCCCACAGTCATGGTCCTCCCACTCAGAGGACTCAAAGGAGAAAATCTGCTGTACTAAGTGATACTTGAAAGGTACTTGTAATAAAGGCTTTTTTTGTATTTAATTCTAGACTTGTTGGAGACCAGTACAAACCTTGTTGGAATTCCAGTTTCTCAAAGTGACATTATTCTGATTTGCATTAATAGTAGTGAAGGGGCATCATATTAGAAGTATTTGGTTCAAAGAAACAAGTTTCTTTAAATCAACAACTGAAAAGATGATGAAGCAATTATTGGCACAGAAATCACTGTGTCTTCCTGTGATTCTAGTTTGTGTGGCCATGGTGGATCGTTTGAATACTCTCTCATTCTTCACATGAAGGATGAATTAAAATTTGTCCAAGGAATATAGTGTTAATGTTAAATACGTATATTTGAAGCAGTTACAAAGGCCAGATTGGTAGCAGCTCAGGTGTTAGATCTTGGGTTTGGGAAATTCGTGAGTAGTGTGTGCAGGAGTCGACAGCATATTTTCTGTTGTAAGCAGTATAGTTCCCTGAATTGATTAGATAAGAAAGGGAGTAGATGTCTTTCTTTAATAGTTCATAAATACTACTTTTCAAAAAACACATTTGAAATCTTAACTCATATCATGTTTAATCAAAGGCAGTGAAAGAGATAAGTGCCCTTTAAACCTGTAAATAATGAATTAGAAGCATTCTTGTTCCTTTCAGTGTTGTCACTGTGTAAAATTTTCTGCTGCCCTGCTTGTTCAAAATTCTTTGTGTGTACTACCTAGTAATAATATCATGACTTAATGAGAGAAACATTCTGTTATGCAAACACCAATACAAGAAATTTCTCTGAGTATTGCAATACCTTTGCATTTGTGCTTTCTGCTAGCGGCGGTGTTAGGGCCTAAGGTTATAAAACTGCATGCAATGCAAACTTCATCTGTTACTTACTTAAGCAGCTCTATTAATCTGTCTATTTAGGAGCCTGAAATAAATGTGGAATTTGGTGAAACTAGTCCTCTTTTCTTTGTGTGTGTGTGCTCTGTAGGCCACCTGAACCACTGTGTGTCTATTCAGTTTGAAACAAACAACCTAATATTGGCTTGTCTTTCATGTGTAAAAATATTAGCATTCTTGATTTAGTGCTGGAGAGAGGCATAGTTATGCTTTTGTTCTGAAATTGGCTCATTGAAATGTGGGGATGCTGGTGGAGAGGCAGGGCACTGAGAAATGTTTGGACAGAGAAGTGTGCAAATGTGGTAGTCTCATTTAATTAACCTTGTGTTAAGATTCTGGTTTCTGTTAAGAAGATAAAGAATCTTTAAGTGTTTGATTTTCATCTTAGTGATATTCATACTGTGTCCCTGCTCTAATAAGAGAGGACACCGATAGGAGATTCTTGGGTAGTTAGGAGTGATTTGTTAACTTTGAATTGCCTTCAAGTAGCGTGAATATTATTAAGTGTGGCGAGCCTTCACAGATAAAGGCAATTGTAGCAGTTGAGGTTAAGAGCAGACTACCGTGCCTGTGCGATCTTCTAGGCAGCCACATGGAAGTTATAGCTGGTTTGGAATTCAAGTGCAGTGCATGATGTTACAGGATATTCGAGGCTGGTGCAAAACAGCAACCGAAGGTGAAAAGCTGTGAATGGATAAGTTGCCTATTGAGAATTCTTTGTGTGTGGAGTGGGTTTTTTTGCATTTGCCTGTACTTCTAATGAACTTTACTTTTGTCTTCAATGTCTGCCCCAGTTACCTCTTCTTCAAGTAGACACTGGTTTCAAAAGTATTCAGTCTTTCAGAGGCATTAGGCTGTAATTGAGACAGGCCTATATCCTGGTTTCATCTGGGGTAGACTTACGTTTCTTCCTTTTACCTGGTACAACGCTGTGTTTTGGATTTAGTGTGAGAACAACGCCGACAGCACACTGGTGTTTCAGTTGTTGCTAAGCAGGGCTTATCCTAAGGCGAGGACTTTGCAGTTTCCCCTGCTCTGCCAGCGAAGAGGTGCACAAGAAGCTGGGAGGGAGCGTGGCCAGGACAGCTGACCCGAACGAGCCAAAGGGATATTCTGTACCGTAGGACGTCGTGCCCAGTATATAAACTGGGGGAGTTGGCTGGGGGGGCCCATCGCTGCTTGGGCATCGGTCAGTGGGTGGCGAGCACTTGCATTGTGCATCACTTGTCTTTTCTTGGGTTTTCTTTCTTTCTCCTTTCGTATATTGCTTTTCGTTACAATTATTATTATGATATTTTATTATCGTTATTATTGTATTTTATTTTTGTTACTAAACTGTTCTTATCTCAACCCATGCATTTTACTTTTTTTCAGTTCTCCTCTCCATTCCATTGGGAGGGGGAAGGAGGCAGCAAGTGGCTGCATGGTGTTTAGTTGCTGGCTGGGGTTAAACCACAACAGCCTGCTAGCCCAAGCTTAAAGTATCACTAAGCATCATTCAGACTTGTACTGCTGGAAAATAGGGAGATAAAGACAATACTGTGTTGGATGTTTGGCTTCTGAGGTGAAAAAGTACTCCTAGACTTAAACATGTTAAGAAAACCATTTATTTATCTTACAGTATTGTGTCTTATGCACCCCATTCTAAAATGCATACGTAATGAAAGTAATCGTAGTTTTATCATAGAATGAAGGTACCTATATCATAGTATAGAAACTCCAAATGCTTGCTTTCTCTGAATTTTAGGCCCGTACTATCTTAAGTTGCATTACATCTTAAATCATACGCATTTTTAGCAAAAGAGACTTCGCTGAATGTGATAGAGCTACATGGTGCTGATTCTCTTTTGTTCAACCAATATTAGCCTTCGGTGCTATCCTAAACATGCTGTTCTAGCTTACTTAATAGACGCAAGAAGCCTCCAGTAAGCCACTGCTGTTCATAAAAAGATTTTGGTAGACTTATTTTCAAATCAGTGAGGTCCCACTCTGAAAGGAGGTACGATAATGTTAGAAAGGCAGTGAGAGGCTATGGGTTTGTTAACATGGGCTCTATGCTGGTATTGCAGTGCACTAATGATGGGGAGACATAGGAGATGGTGGTAATTGGGGAGGAAAGGTGCCTTACTAATCAGAGGAGCTTTTGTCATTTTTAGGAGGGAAGTTTGCCAACTAGTTGAAATTTGCAGCAGGTTCATGTCTTTAGAAACTGAGCACTGGGGAAGCTTTTGTGTTAATCATATAGTTATGTCCTTTGTACTTGTAACCTCAAAATGGATTTATGGTTGTAGGCTTAACTCTGGGGTGTTATGTTATGTGTTAAGTTTTGTCTGCTACCGAAATGCAACAACGGTAGGTTAAAGTGTAGTTGCATTATTGGTACTTTTCTAATGGTCTGGAAAAGTAAAGTAGTAGCTTAAGGCAGGAAGTACAGAATGTTTTAAGAATTTAATACAATTTTCCATACTACTGAAGTTTCTTTACTTTTGTACAGAACTTGCCAATTTTAGTATTTTTTCTGTTTAACGTCATCAGTACTGATCTGGATGATGGGCCAGAGTGCACCCTCAGCAAGTTTGCTCATGGCACAGAACTGGGAGGAGTGGCTGATACACCAGAGGGTTGTGCGGCCATCCACAGGGGCCTCAACAGGCTGGAGAACTGCGCTGACAGGAATCTCATGAAGTTCGTTAAGGCGAAGTGCAAAGTTCCATACCCAGGGAGGACCAACCCCGTGCACCCATGTGTGCTGGGGGCCACGCAGCTGGAAAGCAGCTTGGCAGACAAGGACCTGGGCGTCCTGGTGGACACCCAAGTTGAACGTGAGCCAGCACTGTGCTCTTGCAGCAAAGAAAGTGACTGGCATCTGGGCTGCATTTGGCAAAGTATCGCCCGCAGGTCGAGGGAGGTGATCCTTTCCCTCTAACTGGTGAGGTCACACCTGGAGTCCTGTGTCCAGTTCTGGGCTCCCCAATACAAAAGAGACATCGACATACTGGACAGAGTCCAACAAATGGCCTGCAAAGATGATGGAGGGACTGCAACATCTCTCCTAGCAGGACAGACTGAGAGAGCTGGGACTGTCTACCCTAGAGAAGAGAAGGCTCAGGGGTGATCTACCTGAAGGAAGGGTACAAACAGGACAGAGCCAGGCTCTTTTCAGTGGTGCCCAGTGACAGCACCAGAGGCAGTGGGCACAAACTGAAACACAGGAGGTTCCCTCTGAACATCAGGAAACACTTTTTTACTGTGAGGGTGACCAAGCACTGGCACAGGTTGCCAGGGGAAGTTGCAGAGTTTCCGTCCTTGGAGATACTCAAAAGCTGCCTGGACACAGTCCTGGGCAATGGCTCTAGGTGGACCTGCTTGAGCAGAGCTGGACCACCAGATGACCTCCAGATGACCTCCAGAGGTCCCTTCCAACCTCAGCCATTCTTTGATTCTGTGTTTTTAACAGGGAAAATGTTCAGTTTGGGTACTTTTTCATGCACATGTAACATCTCAAGCTCAGTTCTCTTTTGTCTTGCGTGATATCTTTGTGAATATGGCTGTTAACTAGACTTGAATAAAATCAATGTTTGATAATTAAGAAAGCAGTATGGTCAATGAGCTGTCCATTGTGTGCAGCTGAGTAAAGGGAGGTAGATTTTAAGTGTAGCTTAAATGCTGTGCTAAGCTAGCCTGTAAATCACTTCTTTAAATGAAAAAAATCCTGCAAGAAATTAGAGGCTGTAATTTCTGAGGAAGCTTTGGATGGAGACAAAATTGGTTTTAGTCTTAACTCTGTATCAAAATAGCACTCTTCAGAAAACTAAAAAATTCAAGATGCTCTTTGCCTCTAGGAAGAGACTTTAATATCAGTGTTCAGCACCCTAAACAGAGCTGGAATAGTAGCAGCGTTAATGTGTGTGTGTGTTGGTTGTTAGTGCGGAGATGCACTGTAGGTCAGTGTTTTTGTTTTTCTTTGGCTTACATGTGCGAGTTAGGATTAATTTTTGTTTTTAAATTAAATCAATCAGTGTGATGAAAAGCAAGGCTTATAGGGAACCTTTTATGTGTTCTCTATATATATGTTTTTGTGTGGAATGTATCTTGTATGCAAATGGACTGCATTTTCCTCAAAATGTACTCCTGTGACAATAATTACTACAGATACCTTATTAAATGTCTTAAAGCATGACTTACTCCACAAATATTTTAATGTGGAAAATAAAATATGTTACAGTCTTAAGTCATCTGAAGTTACTACTGGCAAAGTAGGTAGCATTATATCCAAGTGTTGTATTTTCTTGGTATTGTTAACATGCAAAAATTAATAAAACTTTCTACTCTCAATTTACTTTTTTTACAAAAAAAGCCTCAACACTTTTTTACTAGAAGAGGCCAATAGCTGGAAATGAAAAAGGACACGAGCCAAGTGTTCTACAGAAAAGAATTCAGTATTTGTTTCTTGATTGCTTTTAATTCTCTGTCATTCTTAGGCTGATATATTGCACCAAATCCAGACCTGTCAGTGGTGCTTTATAAAAATAACTGGCAAGTGAGGGTTCTGCTATATTAGATTTAATAGTTAGAACACAAGTTCTCGTCTAGGCTTTTTTTGTGAAAGAATGTTGCTCATTTACAAACCTGCATTTTATAGCTATTTAAGTAAGACAAACCTGTGTGGGTTTGGAACTGGAGAACAATGTTGTGCTAAGCGAACACCAATACTTCATTAGTTGCTATTGATCAATTTCTGCCTCCTAGACAGCTTCTGACTTAGTAATTTTAAGTGTGCTCCTGGCTTTTTTTTTCCCTTTGAAAGTCCGTATTTCTTTTTCTATATCAAAAACACTGCTGCGGTTTCCTTGTTGAAGATCATTGTGCAGTTCAGAAAAGGTTTTTAATTGGTGCTTGAATGCTCTGTTTTTTGACAAAGGGAATAAAAATTACCAATAGAATTATGAAATTAGTCCAGTTATTTTAATAACTAATACGAAGTCATGATGTGTCTACATTTAGCCTGTACCCAGGGCTAAACATAACAGTTGCTGTGTCACCTGATGAATCCTCACCAGTCAGGGAGGGGAATCAGGAAAAAGGAGAGAGGACCTGTAGGTGGAAGTACAACAGGTTCAATGAAACCACCACCAGTACAAACAGAAAGTCATTAGCGGAGTTAATATGCTGACCTCAGAGTAGCCCTCAGCAGAAGCAGAGGAGGAACCCCAGCAGGAATAACCTCGGAGGAGCCCCCTCTCCTCGGTAAGCCTCCTCCCTTTAGAATGACCGTGACAGTACAGGATGGGCTGCACCGGTAGCTAACTCAGGTCAGCTGCCCTGGCTGGCTTGAAACTGCCAATGGCTGGCCTAGGATTCTATCCCAGCCAAACCAGGACAGATGGTTACCACCTTCTGTTTTGGGAACATGTTCTTAGGGTGTGGACTTTTTGTTGCTTACGTTTTAATATAACTTGAACAAATGTTAAGTAACTCCAGTAAGTAAGTAAGTACTCCTGGTTAAGTATCAACCTAGAGTTACACCTTTGTTTTTAAAGCTGTACTATAGCTTAATTGATTCTGTCATGGGGAATTGGGCAGGGAGATCTTCATAACTTTTGGTGCCTCATTGTTTTGGAATGGAGACTTAGCAAATGAGAAAAAGATATTTACATACTATACTGTTTCAGAGTCACAGTTCTGAGTGCACACAGCAATATCAAATGTTAATACCATGAAAGCAGCTGCACTGTTAGTCTTATGTCCAGCTTGCAAAGTATCAGCACAAAGCACCCACCTGCCTTGGGAAAACATACTTTCACTTCATGAAAGGAGTTTCATACACCAGACAGCAATGTGGACAAGGTCAATTTTTGCTGTGGCCTTTGGTCTGTGATGAATTCTGCAACATTGTGAACTAGTGTTGCCCCTCATCCCCGGAAAATCAGATTGACATGGAACTGCAGGTTAAAGTGGAGAAAGATACATGGTCACAGCTCACTGCAGTCAGTCTTATCTAGGAGGTTTAAACCATAGTGGTATTCATAATATATGGCACTTGTTCTGATACTAATGAATCAGAAAGATTAATATTTCCCACCATTACTGTTGGTAGAGAATAGAATAGGTGTTATTCAAAGGTTTGAGTCAAAGGTATTTTTACAAACAATACTTTTCTTGTGCACTGTAATACAATAATTGTGAATAAAGAATTAATTCTCCCACTCTTAGGTTACTTAGGGTGTGGAAGATGAGGACGGGCTAGGTATACATTGCAGTGTAAAACTTGTGAAAAGAAGCAAGCTTATTTGGGAGGAGGAAGCAAAGAGCATGGGGAAATGGCAATATGCATGTAGCAGTTTAAAGCAAGTAGGGAGAAAGAAAATCATCAGGTAAGGTCTGGAAGAATTACCTTCTGGAGTTGACTGAAACATACATCTACAGAACCTGGAGCAGAAGCATTGAGTACGACATGTAAGACTGTAAACTAGCTCTGGCTGGGATAGTGAAAACGCAGTGAAAAAAGAAATGTGAGCTGGAAGATAAGCATCAAAGAATGTGTGTTGTTCCTAGAAAATAGAAATTAATTCCCCACCATCAGCTTGATGGGGAAGCACTGTTATTATTATGATCAGCTGAAGAAATAGGGGTGGTATCAATAAAATGTATTTTTTTTAAATGAAAAAGCTGAAGAGGTAATGTAATAGCAATACAGTAGAGTATGATTTGAATCTGCCAAGTCCTTCACCCATAGCTTCTTAAAACAAAGAATGATGTTTATTTTGGTAGTAAATTAAAACACTGGAAGAATTGTAATATGCAGTTACATTGAATTGAATGGTCACAAACTGGGTTTGCCTTATGTAAATGTTAGTCTAGATGTCATATGCTTTTGAAACTGAAGCTTTTATAAACTAAGGAAAAAATTCTTTACAGTGAGGGTGCTCAAACACTGGAACAGGTTGTCTAGAGCAGTCTTGCAATCTCCATTCTTGGAGATGATTGAAACCTGACTGGACAAAGCCCTGAGAAACCTAAGAACAGATGATCTGCAAATCTTTTTTTCAACCTAAATTATTCTGTGATTCTTAAGCTCCACCTAGTTAATAAAGCCAATTGGACTGAGTAGCTTTTCATATGAAGAGAGCTGGAATTCCTTGAACTCAAAGATGCTGATAAGGATATTAGAATTTATTTGAGGGAAGAGAAGAATTGATCTACAAAGAAAACTGGCTAAATTAACAGGTCAGTGAGCTAGGTTCTCTGTCTGCTGTGCTGCAGTACTTGTTTGCACTTAACCTATAGAACATACAAAGTGATTTTGTTCAACTTTTTCCTGCTGCATTGGGTAAATAAGCTAAACTGAATTACTTTGTTGTGGTGAAGAACACTTAATGTGGTTTGTTACTGTAGCTCAGCTGACATTCTGTATTTTGTTGTTCCTCTAATAACTTGATCACGTGCCTAAATCTTTTGGAGTCTTATTTGTTGTGACTAAATTGGAATACTTAATGTGACGTAGTATGGAAAATTATTACTTAAGGTAGAGATTAGTAAAAGCATTGTAGAGAAGGAGCTGGTAAAGGTGGTTGTTAGAAGAGTGATAATCAAATAGGAATAATTGCAGTGGAGTTCCCTAGGGATTGGTTCTGAGTCTTAGTATTTATATTAGTATGGCACATAGTGATATTTGATGCAAGGAAAATATTGTCAATACACAGGTAGCTTTACAAGAAGCTACTCTGAGGAAGCTAAACTGTTTGGAAATAAAGCACAGTTTGAAGGAGAAACTTCATCTGAAATGATGCATATAGTTCTTGCCATCGGTAGTCAAGAAAGAAGAATAGATAATACTAGGATAGGTGCATAGATGAACTGCAAGAACAGTGAAATAGGGAGCCTGGCAAGATAATCTAGGAGGAGATAAGTTATCTCAGCAAATGTGATGAGGCATTAATCTCCAAGCAAGGACAGAAATTCTTCTAAGTTCAGTGAAGAAGTTGGCACAAAACTCTTAGTGTAAATTAATTATATGAAAATGTCCAATCATCTTAATGTTGAAAGGTTTTCAGTAAGACCATGGGGAGAAAAAGCGATGTCATAAATTTAAAAAAGATGTCACTATGAATTTCTGTAACATAATTCAACATGACTTTTAAAGAGGAAGAAGCAGTCAATTCGAGAATATTTTACTTGCAGTCTTGCAAACTCGATCACTAGCCCTGCATGATGTTGCAGAAGCAAGGGGAACAAGTTTGCTAAAGTAAACATGGTCATAGAACTTATTAGCCTTAGAAATCAAATTATTTGGGCTGTTAATTCTATACCATGATAAGGAATTTTGATACAAAAAATAGCACAGAAGATATTAAACTGTCTATACCAGAATCTTGTTAATAGTTCTGCTGATAATGTTCACAATCTCTTCATAATACTGAATACTGAAAACTGTCAGGTAGCTTTAATCATATATATTCTGAGAACAAAAGCATTTTCTTTGATAAACTAACTGGTACTGTTACTTCATAGTGTGTTGTGAGCACTGTGTTGTTTTTTGTAATAGTAATTTAAGCATGGTTTCATGACACTTGGAAGAGTCCGAGTTCAACAGTGCTGTCTGTTTTCTCAGTTTAATGTGTTTTTAGTAGATGTATATCATTAGCTCAGAATTTGTGGATATTTTCCACTTCTGTACTGTTTGTTATGTAGATAATGCAGCCTAATCTTACAGACTGTCCTTCACTTTTACCATCATAAAATAGTCTTCCTAAATTTTTTGGTGGAGTCTGATTTCTCACCTTAAACTGACAAAACAGGGAATCTTCCTATGTACGTCAGGTAGGAGGAATTGTTTCAAGAAGTGGTGCGAGCTACACCAAAGTGTTTTCTCTGTCGTCCTTCTACTGTTACACTAAGAAATTGAAAATAAAATGGAACATAATTGTGAGTACAACTCACAACTGAATTAAGATTGGATGGAATGCAAGTGGTCTTTTAAGCAATCATGGGCCTACGGTGGGAGGAAGATGGAGTCCGGGTATGGAAGTCCAGTGGTAATAAAATATTCTCTGTTTCTGCTGTAAGATTTTTTTTTTTTAATATATTGAAGTTAATGGGTTCTGCTGCAATTAAAATGACAAAATAAGGTTTTCTAAGAATAAATAAATAAATAAAAATTACTAGACACAAGGGAGTTATGAAAATGTCTTTTGCAAAAATAGTAGTATCTATAGTTAAAAGGTGCTTTGTTTCTGGTAGTTATGTCAGAGAGAATATTGCAGACTTCAGGAAAAAATACTGTAACTTGTTCCTTTTCGTTTTGAGCATAATCATACGGCAATTCCATTGTGCAACTTGAGTATGTTTGCTTCAAGTGAGATTTCATATTTCTATTTTCTCCTGAAAAATAAGGGTTACTACCTCCTTGATAGGCATGGAGCTAGTTTTAAATTATCTTTTAATAGTGCTATGGAGATGTGAAATCCTAAAGATATTCTTAAATATTATTGAACAACAGTGGAGGAAGTGTACTAAAAAATTTAGAATAATCACTCAATCCCCACTTCATATCATTGTTCCAGATAGTGATATTTTGCCCAGTTGACTTTATTTGTTTAAAAATCAGAATAACTATTCTAAGCTTCTAATCATAATTTACAGTTACACATCCATATAGGACAACATAATTTACAGTTACATATCAATATAGGACAATAATAATAGTTTCTGTTCAAATAATTAAACCTTTGAAGCCATAATTTTTTATTTGCATTGTTAATGTTTTTTCATTCTTAGTAAATAGCCACATATTAATGTCCTACCTACAAATTTTAGAGAGGCAGATTAGTCTCATCATGTGCCTGGAAGATTGCCAGAGCTCTGGTAGCAGTCTTGTTGCTTGATCTGAATGTTCTTTTGATGCTTCGTGTCGTGAGGCAGTGGACTTCTGTACTAGCGAGTGGGGCCAGCTTTTATGATTCTAAACTTTTGTGGGAGAAGTCCCCTGTCAGGGTATGTATTTAAAGTGTCTGTGCCTTAAATGTAAAAGTTCTGAGCTAATTTTTTTGGGAGTCTTTAAAAATCTATTACTTTTAATTAAAAGTGCAGGTCATTTATGAGCTCTCACAAAAAAGCAGTATTTTTCTTAATTTGACAGGAACATCAGTTTTATTGAAGACCTACTAAAGCATTTAAAAATTTGTCAGTCATCAAAAGATGACATTTTAAGACTTCTGTATTATTTTGAATGGAAGACTTGTGTTCCATTGCTTGGAAAAAAAACCAACACGAACGCCCCTCCTTGTTAAGAAAGCCATCACCTGCATGATAGGTGTGCGTGCACCTTCAAATTTCAAAGTGATACAGTCATTTTAATGGGAGTGGAAGAGAGGTGATAAAAGCCGTTCAAGTATATGCATAGGTAGAGCTGCTTCAGGTCTGTTTGTAGAACAGACAAGTATTAATCAAATCTGGGATTTTGAAATGTGTAGTAGGCATTAGCTTAGTATGTTGGATTAATCTAATTACTTACTTACTGTCTTTTTCCAATACAGCCAGCAGCCAGCTTCGGGTGTAGCCTATTCCCATCCAACTACAGTTGCTAGCTACACCGTCCACCAGGCACCAGTTGCTGCGCACACTGTTACTGCAGCCTATGCTCCAGCAGCAGCTACGGTTGCAGTAGCCAGGCCTGCTCCAGTAGCTGTTGCAGCTGCCGCAACAGCTGCTGCATATGGAGGCTATCCTACAGCGCACACAGCTACAGATTATGGTTACACGCAGAGGCAACAAGAAGCTCCACCACCACCACCTCCTGTCACTACACAGAATTACCAGGTGGGTTAAAAAAAATTTATATCTGTTGTATGTTTTTTAAATTATAGGTTAGAAGGAGGAGGCCTCTTTGGAGAAGAAAATGTGATTATACTTATAATTTTTTTCTTCTGTGAATCCCAGTCTGACTACAAATCAAATTACTTAGTAGCAAAACCTGATAGAATATGAAGTGACTAAAATCTCCTGGCCCATATAGAGGAATATCAGCACAAGTACTGCAGGAGCTAAGATTTAGATGTTCACACAATAAACTGGAGAGGGACTAAAAAGTCTACAGTAGCGATAGGACAAGGGGCAATGGCTTTAAACTAAAAGAGGGTGGATTTAGATTAGATGTAGGGAAGAAGTTCTTTCCTGTGAGGGTGGTGAGACACTGGAAGAGGTTGCCCAGAGAAGCTGTGGCTGCCCCTCCCTGGCAGTGTTCAAGGCCAGGCTGGATGGGGCTTTGAGCAACCTGGTCTGGTGGGAGGTGTCCCTGCCATGGCAGGGGGGTCGGAACTGGATGGTCTTTAAGGTCCCTTCCAATCCAAACCATTTTTATGGTTCTATGATAAGCAATGAACTGGTGTTTATCTCCAAGTGAGATCATTGCCTAACCTCGTGTGGCTACAGGCTTCTACAAAAGGGAACTGTTTGTCTGTTTTCATCTTGGATGTTTGAAGAGTATGTCTCTTGTAATAATTTTTTAACTTTTTAGTCCTAAACTTACCAAGGCATTATCTAGATCCTAATGAGCATTTTCCTTTTAGTCCTAATCTTACCAAGGCGTTATCTAGATTCTAATCAGTATTTTTAATTTGTTTCAAAGCACTATACTATTTCTACATGCTCTCAATTCTTTTGTACAGCTTTCATAATTTGTTACATGTGCTAATGAAAGTAGGAGGCTTTGCAGTAGCACTTGTACTCGTAATTATGAGGTCAGTTATTAGATGCATTTGGACAGAAAAGAGAGTCCTCTAAACTAAATAATAATTGCAGTTTACACAGGTTGGATGGAAAAGAGATTTTATTTTTATGTTTCTTGGAAATAAGAAGAATTTTTATACATTAGTACATTTCAGCTATTAGTACATTTCATGCTTTGCTACCCCTCAGTTGATCGACTCTTTACACTTTACCATAAATATGGTGAGGATGAAGGAATATATGCACATGTAGTGTCTTACAGGCCCTCCCCTTCTAGGCTTACTAGCCATCTCCTGAGTTCTAGAGGTGTCAAATGGGCTACTTGCCTTGCCACTATAGACTAGATCTCGTTCCCTAATGAACTAGTTGGTACACCAAAACGTAAAGGCAGCTTTACAAGTATCACTTTCATGCTCTAAAAAATATAATGATGGGATTTTTAAAGTCAATATAGTCGTGTTTGTAAACTTGTGAATTTATTGTGGTTTGTAGAAATTCACATTTTGTGGAGATCTGTGGTAGTTTTTTGCTTCATATTTTACAGAAATGTAATCTGATACAGTCATTATGAAAAACTAGTGAGAGTAGTTGCTTTTCAGTAACAAAAATAATTCCGTAGGGAAAGTGATTTAATAGCATGAGGTTAATTCCTGTATTAAATCTGAAAAAGACCATCAGGGTTGTTTTCAGTCCTGAAATATCTGTAAACATAAATTAAATTTCTTTAAGGCATTTATTTGTATATACTGTATCTGTAAATGTTTTTTTTAAATCTACTTCGATAGACCAGAAGAAAATACATTGTTTCTTTGACTTTGCTAATGACTTTTATTACTCCAGATACATACTTAAAGGAGAAATTTGTTCATTTTTCTTTTTTTAATTTTTAGGATTCCTATTCTTATGTTCGATCCACTGCCCCAGCTGTAGCTTATGACAGCAAACAGTACTATCAACAACCGACAGCAACTGCGGCGGCTGTGGCTGCTGCTGCCCAGCCTCAACCTTCAGTAGCTGAATCGTACTACCAGACAGGTGGGTAGCATGATTCAAACCACTGTCATTATACAGTCTGTGCACCTCTTTAATACCTTGAAAATAGTTTTTTGAATATTTCACATTGCCCAGATTTTTCTTTAGTTCTGTCAGGTAATCTCTGTCAATGTGTAGAAAAAAATTTGCTGCACCTAGGACTTGAACGTTATTGTGACATTGCCATAAGTAGCTATCTCTGAGGTTTGGATTGTTATTAAATACACTCAAAACATACTTCTAGGCGTACTTCTTGTTGATTTGTCTAGAAACCTTGCTGAAGTACATTCAAATAGTCAATAGTGGGTTCAGATGATGACTTGATTAGAAAGACTTTTTTAATTCTTTAGTTACTTAGTGTATGTAGTTCTTTAATTATTGGTATCATGATTGCTACAGAGCTTAAATCCTATTTATTTTTTTTTACTTTTATTGGAAATAATAGGAAAGTTTAGGTGTACTTTGGTTTAGTGTACTTTAGTGAAACGACTGAATGAGAAGGTTATTTAAAAACATGGCAGAACAGTTAAATAAATGAATCTGAGGTTTAATAGTGTGAGCTGTGACATGATTAAACAGTTGTGTGATGCATGGTACACAATGCATAACCGTGACTGTAAAAACAAAACAAACCACAACACAAAAGCCCAAAACCAATCAAACAAAAAAAAACCCCACAAACCAACCCATTTGTTACCTGTTTATTCCCGAGCTTATTCTTAAGTATCACTCAATGTATTATATTATTATTCAACTATAATTATATTATTATTTAATTATAAGTGTGTATATTATTCAACCTGAATGATTCTATAATACGGTTTGCATTTCGTTCAACTGAAACATATCAATGTTTATACACTTTTATTTTCTATCCTAATTAGCTCCGAAAGCAGGATATAGCCAAGGAGCAACTCAGTATACCCAAGCCCAGCAAACACGACAAGTGACAGCAATAAAACCTGCCACCCCAAGTCCAGCAACAACTACATTTTCTATATATCCAGTGTCCTCTACTGTGCAGCCAGTAGCAGCTGCAGCTACTGTTGTTCCATCCTATACTCAAAGTGCAACGTACAGTACAACAGCGGTTACTTACTCTGGTAAGAATTTTGCATATTATGTTGCTGGAGTCTTTACAGTTGCTACAGGAGAGGCTTTAAATACTCAGAATTTTAGCAATTCATGTTCAGTTACATCATAGTCTACTGAGAAGTATCAACCAGTTCAATCATTATAATGGCAAGATATTTTGCTGTACCTTTAAAAGAGCTTTGATGTTTGTATGTGCCTATTTTGTTACATCTGAGAATATACAAAGCATTGGCATTGCTACATGCATGGTGTTTTTTGACTTACTGTAAGGTTTGGAAAGAAAAGATGGGGGATAGGAAAAATAAGGAAACACATCCACACAAATATTACCCAGAGAAATTGGAAGGGAGCCCACTGCCATCAAACAGCAGTTACAGAGATAAGGAGGAGCAGTCCAGTATAACTCTTGTAAGTTTTGAGGTGTCGTGACCCAGAATGGGAGGAGAATGGGTGCACAAAAAAAGACTTTCCTTCGAACATTAGAAATCCGAAAAGTAGTTAAAGATGAAAAGATGTTAACTTTATAGTCAGATGGTAATCAACTGGCATATTATAGCTACCTTGAACTTTTTATTTCATTCTTTTCTCTGTTTAAAAAGGGATTTTAAGACTTCCTTGAGGCAGAGCCTGATCAGAGGATTAAAATAGTTTAACCGGTAGAAAGTTTATGGGAAAAGTGGCTCAAATGTATGAAAGCCCAGTTTCCTTGATTTATCAGCTTTGATACTAGAAATCAATGTCTGCATAGCCAGGTTTTAGTGGGTAAGCAGCTTCTCTGTGCTAAACAAACTTAAATTAGTGAAATGGAATGTAGTAGCACTAGCCATTCTGTCTTTTATCTTAATTTTGTTCCCCTTCCTTTACGTAATGTCTGTCTTCCTTGCCATTTGGAAACTTGGAACAGCAAATCTGGTTCTGGAAGACTGCTTACTTTCGGTGGCCTTTGATAAATCTTTTATTAAAGTTCTGGTTACATCATACTTGGTCTTACATGTGATATTTCCTGGTACATCTGGTTCTTTAGGGATGCTTTGATATCTCTAACGTAACAGCATGTCTGCAAAGTTGTGTCTAAAAATCAAATACACTCCTGATACAATTGGTAGCTATGTATTTGTGTACTGTGAAATACCAAGCAAAAGTTAGATTGCCTGACAAGGTCTCAATTAATAATTTATATCCTGGTCTTGCCCCCCCAGCTCTATTATGCAACATGTTTTGAATTAGTGTATTATGTAATTGATACATGATGTACAGTGATGTAACATTTGTTTTATTTTGATCTTTGAGGTACCTCTTATTCTGGCTATGAAGCCGCAGTGTATTCAGCTGCATCGTCCTATTACCAGCAGCAGCAGCAGCAACAGAAACAGGCAGCGGCAGCAGCTGCTGCTGCTGCTGCGACAGCTGCTTGGACAGGGACCACCTTTACTAAAAAGGCACCATTCCAAAATAAGCAACTGAAACCAAAACAACCTCCCAAACCACCCCAGATCCACTACTGTGATGTTTGTAAGATCAGCTGTGCTGGACCACAGGTACCTGTATTATGTAATATTCTGCTATACACTTCAGTCATAATTTCTTCATCTAAAAACCTGACCCCTTTAAGAATATTTGTTAAATTTTAAAGACCTGATTCTGTACTTCTACTGAAGGAATAATTAAATGAAGATGTGTGCTATTATAGAAAGAGTTCCTATGAAAGACAAAAAGATACGTCCCCTGAGCTTGTACAGAGAATCTTCAGCTGTGCTTTCGACTTCAAAAATATTCTAAACTTTGAATCTGATTTGCTTCTTTAACGTAGCAAACTTCTTAGAAAATACTTTTTTCAAAACTATGGAATTACATAAATTTTGTGAATGGTAAGCCTGAAAGTTTGTTCTTTGTTGTATTCCAGCATCCCAGGTTAGTTTCAAAGTGGGTACAAGTGCATAGAAAGTAGATACCAATTAATGCAGAGTGTTTGTATATGTGTCTGGCTAAACAGTTCTTACTATTTAGGTAAACTTGTCATTATTTTCCACCCTGTCTGCTCTCTAGATCGCCAGTGTTGATACAGGAACAAATACCAACTTCAGCAGTTCATTTTCAGCACAGCTTTGTTTATGCACGATCTTCTTTTGAATTGATTTTTTTTTTTTAGTTCTCTGGATACACTTGATCGCTGTGGTCTTGTAGTTTGAGGAGAATTCAGAATCAAGAGTAATTGAATGCAGGAAACTGCAGTTTTCTGATCATACCAAGTTTTCAATGGTAATATCTGTTGACCAATACTTGGTTGAGGAAGTGAGAAGTCAGAGGAGAAAATACTGTATTATCTAAAAGTGGAATCCTACTGGTGGAGATGAAAATTTCTCGGTCTTAGATGTGGCCTGCCATTGCCTTAGAGCATGTAATAAGGAAGAAATGTTCAGTGTAGGATGTATTCTTATACAAAGCATGTTCTTTATGCTATGTTCTATATTACATGTATTCACATGAATGATGAATGAGCAGTACAAAGACAGCTTATTGTGTGGGTATTGTGTATTGTTAATTTAAACAGACTTATAAAGAACACTTAGAAGGCCAGAAACACAAAAAGAAAGAAGCAGCATTAAAAGCTTCCCAGAACACCAATAACAGCAGCACTTCTGCCCGTGGAACTCAGAATCAGTTGCGCTGTGAGCTTTGTGATGTGTCTTGTACAGGAGCAGATGCTTATGCTGCTCATATCCGTGGAGCCAAGCATCAGAAAGTAAGAGGTTTTCTCTTGTTCTTACTATACAAGTGTCCTGGTTTTGGCTGGGATAGTGTTACGTTTCTTCCTTTTACCTGGTACAGCGCTGTGTTTTGGATTTAGTGTGAGAACAACGCCGACAGCACACTGGTGTTTCAGTTGTTGCTAAGCAGGGCTTATCCTAAGGCGAGGACTTTTCAGTTTCCCGTGCTCTGCCAGCGAGGAGGTGCACGAGAAGCTGGGAGGGAGCGTGGCCAGGACAGCCGACCCGAACGAGCCAAAGGGATGTACTGTACCATAGAACATCGTGCCCAGTATATAAACTGGGGGAGCTGGCTGGGGGGGCCCATCGCTGCTTGGGCATTGGTCAGCGAGTTGTGAGCAGTTGCTTCTTAGAATATACATGTCCATCTTTTCTTTTGGTTGTTGTTTTGCTGTTTTGTTTTTTTTTTGCCAAGATCACTTTTTGTAAAGAAGCATAGCTAACTTTTTAGTTATGTTGATGTTTGTGTTACATCATTTTTTATCGTTATCCCAAGGAGATGATATTATGAATTTCTCTTCATTCTTACAGGTAGTAAAGTTGCACACAAAACTTGGCAAACCCATTCCTTCAACTGAACCAAATGTGGTTACCCAAGCCTCTTCCTCAACATCCACTTCTGCTTCCAAACCAACTGCCTCTGCTTCAAATATAGCAACAAGCAGCAGTACAGTGAACTCCTCTGTTGCATCTTCTGCAGTGAAAATTCTTACTCCCACAGCAAACACACCACTTAACACTGCGTCCAACAACAAAACATCTTCAACCGCTGCTAATATAGCTGTAAAGAAAATATCTACACCGAAAATAAACTTTGTTGGCAAGTACAGAAGTCAGTCTTTATTTTGAAACCTAACTTATTTTATAATTCTTTTAAGACTTAGTGCAGCAAATACAAATATATTTAGTTAACTTTATGCATGAGTAGCTCTGGTGTGTTTAAGAGAATTACTGATAGGTGAAAATAAGAATGCATATAAAAGTTTTGCTTCAAAATTTGTGGTGTTTTATGCCCAGTTGTCTCCATGTGACCTCTCTTGGAGGCTTCTCCCATCTTCATAAAAAGCCTCCTGCCTCTGGTTTCTTATGTAGTAGCTGCTGGTGTATAGTAGTTTATAGTCCAGTTGGTCCTATTTTCTGTTTACAAACTGGGCTGTGAAGGCAACTTGCAGTAGGTTAACAGATGATAACTGGGCAACTGAAACATCCCTCTAACAATGGAAATCTAACAGTGGAAGCTTTTGAAATGAACACTACAGACATTTAGAGATGGGAAGCAGCTGTTCCACAATAACCTGTTCTGCTCTTGAAGGACAGACCGATGCAGTTGCCACACTGATATATACTACCTTTGTTAGTACAAACATTATACCTTTCTGAAGTACTTTTTTGGATCTATTAGAAAAATAAAACATCCTGATGACAAAAAAGAGATTATTAAAATATATTTGCAAATTGTTCCCATTCAGCCCTACCTCTTTTGAAAAAGCATGAAAATTAATAATGAAAATTTCGATTATGTAAAGCAAAAGCTTTTCTTGCTAAAATTAAAAACTAAGTCTTTGACTTGAATGTTGTTAAACTTATTTTTAAAAATCTTTAATTGTATGTAAAATATGTTTTAAGTTTTAATGAATTTTAAAAGGCTGATAATGCTTTGGCCAGAACATTGATATTTGCAAATAGTCTTCAGTTTGCACATCATATGTAATTATGTTCTCATTTTATTAAAGTTAATGATTTAACTTTTTTGATTTGTAGGTGGCAATAAGCTTCAGACAACAGGAAGTAAGCTGGAAGAAATGAAATCAGCTGAAAGTGTTAAAACAACTCCTGCTGCTACAGTACAAACACAGGAAGCAAAACCAGACACAGCAGCTGAACCAGTGACTCCTACAACTCTTGCTGCCTTGCAGAGTGATGTCCAGCCAGTGGGCCATGACTATGTGGAGGAGGTATTGATATGAAAATACATATTATTTTTTTCACTGTTTTAGTGAAAGTTTGTTCAACATGAAACAGAATCACAGAGTAGTTGAGATTGCAAGGGACCTTCGGACATCATTTGGTCCAACCCCCTGCTCAAGCAGGGCCACCTAGAGCCATTGCCCAGGACTGTGTCCAGACAGTATCTCCAAGGATGGAAAACTCCACAACTTCCCCGGGCAACCTCACAGTAAAAAAGTGTTTCAGAGGGAACCTCCTGTGTTTCAGTTTGTGCCCACTGCCTCTGGTGCTGTCACTGGACAGCACTGAAAAGAGCCTGGCTCTGTCCTGTTTGTACCCTTCCTTCAGGTAGATCACCCCTGAGCCTTCTCTTCTCTAGGGTAGACAGTCCCAGCTCTCTCAGTCTGTCCTCATAGTGTTGTCCTGAAGAGTGGGATCTTTCATCCCGTTTGCAAAACCAATAAGCACATAGTGTCAAGGTATTTCTTTATTTATAGGTTTGCACGAAGCTGGAAGCTAGGTGGTATTCCATAAAGCTGGCTTAACTCGGTGCAGGAGCCACAGCCTATTTAACTTCATACATGCTTAGAAAAACCTGCCGGAGTTTACGCTCTGAGTTTGATTGGTTCTTGCTTTGCCTGTCTCTGTTTAATGTCACAGCACTCTTGTAATTTACAGCACATGCTCAGAGAGGGGTGGGAAATAGTGAGTACGGGGTTTCAATTGAGTTGGCAGTCATGATCTCCCACTGCTGGGAGAAAATTTACTTTTTCCCCCAGTTACCGCAGATTTTGCTGACTTTGCACTTCTTTGGTAATCATCCCTCTTTCAGGCCTTCTGAGGCAGGATGTTCCCTTCTTATCAGTCTTTCAGTTTTTCCTCAAGGATGCAGTTGTTACTGAGGCATGTATTGTTTATGAAAAGTAACTGGGCCTATACAATTGGACCATTTGTCAATAGGAGAGATGTTGCAGTCCCTCCATCATCTTTGCAGGCCATTTGTTGGACTCTGTCCAGTATGTCGATGTCTCTTTTGTATTGGGGAGCCCAGAACTGGACACAGGACTCCAGGTGTGGCCTCACCAGTTAGAGGGAAAGGATCACCTCCCTCGACCTGCGGGCGATACTTTGCCAAATGCAGCCCAGATGCCAGTCACTATCTTTGCTGCAAGAGCACAGTGCTGGCTCACGTTCAACTTGGGTGTCCACCAGGACGCCCAGGTCCTTGTCCGCCAAGCTGCTTTCCAGCTGCGTGGCCCCCAGCACACATGGGTGCACGGGGTTGGTCCTCCCTGGGTATGGAACTTTGCACTTCGCCTTAACGAACTTCATGAGATTCCTGTCAGCGCAGTTCTCCAGCCTGTTGAGGCCCCTGTGGATGGCCGCACAACCCTCTGGTGTATCAGCCACTCCTCCCAGTTCTGTGCCATGAGCAAACTTGCTGAGGGTGCACTCTGGCCCATCATCCAGATCAGTACTGATGACGTTAAACAGAAAAAATACTAAAATTGGCAAGTTCTATATGAAAGTCACTACTTTGCCTTCTTTCAGTTATTGTGTGAACTTTTTAGCGTGTTTTGAGACAGGTAGACGTTATCATTGTCACTGAATTAGATTAATTTGTACGTTAGCTGTTGTTTTGTTTTGTTTTTTAAAAAAACCCAACAGTATGTTATAACTTTATTTTCCAGGTAAGAAATGATGAAGGGAAGGTGATCCGCTTTCACTGTAAACTTTGTGAATGCAGTTTTAATGATCCTAATGCCAAGGAGATGCACTTAAAAGGGAGGCGTCACAGACTTCAGTATAAGGTTGGTAGAAATGCTAATGCTTCTATCTGAAAATCCACTAGATGTCAGCTGACTGGTTACACGTTCTTACATTTAAAGACTAGACAAAAGTAGGTACTCTGAGTAAATAGCATATAAAAAAATGTAGAGAAATATATTTCTTGGGGACTATAGTCTTTGAAGAAGTAATGCAGACTGCGATTGTATTTTGGTTTGGTTATTTTTAAACATTTTGAACACTGTTTTCAGGCAAACTTGCAACATTAAAATATGGTACAATGTGTGCAAGCAACAGTAGGTTCTTCATGTTGTTAACAATGAATTTCAAATAGTGCAAAATAGTAGAGCTCAATGTGTTTGGCAGGATAAGCCACATAAACCCTTTGTGGATACCTTTGAGAAGGAAGCGTTGCAGATTTTTTAGTCATGAATGGAGAGGCATCTGTACTGACATATAGTGTGCATTTTGATTATTAGAAGGTTATATTGGAAGAATCTACTGTGGTAACAGAAGATACAGTGGATATGCGTAATTGTGAAAATGATGAAAGAAGATAAAAAATTGCAAGAAAATTTTATTCAGTAACTCATGATTATGCCCCTGTATGAGGAACCCTTCAGGAGCAGGGCATCAGGGAGCATACTGTAGTTAAGATGAAATGTTTTTTTCAGGCTGTAGAGTAGTCATCCTGCTACTAGAATGAACAGCAAATTACTTAGTATTTCATGTAATGTTTTAATCTTAAATTGCTTTGTTCTCATGTAAGTGAAGAGGGAATTCATGCTATTTGTAATATGTTACTGTTTCTTTCCTTTAAAATACTGGACACTGGACACAGATTTTTCTTCAACTGCTCATTCAATGCAGTTCTAAAACTGCATTTTACTCCTCTTGATTTTATTTTAGAACAGTAATGTGTGTTAAATATGTCAGAAAAACTCTGTAACCTTGAGGTGGGAAGAGGAGAAACAACATTTAATTCATTGTTTTTCTGAACCAGAAAAAAGTAAACCCAGACTTACAAGTAGAAGTAAAGCCCAGTATTCGAGCAAGGAAAATTCAAGAAGAGAAGATGAGGAAACAGATGCAGAAAGAAGAATACTGGAGAAGGCGAGAAGAGGAAGAACGCTGGAGGATGGAAATGAGGTAATTATTCTGTTTTATCAATGAATGAGACAAAGCTGCAGTCAGATTATTTAAAACTAACTCTGCTTCTGTAGTTACTTATTTTGAATACTTGTTTTGGGAACACTGTACTGTCTTGTTTTAAATTTAAGTTGTCATTATCCCTCTGGGGTTTTTGATTTTTAGTGTTCAACCCCTTTGTGGAATGCAGCCTTACTAGAATTATTTTGCTATAAATTCAGACACACTTTCAAAATAAATGTTCATTTTAGTTACCCTCTGGAGTTCACTGGTATTTGCTTATGACTAGTAGAAATCAGTTAGTGAGGACATACAAGAATTTTATTAGAATGGTTGCAAGTGTTAACTGCTGTATAAAGAGAACACTTTGATTGATGCACTTCAGGCGATATGAAGAGGACATGTACTGGAGGCGAATGGAGGAGGAACAGCATCACTGGGATGACCGCCGCAGAATACCAGATGGAGGATATCCTCATGGTCCTCCAGGACCTCTGGGCCTGCTGGGAGTTAGACCAGGAATGCCTCCTCAGCCCCAAGGACCAGCTGTGAGTTTCTTAACTTGAGGAAAAAAAACCAAACAACTGGATCATGCTTACCAGGAGGCACAGTTAAAAACTATTAATTATTCAGTGCTACTTCAGTGGTGTCCAGTGTTTCTTAATAAAGAATTTGGAAAAGTGAAGAAATTATACGCTAATGAAACTATAACTATAAGTCCCCTGAAATGACTAAAGGATGCCTTAAAGACAAATATTGTTTCTTCTGAAATACAAGTCACTCTGGATTTGTGTACTACTTTTTATTTTATTTAATTGCATTATACAACGTTGTTTATCTAATTATGGATAAATGAATGGATAAAAAGTGGCTGGATCATCAGTCTCAGAGGATAATGGTTAGCTGTGAGTCATACTCTACCTGGAGCTCAGTAACAAGTGCAGTACCACATGCGTTTATCCTGGGATTTGTCTCGTTAGCACCTTATCAATGATCTGAATCTGGTAAGGTTTGCCGCTGGCGTTGAAGGGACCTAGGCAGGCTGGAGGAATGGACCAACAGGAACTTTATGGAGTTCTGCAAGGACAAATGCCTAATGCAGCACTTGGGAGGGAATAACCCCTTGCACTGACAGGCTGGTTAGGAGCCATGCTGAAAGGGATCTGGGGATCTTGGTAGACAGCAAGCTTAACATGAGTCAACAGTGTGCCCTGGCAGCTGTGGAGTCAGACAGCACCCTGGGTTTTATTAACAGGAGCATAATCAGTAGATGAAGGGAAGTGATCAGCTTTCATTAGACCCGAACTGCAATACTACATTCTGTTTGGGGCTTTCCAGTACAAGCAGGTTCAGTGTGGGGCTACCAGGATGGTCAGGGGTCTGAACACATGCTCTGTGAGGAGAAACTGAGGGATCTGGGCTTGTTGAGCCTGAAGAAGGGAGAGCCTTCTAATACCTGTCATTATAAAGACAGTGGAGCCAGGCTTTTTACAGTCACAGAATCACAGCATGGTAGGGGTTGGATGGCACCTCGAAAAGATCGTCTAGTCCAACCCCCCTGCCGAAGCAGGACCACCTAGAGTAGATCACACAGTCGTGAGAGGGCGAGATACAACCAGCTTAAGCTGAGACAAAAGAGGTTCAGATGGAATACAGAAAATAGTTCTTTTCACACAGATGTTGTGCAGCCTCCATCTTCAGTGGTTTTTAAGAACCAACTGCATAAAGCCCTGAGGAACATGATGTGGTCTTATAAGCTGACCGTGGTTTGAATGGGAGGCTGGACTAGATGACCTCCTGAAGTCCCTTCCTATTTGAATTCTGTGATTCTATGAAAGCAAATATGCAAGTATTTCCCAGTTGATAGAAAGGCAATAGATAGTTACATTGAGGACGTGCTTTTGATCGTGGGATTTCGTAGTTTGCTTAATTTTGATACATTCAATGTTTTTTCAGACGTGATTGATTGTGACCAGCCTAAATTGTTAAGGACACTTCTGTTCATGTTTTGTTGTATTTCAGCAATTTGAGGTTTGAATATTCTTGTTGTTTAGCTGTATGTTTAGTTTTTGGTCACTTATCATTTGTGAACTTCGAAGTGTACCCAAATTTCAGAAATACACTTTTTGGTCTGTTTAGCCTCTACGCCGCCCTGACTCCTCTGATGACCGCTATGTGATGACCAAACATGCTGCTATATATCCAACAGAAGAGGAACTGCAAGCAGTCCAAAAAATTGTTTCTATTACTGAGCGTGCTTTGAAACTTGTTTCTGACAACATGACTGATCATGAAAAAAGCAAGAACAAAGAAGGAGATGACAAAAAAGATGGCAGTAAAGACAGGTATTCTTAAATTACTTTTTAAGAATTTCATCGTTTGTTTCTGAAGTTTTTCCTTACACTGTTAACAGTGCTTCCAGGGATTCTCTTCTGTTTGGGTTTTGATACAGTGTATGTCACTATGGCCTCAAAAGTATGTGGAATACTATTTTATTTCACTTTTCTGTCCTCAGGATTAGTTTTAAGGTTTTTATATTATTTTAAATAGAACTTTTAACTATAATTCACAGAGCTTTGAAAGGAGTTTTACGGGTAGGCGTTTTGGCTAAAGGTTTGCTACTCCGTGGAGACAGAAACGTCAATCTTGTTTTGTTATGTGCTGAGAAGCCTTCAAAGACGTTACTTAGTCGTATTGCTGAAAGTCTTCCCAAACAACTTGCAGTAAGTAGATCTCAGATTTTTGGCTTTTAATTTTTGTAGAAATGCTGTAAAAATGTGTCCTCAAGTCAAATGTCTGCAGGGCTCCCTGTGCTTTCTTTCATAGCTCAGGGTTCAGTTTCTTTCCATTTTCTGAGTGTTTCAATCTGAATTCAGGGACTATGCTGCATGTTTTGCTTTCTGTGTATTGTGTCCATACAAATATTTAGGTGTGCTAGCAGTGTAGTGTCGATCATCATTTAATAGATTTAGTTTAATTGGGAGATAAAAATGAACAGAAGAAAGACTATTATCCAGTTTCCAGCAGTGATAGAGGTGATTCATTCTGTGTTACAGGAAGCTTGTGCTGCCTGAAGGTCAAAGTTCTCCATTAATGCCTATCTGTTAGTACTTGTATCTTGTTTCCAATTTGTATGTATCAGTGCTTTGTAGTTCCACAGTCAGTTAACAAAGTCTTGTGGCATTGTGGGTTTTTTTAATTTGGCCCTTTTTTTTAAAAAAAAAAAAAGTACATGCAGTCTTAGACCATTCAGTGGAATTCATATAAACCATTTGCTGTATTTCCACAAGAAATGAAAGTATAGAATAAAGTCTCTATTCTCTGCTGAACAAAGCCTGTTCACCATCATTATAGAATGCTTGTCACAGCATTAGAGTTTCAATACTGTCTGGTAAAATGTTTGGCAGAATCAGTGGCATGGTAGAAGCTTTAGCAGGATCAGATTAATTGGAAAATAATCTTGAGTTTGCTTTTGTTTGAAATAACAGAACAGAAGAAAATGTTAAAACTGCACACCTTAGTTTGGCTTTGTGGAGAAGTCACTTGTTCCTCTAGTTTGTGGAAGAAGTGACAGAGGTGCTTACAGCTTCCTTTTGGGGGTATTTAGAATTATTAGATCTAGTTGCAAGAAGCAATTCAGAATAACCACCTTGTTAGTTACTCACATGTTTTTCTCCCTGGTGTTTATCTTGCCCTTTGTCCTTAGCATGTTGTGACAGCCAAGGATAGAATGAACCTAGCAGTACACAGCCTGTAACTGCGAACTTGAAGAACAACCACTGTGGTAGATTTAGACTAGACATAAGGAAGAAATTTTTACAATGAGGGTGGTGAAACACTGGAACAGTTTGTCCAGAGAGATGGCAGAAGCCCCATCCCTGGAAACATTCAAGGTCAGGCTTGACGGGGCTCTGAGCAACCTGATCCAGCTAAAGATGTCCCTGCTCACTGCAGGGGGTGTTGAACGAGATGACCTTTAAAGGTCCCTTCCAGCCCAAACCATTCTGTGATTCTATGATCTTCGTGTTTTTTAAAGGTTCCCGTGCTCCAATGAGAAACATACCCAGCTGTCATTTGTACTGGCACTGAGGCTTTTCTATTTCTCAAACAGTCAAGGTTCTTGTTATGTAACTTACTTGTATATGAATTTCCTTTCTGGGTGTTTTTTTTTTCTTTTGCATGCTTGATGACTGTATTTTTGTTAATGATTTGGAAACAGTATGCAAGTCCGTATATATATATATCTATCTTAATTGTGTATACTGTGGTTTCTTTGAATACAGAGGCATCTGCTTCATATAATTACATTGCATTTCTGTCTTTCTGTTAAAAAGACTATGTTGAATTCCGTTTTCTTTCCCATACATTTATTGGCCACATACTAATAGAAATTTCTGTTTCTCAATGTGTAGGTAATAAGTCCTGAGAAATACGATATCAAGTGTGCAGTCCCAGAAGCAGCAATAATTTTAAATTCATGTGTGGAACCCAAAATGCAAGTTACTATCACACTGACATCTCCAGTCATTCGGGAGGAGAACATGAGGGATGGAGGTTGGGAAGTTGTTAAAGATGTTTCATCTTTATCACCTGTGTTTTTTATGTTTATCTATTCTGCTTAAGATGGCATTGAGGTCCTGGAAGGCAACATGCTGGCACATGTAATTGATCAAAACCTTGTTTTTCAACAACCAGTCTCGCTAGAGAACAGTTGGTTAAAATAAATGCTTGTGTGATGCATTTATTTAATTTTTAAATTTTCTAACTTTATGTCCAACCTCAGCTTTCTGGAAAAGGTACAAACTTGACTATTTTTTTCCCCTCTCTTAAAATTATGCGGAAAACTAAGTATTTTATAGCAAGTGGCTATAAACTGACTTTTTAGAGCAGTCTTGCCCTGAGAGAAATATTGTACGATTTTAGAAAATCAAATCACAGGTTCTTGCTTTTAAACTGGATCAGTATTACCATCACTTACACATTCCAAATAGCAGCACCACTTAAAATGCACTTTTAAAATACTTTTGACGGTAACAGTGCTTCTGACTGTAAGACAATGCGATTTTTTCCAGCTCTCTGAGGTTGCTTTTTGGTTTGGGAGTGCTTTTTGAGTATATTTAGGCTCCTGGTATTACAATCAGTCTTCTATCCAACTGGCAAACCCAGACTACTACAGTAAGAAATGGCTTTGTCGTTGAGCTGAAGCAGAAGGTGGAGCTTGTAAATCAATTTACATTTCTGAAGTCGACAGTTTTCTGGTGCCAGCAGTGTTGCTTTAGGGTCTGTTCTGTAACACTTTCAAAGCTCCAAAAGCTTTTAAGCCAACAAGCATGATTAATGTCTGCAGTACATTGGTTCTTTTTGTTTACGGGTCAGATAAAATTAACTTTTGTTTCCTTTTAATCCTGTATTTTCATACTTGAACAGGATCATAGGAAACAGGGTTCTGGTGTTTGACAGTGAAACCTACAAATAGGAAATCTGAGGCTATATTAACACTTCCCATATGCAGGTTGAAAAAATTTTTATGTCTGTATGTATACATGTGCTTGTGTATATACGTATTTATATAAGCCATGGAGGTTTTTTTATTTCATCTCATCATTACATGTCCTCTAAAATACTTGAGGTTTTTATATTGAATTAGTAAATGTCCTGTAGCTGTGACTAGTGCATTGTAAGCAAACTGTGTTAACAAAGTCGTCCTACATAATCAGAAGGAAAAATTTCAAGATGCATTCTCTGGTTTGGATGACTTCTGAAGAGTCTTTAAGATTGCTTTGTACGTGATTTTTAACCTGTGCATATTATTCCTAGCTATAAAGGCTTTGTACATGTACTGTCACACCCAACCAATTTTACTTCTTTTTTGACAATCTAAGTGTAACATGACTCTTGGTTTGTCTGTGGTGAATATAACTTCACATATTATTTAAGTTTACTTACAAGTAAACTTACTTAAAGTATATTTATTTAAGAATACTCTAACTTAAAAGATTTTATTATTAAATTAGATTAACCATTAAGTTAACCTTAAATACCATGTTTATTTCTTAATGTACTGCACAAAAGTGCAATATTGATTCCTGCCCCAATACTGAATTTCAATTAAGTGGTTTCTGGCCTAAAATTCTGTGATGTGGACTAAAAATAAAATAAATTTCAAATTACTACCATCAATCCCTTCATTTATACTACCTAAAGGAAACAAATCTGTATTTTTGTCTGACCCACACTTGAATTAAAATGATCATTGTGAGTTTATTCACTGCTGAATGCAGTACTGCCTCTAGGCAACCAAAATCAAGTTAGATCTCTCTTCAAGACACTGAGCAGTATAAAATGGATGAGCAGAAAAGTTCACGTTTGATACTAGAGCAAATAGAAGACTGAATTGCAAATTATTGCAGCAGAGGCCTTATTATGAAGACTGCCGCTTACTTGCTGCAGAGTAACAGTATGTGTTTGTTTTTTCTTACTGCAGCTTCTCATGCTCTGTGTCTTATAACGGTTTAGAGTTTTCAATTTTTTTAGCCTGCTTGGGGAGCTAGTTCAGGTGGTAAGGAAGGCTTTACCGGAAGAACCAGTTCGAGTAAAGATGAGACCAAGACTGACGTGGACTAGAATCATCTTTGATGTCTAATAATCCCATGAAATGATAAAAGGCTAAAAAAAAAATACAGTGAAATAAAATTGTTAACCGCATAGCTACTGTTCCTTACAGTATTGTGCGTTTGACAGTTTATCGAATCTGATATATTCAAAGTGCTCTAACCCCTGCTGTGGAATCTTTCCTTCAGCAAACGAAGTGTATATGCTTATAAACGCATATATGTGTGCGCGTGTGTCTTTTTTTATCCTTAGCTAACAGCCCCGGTCCAAAGCCTTCTAGCAGAGGGACTTGATTCCTGTCAGGGGTTGCTGCCAAGACATCGGAAGGATTTTTGACCAAGGTTTTCTAAAGCTCAGTGTCACACCTGCCATGCTTTACAAAGGAGGGGGTTTGGATGCATAGTCCTAGCATCTACTGTTACTTTGTGGTTTTTTTGTTTTGGTTTTTTTTTTCTTTTCTTTTTGTCTTTGTCGCTCTCCTAGAACTAAGCAGTGTTCACACTCATCTTGAAATAGTTGACTGGGTAAAATGTATTTCACATAATAAAACTTAACAAAATTGGTATACCTGTTAACTTTTAATTAAGAGGTAGTGTGGACACAGCATGTCTAAATTAAGATTAACCCCTTATATTTAGGCTAGTATTAAGTTATATAGGGTAAGAATTCGTGCTTGTGTTTTGTAAATTAATTCAGTTTCTTGTCTTAGCTTAGCAGGGTGGTAAGTTAGGCATCTGAATTTAGTTAAATAGTCTCTAAGGGGTTAATCCTGAAATGTGAAACTGATGCAAAAATCCACAGATTAAATATTACAAGAGCTTCCTTATACATTTTTTTAGTCAATGTATTTTCAGTGCAATAGGTGCCTTGGCAACTTCAGAGTCTTTAAGTTTCAAGGGTATTCATACGATATCTATCAGTACTATGTTTTAGATTGACTTTTCCAGCACTAAAATTCTTTTCTGTGCATTTCAACTGTAATTCTTTTTAGTAAAATTATTTTCCAAATTTTCAGAGCTAGAAGTAATTGGAGTTTTAAATTATGGGATGAATTATTGTGCCAGTATATATATATATTTGCACAGTATCACCTATTAGCATACTAGTTTTAGAATGTAAATAACTGACTGGTTAGGCTACTAGGCCCAGCAACCCATATTTTTATTTCTAATTTCTCAACCTTACTTTGCCACTTTTTTCCTGCTGTGGGTTTTCTCTAAATGTACTCTTTGTCTCTTATATCCAGGTTGTTCTTGTGTCATCAGTTATCTTACCTGGCACCTCTCTTGTGTAGGTTTGGGTTTGGTGGGGGGTTTTTTTGTTCGTTTTGTTTTGTTTTAAAGGAAATACTGCTTTAAATGTCTTCAGTTGCCTTGTTAGTGCAGATTTTCATCCTCGCTTTTTAACATATAGTCCATAAGTTTGAATATCTGTGTGAGAAGATATCTATGTTCTTCTCCGCTTCATTATTGTTATGAAATCCTCCCGCTTTTAGCCCTGTGTGGAGCAACAGGACTATCCTGTAAAAAAATGCTCAAATCTGAATGCAGTACTTCAGATTAAATTTAATTATTAGATTGGAAAGTTGTACCACCATGTTCATGGCTTTTTAGCTCTCTGTATAGTATCCTACTATTTATTTTACATTTATGTAAAATAGATGGTTCCAGCGCTGTCTTTCTGCAGCATCCCTAAAAGCTTCTTGTTGTAGGCGTGTTTCAGGAATCTCAATTATTTTTTTTAGAAAATTTTATTCTATGACTTACCTAAATTTATGCCTTGCTGGAGGAAACTATATTGTTGCATACAGCCAGCTCCTGTGAAATGAGTGCCATCGAGTGAGAGCTTTTTTTTTTTCATTTTATCTATGTACCATCAGTTATGCTACCAATATACTTTGTTACTAGTCACAATAGCCATTATCATAATCAGTGAAACAAAGAACTTCTAAAGCTGATCTGCAGTATATCTGTGCGATTTTTAAGTAACTCCAAGATACCATTTCACATTTTTCAGTGGTTCTACTTTCCTTGATTAAACCACTGACAAAACAGCCTCTGGTCTCTTTGTTTTTGGTAAAAAAGCAATCAGCTTGGTAATTAAATCCTTTTCTGAACATTTAAATATACAACATCTACTATATTTCCTTTATCTTTCAGACATTCTGCTTTGTTTTTTTTAACTATTGCTTGCTTTTCTCTTTCCTGCTGAATCTTAAGTAAAGCAGTCCCTTTTCAGATTCTTCCTTGCATCCTAAACAATATTGGAGTGCATATGAGTAAGAGAGAGGGTGCTAGAAAGTAATGGAACTCTGTGATATTGAAGAACATTTCACATTCCTTTAGTCAGGTTTTTAAAGAAAATAAAATCAACTTTAACGTGATAAAAATGACATCATTACTAAACATGTAGTGCCTTTAGTTTTTCTTTTAAGAATAGGTCCCAAATAACACGTGACCATTAAAATTTATAAGAAAATAAGTTTGGATAATTCTACTTGGTTCAAGTGGATTTTTGTGTTCCTTCTGTCTTGTGTTCTCTGTGCTGGTGCACTGTGTCCAACCATCCTTCCTTCAGTATTTAATTTTAGGGCATATGTGTTTTTCCAGTGTTAGTTTAAATAAAGAAGTACTATGCATTGCATAGTCCGCAATGCATTTGAAAATAACCTCAGAGCTAAAGTATAATGTGCTCTTGATCTTCATACTGGGTTGATGCCCTAATCCTAATTGAATGGCTTTTGTTGAACATACACATTTGTCGTTCAAGGGTTTAAACTTTAAATGGCATGTGTGACATTGAAGCTACTTTAAGGAAGTGTCTTGCTCACCTGGTCAAACACCCATTCCTCACTGCATTTTGCCAATTCAATCCATTTTAGATGTAACCTCGGGTATGGTGAAAGACCCACCGGACGTCTTGGACAGGCAAAAATGCCTTGACGCTCTGGCTGCTCTACGCCACGCTAAGTGGTTCCAGGTTCGGAACATCATTTTACTTTCTTCTTGTAGCCTTATGAGAGATTAGTTCAGTTGCAATATAAATGTTTAATTGTGTGAAAACACTCAGCGTTGTTCATGCTAATAACATTTACTATTTTTCTGGTCTCTAAATTTAAATGTAGAAGGTTGAGTATGGAGGAACTGCTTTATGCAGTTATTGCTCATTTGACATGATTTTTTTTTCTGGTCATTGCGAAGGCGATGTTGAAAGCTTGACTCGCTTGGGGTGATCATATGTTGTATATTTGTTATATATTCCATAAGGCTGCAGAGTAACTTTGCTTTAAATAATGGAATATGTGTTTAAAGCTTTATGTTTAGATTTAAGACTTTTTTTCCTATTTCTTTAAGTGCATTAAGTGTAGGGAATGAAAGGTGAGAAGCAACTGTTTGGTTTAGTGACTTTGCATTCTGGCAAAGGCACAATAAAGAAACCAAACAGATTCCCTTGACCTTTCAGTCTCTATACCTATTTCTTAGATCTTTACTTTATGCTTTTTATTTCTAATATAGAAAGATACTGTATTTATTGTTACAAGTGAACCTAGGTCAAAGTGTACAGGGGATCAAGAAATGTTGTTCTTGTATAACCTGTGCACTTTGATCTCAACCACCTTAAATTACTAACCCTGTATAAAATACTGCTGTAAATGGCAGCTCATGGAATAAAGTTGTAGAATGATTTGTTTCAATCTTGTATCTGAGCTTCCATTGAACAGTGGTGTTTTAGTCTTTCAGCGAGTCCTGTTTGCTATAGGTGCTGGGATTAATTAATTTGATTTTGTATTGCTCTCAAGGCTAGAGCTAATGGTCTGCAGTCCTGTGTGATTATCATACGTATTCTTCGTGACCTCTGTCAGCGGGTTCCAACTTGGTCTGATTTTCCAAGCTGGGTGAGTAATGTTCATTTCAGCGAGTCTCTTTAATACACATGGTACTGCAAGTAAAGCATAGGGAAGCGTTACTACAGTTTGTAAACGTAAACTTTTGCAAGAAGTAATGTAGGCGTTTGGTTGGTTTTTTTGGTTCCGTTTGGTTGTTTTTTTTGCTAACAAATAATCCCGATTCCATCCAAAAATTTGATTTTCTGAGGGCTTGTCCTTTGGAGCTGGAGTTTTCTTTTTTTTTTTTCCAAAAGGAGTTTTCTTGTTCTTTTATATTCTTTGTGGGTAGCATTCTTATTCTAGATTTTTAGCATTTTTTTCCTTTACTGTGTGCAAAGGATCTAATTTTACTAACCACATACTCTAAATTGGAGTTTGCTGAAACTTATTTAAAATAATGTCAGCTCTGCCCAGATAGTTCTGTGATATCAGAAAGGCTACTTGAAACAATAAATCACAGTAATTCCTGTGATCGTTAATATGTCCCTTCCACAAGATGAAACACCACAGTACTTCAGTACAGTCTGTGGATGTGTTGCCATTAGCGTTTTAATCAGTGCCACTTAAATCTCTAGGTTGTACCGGGTTACCTCTCTTAATTCTTGCAGCCAAGTGTTCTTGGAGCATTCCTTTTACACTGACTATGTTAAATGATGTTCTCCAGACGTGCAAATTGTGCTCCAAATATTAACAGATGTTCAGTCTCTGAACTGGACAAAGTTAGTCTGAAATAAAATCTCTGAAACATGTATCATGTGGAAGTAAACTTAGCTCTGACTGTTTTGTTTCACAGACCAAATCCTGTTGCACTGTGCTGCTTCCTTTTCAGTTTTGGCAGGAAGAGCGCTAACGTTGTCAAAACAGTTTGATCAGTTGGCCTTATTTCAATGAGAAACGTTTTACAACTGTACTACGTTTTCAGACAATTTTATTAAATTACTTCTAATAGTATTTATTGCTTCTGGAAAAAACATGGAACAGTTATTTCTGGTTTTTAAATATTTAAAGTAAAAAAAATAGTGCTAGTTTCTATGTTATGTTTCATGAAAGATACACTGTACAAATATAGATTAAAAGAACCCAAGAAGTAGGTGTGGGGCACCTAGAAGTGCCCTCTTAATGTCACTATGATATTGAGTGGCCAAAACATAAAGCCTGGCATACTTTTAGGAAAGCATCCTTTAAAGCTATTGCAACACACAGCAGGCACATAGATGAAGAACAAGGAATGTTTCTTATTTCTCACATTATCTGTTCTAAGGCACATCCAGAAGGAAAGAGAGATATGAAGCAGTGTGTCAGGCCTGACTGTGTCTCAGTCTCTCCAAAAGTGATTCCTGATTTGCCACTGGTACCTAATGCATTGTCAGCGACATGGATCAACATTGAAGTCTCTGTAGTCAGCAGTTCTTTCGGCCTGTTGGCAGAGTCGTACTGGTAAAAACAATGGCAGAATGAAAATGGTGATTTTAAATATATATAATTTCTGCCAGTCACAGGTGGAATTTTATAGATTGAAGAAATACATTTTTCTGGATAAGAACTCCTCCTAACCTGTGTGCTAGAAGGCTGTTACAAACTAAAGAAATGATAGAGCTTTTCAAAAAGAGCCTAAGTAGTTATAAAAATGGAAGATATTAGGAAGCCTATATAAATATGGGCATTAGAAGTACCCTTTTTTATGTACCTAAAACCAAAAACACAATTAGAAGAATTTTCTCAAGTTCCTAGAAGTTAGAAGGAACTCTTATTCAAGGTTGATTTTTTTGAACTTGAAATCCAGCCTTTCATGCACATAGACACCAGGGCATCATAATTCACATTTTCCTAGGATTAAGCTGTAGGCTGCAGTGTATTGTATGAGGACCCCAAAGAACTAGACTTCAATAAATGCAAAAGTGATCTGCCTTTTTTTTTTTTTTTCTTTGTTGCTGTATTTTGCTTCGTACTTGGAAACAACTAATGTTGCTAAATACTGAATGATACAGTGGGAGTATGGAAATACCATACTCCAGAACTGAAATTTGTCAGTTAAATGGAGCTAAAATAGAAAAGAATGGGCACTCTTGGTGGAGGATTGCAGTCAACACTGCCTATAGTTACTTGCATGCATCCGAATAGGCATTTACTCCTGGAAAGCAGAAATAAAAGGCAATGTTTTAACAACTGTAAACTCGGTGGGGAGGACCAAAATCACACCCCCCCCCAAAAAAAAAAACACCAAAAAACAACAGAGACACGTTGTTTGAGACTTAAAACTAGCCGAAAAAGTACTATTGGAACATCCAATTAATAAGGAAGAAAACTAAGGAGAGCTATTCTTTACTTTTGCTAATATCTTTTATAGATTTTTCTGGAAAAAAATAGTGTCTAATAAAAGTAAACAATGGAAGTAGTCACAGAAAAAACTACTTAAAATGCAGCCAATCATTTAAACCATTTTAACTAATATTAAATAATGTATAAATTTTAGAAAACCTGTTTGTCAACAAGGGATTTTTTACACTTGTTTGACATCTAAGTTAGTGTTAGCCTATATTCAGGAGAAAACTTGCTGTGAACTTCAGTTTTGCGAAACTGAAGAACTAGTAGCCACTTAAACCTTAAAAGATCATTAAATTCTTAATGCTTTAAGTTTCTGTACTCTTCTGGAAAAAATTTGTTTTTCTGTAGCAGACTGTTAATTTCATTAGATATACTCTGTGCTATTTATTCATGTGGCTGACAGATTCAGATGACCCACCGTGTTTCACATGCTCTCAAAAAATGGCTGGATGCGTTGTCTACCTGCATAAGCAAGCTACTACTGTATACATTTCTACAAAACTTTTTGAACGACTTGTTGTGAGAAGAAGCATATCAGTATCAGTACTCAGTGTAATTCTTGCACCAGCTTTCTTTTTATCTTTATAAAATATCTGATTTTTTTTCCATTTTAACTGAAAGTGCGCTACGATGTGTAACGTTCTTCAAAGTTCTGGATTCAAAAGTTCTGTATTGAAGAACAATAGCAGCTTTTTTTCTAGTTTAATCGATCTTCTAAATTGTCTGGATTTTCTTTTGTTGGTCTAGGCTATGGAGTTGCTTGTGGAAAAAGCAATTAGCAGTGCTACTGGGCCGCAGAGTCCTGGGGATGCACTGAGAAGAGTTTTTGAGTGTATATCTTCAGGAATCATCCTTAAAGGCAAGTTGCATTTAATCCACGTCTGTATACTTAACTAATGTAAATCTGTCATCCTGGTTGATATAAGGTAGAGATCTGCTAATTGGCTTAACCATTGTAGGTGGTCCTGGCCTTCTGGACCCTTGTGAAAAAGATCCTTTTGATACGCTTGCTGTAATGACAGATCAGCAACGAGAGGATATTACTTCAAGTGCACAGGTAAGGAAACGTTTGTGTGAAGTAACTAAATTTGATGGCTGGGTTTTGGGGTGGTTTTTGTTTTGTTTTGGCTTTGTTTTTTCAAAATTGAGCTATATAGTGGACATGACTTTTCCTTTCTTAGAATACAGTCCAGTCTTAGCAGTCTTAAGCTAGTGGACATGTCACAACAGAGGATATATAATAGTATAGTGTTCATTTTTGCACTAAAATTAACATATTTTCCTGAAAAGTTTGAAGCAGTCCCATCTAAATAGACATATATGTATCCATAAAGATGTACACTCTACAACAGTACGTTATTAGATGTAAAATTACATTGACATTTAGTATTTTATAAGTAAATCTCTGTTAGTTTAATTTTTAATATTTATTGTATCCCCTTACAGTATTGACCATTCGCGCTTGCAGCTTAAGAGGTTACTGCCCCTACCTATTCATTTGATCCTTTTGCTAAAGATGACTGACATATAATGGGACATGTGGCAAGCCTTGGCTGCTTCAGTGCAAAGCCCAGCAGCAAGTCCACATGTACATTATTTTTAAGCTAAGATGATGTACTTTGTACAGAAACAGGAAATGTGACACATTTTTTGTGTTGACTTTGTTGGAGGAAGGAAGAGCGGATAATGAGAGTTAAGGAGGATATTATGCAACACTAATGTTCTTCATTAATTGTTTGACAGAGTACTCAAAATTGCCATTTGTTTCTAACAGAAACATCTTCTTTCTACCCTTTTTCTAGTTTGCACTGAGACTCCTTGCATTCCGGCAAATACACAAAGTTTTAGGAATGGATCCATTACCACAGATGAATCAACGTTTCAATATCCATAATAATCGTAAAAGGAGAAGGGACAGTGATGGGGTTGATGGATTTGAAGCAGAGGGGAAAAAAGACAAAAAAGATTATGATAACTTTTAAAAAATATTGGTCATCAGTGCTAACTTCAAAGGTGATAAAAAGTCCATTTGTTGCCTTGCTTCTACTTCATTCATAATAATGTCTGTTTAAAACATCCAAAACCAACTTGAGAATTATATTTGAAAGAGAACAGCCTAGCTGTTCTGTGGGATTCTGAATATTTTAATGGATGTACTGTACCAGACAAATTATGGATGGAAAGGCTGCAAATGGAAATTCTGTTGTCACAGGAAAAAAGCTTTCCTCACTGCATTTTCTTTAAATGTGTTGCTAACTTTAGTAACTTTTCTTCTTTTTTTTTTTCTTTTTTATTAACAAGTGCGTTGTCTTCTTATCTTTACTGAATTTAATACAGTATTTGTGCTTCTGTTGCTTTGTGTATTTTGACTTTTTATTTAGAAGTTTTTTTGTTTGCCTTTGACACTAGTTGTATAAGTTACTTTGTGTTAGATAGTATAAGCTGTCCCCTCCTAATTAATATTTTACGGAACTTTTTTTTGTAAAGTGAGACTGCAGGATTATGTTTTTTTCTAAATGTGAAGGGGTTACAACACATAATTATCCTGCCACTTGAGTGCTCAGAATTAAATGTTTTTGCCAATCTTGTGGCATTTGTCTCCTTAGTGTGATATAACAGTGTAATTAAGACAAATTTGTGTTAATCTAATCAAGTTTGCTGTTAGTTGTGCAATTAGCAGTATAAAAGCTAATATATACAGTATGGTCTTGCAACAGTTTTAAAGCAGCTGCATAATTGATCAAAGTTTTGCATGATGTTTTTGTTTCTAATAGAAGGGCTTTCAAAACTATGATTTTAGGTTAAATGCGTAGGTCTTTGTATGATTGACTTTGTGACATAGCAAGGCCAAAAAATAACTTTCTGAATTTCTTTTCTCAACATACAAGAAAAAGTGGGCATTTCCCATTTAGACAGTTAGTCACTCTTTTCAGTCAACTTTGTTGATAATAACATTAATGCCTCTCAGCCCTTAAAATAAATGTTTGTCATATCAGTGCCTGTGAGGTTATTCCTTATAGCTATTCCTGTATAAACTTTCTGTGATTTTTTTTTTCAATAACTCAAATTTTGAAAGTGAAGTATTACTGAAGAAGTGAAGGTTATCAAAGAAAAAACCCAGAAAATTATTTGATGTGGCCATAGTGTATGCTTATGTCTCTTTCAAAAAGCTAAATATAGCAGTGGTGTAAGTAAAGTTACATCATACTGTTGGTGTATGCTCTGGTACACAGGTGTGATTTGTTGTCACAGCACTACAGTGGAATACACAAATAAAAACTTAAATTTATTAAATTACTAAAATTCATTATACACTGGAAACTGAAGTTTCACTCATTCTTTTCAATGTGTATTGTGCTTTGTTGCAAACCCATAAAACACAGGTTAACATAAACTAACATTCCGGTAACTACTCTATTGATGGCTGTAGGAGAGTATCACGCGTTACAAAGGTCATTTGTTATTTCTGGTATCATTTATTAAAAAAAAAACCCACTCTTATTCCATTTTGAGGTCAAATTTCTCTTTGACCTTTTTAATAAGAAACTCTTGGAGTAGGGGGATGTTTCTGTTTGTAACACCTAGTGCTAACAGCATGGGCCTATGGAATAAAAATACAATACTTGAGAAAAAAAAAGTCTACAGACATAAAGAAAAAAATTTAATACTGTACTTCAAGCATCAGAGTGCAATTTTTAAGGGAGTGATTATTAGTGGTTAGCAAATAAAAGGAAGCTCTCTCATTGTAGGAAAGATTTCTTACTAATTTCAGCATCAGAAATATAGAAAGCAGAAATGCTTTGAAGTTACTTTAAAAAAAAGTTACACTAGTTTCTGTTGTCCAGCCTTCCTGCGTAACTCCAAGCATATGCTTGTTCTTAGTCTTTTTTTAAGAGGTTATCTTGCTGCCATGGTATCTAGTTAGCCATTACTATTTATTTTGAAAGCTACAGGTGCTATTCATGTGGCTAGTTCAACTCCATACCAAAGTTTCTTTCCTCACAAAGCAAATTTGTGTATTCAGGTGTGGGACCCTAAAATATAGGCTTAAAAAGGTCAAAGATGTATTTTCGATTTCCTGTATTTTTGTTCTGGCTTTTAACTCTTAACCAGTTTCTGGATCTTTTAAAATACTGTATTCTTAAGGTGTTTCCACATTAAATATGAAGCTGTGACCGTGATTTTTGTGCTGTGTGGTGAAGAGTGTACTTGCAGTTTGCTTCTGATTTTCCTGCTCATTTTTAATGGGCTATTTTAGGTAGCTTCTGACTCTTTTTCATCTAACAAGAATGGAAAAACAAAGTTTTAAAAAGTACAGCGCTAGCTTTGACTTTAAATATTACGCTGTGTGCTTAGGAAGACAAAACCAAGACCAAGTCATCAATTTATGAAAATATAATCATTTTAATATCCCATGTTTTGGTAATGCTAGTAGTTTACTAATAAGTAGTGTTTGCCTTTCTTACTCAGCAATGCTGTGTGCTAAATCTCAAAATCCCGGACACCATAGCCATCACACACAAAAGAGAAATGTACATGGCAAGAATTTTCGTCTCAGTGCTCACCTTAGAGGAGCAGTTTGTTAAAATGTGAGCTGTTCTGTTTTGAAGCTTTTGCAAACTTTGACTTGTCTGCCTAGTTTGTAAGTGTGTCCTGTCTGTGAGCAGTGTGGTTTCACATGGATTCCTGTATAGAGGCATTGCTAGAAATTAAAGTGTCTTGGACATAGTCCATCAACTTCTTGCCTTTGTATGACATTCTAGATGAACTATTAATCTCATAAGCTATTGAATGTGATGGGTTCATTTGTTGCTTCTATTTTTAGAGCTATTTCACTACTCAGAAATGCTTTGATAATACTTAAAATTATTGTACCTAACAAGTCTCTGACAGTTGGATTCAACTTTAAATATTCCTGCAACAATTTGTATGCATATTTAACATTCTTGTTGCTGGTTGAATATCTGCTGATCATTAGTCTGCTAAGTATTCACACAATGCCAAATTCATTTCTGTATTAAACAATTAAGACTCATTTGGACAACCCAGGTGGATTTTAGTAGCATAGCGTTAATAATAAAGGAGGTGGGAGGGAGCAGTAGACACAATTTGCAGTCTGGTTTTTTCCACTTAAATTGTAGCTTTACAAAGTACAGTGATAGATTCAACAAAAACATCTGTTTTCCTTCTGTTTGTTGTTTTTTCCCTCTGACAGCTGTAAGCCAAAGAGCTTTCTAGCCAAGAAGTCTAACAAATTAAATTTCTCCTGAGAGATTCTTCTATAAATCTACTCAAGAGTTCTTTTTTCCTTCAGCATGGTGTTTTTCAGCCTTTTGAAATGAAGTAGATACCCGGTCTTTTGGGGAAGGAAAAAAATCCGAGGAATGTCATCTACAGCATTATCACAATGGTTTTCATTTACATCCAAATAAAAATCAGGCTTCATTCTGTAAATATCTGTTACTTTATATTCTCCCATTTTGTTCTGCTTTCTCATTTGGATTATGAAAATGTGCATATATATATTCCTAGTACTAAGAAAAGTTTGCTGTTGTTTATTGAACTGCTTTCTGATGTTTTACAGTTTGCATTTTAAGAAATGCTGCCCTAATAATGTTTGGCAAGTGTAAAGTTCCTAACAGGGTAAAAGTCATCGCCTTTCATGGGTACATGATTGGCAGCTCTTTCTGGGTATTTTTATCTTGCACAGGCACAGTTTCCCATTTAACGTAGCATTAACATGTCTGTGTTAGCAAGGTTCATCATTAAGAGTCATCTTCTTTAATACATGTGTTTTCTTAAACTGTTTTGCAAAGCCATCACCATTAATACTTATTCTGAAGCCAGTGATTCATTTATTGCAGGGTAGTTTAAAGCCTGGCAGCTTTTAGAGGCTCGGCATAGCTTAAATCCTTTCACATGTATTCTACATCAATCCTATTTCAGGTTGATATTGTAAATCAAAAGAAACATAGAATGGCATCAAGAAACCTCTGGATTTTTTAAGTTTCCTATATTTAAAAATCTAAGATTACAGAATGGAATAGCTGACCAAGAGAAAAATTGTTTTTTCTACAGTAAAAGGTTACTTTAACATTAAAAGGGAATTTTAATCTCTCTTGTTTCTACATGAGAATCACAAATGTTGCTCCTTATGTAAGCTTTTTTCTTTCCTGTTCTGCATGCTGCATTGTGTTTGTATTAATTGTATGCATATATGATGAGGAGCTTCTGTCCAGAATATGTAAGACAGCCTTATCCCAGACTTAACTTCTGGCATACATGCTGGTTTCACAAGTTAAGGTAGTCTTACCAAATCAGCTGGGTTTCTCAGAGGTCCAGGCCCATAGCTGCCCACCCCATATGGATACCTTAGTATGCCTTAGGATGTCTAGAATTGCATGGTTTGGGTAACTACCATGTATTTACATATGTGAGAGAGAAGTGCAAGTACTTTTAAAAATTGGAGCCAGTGTGATGGAGTGTTACCAACGTAGTCAATGTGAAACTGCAACTTCAAGAAGGTGGATAATCATGAAGGAAAATGTGGTATCAGCCACTGAGTGTGCTTCTCACAGTGAAGTGCCTATGATAATTAAATACCATCCCCATTTCTCCCAGTAACATCAATATTTTTTTTTAGTGTGTTAGTGGAAAGGGAATGAAATGGACTATTTCAGTTGGAAGGGACCTACACCGATCACCTAGTCCAGCTGCCTGACCACTTCAGGGCTGACCAAAGCCTAAGGCATGTTACTGAGGGCATTGGCCAGGGGCCTCTGAAACACTGACAGGCTTGGGGCATCGACCACCTCTCTAGGGAGCCTGTTCCAGTGTTTGACCACACTCTCGGTAAAGAAACGCTTCCTCATGTCCAGCCTAAACCTCCCCTGGCGCAGCTTTGAGCCATTCCCATGCGTCCTGTCACTGGATCCCAGGAGGAAGAGATCAGCACCTCCCTCTCCACGTCCCCTCCTCGGGAAGCTGCAGAGAGCGATGAGGTCGCCCCTCAGCCTCCTTGGCTCCAAACCAGAGAAGCCCAGACTCCTCAGCCGCTCCTCCCAGGACCTGCCTCCCAGCCCTTTCACCAGCTTTGCTGCCCTCCTCTGGAGGCGTTCAAGGACCTTCACGTCCTTCTGAAATGGTGGGGCCCAGAACTGCACACGGTGCTCAAGGGGAGGCCGCACCAGCGCTGAGTACAGCGGGACAACCAGCTCTTTAGGCCGGCTGGCCGTGCCGTGGGTGATGCACCCCGGGATGCGGTTTGCCCTCTGGGCTGCCAGGGCACCTGCTGACTCACACGGAGCCTGCTGTCGGCCAGCACCCCCAGAGCCCTTTCTGCAGGGCTGCTCTCCAGCCACTCCTCTCCCAGTCTATACTTGTGCCTGACATTATCCTGTCCCAGGTGCAGAATCTGGCATTAGTTCTTGTTAAATGTCATCCCATTAATCATTGCCCAGTGCTCCAGTCTACCCAGATCCTTCTGCAAGGCCTCTTGTCTCTCAAGAGAGTCAACAGCACCTCCCAGTTTGGTATCATCAGCAAACTTGCTAACGGTGCATTCAACTCATGCATCCAGATCATTGGTAAATATATTGAACAGGACAATGTGTATGTGACTTTCCCCTTATTTCTCATATGGAGCAACCAGCTTTCTATGGCCACAAGCATCAATAATGCCACCAAACACATTTTCATTCCCGAATGTATTGTTTCTGATAGAACACAAGATGTATTTCCTCAGACTAGATACAAGGAAGAAGTTCTTCACCCTGAGGGTGGTGAGACACTGGATCAGGTTGCCCAAGGGAGTTGTGGATGCTCCATCCCTGGAACTGTTCAAGACGAAGTTGGATGGAGCCTTGAGCAACCTAGTCTATGGGAGGTGTCCCTGCCATGGGAGGTGGGTTGGAACTGAATGATCTTTGAGGTTCTCTCCAAGCCAAACCATTCTATGAGTCTATGATATGATTCTATGATAATGTATCCTGTTTCATGTTCATTATCGTTTTGGTAGTCTTTTACACAACCAAGGGCACACACATTTTAAGCAGGAAAATGTCTGCTCTTCCCAGCCTTTTTTCCCTTTGATGGTCCATCACCTCAATAGCTGCATTTTTCCAATGAAAAGAAGTAGCCTTTGAACAAACTATAGCTTTGAGAAGAGAGAAAAAAAGGGAAAAATGGTATCAGAAAGAAGAGCAGAACTGATTAAATGAGTCCAACTGAAGAAATAAAGTGAGGAAGGTTCTTGGAGAGATACAAATCAAAACTAAATTTAAAAAAATTAAAGAAATGTTACATCAAGTAGCAAAACAGTTAACTACAAACTACAAAAATAGTGTGGGGAAAATGAAAAGAAAGGCTCTTTTGTGCAGAGAGAAGACCTAGTCCAGTACACGATTTGCTGGCCATGCAGCAATCGTATTACTCCACAAAAGACAGAAGAAAAAGGAAGTGCCAGGTGATGGAGGAGGCTGAGACTGAAGTGGTTTAGGCCAGGTGTTAACAAATGTTATATGAAATGTCACTGCACTTGAGCTGGGAGGAAAGGTGAAAAGAAAGATGGGACTGACCTTTCATGCATCTATCCTACTTCACAGACAAAACTGTAGCTTTAGTGTCCATGCCTTGCTCCCTTATGTGTGAATGAAGAGGAAAATGTTGGGGAGTGTGTGAGCACACTTCACCAAACACTTGGAAATCCCAATGAATGCTGCACAGCCAAAAAAAAAAATAAAAAAAATGCAGTTTTATGCAGCAAATCAACGGGCTCAGCTGAGCTAATATTTGAAATGGTTCTGTGTGCTCACAGCAGCAGAGAGCGCTGTATCATTAACAGCAACTTCCATTTGGAAAGGCCGAGTTAATTTTCACCATGCTGTGCCAAGCACAAAGCAAAAACTGTGATGTTTCAGCTACTCCATCCAAGGAATGCATTTTAAAAGAATTTTCAAATAAATAAATAAGTAAAATGCAACAAAGTTGCCATGGCAGCAAAATATGATATAAAATCTCTACTAGTGCATAAGAAGAGAGAAGTGGTTAGAAATACAATCAGGACTGCCTCATGAATAAATTAAAAGTAGATGCTTTTGGGTGTAAAGAAATTAAACATTTCAGAGTAGGCATAGGAGCAGGGAGAACAGATTCGATTCCAGGGTCACTGGGGAGCTGCAAAGAAGAAAGGCATTATAACAAGTTCTCCCAGGTAAGGATTCCTGCTGAGGAAGGTGACCTGAGTATGAGTTTATAAAGGAAGACTTGAGAAAATGTGTGCCAGAAGACACATCTGGCAAATCACTGGAAATGGGAGGAGAGAGACATTTCAGATGCAATTCTTGTGTGAGGAGATAGAGTGCGTTTTTGCTTTCCTGCATCCATGCCATAAGAAACTTCTTGCAGGTGCTGCCAGGGGTGATTTTAGGGCAATAGATTCAGGATAAGCATTCCTTATATGGCAGTGGTAAATCATAAACCAAGATTCTGGATGCTTTAACCGATGTTCCCAACATGTTCTCCAGCATATCCAAAGGCATAAGATGTGCCAATTTACAAGCTGTGTGACCAGTTCAGAGTTCCTATTACAGGAGTAGCCTGTGCTGGTGTGTTTCCCAAGGAGCAGTGAAGCAGAGTAAGAGAAAACAGACCTGAAAGCCAAGGGCTTGGAACAAAGTCCACACACAAAACGACCCTCTGCTGGTTTATATACTCTCCCTAAGGAACAGTGTCACTACAAAAATCACCTATACATCAGAAAAGAATAAATTTAAAATAACTTATTTCCTAGGAAAAACCTTACGGAGTTCTGGAAGTGCAGGTGAGTTCTGGAGTCCCCTAGACAAATGTTTCCAAATACCCATCTGACATTTAGGTGTTCCGAATCCCCGTGCAGACAGAGAACCATAGAATCACAGAATGTACTGGGTTGGAAAGGGCCTCTAAAGGCCATCTAGTCCAACCTCCCTACAACGAGCAGGGACGTCTCTAACTAGGTCAGGTTGCTCAGAGCCCCATCAAGCCTGACCTTGAATGTCTCCTGGGGCTTCCACTACCTCTCTGAGCAACCTGTTCCAGTGATCCACTACCTTCACATTAAAGGACTTCTTACTAATGTCCAACCTAAATCTACCCTTTTCTAGCTTAAAACCATTACCCCTCGTCCAATCACTACAAACCCCTGTGAATAGTTCTTCCCCTGCCTTCTTACAGGCCCCCTTCAGGTATTGGAAGGCTGCTATAAGGTCCCCCTGGAGCCTTCTCTTCTCTTCTCCAGGCTGAACAACCCCAACCCTCTCAGCCCGTCTTCACAGGAGAGGTGCTCCAGACCCCTGATCATCTTCGTGGCCCTCCTCTGGACCTGCTCCAACAGGTCCACATCCTTCTTGTGCTGGGGGCTCCAGAGCGGGATGCAGCACTGCAGGTGGGGTCTCACCAGGGCAGAGCAGAGGGGCAGAATCACCTCCCTCGACCTGCTGGCCACGCTTCTCCTGATGCAGCCCAGGATGCGACTGGCCTTCTGGGCTGCAATCGCACACTGCTGGCTCATGCTCAGCTTCTCATCCACCAGTACCCCCAAGACTTTTTCCACAGGGCTGCTCTCCAGCCTGTCTTCTCCCAGCCTGTACTGATACCGGCAGTTGCTCCAACCCACATGCAGGACCTTGCACTTGGCCTTGTTGTACCTCATGAGGTTCACTTGGGCCCACCTCTGCAGCCTGTCCAGGTCCGTCTGGACGGCATCCTGACCCTCTGGCATATCGACTGTACCACCCAGCTTGGTGAAGCACCGCATCAGCATGAACATGTTTCAATTCTAGAAAGTTTGGTCAAGAAACTTTACAAAGGCCTGAAGCTGAAAACCACAGCAATTCTGGAGAAAAATGTTCTAGCAAATCAAAGACTGTTGCTAAAAGGGAAGAATATATGGGTTTATGATATTTCTTTTACAAGATTTGCTGTTTCTACAAAGTTTGCTGCTTCAAAGGTTGGTTTGTCTTAGCCAAATAAAGGTTTGTCTTGCTTAGACAAAGGCCTTTTTGGAGTCAGGGACAAAAATGGGTTGCTAAAGCCAGCCTCTAAACTCCTGTTTGTGTTTTACCATTTGTTTCTGCTAAAGAGCATTTGGGTTTCCTTAAGGGGTAGGTTTGTGCCTGTTTCTTAAATTATCCAGGCTGGAATTTTTAGTTACAGCAGCTGTATGGGAGCTGGAGACAACAGCACGAGCGTTTAGCTGGATGGCTTCTATCAATACCCGACATCCATGATTAGTGACTCAAGCATGAATTTTTCATTACGAAATCAAAGCCACGGGTATGTCAAGGGCCTGGTAGGCAAAGTAAAACAAGCACATGTTTTACTGCAGTCATGTGCTAGATACAATTTTCAGTGCTAAAGGAAAGAAAGAAGATACAGGATGCTTTTGGCAAAAGCTTCAAGTCTCTATGTGTACTTTACAAAGAGAAGAGGCTACTGTATGGGCCTAATACTGAATATTTCTCCCTATGGATGCGCTGGAACCTGCCTGTGCTGTACCCTGTGACTCGGATGCTGTATGGTTCTCACTAGCTTCTTTTCTCCCAGAGCAGGAGTCCTCATGTCCAGCAGGCAGAGTCCTGCAAGAAATTGCTATTTAAAGAGATGGACCAGATTTCCAGCTGGTGGTGGATAGCTGGAAATCTTCCCCAAGGTCTTCCCATCCACATTGTGATGGACAAGTTACTTTGGCAGAAAGAATTTGGACCATCCAGTGACTCCAACGAGGATGCTTGGGCAGCTTTTTCCACCACCCAGCTAAGGGACTGGCATCCAAACTGGGAGCTGAATGTTGCTCTTTTCTTTCCTGGGGTTCACTCCAAGACAGAAGAGTCAATTCAAGTTCTTTGATACAGGGAGGACAATATAGCTGTTTGTCATTCTTGTTTTCTAAGAGCTCATGATCCTTAGCACCTCTCTTTGGACTGCAGGTTGAGAAGAACTGAGGATGAGAGGTGAGCCCTTGTTTAACTTTGCCTCACAACCAGCCATGCTGTAGGCCTTCTCTTGATATGAATGGGCTTTGGCTTACCCTTTGGGTACTGTTAAGGAGAAGAAATGTCCAGCCTGAAGTAATTTGGATTCATAGCCTTTTGGAGAATAAAAGGAAGAGGTTCACCACACAACAAAGAAGTCTGTCTGTGCCCATGAATAAGTAATTGTTTGTTTGCTTTCAAGAGAGTTAAAAAAAGGTGGGGAACTTCCCTAGATCCTATGTTCTTGTTTCTGATACCCATGCTTCCTTGGATGAGTAGAGTTATTAGTCACTCACTTCCTCTTCTCCCACTTGTAGCTAAGAAAAGCAGGTGGTTTTGCTGTTAGATGTGAGATGCTTTGTTCCCTCAGTTTTCGCAGCTCTTACAGCAATACTTTGTTTTCCATCCTCAAGTTTAAAACATGTAATTCCCAGCTGCGTCTCTATGACTAAAGTAAACACTCTGGTCCTGGGTGTGTTCTCAGAAATTAATGCCTCTGTCCTCCTCTTCATTACATACTTGCTAATTTAGTCTTGCACTCTTCTGCATTCATATTTTGGCACTATATGCCCCAAACGGCAAATGAACCTTCCTGGTAAGTGGTGGGATGTCCCCACGGCCCCTCTCCACAGCCTTTTACTATCTAGATTATCACTTGACCAAGACTTGAAATTTCAGTTTGCTCATTAGCTCTGGAATACCTTTGTAGAACAAAACAATTCAGTAATTAGGAGATGGACACAAAATTGCAATGGTCTGTATGGCTACTGCTGAAGGAACCTGAGTCACAAACTGGCCACGTGGGACCTCCCAGACGGCTTTACTTAAGAAATAAAATGCACCTCTTTGGCCACCTTCAGAGAGGAACTGGGCACATCATGTCTCAGGACTAAGACATGGGATAGTCCAGGAGTCAGAGCCAGAGGTTTCAGCTGAGGAAAGCTGGTGTAGAGCTGCTTTCCTTTTACTGGGGGAGATCCACACAACACGTCCCCAAAGAAATTAGGTTCTCACAACAGCAAATAGAAAACTGCATAAAAAATTGAAACACACAATACAGTCAGTAAAGAAAGAACACTGCAACAAAGATAAAAGATAGAGAATTCATATAGGACAGCATTAGACAATCTCTGACCATATACTCAGTAAATGAGAATGAAGACAAATGGTTATATTTCACAGCTTTAAATATTGTCCTGGAGTTCACTATGAAGGTGCCAGACTGTAAAGGATAAAATCTGAATCAAGTTTGGAAGCTAACTCCCAAAGGGCACCTGAAGGTATTGGCAGATGAAAATGTCAATGTGAATCCAGTGCTAAAAGCATCATCTTAAGAGTACAGCCTTTCTTTCATAGTCTTCTTTTTTTTTTTTTTTTTTTTTTTTTAATAGAATTGTCTCAATTTGCATAAAGCTAACATGCGTGACTTCTAGTAGGAAATTATCTTAACCTATGTAACGCGGAGATAGCTTCTGGCTGTTTATAGGCAGACCTTTTATATCGTTGACCTTTCTGCAAAGGACATCACAATACATTCTTCATTTCCCATTTTTTCTTTGATAGTTTCCAGTAATCTGACTTCCAGCTTTGTCTTAAGTCTTCTACATTTCTTGCATGCTCATTTCAGCTACTTTAATGTTGTCTTATGCTGCTTAATATACTAAGCTCTAAAGTGAGTTATTTAATCAAACAATAGAAATAGGGAGTATTAGGCCCAGCATGTGTGGCTGATCTCTGCATACTTGGGATAAATCCAACACTTTTGGGACAACTCCTACCTTCTGAGCATGCAAGGCCATCTGTGATGCTGTGGAGTCAGACTAGTTATGCATGTATTACAGAAATACCCAGATTTCTACACTTGAGGACAATTGTTCTGGTAATGCCCAGTCAAGTGTAAAAAAAGAAAAATCTTCGAATTCTGCCCAGGTAGCTTTGCTGGATAAAAGAGGAGGATCAGGACACCTTGACAAATTGTAACTTTATGGGATTCTCTTTCCGACTGCTACTTCAAAATCTTTACCTGTGTCACCATTGGAAGTGCATCTACTAAAAGCAGTCTCCAAACCCGGGTCCAGCCATAATGAGAGGTCAAAGAGGGAGCAAAGCCGCAGAGCCCTGCCAGTGATTTACCACCCTGGAATGGAAGCTCTGCACACGTCTGTGCCTTTAGCGGTCTACAGCAGGGCAAAGACTCCCTTTATTTTCTTCAAAAAGAGGAAACAGGGTGTAGAAATTCAGGTGTAGTCATGCAAGTTTGCTCAACGTTCTGGAATGGTTTTTAACACTTAATTTGTTACACCTGCCCAACCTACAGCAAAGTGCCCACAACACAGAGCGGCCTTCAACCCCTGCCCATCCGAGCACCGTTGGGACTCCCCAAGGCACTGAGATTTACAAAGCCCCAGACTCAGAAAAGCTGAAACGTCGTACAAAGCTGTGTTCAATGATCTTTGCCAACTGCGCTCCATATATTGCCTAGGATAATGCTTTATCCAGGCTACTCAGTTCCCAGAGCCAAGGCAATCCTGACGAGGAGGACTGTCACAGAGGAAAATATGAGATACAATTGGTTGTAGTTAAGAGGATCCCTGAAAGAAAACTGATAGGAAAGCTGCAAGCAGCTCGTTTGTGGCTCCCTTCCATCAGCCTGGGCACAGCTGAGAATTCAGTCCAAATAACTACTCAAATTAATGGCATGTAAGTTTTTTAAACAAAGCAATCTCTGTTCATGGGAAGAGATGGTCTGGGAGTTTCCCTCCTGCAGACAGCTCTAAAGGTGAATGCTGTGATTGTATTTTCAGAAAGAATGCAAAGATAAAATGGGGGCAGTGAAACACTGCATGTTCTTCACCCACCACAGACAAACTGGAACTTGGTTTTTAAAAAGTTTTACTCTTCTACATTTGCTTGACTGTCATTGACTTACATCTAAAATTGAACAAAATTAAATGACATGACTTTATAAGCTCACTTTTTTTTTTAATGTACAGAAAGTTATTGGCAGCATGGACAAGACTTCCCATTTAGAAGTAACATGGGGGGACAGCTCCTGTTAATGCACCATCCCAGGAACTTCAATTTGCTGCAGAAAGATTTTTTAAAAACTTTTTGTTAGTGATGAGAACAATCCCAAACGATACAACACTGAACTGTCTTACTTCCTCATGGGAAGGGGGTGATGCAGAACACTACAGAGTAAAAATGCTGGAGGGAGGGAGCACATGAAAAGAACAGAACATTTAATACATAAATACAGAAATGAGAGGCAGAAGATGACTACAGAGGGAATGTAGAGATGAGGTGGGGAAGGGGAACACTCAGGAAAGCCAACTTCAGCCTGGCCAGACTGATTTCCTGAGGTGTCCTGAGCACCAGACAGTCTCTTGAGGCTGTTTCTGAACAAGGAGTTTGTCTAGGTACCCCCCATTACCTTTAGAAGGAGCTTATTTGCCTCCACTGTCTGCACAGGGAATCTATGGAGATTAGGTAGCTGGGCTGAAGTTGGCTTTTGTGAATACCCGTCACAGGCACTCCAGATTTTAGAAAAGAAAGGGAGAAGACTGCACACAGTTCTTTCTCTGGGGAAAGGGAAGATCACCAAAGCCCTCGGTGCTCTGTAATCTGTTGGGGTACAGTGTCTGGGTTGCAGCTGCCTTTTCAGCTGCAAATGTGCTTTTCTGAGGTAAGTTAACTTGCATGTGTGGTACCTTTGTTTCTTCCATTCCAGAAAACGAATGATGAAGTGGGTATCTGAATCCGGCCCTCAAATTCTAGGAAAAAAGCTTCAAGTCCTTTCCACCATAGGTTCAGCCCAGCACATTTGGCAGCCTGGGGAGGAAACCCCAGGAAGGAGCACTCCCTCTTCATTACCAAGGACAAGACATGGGACTATGTGGATATTTTGCTGATGCAGAACGGCAGTTACATTCCAAGTTCTTGGATGTAGGGGGTTTTTTGATGAGATGTTGAAGAATGAATTCCCATGTGCTTTGTGGGAATTAAAGCTCCTTTTGCACTTCCCATTGGAGTTAAGACTCTGGCCTCATGTCAAAACATCCCTTCCTCTCTGATACATGCTGTGCCAGTAAGCAGCTGCCTTTTCCCCTAGTCTGCTGTAAACTACAGGGCGCGCTTGGAGGTAATCTTGCTATTGCCACTGTAAATCCAGATGCTTTGAAAGATTATTTTGTTTTATGGCAATATTCTCTTTCTTTGTGTATTTTAATACACTGAAGATCATGGAGGTGCTGTCCCAATTTTCACAGGATCATAGAACCATTAAGGTTGGAAAAGACCTGTAAGGTCATCAAGTCCAACCGTCACCCTAGATTGACACAAATGTAATCTCATGGGCTGTACTTTTGACCTACGCATCTGAGGTCAGATGCGATGTGGAGAGAAACGTGAGAGATCGTCTGTGTGGGATCCCACACCAGAATAGCCTTTGTTATGAAACTACTAATGAGACTTAATCTCTGAGTTTTCTGGGTTCTTTTAGGCAGAAGGCGAGTCAATCCAAAAGACTTTGCATACCTTGAGTTTGAGACTGAAACTAGGGAAATTAATTTATTTCTGAATTAAAACAGTTACTCCACTTTATTTTTATAAATGTTCTCTTATGATTCCACATACCTCTTCAACTTTCCTAGGTCTGGGTTTGGAGCAAGGTAAATAAAATATTACAAGAAAAAAGAGGGGGAGCAATACGAAAAGTACTTATCATTAATATTTGAAGGAGCTATTGATTTTCACATCCTATGGTCTAATGAATTTTGTAAAATGTGTTTTATTTTTGTGATTCATAAAGTCTGCTCTGTATGCAAATTGTCGCCTGGGTTACCATTTGTCATTTAAATTGCCGGGTAGTCCTGCTGCACTGCCACAGGCAGTTCACAATATTTGCATTGTTCTGTATTCACATAAAAGTGAAGCTTCTAAAAGTAACCTAGATACCTGGTAAACCTGGTGTTCATTTACAGCTCTAATTATACCGTGTCCAAAGATGACGTTCCAGGGAGGCCATGGCTGTAACGCTTTAACAGACCTTGGGCAGAGGACAACTTCTCCAGGTCAGGTTTTAGAGGATTATTTCATGGGGAGCACATTTTATGCCATTTTCCTTGCACCTCTCCTGCCACAAGTAAACCTTGGCATCTCGATGCTTTGTTTAGATTTTGCTTAACATTGAATTTCCTTACGAGCATGCATGGATACAACACGGGCATTTTGCAGCTGAGTAAGAAACTGCGGGATGATAACTTAAAGGGACAACTCGACCAAGGAACAGACGAGAGCAGGCAGGCTTCACAGTGATGCAAGAAAGACCTGTTACCCTGAAATGAAAAAAATTCAGTGGGAACCCAGCTGGCTCGTGCCGTTCATCACAGGGCAAAGGAAGGGCCTGTGCAGGACAAACCGACAGGCACAGCCGGCAGCATTCAAATGGGTGGGGACACCCGCGGGAGAAAACCACGGATGCGGCTTCATCCCCACCGCCCCTCACCTGCCGCCGCCACCCTGCGCGGGGACGAAGCGCTGGAAAGCGGGTGCTCACTGCCTGCACGGCGCTTCACTGCCGCCTCACGCTGCGGGGACCGGGACCGGGACCGGGGCCGGGGCCGGGGCTGAGGCCCGGTCCTGGGCCCCAGCCCCGATCGCGCCGCTCCCCGGCCTGCGGGGCGCGGCACGGGGCACAGCGCCCGCCGGCAGCCGAGGCCACGCCCCCCCATTATCTTCCCTCTCCTCTGGCCGTCGCCCCGCCTTCTCCTGGCAAACCCTCTCGCTGCCAATAAGAGGAGGGGCGCTTGTGACTGACAGATGCTGCGCCCAGTGAGAACATAGGGTGGGGCGGGAAGGCGGTACCCTAGAAATGGCCGGCGGCGGGGCGGGTGGGCACTGGGCTAGGGGCGGGGTCAGTTGCGTGCGCCGGATGCTGCCGCGGCCGTCCTGAGGAGGAGCGCTGGGGAGCGGTGCCGACAGCAGCCGGTGCCGCCGCGGGCTCCAGGGGCAAACGGGAGGCGGCCGGAGCCATGTTGGGCAGCGGGGCCAAGGCGGCCAAGCCCTCCTTCGTGTCCTACATCAGCCCGGAGGTGCGGGGCCGGCGGGGCGGGCGCGGCCGCCCCGTAAGAGGGGGCTGCGGTGGTCGCCTTGAGGGAAGGGGCCGCCGGAGGTGCGGGTGGGAGAGCTGTCAGGCTGCTGCAGCCCCGGCCCGCTGGGCGGGGGGAGCCCAGCGGGGGCCGGGCCGGGGGTCTCGTCAGGGCCGCGGAAGCCCTGGTGCGCGGCCGGGCCCGGCCCGGCGGGGGATCTGCGCGGGTTCCTGCCGTGCTGCCGTTCCCTTCGCCCCTTTTCGCAGCGGGAGTTTTCCGTCGTGAGGAGCTTCGTGGTGCGGCTGTGGGATGGCGGGGAGGGGCATGAGGCTGGAGCAGGGGGTCGTTGAGTGTGCTGTTTCGGGGGTTGCATGCCTGGTGTGTCGAAGGTGCTGCCCCGGGAACGAGGGGGAAGCATCTTGCTTGTCGCTTCTCGAGGAAGCTTAAAAAATGTAGTTGGCTGATCAATTTTAAGTTGATTATTTTCCTGGTACTTCACTTGAATTGTTCTTTGTAAGCAGTGACCAGATGTCAGGCTGTCCTTGCGGCTGTTCAGCTTGTAAGGTGGGACTTTGCGGACCCCTTTTTCTTAACGCACCTTAACGTCACTTCACTCCTAGTGCGTGCTTTGCCTTTGCAAACTCCTTGGTTTTAGTTCTGTCGCTTGAAATCGCTGAGTCTCTCCTTAACAGCTTGATGTTGAACTCTTGCCTGTGCGTACGCTTCATATTCTTCCTGTTGTCCATTCACTTATTTATTGAAACTTACGTCAGCAGTTTGATTGAAGTAGCTTTAGACTCAGTTTACCAAGTTCATGTTGTTAGCAGGTAGCCTTGGATCAGTATTGTTAAGTATTCCTTCATGCTTATTCCTTGCACCTTGGAGAATCTGCTGGTTTCGTTCTTCATTAAATCTGAGATAACAATGCAGAGCTGTTATGGCTTAAGTCAGCTACGCTGTTTAAAAATTATGTTCTTATTTTGTGGTAGCAACTGTGGTTTTAGACGTTGTTCTGCCCTGGTGACTTGTAGTTTCATCAGTTTACTTTAAAAGTTTTCTATGTTCCTTGTATTTCCCAATGAAAACAGATGTAAATGATTTTCTGACAACACTGCAATACAGAGCAATGTAGTAGTATTGTGTTGTAGTCCTCCTTGCTTGCAACCTCCAGATTCTTTGGGCTTGTCCTTGTTTGCCTGGAAAGTTGTTTGAGACCTTAAGCTGCTGCTTCTAGGTTAGGAGAGCCCTACAATGAGAAAATGCAACAGGCAGAGCTGAGTTTTGTTCTAGCCCCATCTTGTTTAGTCCATCCTCAGGTACCAGAGTGATACAGTAGGTAATGTTCAGAAAAATAAAATGAAGTTAGCTTTAAACTGCTTTTGGGGTTTGTTTGGATATGAAAAGAAACAGAATCTCTGTTCATGTTAATATATGGCAAGGTGGAAGTAAGGAGTGAACAAAAAATGCTGTTTATTAAAGGAACAGAAGTAATTTCTTCTGTGAAACCCCTGAATGTCTCGAGAAGCAGCGTTTTTGACATCTGACTAAATATAACCTGGTTAGGCTCTGCTATGTGGAACCACAGATCAATCACTGGTCTGTTGAGAGTGAGACTGTAGGATGTTGATATTAGTGACACACTTCCCCTCAGGACAGACTTGGCTACCCTGCAGGAAGTGGGGTGAATACTAGGGTATAAAGTAAATGTTTTGACATGTCTGATGGTAGACTAGGAATATTTGTCTGTGGAGACATAGAAACAAAAACCAGTGAATTCATGTTTTCCAACTCTAGTATTTCAAAGCTGAAAGCATTTACAAGGCTAACAAGCTGGATAGTATTTTCCTTAAATACTCCTTAAAAGTCTTAATTTGAATAAAAATGTAGGCATTAAACTTGATTTGAAGCTTAATGTTACTTTTTGTGCATGCATTCTTAAAGTTAAATCCTTCATGTTAATTCCTCCAGAATATTAGTTCTTGTATTAGCCCTTTAAAATATGTTCTGCTTCATGCTGCTTGTCCCTGAAATCTGGAGTACACCTCAGGTTGCTGAGCTGTGAGGGTAGCTTTCATACTTCTTGGGCTTTGTCTCTCAAATCATGCATTGCTGTTAGCTTGTGCCCACTATGAATACTTGTTTGTAAAACCTCATACAATAGTGTGTGTTCTGTAGTGATCACTTTTAAAATAGCGTGGTGCTCCTAAATTGGGGTGATGGAATTGAAGGATGGGATAGAGAATTTGAGTTAGCAAAGTGAGCAGGTGGGCTGTGGGGTGTTGAAGTCAGAGGAGATGGACAGGACAATGTAAGGAAAGAGGAAAGGATAAAAGATGAAACAGATATGGAAAACATGCGCTATGATCTAATGGGCTCTTGGATAATGGAGCTGTGAAAGGAAGGAAAACAAGCAGTTAGAGATTATTTTCAGCACTGTTATTAAAGTGTAATATCTCCTCTGGATTGTATGGCATACAACACTGGATTAGGCTTGTTTGACCAAAAAATAGTCTTTCAGAAAATATTAAATAAGTATTGTTGTTTGTTTCTGAATACAAAGAATACGCTAAGCATGCACAGAGGTATTTCCTCTTTTGCATGAAATTCCAGTGAACTGTTAGACAAAAATTTGATTTATTTTACTCAGGAATACTGTATTCCCTGTTGGAGCACCACAACTAACTTGCAAATATTTCAGTATACGGTTTGACTTTTACAAGTAATAAAGGTATACATATAGTTAAGGAAGCTATCTCAGCCCTCTGTGTTAGCCTTATTTACTGTGAAGTATAAGTAAATAAGAAAAAAAGGATGGTCACAGCAAGCCTCACCATGATGTAGAGCTTCCCTGTGCAGAAATTACTTGTGGAAAACCATGTCACAATGTCAAAATAGCCCATGTTCTCACACCACTGCTGTTTACTGTCAACCTTGAAAGAATGTGTGCTTCAGCCAGTGCTCTTGAATCCCTGGAGGCAATAACTATTTTCTTCATTACTTGAATCTAATAAAAAATGTTTTTCCCAGTATGTTTACTCTTGTTTTCCATTGTTGACATTCTCAAGCACAGGTGTCCAGGTATGGATAAATGAAAACAGTACTGTGGGGTAAGGTAGGTTCGGATCTTACAGCATATAATTTGCAGCAGCAGACTGTATGCACAGCTCTTTGCTGAGAGTGATAAGTAACATCCAGTATCAACAGGCCATATACATGCTTTGCAATACTGATTTAAAAAAAAAAACCCTAAATCCTCAGACAAGATCTGGATTCTAGTAAAAAAAAAATTTTTACCAATTTCCTGTCTGCAGTTGTTTACCTTCCTGTGGAGTGGGAGGCAAGGAATTGCTCTCAGTTATGGTGAGGACAAAGAGTAGGAATCATTTGGGATCCCTTTCCTGCCCTAACTGTTAGGACCCTGTTAATATAGCATAGCTGCTTCTTGACCATACTAGCTTAAACTCAGTGTTGCGTGACACGTGGTGGCTCTTCTGTGCTTCAGCACTTGCAGAAGACATGTCTCCCCAGACAGACTTGGGGAATATATTTTAGCCCCTTTAAATACTTTTTTTCAGAGAGAGCTGAATGTAGTCCTTGGGCATTGCAGATTGTGCAGTTGTTCCCTATAGTTGTGTAAAAACCAAGAAGAAAAGAGGTGAGCCTTTCCTTAAGAAAAACAGTTTCGCTATTTTGTTGTCTCCCCCCAATTGAAGCAGAGAATGCAAGGAGCATGGTGTCCCTTTCCCTGGCACTTTGTGGTTTCATAGTGCTGTCAGCTGAAGTCATTTTGAACTAACAAGTAGGAGTGATGCATTATGAATTTGCGTGGTGTGGCATGTTGTCAGCCTGCAGTTTTGGTAAGATTTGGTACTCTGCTGTTACAATTGATAATTATGGGGTATTGCTGTGTTGTCTACCACTGTTTGATAGCACAAACTTAAGTGCACAGGTGAGAAGCATCTCTGAGAGAGGAGTTTCTAAAACCTTTGGTGAAGTTGAGGTATTTGTTTATATCACTTCTGAGGCAATCCAAAGTTAATTTTCCTCATTTGCATGGTGTCCTATGGGTATGTGCTTTTAGCTGTTGTGGGGAGTAGGATTTCCTGAGTTGCATCTTGAGTGAAAAGTGCCAAGATGCTGCTTGGGGCATTCAGAATGGGGAAGCTACAGATGAAGTAGTATCTGTCTAGAGGTGTGCATGGCATTTGGTGGTCATATATGGAAAGTGTTTGCACGCTTAACTTGGACAAATGGTCAGAGGGTGGTTTCCTGAGGTCTGACTGGATTTAGTAGCTTGTGGAAAGGGACAGACTTGCTTCTGCTGCTTCCCTTTCTTTTGTTTCTGTGCTCTTCTGACCTGTTGATGAGCTGGTTTGCTAACAATAGGCAGTAACAACAAAACCAAATGTAGCACAAGTACAGGCTTCCCAGCTGATCTTATGAACCAAATTACCTCACCGTGTAGTAAGACAAGCCCAGGGATAAAAGGGGTGGGTGAGTGAATATGAACTGTGTGACTGGTTAAAGGAGTGTTGAGGAGCGTGCAAGGACACATGCAAGTGTCAGCAGGCTCTTAAGTTAGCACTAAGATCTGTGTTGCCGCAAAACTGAAATCGATGAGAAAAATAAAGTTGAAACAGAGTGGAGATGTTAGCTGAACCTCGGGGTTCCTGCACAACTTGCACTGACTCATGGTAAACTGACAACTTTTCTTCATAAAGATCTTTGCCTTCTCTCTTAAAAGAGGAAATACAAAATGTGACATTAATAGAATTTGATGTGTTTTAATGTCCTCCCTTGGAAAATGAGCGTGGCAGCATGGATTCTTCAGCAATGTTCATGGCCTGCATTCTAGCTATCCCTGGTGCATATGAATGAAAATGGTCTTTAAAATATTTGTATTATGGGGATATAAATGTTGACTTTAAAATAGAACTCTTCTGGAGTCTTGGCTCTTGGAAGCTATGTATGTTATAGGAATTCTGCCTGTAATAAGCACTTCAATGTCTGTGAGGTTTTGTCAACAACGAGTGAAACTGGATTTTACAAGCTGATCGCAGTGTTTGACTGAGGTCTCAATTCTGCTGTGATGCTATTTAATTAAAATTCTAATTCCTTTCAGAAGATATCCCAAACCACTTGTTCAACATTATTTGCTTCTGTGATACCTGTAATAAAAGCTTCGTTGCATTTTAATAGATGGGTGTAAGCTCAGAGAACTTCTTTGGGGTCAAGTATTTCCCTCAGGTCTTATCTGCCAATGCTAGCATAAACTGGTACTCATGGCAATAAGTACAAACATTCAAGCAGTGTGTATACATGAACAGTAGTTATTACATGCTTTATGATATCCCCGAAAGTAAAAGTTACTGGAAAAGCATCTAGTTAGTATACTGTTTTAGTGTTCTGTAGCAGTGGTTGTTGGCGTATAGTTTGTGAGCACAGTGTTGCATTTATTTGCACACAAATAGCGATAGTAGAAGGCATAGCTATAAAGGCACTAGTAAACCCAAAGTTTAGCTTAGAGCTACCAGTGGTGAAGAGACCACACTGGGAAAATGTGTATGCATTTCTTCTCTGAATGCAGTAGTGTTCAGCTTGAGCCATGTTGTCAGCTAAATAAGTTACTATGCAAAGTGTGACCTTTGATTAAAATTTACTTGTACAACATCCACACTTAGATGTCAAAGGCAGAAAATTGTGGGGTTTTTCTGCGTTAGCTGCCAGCTCTAGTTCCAAATTTCTCTCTTCACCCCACCACCACTTTAATTTTATAACCTTTGCCTCTTTTCAACCTGTCTTTAATGTCTCTGGTGTTCTCATGACATGGCTTCCTGGTGGTCTTAGTTTTGCTGTGCAGCCTTCGAGCTTTGTTTTGGGTCTTCTGAGTGTTGAGAGCAAGAAAAGGGAAGATATTTTTATGTTCTCAGGGACTTCTATTTCTCTGTACTTAATCCAACAAAACTTATTGCTTATGTCTCCTTTTGATTGCTTGACTTGGTTTGCAATATCTGAGTCTTGATGCTGGTGACAAAATAAAATTAGCTTGCTTACTGCTGTGACCCCGGGGGGGTTTCCAGTTAACTAGTAGTTTTCCAGAAAGACTCCAATGCATGTGAAGTGTTTTGGGCTCAGAGGAGGAAGTTCTGAACTGGCTAAGCAGGAAGGGTGTAGCATGTCCTCTAATTTAATAGTCTTTCAGCTGGAGATTTTAGCCCAACTATCTATGCCTCATGGCTAGAATAAGCAGTACTGAGAATTAAGTATGTTTTGTGCAGTTTGTGTCCAAATTAAAGGATATCCTGTGATCCTGTGACTGGTTTTACCTCTTGGCTCTGAGATTCTGAAATCCCTTTCCCTGTAATCTTGGTAGTGTTGTTTAAGTAACTTTTGTACTTTTGATCGCAATAATACATGTAAGAAAATCAGAAACAGATTGTGAAGGGTGAAGCTTGAAAGACTGTGAAGGGTATATTAGAAACAAATGTTAAGTCATATGAGGAAAAGATTATGAATGAACTCTGGGAGACAGTATCGTAACACTAAGTTTATACTTATCGATTTACATGTGCTGAGAGAACTTAAAGTATTGGTAATGCTTTATTACTGTCTGTAACTTGCAGAAGTAGCGCATTTCCTTTTTTGTGTTCACAGCTGCATGTGACTGACACTGTGAGTGTCAAACCCCTGACTTAATTGTTTAGCTAGTAGTCCACCGACCTGTAGTGGAAGGTGCACATTGCAAACTTATTCTCCTTAATTTAGGAAGTTTTTTTCTGTAATTTTAGTTTGACTGTTTGCTAGAATATGAGGAATTTAAGAGGGAGGGTGCTGTTATTTACAGCATGTGTTGAACATATGATCTTTGCAAAGTAATAATTACTCTTTCTCTCTTTAGGAAATACACATAAAGGAGCCCATAGAAAAGGAAGTAAAGCCTCACTTATTACCAGGTAACTGTATATTGATTTATTAGAATTAAAAAAATTAATCTTGTAAACAATATTTAAATATTCCCATGCCTGCAGCAAACACTCATGTGACATCAGTGTCCCAAGAAGTAAAACAGAGAGGGTTTGATGTAACCACCCACACAGGTTGAAATGTTTTAAAGATCTGTATCTGCATGGGTTGTTGAAAAACTCTGTAAAAATTTCAATTTTTGTAGGGCACAGTATCTTCAGGTAGGCTGCATGTGGAGAGCTGTCTATATTTCAGTTTGCCCTGTTTCTTAAAAGATAGTTGGGTGTTTTTTGTTTATTTGCTTACTGAAAATTAACTAATAGAGGCTTACTTTCCAGTTGCTTTACTTATGCCATGAGTTACTGAGGCCTTTTGATGCCTCATTCACTGTTTTTTTTTAATTATTATTTTTTAATTTACAATCCTTTCTTTTTAAAAAATATTTTCCATGATCAGGAAAGATGACATTACTAAAATAAAATATAAGTAAAAGCTTAGAATAAACTAGTGTTGTTCTGTTGGGTTTCCTGCACTTTATAGGAAAGATTAAGAGTCTGGCTGATCGTACGTAGTAAAACCTGTTTTTACTTTCTTAAACTCGAAGTTCAGTTCCTGCTAGTTTTAAGATTAGAACTTATTGACCATTATTTATGCAAACTTGTGTTTGAGAACTTTAAAATAGCCTTGGGACCTGTAAAATGAACATCATCTCCAGTAAAAGCTATGAAAAATTAACTACGATGACCTTGTAATAATCAACTCAAATGTTTCCTCATTCTTAGAGTTTAGCGGTATGGAAAACTGGAACAGTTTTCGACTTGTTTCTTGACTGTATAAACTACTCTTCAGTGGGCTTTTTTTATTCAGATACACACTTGTATGGTTGTTGTTTGCAACTCCACACATTGTTCTACCGCTTTGAGTAGGCCATGATGCAGGTACTTGTGGTTGCAGAACTCCTAAACATGTGCAGTTGAACAGTGTTCAGTCCATCTTGAATAATGTTAATGACCTGGGAGGCTCTCAATATACTGATTCCAGGAGCTGCCTCAGTTTTTTTTGTATAACAGTGATTAAATATCTTCAGGCATACAGTTACGAGAAGCTGTCAGGAAGTTAATGCTGAGTTTAAGATAACAGTCGAAATAATTTAATTATAAATGTCAGTTGTGTTGCAAGTCAGTGTTTGTTTTATACAGGTGAACTGCTGCTTTGCGAGGCAAGCACGGTATACAAATATATACAAGAAGATGGGTCAAATCGTGGCACCTATGGGAAGCTTGTATGCACAAACTTCAAGATTGCTTTCCTTGACGATGATTCTGCTTCGGATGATAATGTAAGTCTTCTAATTATGATTAAACAGGTGCTAAAGACATACACTGTCTCTGACTAAATAATATAAAGGATACAGAATGAGTATAGATTTATAAAAGTTTTAATGGGTGCAGTCTAATTTCAGTCATTCTGCATCGGCTTGGTCTATGCAGATCCTTCCTCTAGCTCTGACTAGTTAAGTAAAAACAGTGCAAGCCTGTATGTGGACACTTATCAGACTATCAGACATAGTTTATAACTCTTTATATCTTGTGAGCTGATAATTCTGTGAAGCTTAAGTTAATGAATTGTTTTAAAACTTAAATCAACAGTTTAAACCTGTTTCCTGACTGCTTGCCTAGTAGCAATTGCAAAAGTGTGAATGTCAAACATACTTCTATAGTGTTGTATAACATCTGTTTGACTTGACTTTGGGCTGTATCTGCAGAACCATTTCAGGGCTGCACAAGACTGAGTAAGCTAATACTCAGTGGAAATGCTCTAGATAATTGTTTGTGTGGCTCAGTAAAGGTCTGAATTATTCCATCAAAGTGCTGAAATTGAGCTGTCAAAGGGGAATGGTAATGCCAAGCCTTTTTCAATGTGGGTAAGCATCTGAAACAGTCTGGTCCTTTTAGGTGATGAAAGTGAAGGACAGACTAGTATATGGCTCTCAAGTGCAAGGTGATCTTGATGGTGGAGAAGAATGAGAAGAGTACGATTTGATGCACATTGATTGTTAACAGGTTGCCTAAGGAAGTTCTGGATGCTGAGTCCCTGGCAGTGTTCAAGACCAGGTTGGATGGAGCCTTGAGCAACCTGGTCTAGTGGGAGGTGTCCCTGCCATGGCAGGGGAATTGGAATTAGGTGATCTTTGAGATCCCTTCCAACCCAAACCATTCTGTGCTTCTATCATTGTAGCTGGAAGTTTCTTGGGGTAAAATTTCAGGGACTTTAAATGTTAAACTAAGGCTTCTGCAGCCAAATACTGATTTTTGGTCCTTCTGGAATTAATGAGCTGGGACAAAGCTGCAGAACCCTTTCCAGAGATCACATGATGTTTATGTTAAAGCTGGTAGTGACCATGCTAACTTCTGTTCCATTGCTAACTTTAAATCTTGGATTTATAGTATGCCAAATCACCTATATTTCTCTTAAAAAAAGTTCAGTATTAGCCACCTGATTCAGGGTGCTGCAGTCCTGGAAATAACTTGAATGATATTAACTCTGTTCACATCTGTCTTCGAGTAAAATGTAATTTGCGGATGTAGTGTACATCAGCTTTCTGGTAATAATATTTAACATAACAGTGTTTAATTGTGGCATCACTCAAATGTAATTTTTAACACTGAACTTATGGAATAATAAAATTGAAGGGAACCCCAAATCACTTCTTCACAAGTTGGGCAAAACAGTAGATAAGAGAATTGGGTTGTGCGTCGTCATTTTGCCCAGCGATAAATCTGGCTGCTATGTTGGAATATTCTTGGGATACTTGTTCTTTTAAGAGACTTTCTGTTTCCTGCCAGGTCCCCATAGCAAGGAAACTCGTCATAAAAGGGCTTGGATTGTATCAGGTTACCGTATTTCCTTTTTACTGCAGCAATTTTAGTTTGAAAAGTGACTCTCAATAGAAATGCATGCTTTGAAGCCATTTGAAAAGTAAAAACTATCTACATTTCAAGCATGGCTGAGTCTTAAATCAAACTGGATTTGCAGTTTATAAACTATGCGAGTATAACCTGCATCTGTCTTTATTTTAATAACTGTTCTTCAGTGTTCTATCTTATACAGCTTATAGGAATGAGCAGTAATGCTGATACTTAAATATGTACTGAATATATCCTTTCCTTCTGAGAAGGTGCTACTGCTTAGTAGTGTGACATTTCTAAGTTTGTTTTTTTTTTTTTTAATGTTCCAGGAGCCACAATTTAAGAATAAGATTGTAGGAGAAAATGACATAACCCTGCAATGTGTAGATCAAATCTATGGAGGTAGGTCAGCTTTCTCATCTTGGTTTAACATGCCTCACACTTCTGTGTCTCTGGTGCTCTTTGTCTGTACATGTACATGCTTTTTAGAAAACTGATAAGAGTTGTCACTTTGGAAACTAGGATTGGGTAGTCCAGAAAAACCAGTTACATTTAGTGATGAAATGACAGATAAGAGATCTATTAGAATCCAGTCTTATCCCTCAATCTTGTCAAAGCAACATTTTGATTAATTATCTTGCTGGGACAGACAGAACGATTCTTTCAAGATGCCATGATTCAAAGCAGAGAAGAGTCTGTTGTGAAAAGTCTCTGATGAAGATTGCTGCACAAGGATCTTCCAGTGTATCAACTATTTCTGTAAATATGGAGGTATTGACTTAATTTGAGCAATAGCACTGCAGAGCAGTACAGATACCAAATTCCCAAACAATACCTTTTGTTTGTCTAAGGGAACTTTGTTTTATAAGATTCATGACATCTTCAGAATATCAAAGGAGATAGAAAATGAGGTGTTAATTTACAAGTAAATCAATGAGTGTTTTGCAGCAGGGCTTACAGGTATGCCTGTATTGCTAAAAAAAGGTAAACGAGAATGGGACTGGGAATTTGTAAGTAGTGGGGAAGGCTTTATTGAGAAGCCTAACCTTGGACTGGTGTTAGAGTATTCAGAGTGTTTATGAATGGTGGTGTGGATTTGTGAAGGAGTCAGCTAGGTTGGGAGGATAGTGGAATCTGGTTATGAGACACTATTTAGTTTCTTATATAATGGCCTAGCTGGCAGCACTTGTAGTTGTGAAGTGATACATCCTCAAAAAGAAATGAACAAAGGGCTCTCTTGGGAACTTTATGGTGGTTAAAAAAAAAATAATTTAGGAACTGAATGATCTCAGTTGTTTGGGGACTTTCCCTTGGGCAAAACTACTAAATTATGTTCTTTATGCATCTCAACTTTGAACTTACTATGTAGTCAGAATGTGAACAGAGATAATCACTGAGCAGCTGGCTTACTGCAAGTTTGGTTTTTACATTGCAGGAGGTAGTTTGAGTGGGTTTAAAAAAAAAAAGTTGAGTATATTAGCACGAGAGCTTGCCAGTCTGTTACAGGATGCTTGTTTTGACTTGCTAAAACTTGGGCTTGAATTAGTTTCTTGAGAAAAGTCAAGCAGGGATAGCTTTATCAACTGATGGCAAAGTTCTTCTGTTTACTTAAACTTTTTAATTTTGCAGTTTATGATGAGAAAAAGAAACTTCTAACTGGACAACTGAGAAAATACCCAGAGAAACTAATTATCTACTGTAAAGACCTTAGAGTATTTCATTTCTGCTTGAGATACACAAAAGAAGAGGAAGTGAAAAGAGTAAGTATAGTAACTTAATTTGATTTTCTTCTTTAAGCTTAGTGTTGGGCGCTTAGTTGTGGGGTTGAAGGAAGAATGAAGTTCACCCTGAGAGGTGCCTTGAACTTGAAGTGTTTTCTGATTATTCCCAGTTGAGAGAGAAAGTAAAAGGCTTTGATTTCTAGCTAATCTTACTCATTAAATATGATTATGTATAGCAGCTAAAAAGATCAGATGCATGTCTCTTTGAAGAAAACTAGAGCTTTAGAGTACTGCATGAAATTAGCTTCAGCTGAGGCAAACTTGTAAAGCTGTTGTGTTTCTGGTATATTACATTTCAGACTTCAGCCTTTTTAATGTGAAAGCAGTTATTTTCCTGATAATTTGAGTTCTTTTCACAGGTTCATCTGAACTCCAAACTATGATTTTACTACCTTTATTTAAATAATAAGAATCATTCTGGAAGTTGAACATGTATAATACTTATTAAGCCAAGTGGGTATAGTGTCTTGCAGACAACAGAGAAAACTTTCTAAAGTCAGTTTTCAGCTGTTGGGGATAGAACCCATTGAACAGCTTTGTTTAAAACCTGAGGGAGGGGGCGGATGTTTAAAAGAAAAAAATAATTGTGTTTTTTACTGAGTCTTAGTCTGTGTTTGGGTGTTAATTTTTGGTCCTTTCCTAGATCGTCAGTGGTATAGTTCATCATAGCCAGACTCCTAAACTGCTTAAACGCTTATTTCTGTTCTCTTATGCATCAGCTGCTCCAAACAACACAGGTAAATGTTTTTCTATTTTTGATGTGTATTTGTGGCATACTGTCAGTTCCTTAAGCAGTCTGCGATGCTCAGTGGCTGAGTTTGTGCTCAGCATATGACTCTGACCTGCTGGCGCATAGCCTCAGAAGATTCATTTTTCTTTTGTTAGGCATTGTTAGACTTGTTGCTAAAAATATCTAAATTGTCTATTATTAGTTTCTGTGTCCTTCAGTAGTAGTTGCACATAACTTTTCCAAGCAAGAGTAGCATCACTGGATTGAAAACTTGCTGTGATCAATATGTGCAAATGCTTTTCATGGCTTGACTAGAGTGCTCTCATCTAGAAGATATTTTGCTTATTTTATCAATGTGTTTTTTCTGTACTATTGCAGTGAACCAAACTTCCTGCTCTTAATTCTTAAATCATTACTTTTTCAGTGGCATCTGACAAAGTACTTCCCTTTTTGCTCTTATTTGCAAGCGATCTGCTTCTCCCAGGCAACTGCAAAAAAAGCATAGGTTTGCATAGCAAGATCCCAGTAGACATCTGACTTCCTTTTGTAGCTAACTTATTACATAATCTTCCCACTTGATCAAACTTGGCTGCATAACATAGTAAGCTGCAAAATTCAAGTCGTCAGTACACTTTCTAGCATTTCATAGTTCAGACTTCAGCTAAAGTGATAGTGCTGTTTTGAATTAGGAACCTGATTCTTAGTGCACTGGGATTGCCTGTTCCTTTCACAGAGGGAAGTTTTGATGTACCCAGGGTATTAATCGGACGCTTATCAAAGTATGTCAAGGAGTTACAGAATCATTGAGGTTAGAAGAAACTGCTGGAGACCACCTAGTCATGTTCCTGTCCATCTGCCCCCGTTTAGAGTAGGGTAAACTACAGCAAGCTTGCTAGGATCATGTCCAGTTGGGCTTTGACTGTCTCTAAGGATTGAGACTCCAGAATGTTTCTGGACAGTCTGTTTCATTATTTGACTGTCCTTATAGTGAAAAAGTTTATTAATACATTTAAAGGGAATTTGCTGTCGTTCAGCTTGTGCGCACTGCCTTTTGTCATGTCACTGGATACCACTGAGTCTAGGTCCATCTTCTTTACTCCCCTCCCCTGCTTCCACCCCCAGTCAAGTGTTTATACACACTGGAAAGATTTCTTGCCCCTCTCTGCCCCTGCTAAGCCTTCTCTTCTACAAGTTGAATGATTGCAGCTCTCAGTCTCTCCTCTTATCAGGTGCTTTGAGCCCTTTAATAATCTTAATGGGCCTTCAGTGGACTTGGTCCAGCAAGGCTGTGCCTGTCTTCTGCTGGGGAGTCCAGCACTGGACACGGCACTTGAGGCACGGCCTCAGCAGTACTGAGCTGAGAACAGCAATCACCCGATTCAACCTGTAGGCAGTGGTTTTCCTATGCAGCCCAATAATACGTTGGCCGCCTTTGCTGCAAGGGCACATTGCTGGCTCAGGTAGTTCCTGCAGGCTTTGTCTGTAACTGGTGGTCTGTTTGAACTACGAACATCAGAAAGACTGTAAGCTTTTCCAGGTAGAGATTAAGCAAATATGGGAGAAACTTAGTTTTTATAGCAACATTGAAATGTTGTGCCAGAATTCTTTCGTATTTTCATAACTGTCTTCAATAATAAATCTCTGGGTCTCATTCTTTATGAAGTTGTTACAGGAAAAACCAAGTAGACTTTAGAAATCGGGTTTTATGCCTCTTATGGTCCAATACTCTTAAGATTTTAACTTGTCCCATAGACCTCATTATTAATGTTCTGTTTCCAGCTGTGAATTTTTCATCTACATTGTCTTCATACGATGAAAAGTTTCAACTTGCCATTGTCTCTTCTGTGGAAATTCTAGCTCTGTTTGGTATTTCAGTGCTAGCTGATATTGCAGGATACTTAATTATGATGAGTACCTAAAACGATTGGCATTACTCCATAAATTGTGTGGTTATTATACAAGATCTGAGGCTAAATCAACCTGCTGTCATAACTGTTGCTGAGGTGGCTAAATAGAAATACAGGAAAAGTTCTCAGTTGAAATGATGGAGACTTTTTTTCTGTAACCAATTTTCTGCTCTTATGAAGTGCCTGAAATATTCTATTCAGTACAAAACTCCTATCCATGATAAAAGAATGAACTTTAAACAAAATGCAATATCTAAATTGCAGAAGGGCTTTTGATATGATTGTTAATTCTACATTTGAGCCTGTATCATTAGATTCCAGTCAGCTGCACTGGTATACAGTGGTATTTGCTGCACAGCATCCTCCGTTTTAGGCTGGATGTGGGGCCAGCCTCCAACTGTATGGAAGTTCCATAAGAACTGATTCATTTCTATAGAAGAAACTATTCCTGAAGTTATTGGTTAAAGCAATATTTGACAGAAGATGTGTTGTTAGCAGACAGACAGAAGCAATGTGGTATACAAAGGCATTTTATCTTTGACTTGAGGCTTTCTGTACACAAGGCTTTCTGCTTGCTTACCTTAATGAAAACTAATCACTTGATTTAGGAATGTTTCGTGTTAAGGTTCCTGGTAGTCTGCAAAGTTAACATTATTGATGTCTGACAGATGGAAGAAACCAAACTGTGATGTTTGATACTGTTGAGGATTGGCGTGATGAGTTGGAGCGGACCAAAGGAAATGTGAAATACAAAGCAGTGACTACCAATGAAGGTTACAGAGTTTCTCAAAAGTAAGCTTGCCCTGGTTAATAGTGAACTTTGGATATATGTCTCATTAAGACTTGAAAAAATCAGTTCTACCTTTGATGCTGAGCATTATACGGTTGTTTTAAGTTTTTCTTAGGATCTGGTTTTCATTTTGATTTATGGGATACTTTGATTTGGGACCTCAGAAGGTTGTCTTACACAACCCCTGCTCAAGCAGGGTTAACGTCAGCATTAGATCAGGCTACTCAGGGCCTTGGCCAGTTAAGCTTTGAACATCTCTAGGGGCAGAGAATACCGTCTTAAAATGCAATAGAAAATATGTAGGTCTGGTACATTCACTTTCATCGTACTTACTGGTTAGGATGACATTTTCTCAGTGTTGTACCTTTACTCTGGTAAAACTTCAAGTTACATGCACTTGAGATTTTCTGTTGTTTTAGCAGAGGGGACTGGGTGGGGAAAGAGTAACTGATTTAAAGTATATCTGCAAAATGAGCTGATGGAAGTTAGGTTGTGCTGCCTTTAGTGGAAGGTTAAAGATGTGTATTTCTACCAGTTTAGCTAAGTAGCATCTATTGGTGAATGCTTTAGGATGTATACAAGGCTTTGTGTACTACTGTTGTTTAATAGTCAAATCCTGAAAGGTTTCACAGACCTTGGGAACAAACACCAATTTTTGTAGTCTTAACTATTTATCCTAGAACTCTTGTCTTGAGAGACCCAAGCTGAGATTAAGTAATTTGCTGCTTCTGTGGGCCTTGAACATAAATAGTGTTGGCTGGTACTGGAAATCCATGATGCATTAAATTACATTCCTGATTTGGGATGTGAGCATCTTGCAAGGCATGGAAACCGAACTGGTTATCTAATACTCTTTACTGTTTCAAAAAATACCCTTGTAGTGAGAGAACCAAGGAAGCTTTAACAATGTCTTAGGTATTAAAGGTAGGACTTAATTACAGCCTTGGAAAGACAGGGCAGTGTTGCAGTGAAAATAATGAAGAGCTCAAGACTGAAAGAAAATACCTTATCCATCTGAAAATAAAGGGAGGGTGTTGAGGACAACATAATTATTTACTAGGAAAGAGTATTGTAGCAATAAGAGTGAATATATAATTAGCATGTGGGCTAGAACACTCACCATAATTTAAAGGAGCTTGGAGATTGTTCTTTGTTCAGTTTTTAAGTGCAAGAAACTCTTTTTTGTTGTCTTAGGCTGCCTTTGTATTTTGTTGTTCCCATATGCATTTCTGAAGAGAGTATCTTGAAGTATGAAGGTAGAGGCATTCCTGTAAGTATATATGTGTGGCTGAGGGTAAGAAATCTTAATGAGAAGAAAAAAATTCAACTAGCATTTCAGATGTTACTGCATATTATATTCTTTAGAACTTGTTTTTAACAGCTTATAGGTATACCTAGCCATCTATAGAAGAGGAAACAGATGTTGGAAGGAGGAAATGCTCAAAGTATTCTGTGTTCCCCTAAACACTGTAAAGCGAAATATATATGTATGGTTCACAGCCCTTTTACTTCTTTCGGATGTCTAATGTCCTGTAGTCTACATGTACTAGTCTGTCTATCCATAAGCCTGTTTTTCATGAGACTGAGTACTGACTGGCATCTAGCTGGGGCAGGATGTAGGGCTTGAAATGCTATTTGGATATTGAGGTGAAGACCATGCATGTACAAGTATAGCTGAATACCTCCAGTTACCTAGCTCGGGTGCTGGTACGTAGTATGGCTGTGATGGTGCAGCATTTTTACAAAGCCAAGTAGCCTAACTGGAAAAACTAGTTCTACCAGTCTCAACAGAAAATGAAATTAAATATACTGTTTTGTACCCTGTAGCAAGCTGGCTTTGGCTTCCTACCTCATACCAGGGTTTAAGAACCAGTAAGATAGAGTAGATAGAAACAAGGAGCAAAGTAACCTCCCTTACGAGGTTTTGCCTTAGTTGTTGCATGTCTGTCAGACTTGCCGTGGAAAACCATGTTCACTTCATGCCCTTAAATTAATTGGTCGATGGAGTAGATAGTGGTGTTCTGTCCTGCCTAATTTGTCATTTCAGATTGTGAAGTTCAAAAAAGTTCAGTTCACTTTTTCTCAGATAGTCAACAGTGGCTGTTACACAGCAACAGATGTGATATTTATTTATTTATTTGTTTGTTTGTTTATTTATTTATTTATTTATTTATTGCAAAAGCGAATTTTTTTTTTGGTCATCTTTCATTCATAGAATCATAGAATAGCTTGGGCTGGAAGGGACCTTTAAAGGTCACCTAGTCCAACACCCTGCAATGAACAGGGACATCTTCAACTTGATCAGGTTGCTCAGAGCCCCGTCCAATCCGACCTTGAATGTTTCCAGGGATGGGGCTTCTACTACTGATCTGGGTAACCTGTTCCAGAGTTTCACCACCTTCATTGTAAAAAAAATTCTTCCTTGTGTCTAGTCTAAATATACTCTTTTAGTTGAAAACCATTACCCTTGTTGTATTGCAACAGGGCCTGTTAAAAATCTGTCCTCATCTTTCTTATAAGCCCCCTTTAGGTATTGAAAGACTGCAATAAGGTCTCTCTGGAACCTTCTCTTCTCCAGTCTTAATAACCCAAACTCTCAGCTTTTCTTCGTAGGAGAGGTATTTCAGTCCTCTGATCATTTTTGTGGCCCTTCTCTGACCTGCTCCCAGAGGTCACTGGCTTTCTGGAGCTGAGGACTCTAGAGCTGAATGCAGTACTCGCCAGAGCAGAGTAGAGGGGCAGAATCACCTCCCTCGACTTGCTGGCCATGCTTCTGCTGATGCAACCCAGGATATGGTTAGCTTTCTGGGCTGCTCATGTCCAGCTTTTCATCCACCAGCACCCCCAAGTCCTTCTCCGCAGGGCTGCTCTCAATCCCTTCCTCCTCCAGCCTGTATTGATACTGGGGATTGCCCTGACCCAGGTACAGGCCCTTGCACTTGGCCTTGTTGAACCTCATGAGGTTCACATGGGCCCACTTCTCAAGCTTGTCCAGGTCCATCTGGATGGCATTGCATCCCTCAGACATGTCAACTGCACCACTCAGCTTGGTGTCATCTGCAAACTTGCTGAGGGTGCACTTGATCCCACTACGTCAATGATGAAGATACTAAACAGCACTGGTCCCAGTATGGACCCCTGAGGGATGGCACTTGTCACCCATCTCCATCTGGACATAGAGCTGTTGACCACTTACCCTCTGGATGTGACCATCCAACCAATTCCTCACGCACCGAACAGTCCACCCATCAAATCCAACTCTTCCAATTTAGGGAGAAGGATGTTGTGGGGGACTGTGTCCAAAGGTCTTACAGAAGCTCAGATAGATGACATCCATAGCTCTTCCCTTGTCCACTCTTCAGAGGCCTTGTGGAACTCTTCTAATTTCCAAATTCTTTTTCGGAAGCTAGTGTCAAAATAGCTTGACCATATTAAATTGTTTTGAAATGGCAGTGAAAGGGCTATACAGTAATTTTTTCCACTCTTAATGATTGTGAGCTTTCTACATCCTTCTGAGGTGTACCTCTTGGCTAGCATAAATTGGTAGCAGAACTTTAACTTCTGATTTGACAAATACAATTCTGACTCCCAGTTTCAAAGGCAGTTTAAAGATCAGCTTGAGAGCTTCAAGCTGTGGGTACAAGTCAAGAAATTATGTGTAAAGGGAAGTAAGAAGCTTTGAGAATTGATTTGCTGCAAAGATTACCTGTAACTATGCAATCCGATTTAGTTGTGAACTGTTTGTTTAATATCTTACTTCATATGCAGAGATGACCCTTTATGCATAGCTCACATGGAAGGGCATGACAGTGTATCTGTTGTGCATTATCTTGAGGCTGAACTGTAAGAAAAACTATATCTGTGTGGGGAAACTGATGGCTAATATGAGCTACTTAAAAGAGCTATCTTGCTGTGGCTTATCTTCCAACCTAATTTGGCCATAAACATTTTGATCAATTCTTTTTTTACTTGTGAGGGCAGTTGAGAAAGTCATGTTCTGATATAACCTGACATTTTACGTTTTCCTGTGCCTGTATAAAGCTTAACTTAAAACTTAGAAGTGATAATGCGGTGTGCTGAGGCATGTAGATTTGGTGCAGATGTAGAAGTTTGCTTCTGCTGTTGGGTTTGTTGCATACACTAAAGAAGTGCAGCATAGAGAAATTTCTTGTAATTAGTCACTTAAGCAAATACATTGTATGGGACAGTTTACCAATTTTTATCACCTGGTAAATGTCTTTCTGCAGATTTGGTGTTGGTCTTGCCATAATGGTGCTGCTCTTCTCAAAATGTCTGCGTTTCCCAAAGAACAGGATGACAGCACTTCACAAATGCAAAAAGCCTTCTTGGATGGGTCAGTAATAGCTATTCTGTCCACAACACTTTGCTTGGTATGGACCTTGCTTCTCTTTTTCCATATATGCTATATCTTTAAGCTTGCACGCATCAGGAAACAAGTTCTAGATCTAAAGCTAGTTTTCTGTAGTTAAATGGGTTTAAGCCCTTGGCCTAACAGCATTGGTCAATTGTGCAGAACTGTAACATCACTGAAGGCTCATTTGTGGAAATATATACATACAAATCTCTGCACAAACTGTGGCGTGTTATTAGGTAAAGCAGCACCAAAGCCTGTAGGTCTTAGTTAAATGTAAAGAATCATTAGCTGATGGGCTCAATTTTGTTTGCAAGTGAGAGAAATCTAGACTCCATCTCCAGACATGGGTTTGCAAGCTGCGTTATAAATCTCTGAACTCTGCCATCTTCTGAGAACTAGATTCCTGTTCTTAAATAACTTTAGATAAAGTGACCTAAAATGATTGAGACATTCTACCAGTTCACTACTGCCACTTTCAGATGCAATGGCAGACAACACTTTGTTTCAGCTGTGAGGTAGTGAGCTGAATTAGCTCAGCAGGCTGAAAAATGCCAAAGTTAACATAAGGGGAAGAGCACAGCTGCCTGGCTAAGAGTTATGGCAATGACATATTGCTCTGGTTTTCTGCCTTTTTTTTTAACCTGTTGGGTGTCCTGGAGAGAACTTCTCTTGTAGCAGTAAGCTATTAGATCAGGCTAGTATATATAGTTTGTACTGCTTTGCTGCTAGCTCCTTTCTCCTCATAGATGGAGAACCTGTTAATCACGGAGAACTAACAGAAAATAGCTTGATTAGGCTCTTAAAATCTCTTTTATTGGTTTATAAAATTAATTCTACTTGCATATGAAAGGCTTTTGACCCTTCTTGCAGGTTCTCTAATGTTTCTCCCTTGAAATGGGGAAGCTTACATGACTTGTAACTCTTTATTTTTTTTTAACGCTATTTCATGTGAAAGTAAGTAAAACTAGCAGTAATCTGTAACAAGGTATCAACTGATATTTTGATCCCTGGTCTGCGGCCATCTGAACTTAGGGTGATATTATTGGTTTTCTTTGCTATGGAGTACTTACTGGTGGTAATATTTAAAAATATATCTACAGATTGTCCAGAAGGGTGTGTTAAAGTGCCATTGTAATAGTATTCTGAACTCAAGCACACAGTAGGTGTTTAGCAGCTACTTCTACTGAAAAAGCTGTTCAGACCCAGATTTTCTAGCACAAATTGTTTAATTCAATTTGGAAGAAGCGTCATAATTGACAAAAGACTGTTTTCCCTAATTTCTCTTGTCTGATGCATCTTCTGGTAGATCTAGTAACCTGCATTTCTGATACAGGCACCTGTAGTTCTCAACTTAAAGCAGGCTTCTGTGCTACAACATACAGGAAGCAAAGTACTCTGTCCTGTCTGGGCAAGTGCCCGCAAGGCTTCACTTCTGAAGTATGAGCTAGAGCAGCTTTTCCCAAATCTTAGTAATAAAAAGCCAGCATGACAACAGAGGTATTTATGAAGCTGAAGTTCATCTGAGCTCTGGAGCCCAAATGAGAGGGGGTGTTCTGGGTCCAAACCAAAGCTTCTTCTGGCCTGGTATTTTTTCCCTTCCTCCTAGGGAAAAAAAGTAGCAGATATGTAGGGAAGTACAAGGCAGGTATAGGGTCTTGTTTGAGTCAATTTGTTCCTTCTTTCTTTAACTTACCTGTTTCTTTAGCAGACCCGGCAGCTAGGTATCAGAATGTAATTTGGTTTGTAAAAGTCAAGAAAAATTGTGTCTGCTGGGAAGTTTGGGTGTTTCTAGCCATCTCTTCTTTCTGGACTCACCTCTAAATAGCCCACTAGTAAAGTAATTTTGGTGTATCTAGTGAAGACAATACCAAAAAAGCAGTCATAAAATCAAGTAATGCTTGTAATATTCATAACTGCACAAATATGCATGAATATCACTTTACTGATGTGATAGTTAAGTGCAGCAAAACTTGTCATAACCTTGTAGGGAAGCTTCCAGCCAGTACTTAAAAATGCATGGAGGACATTAGCTTTACACACTGTGTATCTTTTAGTATTACAGCTGTTTCCCAAGCCATGCCTATTAACTTTGCCTTCAGTGATAATAGTTGGTGCATTATTTGACTTGTGAAGCAGAAGGCTTATCTCTTAATGATTTGATTTAGAATCTATAAGACAATTAGCAAACCTCCCTATGAACTCCTGAAGACGGATGACTTGTCTAGCAGCCTTCCATCTCTGCAAGATATCCAGACTGCATACACAAGATTTAAACAGCTGTTTTTGATAGGTAAGTCAAACTTTAAAATAGTCTTTTGTCTCTAAAGTAACCGAGATGCAAAGCGTAACAGTGCTGTTTTATGTCTCATGAATGCAGTCCTTGTCTTGATTGGTGTCTCGCTTTTGGCGGTTAAAAGCAGACTTTTAAATACATCATTGAGCACTGTGGTTATGACTGGCATGTTAATGGAGGTTTGTACTTCTTAAACTTACTACCTCTTGCTAAGCAGTCACAATATATGAAAATTACTTTTGAAGAGAGTTGACTAAGGAGTTTAAATGTTAGTTGGAATATACTAGCTGGACTGAAATTTATGGGAGAGATTTTTCAGTCTTCTGTGGTTCATTGAAAGGGAATATTGTTAACCTTTTAAGCCTTTGCGCTATGTCAAGAGTTGAGTCTAAATGCTAATTAATTTTTGCCCTAGCTTTTGTTACAAACTAGTCGCTTCTCAAAACATGTAAAGTGTAAGCTTGCTTAAAATTCTGTCACTTTGGCTGAAGGGCTAAACATGACTGCTGTGCATAGTAAGTCAACTTGAAAGGAGTGAAAATGGGAGCCATGTGAAAGTATAATCTAGGCTTTCAGTCTTTTTTCTGGGACTCTTACCTGGTTTGCTGTCACAGAACACCTCGCCTCTTGGCATGAAAAAAGCTCCACACCACCTTGCAACTGTGCAATGTGCCATTGGGCCATTTTGGACAGTGGGTCTTTACAAGATAATGAGGGTGAATGTTGCAATAACCTCTCTCTGGTGGCATGCTGAACACTGGGGCAGTGTACCTGTGGCTATTGATGTTGGACATAACTGAACTGATCATCAGTGAAGAACTGTGTATTTGCAGTGTAGCCTACAGACAGTATCCAAGTCCTATAGGTTTTATACGTGCAATTTAGCTGGTAAGTTAATATTGATTGCAAATTAGTATGAATTGTTTCTGGTAAATATGTAGTGAAGATTTCAGTGATGCTCTGAAGGGAAGTCCTAGATATGAGGTATTTGGCGGAGTTTCACATTGAGGATTTTGTCCAGAATACACTGTCAAATCCACAGTGAATCTTAGGAGATAAAAGTAATTACCTATATTTTAATGTCGTTTCTGGTAATTTACCCTCCTGTAGGAAAAAGGCCAAAGCATGAATATGTTTAGCATCTTTTGGGAAATACTGTGTATTTCAACGGTGTAGCTGTGTCATTGTCTTATATTACGTGAAGCAAAAGGGAATATGTTAAAACGGCATTCCAGTAAGTGTTTTTGTCTTAGAGCTTTTTAAATAAGCTTTGTTAGTAGACTATAGCTCACAGAATATAGCACTATGCCCTAGCAGTCCGAGGAAATCATTCAGTTAACTTTTTGCAGAAGATCTTACAGAAACTGACTACCTTACTACTGTTTTTCAAAGTCTGAACACATTAACTATTGGTTTTGTTCTGTACGTGCCTAGTTAATTTGATTTAGGTAACTTGGGGTTGTTGTTTGATAAGGTCGACATGACCTGGCAATGTGCCCTTGCATCCCAGAAAGCCAGCTGTATTCTGGGCTGCATCAAAAGAACTGTGACCAGCAGGTTGAGGGAGGTGATTCTTCCCCTCTGCTCTGCTCTGGTGAGACCCCACTGGAATACTGGGTCCAGCTCTGGGGCCCCCAGCGTAAGAAAGATATCGACCTGCTTGTTCAAGTCCAGAGGAGGCCACAAAGATGACCAGGGGGCTGGAGCACCTCTCCTATGAGGACAGGCTGAGAGAGTTGGGGTTGTTCAGCCTGGAGAAGAGAAGGCTCCAGGGAGACCTTGTAGCAGCATTCTAGTACCTAAAAGTGACCTACAAGAAAGCTGGAGAGGGGCTTTTTAAAGGTCATGTAGTGATAGGACGAGAGGTAATGGCTTTAAACGTCTTCCGATGTAAAGAAGAGTTTTTTCACTGTGAGAGTGGTGAGGCACTGGAACAGGTTGCCTAGAGGAGGTGGTAGATGCCCCATCCCTGGGTCTTCAAGGCCAGGCTGGATGGGGCTTTGAGCAACCTGGTCTGGTGGAAGGTGTCCCTGCCCATGGCAGGGGGGTTGGAACTAGATGATCTTCAAGGTACCTTCCAACCCAAACCGTTCTGTGATTCTGTGACCTAAATTACCTGAACACATGCCCAAATTGAAGTTTCAGTTATAAAAATCCTTATTAAGCAAAGCAGAAATCACAATAGTAGGTAGCTGTCTGAAAGGGGATTTTGATGGGGACAGCTTGGATTATCTTAATTTGTTGTTCTTCTTTGATATGTTGCAAAGGCAGATGTTGGTTTTGCTAAACTGCTCACAAGTCTCAGTGTATGCTGTTTGCCCACATACTTTAAATGAGACTTTGAACACTTCAGTTCTCAAATCCTAGTGAAGTATTTCCTCATTGTCCTAGAAGACAGGGAGGAAGGGGAAGTGTGCTCTTTTGTGATGTTATTGTGCAAAATACCTTGATTACGGGGCAAAACAAGCTGCAAGTGTTTTGTTGTGCCTTTAAAAAGTTGTTCCTGTTTTGTCTTGGAGATGACTTTGGTTGGGCAGCTCTTCCACAGCCAAGCAGTTGTTTGTAGAGGCCTGCATACAAGTGGTTAAGTCTAATTAGATTGGATATTAGGAGACATTTCTTTACTGAAAGAGTTGTCAAGCATTGGAACAGGCTGCCCAGGGAAGTGGTGGAGTGATCATCCCTGGAGGTGTTCAAAAAACGTGTAGATGTGGCACTTCGGGACATGATTTAGTGGGCATGGTGGTGTTGGGTTGATGGTTGACTTGATGATCTTAGAGGTCTTTTCCAACCTTAAGGATTCTATGATTCTAATTGTCGTTGAGCACGATTGAACAAAACAGCCAGCCAGCCACACTTAAGGCAGCTACTCAGCTTTTTGGAGTAAAACTCTTCTATATTGCCTATAATGTAAGAGAACTGAAGAAAACTTCAGTATGGAATATAGATGTTATTGCTATAGATGAAAGCCTGTTAGTTCTACAGGAAAAAAGACGCACACCTTTTCCTTGCTGTCATGGTTTTTGGGTGGTTTTGAAGGACTAGAAATTGGTACTATAATTTTGCCTTGATTCAAATAGTGATGGCAGGGTAAATGGAATGTGAGATTTCGGTGCAAGGGAATATTTAACAGCTCGAAAGGAAAGAGGGTGAACTGGGGAGTAAAGCATAGCTTACTTGAAGAACTGTAATGTATGTACTTTAAAGGGTATCATACTTAAAGGTTGGAAGTGAATTTGAATATGTTAATCAGAAAAGACTGGAGAAAACTATATCTAATGTGAACAGAACTGACTAGGGAGTTTTGAAGATGCATTCTAATGCTTTTGTGGAGGACTAGTTTCTGTGGCCAGGGTGAAATGAATTAGGGAAAGAAAGATTTTATTTTTTTTCTTAAATGTGAGGTGAACAGAATGAGGGGCACAAGCAGGCATGGAGGCAGAACAGGTACAGGAACAAAATAGGTACGTGTCTGGGCACTTGAGCATCATAGCTGCAAGCTGCAGAAAAGACAGAAGTGAGTATGTGTTGGAATTAAACATTGGAGGCATATGGAGGGACTCAGGGAGGTGAGAAGTTATACCAAAACATGCAGAACTGAAGCTATCTGGGAGAGGGTTGGGAAGGAGGGAAGTGTGGTATATCTCAATTTTTCTCAATAGTAGGACTGTTGTAGACCGTGGGCTTCAAGGTTTGTGTTTTATACAGGAAAGGTAATCTGTTCTGGTTTTAATTGACCATATCAGCTTGTGAGAGCTTTCCAGTTTCTGAGTACTGGCTTTGACAGAAGTAAAAGCAATAGAGATTTAGGTTGCATTTTAAAAGCTACAAAAATCCTAGTGAAATTCGTAAAATTTTAATAACTTGGTGGTGTTGCACTTGGCCTCCTGTTTATCTTAGTTATTCCCTTTTTGATGTATTTAGTTGCAGTGAAAACTGTTTAAAACCTTTTTCAGGTAGTTTTACATTCCGTAAACTTGTGTAACCTCCTTCTAAAACACATTTGTGTTTCTGGCTCTAATGGTAATGGCTTTCAAAATCCAGCCTCCTTATTAAGCTTTATATAGAACATGCTCTAAAGTCAAGGCGACTGGAACTTGGAAGAGCCATCACCTCTGATTAAACTTCTTTTCCATTTTGTCAACAGATTTATTTACTTGGTTTTGTTGCTATGAACTTACAGCATACTTTCTATAAAAGCCTATGGTGCTATAAAACTTTACTGGTGTTTGTCGGACTACTCTACTTCCTCATTTAGCAATACAGGGTGTTGACTTTAGTGGTGACTTACGCACTCCTTTGTATTGATTGTTCTGTAACAGTTCATAACTGAAAAATAATATAGTGGATGGCTGTTATTTAGCACTACATATACGTGAACAAACTGATTTTTGTTGGGATTTTTTTGTGTTTTTTTTTTTGGCAGATAACAGTACAGACTTCTGGGCAACTGATGTGAAATGGTTTTCATTACTGGAGAGCACAAACTGGCTAGAGATAATCAGGTTTGCTATATCTGTAACTTCCTGGGTTTCAAATTGTTGTTAAATGCATTTGTAGTGGGTTTTCTACTTGAAATATGACTACTTTCTTCACACCTCCAGTAGGAAAGAAAATTAAGACAGACTTACGGTCCCATTTATGTGTCTTATTTCTACAACTCGAGACAGTGTTTTTACAGTGCAGGCTTGTGTTAAGCTTCCCACATTAAAGGATGTGAGCAGATCATTCCAATTACAACTCTTCCAGCAAACCTATTAAAACTATAGAGCCAGTAATTTCCCTCCTGCACTTAGTCACCTTTCCAAACTGAAGAGTCCTATTTGTTTCTTGCATGAAACCTATTCCATGTCTCTGACTAGCCTTGCCGTTCTTCTCTGTACTCTCTACTTCTGTAATATCCTTTAGGACGGGATGAGCTGCAGTATGCAAGATGTTAGCCCACCAAAGATTTATAAAATGACAGTTGTTCTCAGTTTTGTCCCCTTCCTCTCCTGATTGTTCCTCAAGTTCTTTTTTCTTCTCTCAGCAGTCCACAGTGAGTAAGTGTTGGAATGGTGTTGGCTAACTTAAGGCTTGTTATAGTGGAATGTTGAGGAGTTTTATTTGTTTTCAGTGTGACTTTGTGCTAACTCTGTTGTCTATCAGTTTATTCTGTGATCAGCTTGTTACTGTGAAGTGCTTCTGCAGTTTTCTGCAGTCAGCTTCAGTTCTTTCTACTCTCAATAACAATCAATAAATACTGATGGTTTCTTATAACTTACCTATTCCTTAATCCAGAATTTAAATATGTTGAATGAGAGGTTCCAGTGAAGATCATATGTTGAGAAATGCATTGACATAACCAGGATCACACATAGTTTAAAAGTAAATGCCAGCCTGAGTTCCTGTCCTTACATTGTCTTGACTGGTCATTTCCATACTTGGATCCAGTTGTTTCCTGGATCAGCCTGTTCTTGGCTCTTGCAGTTATTAGGGATGCCTTCTCAGCTATTCTAGATGCTAGAACAAAGAATCTGACAAATCCACACTTACGAAATAAACTGTCAGCTTCTATTAGTGACCTAAGCAGTTGCAAAGCAGACCTAATTGTGTGCAAACTTTTGCTGAAAATAACTGACTATGAAGAGTTAGGTCTAGAAGCCAACAGTGTTACATCTGGTTTTATGCGAACTTTAATTCCACTCAGCCTTCTTTGTGTAATGATAATCTCTGAATAAATTTTGCTTTTTTTGCAAGTTTCATGCAATATTTACAAGATCTGATTGCTAATTCTTCCCTCAGCCTTTTAAAACCTGATTATGGTAGAAATGTAGTACGCAGTAGATTAGAACATAAGTGTGGTGATGTTGGCTCTTTCCAGGATAAAGATCTGGCTCTTAGCAATTGTAATACTTTGTGTGTGCAGTGGCTGCTATTGATCCAGAATAAAGTATTGTATTATAAATATACAAACATAACAACTGGAAATGCATGACCGATTGCCAAATGAAGATACCTCTTGAAAGTTTGCTCTTGGGGCTAAACAGTTCTTCATTTACAGAAGTTGAGCATGGTTTTTGTTGTTTTAAAGGACTAGTCAAGTTTCAGTAATATGACAGTCTAACCCCTTTTAGGGGAAACTAATGTAGGAAACTTAATTGTGAAAATGCGATGAAAATGTTCACTTTATCTTTTCCTGTACCACAACAGGCGAGTCTTGAAGAAAGCAATAGAAGTTGCTGAGTGTCTAGAAAGACAGCATACAAATGTTCTCCTTATAGGTAAGAATTTAATAAGATTATCCTATATAATTTTTAAATTTCTTTTTAATTTCTTTATATGTAGCTTAAGCTGTAAGTTCATAATTGTTGTAGAGGCTGGTAAAATTCATAGAGTACACCAAGTACCAGACACCTAAATCTCTCGCACTCCTGGAAATGCTTCCTGTAGTTAAAAAAAAACGTGGTAAATGTAGTTCCAGGCTAAGAGAAATATGTTGTGAATCAGAAAGCTGCTGATAAATTGGCAGGAGAGTTGTCCTACCTCTTGTTTATGCATTCTTGTTTCCTAACTTGTTTTATTAAAAGTCTCCTAGACCTTTTGCTGTACTTTAAGGGAAAGGGGGGAGCACGCCTACACAAAGAACACGGAACATGAAAACTTTCTAAGAGGATGTTTTCATGTTCTAGATACACACTGAATACTATGTAGTCTCTTTATTAAAAATACATCAAAGAATATGCCTATTGTACACATCTTGAGCAGTTTGTTTTCCTAGATTGAGAAATCACCTGGAAAACCAAACTCAATGTTAACCATTAAGCTACCTTTGGATTAGTACTTTAGTTGGGTTTTTTCCAGACACTGCCAGTTGAGAAACCTAGCATGGGGAAGAGATGTTTGTAGAAGGCACCTGAAGGGTAAAGAATGCATGTTGCATGAGGAGGCAGTTTCACACCTTGTAAAAAGATGCCTGAGGACAGGAAGGGTAAGGGCAGATAGCTGGCCTGGTAGCATAGGGAGGGAGGGGCACTATATGCGTTGTGGAAGACTGCATGGCATAGGCATCAAAGTTATAGTAGTAAAAGCTTGGGGTTTTGCAGGGTTTATTGTCAAAGTATTATCCTAGTGTAAGTGTACAAGAAACTTTACATTTTTACAAAGGGAAGTATTGGAAACATGGATTAACTTCTCTCTGATGGTATAACACTTGCAAGAAATTGTGTGCTTCTCCGATCTCAAAATACAGTTTTTGTTTATGTGAAGCTAGCAATACTTTGCTTTCTTACCCAAAGTTTTAGGAATGGCTTAGTGGACAATGTGGTTTCTGTTCTCTTCTGTAGAAGAGAGTGCTACTGATCTGTGCTGTGTAATCTCCAGTCTGGTTCAAGTGATGATGGATTCATATAGCAGAACAAAGTCAGGGTTTCAGAGCCTTATTCAGAAGGAGTGGGTAATTGGAGGACATGGCTTTTTGGATCGTTGTAACCACTTACATAAAAATGACAAAGAAGAGGTATGATTTTTTTATTACTTTCCTCACTTATTATTTGAAAGTTTACTTGGCATAAGGAGGGATTTAGGTGTCAGTCCAGAAGTTCCAATTACTCTGAAGATCTTTAATTTTATATTTTGTTTTATGGGTTGATGTTTTGTACAGTGTGACTGTTTTTGCTGTTTAGAGTTCAGCAATGTCTGAAGAAACTAAAGAGGACAAATGTAAAATTTCCTGTTCAGTTGTGGAGTCTTTTGAGAGACGCGTATCTTGGGTCCTTTTAAAGTGTTAAGTGGTGATAGTGTCCGTAGAAATAACTCAGGTGAATTGCCTGCTATTGTCACATCTAGAGTTTATACTGTCTTGCTAGATGTTGCAGTCTCACCTCTCCATTTTTGTTTGTATTTTGGGAAAAAATCAGGCTGCTATACAGAATGGAAATCCTAAGTGAACTGACTAGTTCTGATCAAGAATTGCTATACACTGGTTTTGCTTTACCAGCTTAAAAAGGATGCATAGCAGCAACTTTCATAGCAAGTTAATGTGTGCAAATTCAGGTTCAGAAGTGTTCATCTTCTCTGTCAACAATTGACCAAGGGTAGCGGAGATGATCCTTCTTCAGAGTTCAGACAGGGTTACATGCAGCGGTTCTGTAGTTAACCGGATTGCTTTCCTTAAGATTGGTATTTGGAGACACTAAATACTATAAAATAAATAATATGCGTGGTGGAACATACTTTTTTCTGATACTGATGCAATATTTTCTTTACTTAGGCTCCTGTTTTTCTGCTCCTGCTAAATTGTGTGTGGCAGCTGGTACAACAATATCCTCCAGCATTTGAGTTCACAGAAACTTACTTAACTGTCTTGTCAGACAGCCTCTATGTGCCTATTTTTAGCACTTTTTTCTTCAACTCACAACATCAAAAAGACACTAATACGGTAAGGGTTTGTTATTTTGTGGATGCAATGTGTTGGAGAACAGGTTTGACCAACAAGCAAGGAAGACTCAAAAAAAATAATTCCCTAGCAGTGTGGTTTTTCCATACTTCTTTGAAGGACAGTGCCTTGAAGGGTGAATGAGTGCAACTTTGGGTGTAAGGAGTCAAGTTCAGGACTGTTGATTTACATTTGGTTCATGCTTTTCTCTAGCCGAAGAAGCTGGAAGCAATGGGAGTACCCTCTGCAAGGCTCCACAGAGGCTAAAAAAAAGTGAAGATCACTGTCTTGCATATAAATAGTGTCGATCATAAAATCTAAACAGGTAGCACTGCATAATTGCAGTTAACTTTTGAAGTTCGGAAAGGTTTATTCCACAATCCTAACATGCCCCTTGTGTTTGAAGAATTCAAATGTTTATCTCCTGCCTGATTTTCAAAACTTTTTCCTTAAATTATTTAAATAATTTTCAACTGTGAAAGGCACTCGTGGTGCTGTCTAATTGCACTGTTGAGATGAAACACTGTCTGAAGTTACTGAGAATAATATATCGGTAGCCTTTGTGTCTGTACTCCCTTGGATCTAATAATGTTGTTTAGCTATTGGATGCATAGAAATCATGAGTTGTTGCAGCTCTGTGGCCTCTTTCGGGAAAAGCCAGTTTCTTAATTTCACCTTGACTTGGTCAGAATTCCTTTCTAGCAGTGTTAGTTGCACCCTGTTTGTTTTGGCAGAGTGGTGAAAGCCTCAAGACACAAAGCGGTCCTTTCAGATTTCTTACTGTGTGGGACTGGTCTGTGCAGTTTGACCCCAAGGCCCAGGCTTTCCTGAACAACCCTCTTTATGCAGAGAAGCCAAAACCAGATAAAAGTCAACGGAAGACTACACGATTCAAAGTAAGATATGTGCTGCTTAGCTACTTTTTTTTAAATTATAAAAATATTTTGCAGAATTCATACTTCAAATGTACTTACAGTGGGAGTATTGGTGCAAAAGTTTTTTTTAATGACAAATTAAAATGCACGCCTCAGTCACCTGGATCTTAAGAATACAATTTGCACCCACCTCCGTTATAAATCACTGGTTTACAGCTACTGTGCATAGCTGTGAACCAAGGTGGTTTTTTTCTCCATACATTTGTGCAAGTGTAGTGATAACTCATGGGACTTAACATCCCGGTGAGTTGCACTGTTTGAAGTGAGTTTATTTTGTTGTTCCATGGAGTACCTATCTGAAATACATAGCAGGTTTAGCACTGCCTAACTTTGAGTGTGATTGGAGTGAGTGCGTGCATGTGGAGGGGGACGAACAACATCAAAAACTGTCTAGGGCGTGGAGGGTTATGGGTGGACCACCTCATTACTGGAAGTAGCACAAATTCAGTAACAAATGTTTGTTTGGAGTAGCCTCTTTTGATTGTAATGTTCCTGTTGGTTAAATTCTGTTCTGTACAAAATGTTCTTGAGTGAGACACTGTCAGTATGATCTACAGCATTAATCAGAGAACTCTTACACAGGGGGATGCAATGAATAACCGCTGGATAAAAACTTCTAAATCAAGTGCTCTTTGATTTATGTGGCTAGCTTAAACTAATCGTAGAAGTCTATAATAATTGAATGTATGCAAAGAATTCTCCTTTTTGAAAGAAAAATGCTTTATTCAGTGTTATGTCATTGCTATAGTTGCAGTGCAGGGAAGATATCTGGGAATACTAAGTATGCTGTATGCAGTATTTGGTGAATTAGCCATTGAAGAGTAACAGTCTTAGACTATGTAGCAAAACAGTGACTTTGCTTGTAAGTATTTTCTGAATACAGGTTGTGTTTTTCTTCCTCTTGAGATGTTTTCTAAAGTCCCACCAATATTTATCTCAGTATTTTTTTCTTTTCTTTCCTGTTGAAGCATCAACGGCAACTTTCTTTGCCATTGACACAAACAAAATCTTCCACGAAGAGAGGATTTTTCAGGGAGGAAACAGATCATTTAATAAAAAACATTCTGGGTAAAAGAATTGGCAAGTTCATAAATTCTTCAGATGAACCTCCTAATAGCTTCAGAGAATTTTATGATAGCTGGCATAGTAAACCTGTTGACTATCATGGTCTTCTGTTACCTTCCATTGATGGCCCTGAAATCAAAGTCTGGGCACAGCGGTATTTACGATGGATTCCTGAAGCCCAGCTTCATGGTGGTGGTACAATAGCCACAGCTGCCAAGATTTTGGACTTGATGGAGGAAGTGCAAAGCTTGCAGGTGAAAATGGATGAAAAACATAGTCAAGCCATTTCTGGAGATGTACATTCTGTTCCAATGCTGAGAAATTCTGCCCGTTTGTCATCTTTGTTTCCATTTGCTTTACTTCAGAGACAGTCTATCAAACCAGCTTTACCCACAAGCACCTGGAAAGACTTGGAAGATGAAGATGACTTGGTAAAGAGGGATGACGAATTTGTTGATCTAAGTGGCGATATGTCATAAAGTGTATATGAATTAAAGTATGAATTGTATGTGGCTAAGCTCTGAGTTCTAAATGTTGTGCTGTATCATATAAGGAACTCACTCAAGCATCTGCAGCTTGTTTAATGGGGTTTTGGGGATAAAAAAAACAAGCTTGGTTGAAAAGAACTACTTGCTATGATTAACTGGGCATATTGTAAACTTCCATTTCACTCGTAATGGTATTTATTGCAGAAACACATTTTTAGCATAGGTGTAATGAAAACAGAAATCTAGGCTGGAGTAGCCATATGGCCAGTTTGTTTAAAAAAGAAAAACAAACAACCCATTATCTCCTGATGTAAAGGTGGATTACTGAATGCCTACAGCAACAATCACTATCTAAACATAAAACCTCTTCCCCTTGTGCTAAGAGTACTAGGATTGGAAGTACTGTGACTAGGATCGTAATACATCTGCATCTCCTCCTCACGTAAAATAAACAGGGAGAGGTGCAGCTAGGTGTGCATTCACAAATAAGCTTTTTACAGCTGAGGAATAACCTTGTGGTCACTGGGGATTTTCTGTCTATTGTAGCATCAGCTGAAGTCATGTGCTTGTCAACGTCATCTTTTCTGACGGCGTTCATCTTTGGCTTGCAGCACTTCGCCTTATGTCATATTTTAATAGCAGCTTGGCTGCTCTAAGCCCGTGCATGCACTTAGCCTAAGAATCAGATGCAAGAGCTTAACTGCACATTTCAAGTCTAATAGTGTGGCTACTGTGCTGTACGTCCTTACTGCCTTGGAATACTAAGTCCCAAATGTTTGCTGTTAATTGTAACAGTGGCCTGACTGAGATTCTAGTTTGCCCTGTGTATTTTTTTTTCTCCTTCTAGTAGAGCGAGACTTTCATTTGCACTTTCCCCCTTTATGCCAGTTGCCTTGAGGCTTTCTGTAGCTTGCACTGAGACTCTCCACATAGAAGGGAAGACTTTTTCTGTAATCCTGCAGCGAAGCTGGATTTGCAGTCTGCCACTTGTCATGAGTTGGCGGTACAGCTTATGAATGTGGCGTTCATTCATACCATATGAACACTTGCATCCTGTTGCTGGATGTTATAACTGTACCTCAGTGAAAAAAGCCATAAAGAAAGGCCTATTGACTTTCATCTACTGTGCATATGTTTATATATAAAGTATTTTTACTGCAAATAATTGTCCTTTGTAAAGCTGAATCTTATTTGACTGTCAAATCTATTTTGAACACTTAAATTCTAGAATACCCCAAGAATGGATGTAAGTCATAGAATCAGATACGCTAAGAGGATAGACATTGAGTATTTCCTCTATTCTAATACCAGTTTAGAAATCCATGCTGTAAAACTTAGCTGGTGGAGAAATGGTTGCTTAAATTGGATCAGCTCAGTGTCATTGGGGATATTAAGCTGGTTTACTGATTAATCACTTCACACTGAGTTGTATTAATGTATATAGAAAAAATTTATCAGCAGCCATCTAAAAATAAATTTTGGTGTGTTAAAATAAACTTATTAATGGGAAAAGGGGGAGACCTTAATTCAACTATGCCAAACTGAAGCTTCCCAACTCTTGATTGCCTTAAATCTTAGTGGTGAGAGGACAATACTTGAGTTTGTAGCGTTTTATTTAAAAAATACACTAGTACTTACACTTTCTTCTGTCACACATGATCTTACAGCTAGCACTTGCTGGAAGGGGCTGTCCAGCACATGTCCTTCAGACTTTATTATTGTAGTTCAAGTGACTCAAGTATGCAATAATACTTTACACATTGAATGAGCAATGCCTCTTTCTGGTGAAGAAATGCCCATCATTCTAAGGTCATTTGGATTCAAGAGTTCTTTTTAAACACTGCCATTAGAAAAAAAATATTAAATGGATTTTTCTATACTTTTGATCAAGCCGTTGTAGTGTTTCAGTCATGAAGATTACATATTTATATTGAGGAACAGATGTTGGACGTCTTATCTGTACATAAGTTATCAGAAGTTTATATAGAAGAGAAACATATATGTGGATTGAACATGGGAACACTTCTAATGTGGAGTAAATACCATTGTTATTGGTTTTCTGCACTGTGGGTTTGGAAATGTACTTATTATTTTTACTGCGGGCTTCTGTTTATACCTCCAAGTTTTTACACTGAATGCAAGCTAGAAGCTTTACAGTTTTGGTTTTGTTTTTCTTAAACACTGTTATTTCTTTCTAGTGGGCTGTTTGGAGAATGTCAATAAAATATACTTTCATGTATTTGTCCTGAAATGAGAATTTATGTTTAAGGTCATATTTTTGCAAATGATGCTTTAAATCTATATATCATGGCAAACTTGACAATCTGCAGTGACAAGGCTTTTCCAGTTATATGCTGCGTTTTTACTGACTTACAGGGAGGAAGCTGTGCAGTTTTGAACTGGTTATACTTATGGAGTGGTGCTGTCAGCTCAGGGAAGAGTGAAGTTCAGTGTGGTGTAGTAGGATGACTGACATCCAGCAGACACTTTCTAGACCACCTTAGTAACATTCTGTAAAGTGTCTGCTGAATGTCAGTATTTGAGAGTTTATCAAACACTCTTTATATCAGTCTTAGCAATGTACTTGTCTTCCAGCATTTCAAGGAGAACATTGTTCTTAGAATGTTAAACTAAACTTCTTGAAATGGCTACAGCAGAGTATTTCCTTGACCAAATGTGTATTGAGCATGGATTGGGAGATGGTTACGTGTCCTGGTTTCGCCTGGGATGGAGTTCTGTTTCTTCCTTTTACCTGGTACAGCGCTGTGTTTTGGATTTAGTGTGAGAACAACGCCGACAGCACACTGGTGTTTCAGTTGTTGCTAAGCAGGGCTTATCCTAAGGCGAGGACTTTTCAGTTTCCCGTGCTCTGCCAGCGAGGAGGTGCACAAGAAGCTGGGAGGGAGCGTGGCCAGGACAGCTGACCCGAACGAGCCAAAGGGATATTCTGTACCATAGAACATCGTGCCCAGTGTATAAACTGGGGGAGCTGGCTGGGGGGGCCCATCGCTGCTTGGGCATCAGTCGGTGGGTGGTGAGCACTTGCATTGTGCATCTCCTCTTTTCTTGGGCTTTTTGTTTTGTTTTCGTGGGTTTGTTTGGCTTTTTTAATCTTCCTCTTCATTGTGGCAAGGTTGCTGCTTGGGTAGAGGGCCTGGTTGTGAAAGTAAGTAATGTAAGTGCTCACGTACCCAAGAGTAGGGTCACTGAAGAACATCAGAACAACCAGCAGGTAGATCAGCCTTCTAAGACTGAAGTGGCTCAGGTGCATTTGGACTGGCAGTGTAACTGAATTATTTATGGTTTGGTGGGCCATGACACCCTAGGCCATCAAGGAAAGGAACCGATGTATAGATGGGCTCATGATGGAGGGGCAGTGTTGCACAAGTTATCCATGGATGTGAAACAGGTGCTGTGACCAAGCAAGCCAAGTGGTTAAAGCCTCTGTGGTATGGAGGGCGATGGCTGAAATACAAATATGGGGAGGCCTGGCAGACTGACTATATCACACTCCCACAAAGCTGCCAAGGCAAGTGCCATGTGCTTACAGTGGAAGGCAGTGGAAGCAACCACTGGATGGCTGAGCACATATGCTGTGCCCCTGCCTGGAACAGTGCTCTGGGCCTTGAAAAGCAACTCTTGTGGTGACACAGAACCCCAGAAAGGATTGAGTCAGACAATGGGACTCGTTTCCAAAACAACCTCACAGACACCTGGGCCAAAGAGCACGGCATTCAGTGGGTATGTCACCTTCCCTATCATGCACCAGCCTTCGGGAAAACCGAATGATACAATGGACTGTTAAAAACTACACTGAAAACAATGGGGGGCAGGAACTTCAAACATTGGTGTACACATTTAGCAGAAGTCACCTGGTTAGTAAACACTAGAGGGTCTACCAATTGAGCTGGCCCTGCCCAGTCAAACATCCTATGTACTGTAGAGCGGGATAAAGTCCCCACAGAGCACATAAAAAATAAATCCATGATCCAGCATTAAGTCCACCAAACCAATCTGTCAGCTGCACTGCTTGAAGTAGTTCTCCAGTTGTGTCAGTGACCTCCTTCGTTTTGGCATGGGCCTCTTCTTTAGAGGTGGTGATGGTGATGCAGCGCACTCCCTCAGTCAAATTCAGCACACTACACACTCCATGTTCCTTCTGTAATAACATGTCCAGCGCTAGACATTATGTAACACCATTTTGGACATCTGTTGGACTTGCAAATTTAATTCCCTGAAGTCATACCTTGTCCAATTACTTAATACATGTACTTGCCAAGTTGTTTTCTAAAACTGTTTGATGTCATATAATCACATAACCAGGAGAAAAAGCAGCTTCCAGACTGAGGGACACCTGTTGTCCCTAAGTATAGTAATCTGGGTATTGTATGTCACTAATTTTGTGCCTGACATCACTAGAGTAATGGAAAACCCTTGAAGGGCACATTGTTGGGAAACTGATAGAACATGTTAGCCCAGCCATACTATAAGGATTTAACTGAGAATACATTTTCCCATCTGAACATCCCCACATTGTGCCTTCGGGGGCAGGATAGTTCATGGTTCTACATGTCTCTGTATCAGCTAGAAAGGTACACACCCTAATTTTAGCTTTGTTATCTTTGGTTTTATTGCAGACCATCCTGTACTTTCCTGGGGTGTGGGTGACAGGTATTCAGCATGACAACACATCCCCCCTTGTTCTTAGCCATTACACATTTGACTGCAATTTGAATCATTGTTCTTGTATCCTTGCATGGGGTATCCCCAACAGGTACACATACCTCTAATAAAGGTTCTTAGTTCAGGCACATACCAGGTCTCCAATGGATCACCAGCCCCTGTGGAACAATTTAATTTTTGGGTACAATTCATTAGTGGTTGAACTGTGGAATTAAACCCTACGGGCTGTTCTTTGATTACTCACTCCTTTGTGCTTTCAATGAGTGTGGTGTTGTAAGGACCATATCCAGCTGTATAAGCTAGTGTTGTAAGTGGTTACATTTACGAACTTGTTTGGTATTTATACACATCAGGGTGCATTCCATTGAATATTATATTCGTGATTCACAGGTCTACCTAATTTTGGAGGTGGTTCCCAATAGGGTAATTTAATGCACTTCTCTGGATTCAGGTTCCAATAAGTGGACTCATTAAAAGCACCCATAAAATCTCCTGATGTGCATATCATGTTTGATTATAATTAATTGCAACAATCTATTCCATGCCCAGCAGGTATAATTCCACGAACTTTCCCATGGAACATTAGATGGGACCTGATGAAAGATATTTGGGCCTTACTGTATTCCTTTGGCATCACCAATCCCCATAACTTTATTCATTCCCAAAACATTTTGGAATATGTAGGTTAGATTTGCAGAGCTAAGTTTAGCTCATATTAATGTGATCAGATTGACGGGGATCATGGTGAATTTGAAGCCATCTCCAGCCTATGTTGGTAATGTTAAACATATGCCTTGATCAGATTCATTCCAAACGTGCGTGAATCCTTGTATCAGGTCCCAGGCTAGATTGGGGGAGTTACCCCATGATCCAGTTGTTCCAACGACAAAGACTGTACACCAGGTCTTCCAAAACATCTTTCCTCGTGAAAGCATATACAGATCACAAACAACAACAAACTGATAATACATATAACTGTGGAGCTTGTTAAGGTTAGCATAGATCTTATGACGTCGTCGTTGTTATCTATGAAGTACATGTGTCTATACAACAGAGAGGTAGTTAGAAAGAGGGTACAATCCACTGAGTATTTATTCAATGGTATTTTCCGTGGGCATCAGTGGCAACCCATGCATGTACTGGCTTTTTTACTACTAGTGGTATTTGCCCCACAGTAGGTAAATCAAACAGAATGAGTTGTCCTGGATAATGGAGTGTGTTCACCGGGTCCTTAGTCTCCTTTTTCCCCATGAGTATGGACGGAGGCTTAGGACAGAATGCAGCAAGTCATGGGCATCCATTGATTCCTGACTGGCTGTTTACTCTCATTACTGTGTCTGGCACCCGTTGTGGCCATCCCGGTTCGTGGGGTTTTAGGGCCTGCTTTAAAAGCCTGTTGGTACGTTCCACTATCCCATTCACTTGGAGGTAGTATGGGGTATGGAAAACCCACTGGATCCCTTCGTCCGGAGCCCGCTCCTGAACCACCCAGCAGTCAAGTGGCTTCCATTGTTTGATTGGGTCAATTTGGGTTTAGGCAAGCAGCTAAACCATCATTTTAAACCCTTCACCATACCTTCCCCTGTTGCTCGAGATACAGCTTCTGCTTGGGTTAGGCCCGACACTATTTCAGCCCCTACCAATATAATCCATCTGCCCAATGTCCCATAGTCCCTTATCATCCCTGAGGTGCAAGGGGTGGTCCTTAAGAGGGTTATATTCTCCTAGTTGAGTACAGCATTGTCCTGGTTTGGGCTAAACCAGAACTAATTCTAATTTAGTGCTTTAACTTTTCAGTTAAGTCTTTTCTAACTAACGGCACTTTCTGAAACAGCAGCACGTATTTCCAGTCAGTGACGGCTTCCAGCAGCGATCAGGCCTGATGTTCATAGTTCGTACCAAGGAACGGTGTGCAGAGAGGCCCTTGCTTGTACTTGTTCCTGTAAGCAACCAAGGTCACTGCTAAATCTTGTACTCCGTGTTGGGGTGCCGGCAGTAAAAAGGGTCACAAGCACGTAAAAGGTCGCACCTGCAGGGAGGAGCGAACCGGACAGGTGACCCAAACCTGACCCACAGAGTGTTCCATCCCATACACGTCATATTCAGTGTAAAGCTGAGGGATCACGAGGGTCAATCTCTCTTCTTCGATGGCCAACACCTGAGGAGGACTCTCTCTGTACTTGTGTTGTCGATCCCGACCCGTGCATCCCTGAATCCAGTGCCTGAGTCCAGCTCCTGTATCCCATCCCTGTCTGCTGCCCGGTCCAGCCTGGGACTGCCCCAGTGCCAGCCCTGCAGCGTGGTGGTGACATATCGTCATGAGGGTGGGGGAGTTGGGTTCGGTGTTGGTCTTGTATCTATTTGAATATATTTGTACCTATTGTATATATTTCATTATTTCCTTATTATTATCTTTTCTTTTATTGTTACTGTTCCATTAAAGCTGTTTTAGTTTTCTTTTCCAAACCGTAAAGTCTCTCTGCCTTGTTCTCTCTCCTTTTCCCTTCTGGGAGGGGAGAGGGGTTAATAGAGAGCGTCTGTCATTTGTTAGTGGTCAGCCCAGCCTCAACCCATGACAGGCATAAACCACATGCTGAAATAATGGTGTTGCACACCTCTCTGGTTACAGTCCATCCCCTGCTTACTGCTTCTTTAACAAATCTTTGTTCTCTGAGTGGCCTCATTTTACATGAAAGCATCCCAATAAGTGTTCCCATTTTTCCTCTTCACCCTCTATGGCAAATCTTTCTAAGTGGGTCAGCAAATCCACGTGATCATTCAAAAGCTGAGCTGGATGGTCCCCTGTCTGGTGTGCAGCAACCCATCCTACAAAAAAGGATTTCCATTTGTCAGTGTTCAAGATCTCATCCCATTTATCTCGTTGCCACACACATACCTGATTGTCCTCCCATTGATTTTGCTTCCAAAATGGGAGCCATTTGATACATCCCTTAAACACACAGTCTTTTACAATGGGAGGGGTGGATCGCTGCTTGGGCACTGGTCAGCTGGTTGTGAGCAATTGCATTGTTCATCGCTTGGCTTTTCTTGTGTTTTATTTCTTGTTCTTTTTGTTATATTCCTTTTAATTACAATTATTATAATATTTTATCATTCTTATTGTTATTATATTTCATTTTATTTTAGTTATTAAACCATTCTTATCTGAACTCACGAGTTTTGCTTTTTTAAAAATTTTCCTCCCCATCCCACTGGGAGTAGGGAAGAGTGAGCAAGTGGCTGCGTGATGCTTAATTGCAGGCTGGGGTTAAACCATGACATCACAGTAAGCCATAGAGTACAAATTAAAAACTTCTAAATTTTTCCAGAGATTACAAATTGCTGTGAAAACAGCACCAGTGCAAAACACATTCAAAAATCATGCCGCTTTGAGTGTTTGATAAAGAGAATGTTACAAGACTGTGACACACTTGTTCTTGAAGTCTCATACAGCAAGAGCTTATGCAGTGGCCAGGTCACGTCATAACACAAGGTGTGCTGCCTCACCCATACCTTCTAAAGATCAGTGAGTGTACTTCAACTGCTTGGCTTTGATTTAAGACTGCATTCATTAGTGAAGGTGTTCAGCTATCAATGTACACCATATGGGAATGCAAACATGTACCTTATAAAGGTACTTACAGCCAACTTCGCCTCTTGCTTCAGTTAAAGCTTTTTCCACTCATGCTCAAAGTATGGAAGCGTAACTTCTTCAGGAGGTAGTAGAATACTTTCTGCTGTGGATGGTTCATGATGGATTCGTTTTGTCACACCAGAGGTTACCTTCATTCTAATCTTTGGCTGGAAACTTCATATGCAGTCTTTGCTGCCTGGTACTCTCTTGAAAAGAGCTAGGTTTTGCAGAAAACTATTTAGAAATTATGTGGGATAGACTTAATTTTCTGGGACAGAAGATGGATTAGTGAACTCCTGAGTCTAAAAAATGCATTCTGTATACAGAACTATATATACCTTTTCAGGATTAATTTAGTGGTTGGGTGTGTGTATGTGTGTGTGTGCTGGGAGGGGCAAAACTCTTCTCATGGTCTCAGGTCCTTTACAACATTGGTTTATTGTACAGTTAACTTGTGACAAATGCTTTTTGTCAGCACCTGCAGGATGGCAGAACTCTTACCTGATGTGATAGTAGAGTTATCTTGGAAAGCAGTGGACACAGAAGGTGAGGATAGCTGGTGTTTGAGCTAGAGAAACCATTTTGTGGGGAGGGCACCTCCATGTTGAACACAAAGGGAGTAGAAATGGGTTTGTTCAGGCTGTGTTAGAAGAATGTGGTAGAGAATGCTAATGGTTCTGAGGCCCAGAGAGGCTTGCTTGGGAGGTAAGTTTGACTTTAAAGAGTATCAATCAGCTTTAAACTTGCTATGGAGGCTGAGAAGAGGTTAACAGAGGACTGCTAACATCTTGGCAAGTGTTTGTATGGGTAAGGGATGCTTGATGCTGCCACATTTGGGACTGCTATGAAGCTTTGTCCTCACGTAGAAACCCTATGGAACAGTAAACATTGTTGCTCAATTGCAGCATATTACCCCGCTTCCAGTGAGAATTTGTTTTCTCAATTTTTTATTTCAGCAATCCAGTAAAATTAAATAGGTAATTCCCTTAATGTTATGCCTGGACGCTTAAAGCTGGCAGATAACATATACCTAGGAAGTGCATTTGTTAATTTATTTTGTGAAGAGCAGAACTATGAAGACTGATTTCCTATGACCTTATTTTGTCTGGCCATACCACAGTTCCCTCAACTTTGTCCTTTCTTTTGGCATTTCCTACCCTTGCTCATATCATAGAATCCTCAGTCTTCTCTCCATCCATCTCCTCTCTGTTCTTAAGTCATGTGCTGTATCACCAGTTAATAGTTTGGTCATTGCTACTAACTTGCTGGACAAGCCAAATTCAGTATCTTGGTTCCTGGTGGACCAAGTAAATGGACGTGACTTGACATGGCCAGGCCATATAGTCTCCAGACTGCTTGTTGGAACCCAGTAACTTTTGAAATTTGTTTCTGTTAGATACAATCAAAATTATCAACTGGTTTCCAAATCTGTAGTTTTCAGGCTAAAAGTAATGCTACTCCCAAATAGGAAAACCTGCTCATTTACAGTCAAATCAGGTATCCCAGTTTTCTCTTAATGCAACAACTTTTTTTTTTTTTTTCTTTGTCTTGGGTAATGTCTGGTTTTGTGTTCTGAAATAAACTTTTCATTACACTGTAGGAGCCAAAATTCGGGCTAGGAAACTGTTGAGTTGCCTGGAAATCAACTGACGTATGTATAACTTCTGAAAGGTCACTTATAATCCTTATTGTTATTTTTATTTCCATCTGAAGAAAATTTCCAATTAAGAACAGCTAACACAGCTAGAATTAATGTACAGTTTTGCTAAGTAAGACTATAAATCTTCAAGTATATTATAAATACTAGTAAGCTTTTAAATGTCAAAGCTTTGTGGGCTTGCTAGCTAGCTCACTTTGCAGTCAGTGGGATTCATTTCCTTTTGTGTTTCTACAGGAACTGATGTAAATGGTGTTTATGAATGAATGTGATGACAAGAAAGCAAATTTTATGCAGAGGGCATAAGTGCTCATTGCTTCATGTTTTGGTGATGATGCAAGATGATATTTCAGCTTTCACTATGACCCCTAATTCAGAAATCAAAACAGGGTGCTCCTTACCAAGCTCCTTAAGTTCCCTACACAGATGAATCCAGTCTGTTTCCTACAAGCCACTTTCTGCATTTTCCAGTCTCCCATCCTGGACTTTCCACTGTGGGTTCACTCTTAAAAAATCTTTCATGTCATGCTGATCGTTCTGATCACTTTTCATACAAGTTTGGAAAAGATTGGTTTTATAGCTGCCGCCTGTACTTAGTTTTTCCTGTTGCATTCTCCTGATGTGGTGGGAATATCTGAAAGGCAGACCAGAAATACTACAGATGACTTAACCAGTGTTTTCAAAGTGCAAGGTCTCTCATTTCCCTGCCAGTATGGAGCATGGCAGCTCAGGAAGTTTTCCTGTAATAATAATAATACTAATAATAATACTAAGAACAATACTAAGAATAATAGTAAGAATAATAGTAATATTAATAATACTAAGTCTAATAATACTAATACTAATAGTATTGATAATACTATTATGAATACAAATGAGACTAATAGTAATGATACTACTAAGATGAAGACAACGAAGAAGAAGACAACGAAGAAGACGAAGAAGACAACGAAGAAGACGAAGAAGACAACGAAGAAGACGAAGACGAAGAAGAAGAAGAAGAAGAAGAAGAAGACGACGAAGAAGAAGAAGAAGAAGAAGAAGAAGAAGAAGAAGAAGAAGAAGAAGGCGGCAGCGTTTCTCCTGTAGCTTTCAGCACTTTGCTGTACTGATGCCTGCAGTACAGAGTCATGACTGACAGACGAACAACGGTCAGTTCTCCCAGCAGCTTTTGGGTTGGGTTTACACCCCATGTGGGGCAACTGCAGATGGCTGCCAAAGGGGGTCCTGCTGTGCACTGCCCAGCAGTGCACTCCCACCACCGTCTCATGTAGCTGCCAGCTGATTTTATGGAAATAGGTATTTTGCTTTTGCGGATTAGTTTTCTATCAGATCAGCTTGTTGATCCAAATCACCCCATGTGGGTGCAACAACAGCAGCAGATTGTTTGAGGATGCCCTTTCCAACAGGCAACCCCAGCTATAGTAGACAAAGTGAAAGGTGAAACCACAAGTGCAGTCAATCTAGCTCTTGAGCTGCTGCATTGTTGAAAAAGAGATAAATCCTGGGAACTACACCTAATGTGCAGCTAGCTGGAACGTTGTAAATACCATGCACAGCTAAGTCTGGCTATTTAACAGTTCTGAGAAAAAAAAAAAAAAAGACAAGAAAGAAACCACAACTCAAAACAGCTTTGTATGAGGTTGACTGTAGCAGCCTTGCAGTGCAATCTATAGCATGGTTACATTGGATCTGACCTATTTGCTACAGTAGGAAGGTAAGGTAAACAAAAACTGTTAACTCAATCTACGTTCATCAAACACACTTTGACACTCTTCAGGCCTGTAGTTCCTTAGGCTGTGGTTTGGTTTGGACTGGCAGAGTTTTTAAATACCATCATGCTGCCCAGGCTGTGATTAAGCAGCTATTGAGTGTGGCTGTTAAAAAAGCAAAAATCATGTTCTGACTTGTAATCTGAAAACATCCATAGATCAGAAAGTGGGTTTTGGATTCCTGATGCATTCCTGCTTTTTTCTTCTAAGCCTCAGCCACAGATAGCTAAGCTGATTGGTTCCCCCCCCTCCCCCCCCCGCCTTAGCATATTTTACTTATTTACTTCTCATTTTTACTTAGATTTAATGCAGGTACTGTGCTTCATCCATACACAGCCCATTATCTGCCTCAGGTGTAGGATGGAGCTCTGTCCATTCTGATTGAGAGACCCTAATTTTCCTATCCACCTAGTGTTGTTTGTAAGGCAGTGTGATTCCAATTGCAGCTAAATAGCTATCTGGCAGTAATGATAAAAAGGGCTAGTTATTGAAATGAAATACAGTAATAGTAAAGCCATTACTTAATGTCTTGGTATTAAGCAGATGCTGCATGAATATGCAAAGCCTCTGGAGTTCTGCAGGTAATAATGGATGCTGAAAACAGCTGAAAGACAATTACCAGGGACCCAGACTCACTTAGGCAGCAGGAAATGACCGAACATAAAAGTTTCTTCATAATCTTTGGAACTTATTAAAATAATGATAGCCCTACTGGCTGCTGACATTAATATTCTGTCTAGGCTGGCAGACATCCTTGCCCTTCTTGAACATTTTCCCTCTCAGTTATTAATATACAACCTGCTGCTTTCCAGCTCCACCCTCAGAAGGCAAATGTCTCCCCAGCTGCAAAGCACGCTCAGAGGGAAAAGTGGACTAACATCTTTGCATTTTTCAGAGGAGAATTGTATACGGCTGTTCCCTCGCCAAGAAATTTCTTTTGAAAAGTTACATTCAGTTAGTTAAACAATATCTGTGTATCAAATGGAGTTGAAAAGGTAGGACTGAAAAGGAATTCTTTAATACACCTGAACCCTTTTAAGTGAGGAAATGAGGATTAGCTCTTCTCCATGGACATGTGGGGGAAAAGAAACACTGTATTGTGTCTGGCAGATTGTGCCCCTGCAGTCCATGGAGATTAACAGTGGAGCAGACATACACCTGCAGCCCATGGAGGACCCCACGCTGGAGCAGGTGGATGCCCAAAGGAGGCTGTGACCCATGGGAAGCCTGTGCTAGAGCACTTGTGACCCTGTGGGGGAACCACGCTGGAGCAGTCTGTTCCTGAAGGACTGCACCCCATGGAAGGGACCCACGCTGAAACAGTTCATGAAGAACTGCAGCCCATGGGAAGGACTCATGTTGGAGAAGTTCGTGGAGCACTGTCTCCCATGGGAGGGACCCCATGTGGAGCAGGGGAAGAGTGTGAGGAGTCCTCCCCCTGAGGAGGAAGGAGCAGCAGAGACAACATGTGATGAACTGACTGCAATCCCTGTTCCCTGTCCCCCTGCACCGCTGGGGGGAAGGAGGTAGAGAAACTGGGAGTAATGTTAAGCCTGGGAAGAAGGGGAGGGTGGGGGGAACATGTTTTAAGATTCATTCTTATTTCTTATTATCCTACCCTGATGTTAATTGGCAATACATTAAATTAATTTTCCCAAGTTGAGTCTGTTTTGCCCATGATGATAATTGGTGAATGATTTTTCCCTGACTTTATCTCAACCCACAAACCTTTCATCATATTTTCTCCCTGTGCCCTATTGAGGAGGGGGAGTGATAGAGCAGCTTTGGTGGGGACCCGGCATGCAATTTCAGATTTCAGCATCAACCCACCACAAACACTTAAATAGTTGCATGTGTTAACAGTATCTGTTTGTCTGTGTGAGTTTTTGGAAAGATTTTATGGTGGTATTTTCAGTCCCTTTAGGTATGGCTGAGTTTTAAAGGTATAGAGAATTTATTTCATGCATCTATATTAGCTTTTGTTTAATTTATTGGTTTGCTAGTAGATACCACCCAGACAGCAACACTTTCAGGAAGACGTTGCTCCGTTAAAATCCCCCACTGATTTGTATTTCCCAGGTCTCCTGAAGATAGCCCTGGGCCTGCTATGAGAAGGTACACATTGCATTAATAATCTTGGTGTGGCTATCACCAAATCATCACTTGCTGAGCTATGTCTAAGCACTACTGTCTAAGCATCCTGTCCCATGTTGGGGCAGGCAATAGTGGCATAACTGCTCATCGGTAACTTTGGTGTTTCAATTAGATAAGATTTTTGAATGTATTCAAAGGCTGTGAGGAGCATGAAATGTATTGCTCTATGGAGAACTGGTAGGAGAAGCCTTGCAAAAGGGCTCTTGGGTCAAGGGCTGGCTGAAGAGTGGCGTTTAAAGAAACCGTCTCCAGCTGTTTGATTTATACTGTGCTCAAAGAAGCAGGGTGTACATTTTTCTAAATAAACCAAACCCTATCAAAGATGCTTTATTCCTAACTGGAGTAACTTATCGGACTCTGAGCTGGCCAACTGCCCAGATCAAGAAAGTTGTCTTCCCGTGGAAGGGAAACTGGCAGAATGAGCAGAATAAGGAATCTTGATAATTTTTTTTACTTTTGTCTGCTGCGCTGAAAAGACATAGTAAAAAGTCTACTTTTAAGTAGTTTTATCTATCTATTTTCAAATTTCAGAATTATCTCTGTCCGACAGTGTCTTTCCGATATGTTCTTGCCAATGGAAAGTGGAAAAAAATGGCATCTTCTTCCTTAAACAGTTTTGGTCCTCCTATATATTCCATGCCACATTGCCTGGTGTTAATGGCAAAATAAAGTCCCTGCTACTGTCAGCTTGGAGTACACCCTCACAAAACTTACTTGCTGAAGTTTTCAGTTCCGTTGCAGTAGTATAGCTAAGACCCACATGGCCTTGAGAAAAATCAGAAATAGGTCCTGTGGTAAAACAGGATGTTAGAAACACTTAGCACTTCGTATTAACCTTACATTAACAATGACTACTGAACACCTATTCACACATGACATTCATATCTGAGGCCAGTTTACAGTCCTGGAGTCGTGCAGATGTAAGTAATGCTTTGGTTTTGGCTACAGGATGTTTATGACTGATGGTGAAGTGCCAAGTTGGTTCTCCAGTTCCAGGCTGAGTCTGCAGCTAGGAAAACAGAGCCCATTTGATTTAAAGAACAGGCAAAGTCCTGATTTTTACAGAGCTGTGTTTCAAGAGTGGGACCATGCTTCCAGGATAGGGAGTGCTTTCCTTGCTTTGGTGTAGTGCCTGGTCCTGCTCTCCTACTTTAATGCAGAGATCACCTTGATGAATTTCAGCCACAGGTGTGTTTTGATGCTTAAGGACAGTAAGAGTTTAAGTGTCTTCTTCTCATGTGTTTGTTCTGCAGAAATGCGAGAGTTGCATTTGCTGCTCCATAACTTAGGCTATGAGCAATGAGAGTAGTTTTAGTTTTGCAGCATTTTTTAAGGATTTTTTTTTTTTTCATTTTCTCTCTGAAGGACTCTGTGTAATAAATAGCTGTTAAGTAAAATCATTGGTTTATCCCTTTGGCAAAGAAAATTAAGCTGGTGCCTTAGTAAACACTAGGGAAAACATTCCATGAGAAAAGACCATACATACCAAAGTAGGCCACCTCGATACAGATAGATGATTCATCAGCGTGACATACTCTGCGTTAAATAGGGAAAGCTCAGATGTCATTTGTTGTATCTTAGGAAGAGCAGAAAGAGATTTATGTTTTCTTCCAAAGATGACTTATAAACCAGACAGAGATCCTGGCTTACTACGCAGGTAAAAATACTGATATGCTGCGCAGCTTCTCTCATTCCCTGCTGCAGCCAAGGGCCTCCCTTGCAGATGCATCCGTGTTGTTTGCAGGTTTCTGGACCACGCCAGGGCCACCTTCTTAGGCTGCTGGATGTATTTCTATTATGAGTCATCAGCTGAGTTTCTCCACTAATTTTTGTTTCTAACTTTCATCTTGATTTGTGATTGCCAATAATTAGCTGCTAATCCTTTTTTCTCCCTCCTCCCTGGGGAAGCCATTGGAGTCCTGAAGGTCTAATCCTGGCTTCAGTGACATAGCTTATTGCTGTGAGCGTCAGACCACCTCTGGGAGCTGTGGGAGGCAGATTTTTGGGAGACTCCGAAGGTAGGCTGTTTTGTAGCTAGTCCTGCAACTGCCTGCATCAGCATGGGAAAGCAACCTGACGGTCACTTGTCACATATTGCTGCTACTCTAAGCATGAGGCTTTGAGGCAGACAGGGATCAACGTCCTGGCTTGAGTTATTATTTAATGGTAAACGGATTCAAGAGAAAAGGAAAACTTCTTCTGCCCTTTGAAAGCTAACTTTTGCAACAACGTCCTACTTTAAAAAAAAAAAAAAGATGCAAATGTAAGAGGCCATCAGCAAGACAGCAGCTCTCATAACTGAACAAACACTACAAGCACTTTTTTACACTTTCTTTCCTTTTCCTCCCAGGTATAGGAAAGTGTTTCAGGGAAATACTCATGCCAAGTTTTTTGACGCTATTTTTGTCAGGCTCACTGGCTCTCTCCTAGTGCTGCTGCATGTCTGGGCATGCAGCTGCTGGTTCACTCTGGAGTCAGTGAGGCTTTTGTCTAGTGAGTTCCCCTTCCCCATCCCAGGATCTCTAGCAAAAAGGTCATATAATCTTTCCAGCTATATGGTGTATTTCTGGTGCTGTTTTAGCTCTTTTTGGCTTCAACAGTGAAGCCCCAAGTCCCCTGTCTTCTTCCTTAATCTAGTTTTCAGGGAGAAAAAAAATCAACTAAAAGGCAGAAACATAAGCATGCTATAGATGGGCAAGGCTGACTGCAAAATTATTTATCAGGAGTTGTCTGATAGTTCCTGACTACTAGTCAGGCTTCCGCTGTTTGAAATCACAGTGATTGCTACAAATACTAGCACTAAAAAACTGAAGACATTCTAGAATCAGACCCCTCTATGCCTTATGGTTAGATATTGTACATCATCTTTACTTAGTCATGTGCAGGTAGTCTTGTGTTTGGTGCTACGTGAGTACGTAGCAGGAGTCCTTACATATTTATAGATCATTAATGAACTCTTAAATGCAATCAGTACTTATAAAAATGCTCTTAGTCAACCGGACAGCAACAAGTTTTTAAGTAACTGGCTAACCTCAGAGATGCTGTTGTGTTTAGTGCTCAAATGCTTGTCAATCTATATCTTGCAGGTAATGTCCTAAATTTCTAAATGGTCTTTGTCCCAATCATTCAAATGATTACTTTAATTTGAACTAAGAATGTGGTCTCCAGTGTAGTTTAAAATAAAAAATTCCTTGCATATCCCCTACAAAGAGATTTCTGTTTGAATAACAGCTCTTTTGCATTAACTGTATTAATAAATGTTTGCATGGATGGTAAAGTGTTAGCCCATGAAATCTCTTTAAGAGCCACCACATAGAAATGATCTAGCAGTAAATACCATTTTACTATACTGGAGACAGATGTTATGCACAGATATAATCCAGTGCAGAATTAACCCCCAAAAAATCAATCCACATTTGGCTTGTTTTAACCCTATGGAAAACGTTCACAGGACAATGTTCTCAAGCTTTCTGTCTTGCAGTCCATGGAGGCACCTCGAATGCAGGTTAAAAAAGAAAAATGTCAATGCCTGTGGAGTGCTCTGCTGCTGAGTGAGCAGTCTTACTTCTAAACTCCCCCAGTTAAGAGCAAGTGAGTCCCCTCCAAAAAAAGTCTTCTGGATTTTCCCTCCTCTGTCGTAATCAAACCCATGTTTGGTGTCTAGCAGGTCGTGATGGCAACAACTGTGCAAGGACGTTCACAGTGAGATAGTGAGACATAGCGCTCTCTTAAGACTTGGCTTGTGCAAGATTTATTCTTCTGTGTTTTCTAAGCCAACCTTAAATGTAACAAACTAATTAGACATGCTTCCATTCTGGTTTGACTCTTGAATAAATTGGGGAGAAGCATAACGCAGAAATGCCTGCATGTTTAATCCACAAATGTTTATCAACATTTTTTGCTCCCTGGGTAGAAGGTGTTAAGGAAGGTATTCTCTACCGTCTGTGCCAAACTTGAAAACCTTTTGGCATTCACTGTGATCACAACCTCCTGGCTGCCATCAGAAGTACAAACTATCCAGCACAAACAGGGTATGCAACCTCTGCCAGAAGCAGAACAGACATTGCAATGCACTTCGCTGATTTCTCAGGAACAAGATAACTCAAAAATACAGCTTTATCTCCTTTACAACAGTCTTTATAGAGGCTCAGAGATGGCTGCTGCCAAATATTTCTAGATTTTTCTTCCATTTCCCGTCCCAGCTGCTCACACACCTTTGCTGAGTTGACACCACCACCAGCTCCTGGAATCCTTATTTTTTCACCCTGACTGACCTCATGGCTCTGTTTGCCCCACATTTACTGTTCTAAAATTACCACTCATTATTTGATCCTCTTTGTGTGGGTCTTCGGTCGTGACAACAAACTTACCAAAAGTAATTGACATTTATTCTACACACACTTCTGAATGAACACAAGTACTCTCTAATTAGACAACAAGAATACTGTTCTAATCACTATTTATCTTGTAAATTACAACTCCATGGAAACATTTTCTTTGCACCATCTGTCTTTATGTATTTTTTAAATGAGTTGATGAGTATTTATACACTTTACAAAGAACATACAGTAAAGCATTTGTTACACTAGGAAGTGAAATAAAGATTTTTCAAAGCTGAATTTGTATAAAATTCATTGCATTAATAATTTTAAATTTTGTCAAAATACCAATGACAGTTTTGGTGGAGGCTTCATGGGACTCATTTTACTCAATGAACATCTGTTAAGAAAGCTTCACATTCTTCCTAGTGATGCTGGTTGAATTGGATCGCTGTGTACGAACGAAAGCACATCTTCATAACAAGCAGCACCTTGACTGATACTTTTGTCCTTATGATTTCAGTACTGTATTTGTAATATTAAAATAACCAGTACATATTCTTGCTACTGAACAGTGTCATTCAGATACAAGGAGGAAGATGCTATTACAATACGAAGATTTCAGGAACTAGCAATCATTTGAACTCCGCAGGAGATGGGAATATGAGAGGATCTGGAAATAAAGAAAATCTTTTTGAAATGAGCAAATGTGAGTAACATCTTTGAATGCCTGCCTTTGGTCTTCCTAAAATGCCTATCACTGTCTCTAAAAATACACAAATTGTTTTGTATATAAAAAAATCAAAAGCAGCACTAAATTTTTAATTCAAAGTGTCTTGAAGTTAAATATTACTACTAACTTAGTGGCTGCATCTGATTTTATATGTTAGGTGCACTATGCCACTGAAAGTAGTAATTCTTTGCACTTTTGAGAAGCCTAAAACATCATCCTTAAATCATCCCAAGGGAGAAGCTTAAAAAGAGGCTTATTGGAAAAGGTATGTTGGCAAATTTTGATTTTGTAAACTGATAATTTAAATTATGTCTAACTATTAGGCATTAAAAGCTGTCAAAGCAAGCACTTGTTGTATGGACAGAAAGAGCCATATCAGTTAAGTGCTTTTTACTTAGAAAAATTTGCTGCTAATGTTGGAAAGTTCATTCCTAAAACCAGCAAGAAAATCCCAGCTAGTCTGCACTGGCTAGTGAAGGATTTATTTAGTAACCAGAACAACACTGTGAGTAAAACAGGGGCAGCTGAAACCGAAAGAAAGAATATTATGCGACCGCTGTGTAGTAGACATGGTTTCTATGGTTAGTTGATCTTTGGCTTTAGTTTCTTCCCACTTACAGTACCACACATTACTCCGCTCAATTCTCTTGTCCCGTATCTGTGAGCTCCTCCTTCTCTCGTCACTTGGTACCTTTCAGCAACTGGATTCCCACTGCAAGTGAAAATCCTGTTCTTTGAGATCATGCTGATAACATTGGATAGAACAAAACTCAAGGTAGTTTGTTCCTTCCAGTAGCTTTCTGGCTTTAAAGCCTACTCTAGCACTCAAGCAGCATGTTTGTAATCATCATGTGTTTAAAGTTGGTTTGGCCTTAAGAAATCTCTGTCTCCCTTTGCTCCTGGCCACTGGGTTTCCATATTTTGTATTCCAGCTCAGTGCTCCTTCAGCAACGATACTGTGTCTATTTGCCAGGCTGCCCTGTCAATACATTCCTGAAACGACACCAATAAACGTAGCGGGGTTTTTTGCCGATTTTTTTAAGTCAGACTCTTACAGGGGTTCAGGCCACAGCTTCACGTGACACTTGTTTTCAGTGGTGTAACTGGGAGTGGCAAACTTTCACTGGGAGGGAATGGAAGACATGAGCAGGAATGTTAACAAGCTTGACTGGTGAAACCACTGGATGGTGAAGCTGTACCAGAGTCAGCAGCCTTCTTCTAGAAGCAACTTCTGTATTCTTGCTCTCAACTTCAAAATGTACATGTGCTATTAATCTAATCATCATTCAAGAGAAAAATCTGCCCAGCACTATCTTGTTATGATACTGTGACAGCAGCACTAGGACTTGCCCACTGCATCTTCAGCAAAGGTAACTTAGACTCATCAGCAACTGTTAACAGAAATTCTGACAGATACGGGCTTTAAGAATACACAAGGATGTGTTACAAGGTCAGTTCACCGCAAGCCAAACAAAATTATTTATAGATTACAGCCCATGCTTTTGCATTATTACTTCTTCACAGAATGTTTCCAAGATTTAGGGTCTCAGCTCTCGGGCTGAATGCCACTGGCACTGGGAATGGAGGGAGAAAGGGATGTCTGTACCCAGTGAGATGCCCAGGGACAACCCAAATGACACAAACCACACGTTGCACCAGACAGCACCAAACACAGTGTCGGGGGTCACAGCCTTCTGAACTCCTGATAAAGCCACATATGACTCAGAAATATTTTCCAAAGACAGCTCGGTACTGTAAAATAAATTGCAGGTAAGAAGGTTGTGACACGGTACATTAGGATCTCCTAGGTAGAGATCCAACGAGCCGATCGGTCCCCGCTAACACACCAGCTCTCAGTCGTGTAGAAGGCATCAACACCAATGAAATCACACGCTGAAATGTATCTTGTTTGCTATCCTTTTCATTCAAATCTTGGTTTTGTCTACCAGTGTTGCACTGGTGTAAAAAAAAGTAAATTAATTGTCTCAAAATTCAATTATATGCATTCTTAATGTGATTCACACTGAGCTCATTAATTTAGGTTCATTAGATAGAGAATCAAAACTGAAATTAGTAATGAAAAAATATATTTGTTTGACATTACATCATTCAATTTGTGCTAACACCTAAGTTTCTAAGTCACAAAAGTGACTCTCAAATATTAGGAACTTCATAATACACCTCATCCCAATATAAATGAACTCGATCAGCAAAATTAAAAATTCTTGTTAACTTACAAGTGATTCTAATTTGATCCCTTTTGTAATAAAAAAATGGGCAAATCAATAATATAACTAGCTACTACTTTTAAAAAGTTATTTCCCCAAAACTGAAAATAACGATGAGTCCTTTGAAGCCCTTGAGGAAAGGACACGAACAAAAAAAAATATAAATTAGGCATTGCTAACGAGCATTCAACCAGTTAACCCTTAAAATGCAATCAGGACAAACCCCAAGCATAGTTAAAATGCCATACTAGTGTAGTGGGGAAAGTGAAAATAATTGTAACAGCCCGAACAGTGCATTCTGTTGATAAGAAAGGAGATGATGATATTGCTTTGTTAATTAAATCTAGGAATTGAAGAAAACGTAAGTGATGTTCAGAAATTTTTGACAACAGAAAGAACAGGGACTTGAATGTAGGTGCAAGGTGAATTCTGACAATGATACTACTAAATAGAGAATTGCTAATGGTGCTTTAAATAATGTGTTCAGGAAATAGCTCTGTATTCTGGGGAAACAGGCAAATATTATCATACAGGACAAGGATTAAATACCTTCCACTAACAGTGTACTTCTAGAAAAATTTAAACAGTAGTAGTAAAGCTAGGTAAGTTGTATCAGTAAGCCAGGACCCCTTGCATATAGGTTTTTAAAAGAGCTTTTTGGAATGTCTTTTTGATCACTGATTATGATTCTCAATAAATCTTGGGAGTTCCAAAGAACAGGAAGAAAGCTAGTATAGCAGCTACCTTAGAAGAAGGTAAAAGGGATGACCCAGGTTAATTACATGCCTGTCATCTTGGTTGTAGTCCTCAGCCAAGTACCCAAGTGGCTCATATAGGACTAAATTAATGAATATTTGAGTATAATTACTACTCAGAAAAGACATTTCCAGAAAACAGATCTTGTAATGCTACTGGCATATCTCTTTTTTTATGCAAATGCTTATTTGACAAAAGTAACAGTGATGTTACGTCCTTAAGCTTTGGTTTGTCACTTGACCTGGTACAGCAAAACTTTTTAATTAAAAAAACTAGAAAGATAAAAAAATCAGAACATCCACTTGGACTGTGAATAATTAGCAGGCCTCAGAACACAGAAGAGGAACGATCAGTAAACTCTTGAGTGATTCTCTGCGGATCAGTTTTGTCAATCTGATATTCTTCTGTACCAGTGACCTTGAAGAAGCTATACTGAATTATCACCAAGCCACTACAGCAGATGATGCAAGAATTGGGGGTGTGGGAAACAATGGAGGTGAAAGTCACTTACTAAGTGACTCAGAGCTCTTGGTAAACAGGGTGCACGTAAAAAAACCCTAAGAAGTAATTCTATATTTATACATATATTTTATTTGTGTCTTAGATACTCATTTTATACACATGTATATCTCTCAATACGGCCAAATGCCATATCCTAATTGTGAACTAAAAAGTATGGCCCGTCCCTGCATCATAAGCACCTTTATTCTGCAATAAAATACGCTACTTGGAAACACATATGGCATTTAGCCTTGAGAAGTAGGTTTTTGGTGTGCCACGTTCAAAAGGGCTAAAGGTTTGAAAAGATGCTTGTTGACAGCACAGCCGAGGGGGCTCATCTCCTCAGTTTGAAGTCAAGGCTGTCCAGAGCTCACCTGTGAGTATATACCTGTACACATTTGTGTGTGTGTATGTGTATATATAAAAAAATATACGAACCAATATTTATTCCTGGGGGGCTGCGCTAGCCATCGGACACGGTCTGGTGGCTAAAAATGAAATCAAGCAGACTCAAGGTTGTAAATAAGGCACTTTTTAAAGAAAAAAAAACTCCATTAATCTCACAAAGTGCGCTAACCCCAGCGGGGCACCGGCCCCCGCGTTAGGTCGCGGCGGGCACCGGCCGGTCCCCCTCAGGAGCGCCGCACCGGCCGCTCTCGGCGGGCACCGGCCGGACGCCCTCAGGAGCGCCGCACCGGCCGCTCTCGGCGGGCACCGGCCGGACCCCCTCAGGAGCGCCGCACCGGCCGCGCTCCGCAGCCGCGGCCGACTGTCAGTAACAGCCGGTGGCGGCCCCCGACGGCCGTGACGGTCACGCGCCGCCCGCCCACTCCGCGGCCCAGGCACCGCCCCCGCCCCCTGCCCCTCCGGGTCCCCTCCCGCCCGCGGCCCTTTCCGGTGCCCCCCCCGCGCCCGACGCTGCCACATCCTCCGCTGACATCAGCCCGCGCCGCCATATTGGAGGAGAAGCCGCCTCCGACAGCTCGGCCGCCGCAGGGGCGGACGCCGGCCCCCGCTGCCTCCGCCTCCCCCGCCGCGGCCAAGCCCCGCTCCCCATGACTCCCACCGGCCGGCCGCTGCCCCGGTGCGGATAGGGCGGAGGCGGGAGGAGCTCCCGTCCCTTCTCCTCCCCACCCCCCCACCCCCCCGAGCTGTCGCCGAGCCCCTTTCCCCGCGGCGGGTTTCTGCCCTCCCGCCGCCTCCAGCCATGACTTCCCTGACCCAGCGCAGCTCCGGCCTGGTGCAGCGCCGGACCGAGGCCTCCCGCAGCGCCGCCGCCGACAAGGAGCGGGGAGCGGGGGGCGGCCCGGAGGATGAAGGCCGCCGGGACGACACTGGTGACGACGAGAAGGGCGACTCCAAGGAAACGCGGCTCACCCTCATGGAGGAGGTGCTGCTCCTGGGCCTCAAGGACCGTGAGGTGCGGCCGGGTCCGTGGTGGCGGGGCTGGGGCGGGCCCAGGTGAGGCCGGGGGGTGGCTGAGGAGGTGCTGGGGGGGCGGCGGCAGTAGGGGCCGGGAATGGGGTGCCTGAGGGTATAGCGGTTGTTCGAGGGCTTATGGAGGTCGTTGATGGGAAAGAGGAGCATAAGTGGTGGGAGGGTGTTGGTGGGATGAGGGCAAGGGCAGTGCTGGGTGAGTGTTGCTGCGGGTTTGGGGTAGAGGCGTTGCTGGGGACGGGGACTCTGATGTTGCAGGGGTTAGGGGCGCATGCTGGAACAGGCTGGGTGGTTTGAAGGAGGTGGGGAAGGTGCTTGGATCTTGGGGAGGGGGAACCTGGCAGAAAAGTTTGGATCACCCTTTGGGTGCGGAGTTTGCATAGGGTCTCTCGTGTTTGTAGAGTCTCAAGGAGAGCAATGTTGGGGTTGGGGCACAGCGGGGACCTGGAGATGAGGGCCAGGGCTTCTAGTCAGTGTTGGTGGTTGAATGACTTGGAGACCTGCATAGACCTGTGATATTTATACTCTTTCTCCTGCAACTCACCCATGGCTCTAATGTGGGAGACGTGTCTACTCCTATGTATTTTGTCAGACACAACCCGATGGTACTTAACAGAGTTCTCGGATGCTTTAGGGTGCCTAGCAGCCCTTTCTGCTAAGACTTTCCAGGATAATGCATGTGAAAAATGACTTAAAATTGGGGGAGATATGTATGACAAAAATGGGCCTTGAGTAATGAGAAGTGTGTCAAAATGAGGAAATGGCATTATTATATAATTCTTTTGTTTTACTGAATTTATAGCATAACTGTTTGTCATGATACTGTGAATAACAGTCATTGAGGAAAGTGTACTTCTACCAGTGTGTTGGATTTTTGTTTCGTTTGGAAGAGGTAATCGATACAAAAAGCATGCACACGGTAGAGGGTCAGTCCTGTCAGGGAAACAGTTTAATTTGATGTGCTGTATGGTGAACTATCATATACCTTTATTTTAGATGTGAGTTAAAATATGAATTTGATTAAGCGACCTGTTTTTTTTTTTTCTTTTTTTAGTGGTAAGTAACTTAATGAAGCCAGTTCATTGATTTGGTGGAAATCTCTTAAAACTGCGTGTTCATGAGGACAGCATAATGGGGGAGGGAAGCTGATATGTTATATGTTCTTTGACAGCTAGTTGCATCTAAAATAAATTTACTGGTTGATAATGAATATATTGAGGAGTGATTTTCCTGGAGTTAGCACTAGTTTTTTAATGTGTGTGAGCATATTTCTATATATACCTGCTAAAATAACATATTCTATTTCTCAGATTGTGTATTTTAGACCATTTTTTCAGATGGACCTCGCTGTGGCATCCTAATAAACTCAGAGATATTCACAGTGATGTGTGCTTCCACCTGTTGAATTGAAGACTTGTGCACATGTGCATTTCTCTTTTTACACACCTGAATAGTTTCAGGGAAGTTAGGTGTGACAAGACAGATATTTAGCAGGATTGCCTAGGAAGTCATTCCTTGAGGAACGTGTGATAAACTGGGTGATATTTCAGCTCCTCTTCCTGCCTGCCCCCCCCCCCCCCCCCCCAAGTTGTGTGCTAGATCTGCTGAATTTGTGGGCTTTAGGCTCTAAAAATTTCAAGGTAGGGAGTATTCTGTCTGCCTAGAAAAAATACGTGGTGCAAGTCTTCCTAGTATATCAGAAGTTAATAGTTAACATCGGGCTTGAAAATCCAGCTTTGCATTTGTGTGCATCACAATTATAAATCATCTAACTTTGCTAAGTGCATCTGTGGCACAAACTGCAAATAATCTAATATTCCTTTGTATGGAAAAAGGAACTGAGTGATTTCAGTGGCTTGGATATCCATAACTCCCTTGGGATTTTACAGTTGAGACATCAGCCAAAAAGAATGATAATGTCATCTCTAGGGCAGGGGGCTTATGTGCAGGAACTGTAGCATTCACCATTTGTGAGCTTTGTTAGACCTGAATCACTAGGGTTTGTGTTTGGGTTTTGCGTCTGCTTATACCCCTGTGTACAAGCTACACTATGTAAACCGCTTTGTCATTTTTTTTTTCCTTTTAAAACTGGAAATAAAACTATAAAATTCATCTTTGAAAACAAGTCTTTTTTTTTGTTTTTGTTCTCTATTGTTCTAATTATAAGTAAGCAAAACTTACTTACTTTATGCATCTGGAAATGTTCTTTACAAAGTTTTTACTTCCAATAGAATTGTTTTCCCATGCCATTTCTGTGAGACTTCTCATGACAGCAAGCAGAGAACAGCAATACAGAATCTGTAAAGTATAACTGTGAAACTGCACAAAGTCTAAAGGAAAGGCAAAGGCAGGTGTGTGAGCTATAAGCTCAATTCAAAGCCAGTAAATTTAAAGCTGGTAACACCTTTCCTGTTTATTCCAACAGGATAAAACAGTGTAACATTGAGTTTAAAGTAAAGAAAGAATATATAAGAAAGGAGTATGAATTAGCCAAAGAACACGCTTCTGTTAAAATAGTGACTTTTCTGAGAGAGAAGCTGGTATATGCATTGATAACTTTCATTTATTTGGGTAATTTTTTTTCTGAAGTTAAACACTGGTGTATATGACTTAACACCATTTAAACTGTATACAAAATGCCTCATGTACGGAGCTACCATTTGCTATTTGTAAGTGTAGGTGGCAGAGTCTTTACTCTTAGGAGAGTGTTTTTCAGTGAGATTCAGACAGTGATGGGTTGGTGAGTTCAATGTTTCTATATTTTTTTTTATTTGATATTTATGTGAATCCTGCTTTCAGGGTTAAGAACCACAGCAAAACTTTTGATTTGTTGCCTGGTTGTTTCTGCAGTATGGGTTCAGTGACAGGAATGTCTGGCTGCCCTAAAATAAACACAGCACGCCTCAAGCCCATTCTTAATGCTTGAACACAATCAACTGCATTCGTACATGCTTCCTGGATATGGCCTTCCTCACACCCCCCCAGCCCTGTTTGGCCCAGTCACATTGTACTTGATGTATGTACTGGGGATTGCTCTTTTCCACCAATGGTTCCTCTTCTTTTTGTATCTTTTATGTATGCATAACTCTTTCTGCATTCCAAGGTCAGGATAGGTTGTAAGGGATATGTGCTGAAATAGGTGAATATGTGCATGCTTGCATAACATGACACATGCAGCGTCCTTGGAGGAGTGGGTAATACACTGGAACAAAGTACATTACTAGACTTCAGGGAGCATTGCAAGAACACCTACACTTATGTGGAAACGCTTCAGAAACATGACTGAGAAAGGAAGTTGTGCTCATCCATTTAGAGGAGAGCAATAGCCTGTTGCTATAGGAATAAAAAATACTCACTGGAATAAAATGCTTTGCTGTATTAGGTTAAAAATAGTATCGTGCTAGGATAGGTTAAAGCCACAGCAAAAGGGAGGTTATTCTGTAAAGCTACTGAAGCATCTGAGGTCATCATTCCCAAAAGAAGGGAGTGATAGATATTAAAAGTTAGCTTATTTAAAAACAACAGCTAGGTGATGAGTACAGGCCAAGTTGTTCATTACAGCTCTTCCAGACGTCTTGTAACTGTCCCATAGAAGACTGAGAGGTTGCTAGGTGGCTGTACTCTATAACTGTTGCTCCATTTAGTTTAATATAATTTTTTTGTGCATGTAGGGTTTTTTGGGGTGTGGAGGTTTTTTTTTCCCTCCTCCTTTTTGGAGGTCTCTATCAGTACACATTGGGAATCTATTCAAATACAGCAATGCACACAGCTTCTCCTATCCTCTATATGATGTTCCACAATTAAACAAATAGAAGCAGCTATAGAAACATAGCAGCTGCTAAGATAAAATTTGTATTTGATCTGCAACTAACTCCTTATTTGCTGAAACAAAACTCATGTAAAGTATGCTGAAATAATAATCTTGTACTGCAGTCTACTGCAACAGTAAATATTTCTGGTTTTATTTACCCTTTTTTTGGTGAAGACTAAAACGTCATTTGTGACAGTGAAGCAGTGTTTAATCACTTTGTTAGGTACAGAAATTATCTTGGATCTTTGCTACTCATGTTTGGCCTTCAGAAACTTCATTTATAGCTTAAGATTTAGTGTTGTAGCATAGCCTTTTGTCCAAATAGTTCATCATATCAGGCCCTATGATATTTTTCATTGTATTGAAATAAGGTTTTAGGGAGCTAGTTTGCCTGCTTCAGATGTGCTGTTTTCTGTTGATCAGGTTAGGGCTAAAATACTATTTCCTCCTTACAAAAGTAAGTGTCTGGATTTGTTACTGAATTTTGTATTTTAGTCCTAAAGAGATTTTTCTGAAACATTCAAAATGCAGGTGATGTATTCCCTGACATTAAGATATGACTTTGTGAAATTCATATTATGATGCAAAAGTCTGGGTTTCTTTGCCTGTGTAACAATTGGTCAGGTTTGAAAAGTCTTCTTTGTATCTCTTTAGGCTTTTTCCCCCTGCCCTCCTCATTAAAAAAGTTTCAGCAACAGCCTGAGTGTCCGCTCAAAAGCTCCTAAGTTTTGCTGGAAAATTTCTGAGACAAATGAGTGAAACATGAAGAGGCGTCTACTGGGAATTCAGATTTCAGTTGAAGAATGATGTATGAATGTGTTGAAACCTTGACAAAGACATGCTTTTTCTCAAATGTTCAGGGCCTAATAGCAACAAAGTATGTAATGTCTGTGGTGAAAAATTCTTTCTTTCATAGTTGCACACAGCTTTTTGGTCTTTTTCTATTTCGTGTCCATACATAAATTAGAGGCTAGGGGAAGACATGAGGTGTGGGAGGAGGAGTATGACAATTCTGTGTGCTACAAAGTGCAGTAAAGTACCTCTTTACTGTGCTGCTGAGTAAATGCTGCTTCTGGGCTCTTTGGAGGACTTGCTGATTTGGAAGCAGCATTTTGGGTATGAGTTGACTTTAAGTGTTGAAATGGTGTTTGTATTTCATGGTTCTGCATGCAGCTAGTGTGATTATCCCTGGTCTTGTAGCATGGCTAATCTGTAATTATGCTATTTATTCATGGATAACTTCGAGTGTAGTGTAGTCCCTTCTTTCATGTCAAGCTATCTAGTGTAGGTCAAAGACAAAAACATTGTCAAAGCCTTTCTAGTGATGCTTCTTATTTTTTCGAGGTGCTCTTAAAAAAACAAAGCTGTAACTCTTCTCTCCCTGTAGCAAGCTGTTTTTATTTAAAAATTTGCATGAAGTATATACAAGAAAGTATTGCTGTAATTGCTAGAAGGGAAGTAATAATGGAACTGAAAACTAACATTGTATATTAAAGAAAAAGTGATATTATTTCAGGTGTTCTTTGATCCTAAAGTAGTGCAAGTACTGCAGCATTTATCTCAATTAGTTAAGCTACATGTAACAGGCCTTCTTCGCAAGGCTAAATTGACCAGGCTGAGTGTTGCAGACAGTGTAGTCACGTATGGCTTTCTTACAGAACAAATAATTACTACAGCACGTGTTCACTTCTGCGTTGCATTACTGGTGGAAGGGGAAGCTAGTCTGCAGTAAATATGTGGCTCAGTTTCCTCTGCATAGACAACATTCTCAACCTCTTTTTTCATAACTTTTAGTAAAGAAAGAGAAAAAATATTAGTAAACTTTATCATGTACCGCTTTTCACTGGGGTTTTCCTGGATTGTTAACAGGTCTTAGATCAATTTCAGTAATTTATTTTCTTTCAGAAATACTCATAAAACATTACTGCAGAGTGATTTCACATACGCTTTTCAGACATGAAAATCACAAGGTTACACTTAAAATAGTACACAACTGTTCTTGTCCTCTAAGTGCACTGTGTGTAAGCCTGGATGAGTAGAAGCACGAAGGTGTGCGGTACTATGACGGAGCTGTTTGTCTGAGTGCAGACCAGTATTAGGCACGCCAAGTCTTTCCCACCTCCCCCAGTATATCCTATACTACTGCATTTCAACTGTTTTTTTTTTTTTTCCCCCTTTTTCCACTGTTTGTATTGGACCATTGAGATGATAAAATAGTGTGCCTTGTAAGCTAGATCTTTATAATTGGAGAGGTGTTACACTCATAGCTCTGTTATTTGTCGATGTTACAGGATTTATTCATCACTTGGCAAAATTAGTCTGTTGGGCTTTTTGCATATCTTTCTGTTGCTGATATTCTTTTAAGCACTTGTAAGCTGCTTATTGCTATACCCTTTTCTAGTCATCTGCCTTTATGGTCTTATTAGATAGCGTCATGTGGCTGTGTTCTTTACAGAGTCCTTAACTGTCAGGCTAGTTGTCTTTTGTACATAGGCTGTGCCATAAGGCTTCTATTTAGCCAGTTGTTCTTGTATGGCACAGCACATTGCGCTTCCATTTTTTACTCTGGTAGACACTTCGTTTTATGTTGGCACTTCCACATTTGACAGTCTGCCACAAGAAAAGCATCCCTTATGTGTTATGTTGCCATTTCAGTGTGTCTTCTGCATTGCATAGTGGAGAAGGCAGGTATAAGATTTATTGGCTAGGTTAAGGTAAATGCCAGACGGATGTTCTGTCTGTACTTATCACTTAGGAAGCACTAATTACAACTGCTTTGCTGTGCTGGATATTTAAATGGGACTTCTGCTTTAGCAGCATCTGCAGTCTGTGACTGAGACTTTTCATTTTACACTTAGTACATGTTAAATACTGAGTGGAAGAACTTGTTCCTTTTAATGCGAGAACAGTGCAATGAGGGGGATTTTATTTTTTTGTTTCATAATAGAAATGTTGACATGGCATTATTATGAGATAGTCTCTTTCTTGAAAATTGTTTGCACCTGGATAAGTGAAACAAGTGAGAGACCTGTTCTGAAAAGAACAAACTGAAAGGAAATGAGGGAAAGTTTAGATGAAGAAGAGAGGAATCTCTGAACACCCAAAACATGCCTCTAGAAATCCATCTGCATTGACCAGACCAAATCCCTCAAAAAGAAACGTTGTACAGCTCCCCGTTTTGAAATAGCAGAGTGCTTTACACAGTGTTTTAAATTGTGACCACTGCAGAAGAAAAGGTAGAAAAGAGAGGTAGTGATTGTATTTGGGGGCAGATACAGTGTATTTAGAAGTTTAGAGGAGGGAATTGTGGTTTTAATGAGGCCTGGTTAGGCAAAGTTAGTGAAACTTCCACCTGTTATTTAGTCAGTCAATATTAGACCTGCTTTGCCTGTATTAGGACATACAGGATTTAGGGGGTTTTTGCTGGTTCTAAGAAAAGTATATGGGACTTGGCTGGGGTAGAGTTAATTTTCTTCATAGCAGCCAGTATGGTGCTATGCTTTTGATTTTTGACCAAAACAGTGTTGATGACAGACCCATGTTTTCTCTGCTGCTGAACAGTGTTTGTGTGGTGTCAAGGTCGCCTCTGTTTCTCACTCTGCCCATCCCCCATTGAGTAGGTTGGGGTGTGCAGGAGGCTGGGAGGGGGGACAGCCCAGACAGCAGACCCCAGCTGACCAGAGGGATATCCCATGCTGTACGGTGTTATGGTCAGCAATGAGAAGGGAGGGGAGGGAGGGGGTGGGTAGGTGGTCATTGCTCTGGGACTGGCAGGGCATTGGTCTGCCTGTGGGACGTGGTGAGTGAGTGTTTTGCGTCACTTACTTTTGTTTTGTTTTTTCACTTTTGCTCTTCCTATTCTCTCCCCCATCCTGCTGGGAGGGGATTGAGGGAGCAGTTATGTGGGGCTTAGCTGCCAGTCAGAGTCAGCCCACCACTTGGAGACACTAAATATGTGCAAGGTTTGTGTTGTAAGCTTCTGGCTGTTGGATCTAGGCAGGATGTGAGCTCTTTGCTATATTTGCTTACTGCTGTGGGTGGTTTTTTGAGTGAATATCTGATGTGGAGGATTTAAGGATCAGTTCTAATTAAACATTTCTTTCAAATAAATGTCAGTGACAATAGCTGGTAGTGTAGAAATCAATTTGCAGGTTATGGAACAAATTAATTACATCTTTATTTTGCACCAAATGTCGAGAATAGAGATTGGACCCTGATGGAAGGTGGCTTTGCAAAAGCAATGCAAATACTTGAAGTAATTATCTGCTTGTGTGTACACTTAATCATGCTGACAGTTAGGCTTCTTAGTTTGTCTTTTCATTCCTGAATGAAGTCAGACTCTCTAAGTGATTTGTTCAGGAGTCTTAGAAGTGTTCAGCAGTGTGCATGTGTTAGTTGCCTCCTCTTCAGCGAAGTTATGGGGTTTTATTAACTTCATTTCAGTGAAGAGATGTGTCTACGTAATGTATGCCTGTGTATGTGCTTGAAAAGCTGGGCAATAGTGTTTGGCTTTAGTGCTTTCAGTAGTTGACAGCTGTTGCTGTTTATTACTTACTCTTAAATGCAGTAGCAGGTTAATCAAATACCTGACGAGTTTCTTGTCAGTGGTAATGTGCTTTGTAGAATATGTATACTTGCTTTCCTAAAGTATTTCTAGTATTTGACTGTCAGAACACGTCAGAGATTTTCCTCACTAACTTATCTTCTGTTTATAACTAGACTAGAGTTAATGCTCCAGTAAAATGTCTAATGATTTCGATTGCATCAAAAGAGGAAATCAAGAGGGACTGCAGTCAGACATCAAAGTCCTCACATTGTAGTATTCCAATAATAAACACTTCTTTGCTCTGGCTTCCTTTTCTTTCTTAAACAGATGTTAATTTTCAAATGTTCCATAGGTCAGGATGTATTGTTAGATTTTCCTGCAGCCTTCCGGGTTGAGAAGGTGATGGCTTACTTGAAAGGTAAGATTTGCAGCAAAGGGCTAGCTAGGTATAGGTTGGCATACACCCTTAATCTGCTATGAAGAGGAATCCAGTTTATTTTAATTGCAAATGACTTGAAGTTTGAATATTTTCCCTTTTACGCATGAGAAAATACACAGTATTCCTCTAGCAGGTGTAGAGTATTTTGAGTATTCACAAGATCTGGGCATGTTGGTTTTATCTTTTTATTATTATTTTTGAGGGATGACTGTTAAAAGGGGTGAATGTCTCCTAAAATGGTCTTCAGAAATGCATTTTTATTTTTTCTAATTACCTAGATAGAACAAAGATAGATGTTTCTTTTACTGGAACTGAAATTCCTTTGTACCCATTCAAGAGCTACCTGAAAAATTAGTCTCTCTCTTGGTTATTACATATATTATACGCCTGTGTAATACGTACAAAGTAGCCTTCTCTGAATGCATTAGTCAGGTGAAGCTGGGTCATGTCTTTAACCAAGCATGTCTCAAAACAGATTGGTCTGTAGAAGCAGTGAAAATCAAAATCTGCCAGACAGTAGATGTGAAAACGGTTCTATAAGAAAAATGGAGGGTTTTTCTGTTTATAATTTGCTAGATAATCATAAATTTTATTTGCTCTTACTGCTGTCAAAACCAAAAATCAGTTTTGCATTTCAGGGTTGCTTGTTGTCATAGAACCTAAACATGAGAAAAAAATTTTGACCGTGTTCTGAACTTACCATCATTCTTGTATTCCAGAATAATGGAGGCATTTCTCTGTGGTCTTACAGGTCCATAGAGGAGGGAAGAGACTGAAAGTATTATTAAAGAGTTATTTAAGCAAGATCCAAGCTGAGTGTAAATAGGTTGGGGTAAGACCATGCAGTTCCTTGCCAAAGGAAACTGATTTGGGTCTTGCCAGAGAATGCTGCTCCGGAATCTGAATTTGGTTTCGTGTTTTAGTCTGTCTGGCGTTGTGCAGTATAGTGTCATGAAATATAAGCTTTTCTTAGAGATAATAACTCGATAGCTGTTAGACTTAGTAAATTAATACATGTGTGTATATATATGTTTTGAATATATATTAGAAAGTAACACAGAATCTCTGGGTCATTAAAGCCCATGCGTAATTTGACCATGTAGCTTTTCTTGTTTGAGACTCAGCTGCAGCTTCTGTACTGTGGTTACACTCATCTTCAGGTAGATTAAATTACAATAAGCTGCATTGGAAAGAAAATAACAGATCTTTTTAATCCCCTGAAGGTGAAAATGGATCAATTCATGTAATAAGATACCTGTGGTGAGAGCAGCCTAATTTTACCTTGAAGGTTCAAATAATTTTGGACATTCCAGCCTGTCTATCATGAATGTTGCAATGAAGCTTTTCCTTTTTGTCATCTTCCATCGTTTTCTGTTGTTTACATTTCCCCCCAGCTTCTTCTAGTTATGCTGGTAAAAGACTTTTAATTGGTTCTCACTGGAAATGAAGGTGCTTTATATGTTTACGCTCTGTCTAAGGTTACTGAAGCTGAATCAGAGCTTTGCAGAAATCTGTATAAGGACCTAGTTGAGGAGGGACAAGTGCTGGCTGGCTGTACAAGGAGGCTCTAAGGGCTTCAAATTATCAGAATAAATATACAGTTAGTTCTCCTAGTATTGACTAGCTTTCCTATTAGTCATTGAGAACTTGGGAAAGCTTGTGGATTTTTTAAAATTTTGTGTTCATTTTTACAAGACTAGTTATTTTTTATGTTGCGAAGCTTCTTGTAAGAGTATGCTGGAAGAAAAAATTTGCATAAACTTTTTTAAAGTGTACCTAATTTCTCATATAAGAATTTCCTGGTCTTGAAAAAGGATGTGGGTAAAGTTTTTAGTTTTGACTGAAAAAGTCAGGTATCAACAAATACTTTATAAAATGTGCCAATATTAAATTAAGCTTATATAGCATCAGTCTTGCTGACTTCCACCCCCTTCAAGAGATTCAGAAATTCTATTAGTTGTTCTTTATACAATGATGATGTTCCTAAATAAAATTATAACTTTTAAATGGTTTTCATATCTAAAGAATCCATAAACTTGTTACAGTAACTCAGTTACTGACTTTGATCTTCCTGAGATTTCTGCGTCTATTCACATTATCACAAAGAAGAGATTTACTTACCTGCAACAATGGCAGGCAATTTTTCTTTCTTTCTAATCAGCAAATTTACTTTCAACTGAAAGGATAGGAACTGCAGAATCATGTACAGGTGTCAGAAGCTGACGTTCACATAGTCTCCTTTGTCCTCTCTCCTCACTGTCTGCTGGTATCTCCATTTAATTGTACGACTTTATGTGAATATCCAAGAGGATGCAGCGTTTCTGTTGTAGAATACTGGTGATAAATGCATTTGGAATTCATAAAATGAAGCTTTTGGGTCAACAGAAAGAGTTGAAATTTGTGCTAAAATGCAATTTATAATAAACCAGGTACTTTCATTATCTTGTCTATATGCTTATATTTTGTATTTTACCTCTTTGGATTTAGGAACAGCTTTAAGGAGATGTGTTGTAGAGGTTCTTCAAGTGATTCCAACTGCAAAAATTCAAAGTAGTATTAGTGATTGTAGAGAGACTACGTAAAGGACACAGTGTATTAAGATGGTTCTCATCTTTTGGGGGAATATGATAGCCCTGTGCTCCTCAGTCTGGTAGTACTCTTCATTAAAATCAAAATACTTAAAAACAGTATTTGTCATCAACAGTCATAGCTGTGAGGCAGATTAAAGTTGTAAAGTTGCTTGCAGCAGATTCTTATGTTGGAGGTAAGATGCAGGAGGAAGGAAACAACCATCTTTGACATGAAAACTATGACAGATCAAAATTCCTATTAGCTTTTACCCTGCTGCAGTTCACCTGTATGTGTATGCTGTTAACTCGTTTCCCCTCTGCCCTCCCCGGCTGTCTTTCTGTAGATCCGAAAATTACTACTTCAGAGAGGAACTCCTTGACTAAAACAGGGAGAGTTCTGTCACAACTGTGATTAAGTCCATTATGAAATACAACTCACCATAGCCCATATTTTGAGATAGATTGTCTCTGCCTGTCTTTTCCAGTAGGTTTCAAATGGGTGTCAGACAATGATTTTGGATTATTATGTTCTGTCTGTGCTTTGTGTTGGCTAATAATAAGCCCGTAGGCACATCTGAAAGAACTTGCTATTGCTTCAGAGAATTGGAAAGGGATGCTATTGCTGTCCTGTCAGATTTAAATAATACAGCTTCAAATTTGTGATGATCAAGGTAGTCATTGCTGAGGTCCAAAATGAGAAGCTGACGTTAGTGATGAATATGGTGCATGATACTTTAAGGTTTAAGCATTTTATGTTTTCTGAGCAGATTGTGCTCTTGAATGGCTTCAGTACAGGTAAGTACTGTAAAAAAAGATGGGTTTTTTTTTTTGTAGCTCTTTATCCCAAAGACTAAGTGAAAAGTTCTAGGTGTAACTATTCAGGTTGTGAAAACTTTTCAGATTTTGAAAGCAGTTTGTCCATTGAAGTGTGCGTTGTCACTGAAGGGGTTTCTTTTGCCTTTTGTTGTCTGTCCCAACGATGTTCCTTCCGTTTCCTGTGCTGTCTTTGAAATTTGTTGACTTGCTTGGTGAATCAGGTATGGAGGCTGACCATTAGATTTCAGACAGACCACTTTCTCATTTATCTCACTACAGAAACGCTGCTGTGGGCTTGAGAGAGGGATCAGCGATGTGCTTCGATGGGGTGAAAAAATACATACTTTGTCTTCAGTAGCAGTTCAGGCTTTGTTGCTCTGCATTCTTGGGTTTAGTCCTCAAATGGCTAAAGATGAAGACATGGGGGAGAATGTACCTTCTCCAGTTAAGTCGTTTTGTGTGAGGTTAGAATGAGATGCTGTGACGTTGATTTGAAAGGTCAGTATAACTGAAATGAATCTCTCGAAGGAAAAATAATTGAAGTGGTGTACAAAAAGTAGTGGTTAGAAAGAGGTGCTTGTGCTGGGAAAGTAATTAAAGACTTGGGATGTCATTTTATCTTCAGGTTTTTTTCCTGCTTTTTTTCCCCCAGTGTTTCTCTCTGCCGCTTTAAGTACCTCTGAGAAAAGATACCTGAATTTATGTATATACAAAACATGAGACTCTTTCTTGGTATTGAGATAACTGCTCAAAGTGAGCATGCAGGTATATTCTCTGCTCATGACGTGCTGTGTAAATGTTAAAAGTAGTAGGCTCTTTGCTAATTGTGCTATGCAACATGGAAATCAGTCCCACACGTAAAATTTGTACCAGCAGGCTTCTCAGTTTGCTTTGCACAAGCCTACAGGTGAACTAAACAGACTTTCAAAGTTGTTTTGTTTTGTTTTGTTTTTCCAGGTTACACATTCACTTTAGTCCATCTCTGGTTACACATCTGTTGACACCTGTTTCTTCTTAATAGCGGAACTGAAACTTCTATGTTTTACAGGTCTCCAAACTGTATTTTTATTATCTTGGCATTTAAATTTGCCCTCAATAACTTCCCTTGATGCCAGCAAGCACAGAATATTTTCCAGTAAGTTTGTCATGTGTGATTTCTGAAAACATACCATAAAAATAGTCTGCTGCATATTGGAAAGAATAGCTGTCAGGGAAACCCTTGTTTGGGAAAACTAGGCACTTGTTTATGTATAAACAAAACAATAGTCTTATTTCTCAAGGCTTTTATATTGCTACCACCAACACAGTATTTGAGTGCCATCCATGCAAAAGTAATAGCAAACTCTAGCAGAGTTCAGGAAGTCAGTTTTTCTATCTTTCAGCACCCAAGTAGAGCTGGTTGAACTTTCTCCTCTGAAATAATTCTTCTAATAGAAAACAGGCTACCTGTAAATTCAGAATTTACTGTTTGCTAAAGTGAAAGCTTTCTTTAACCTAGATTGTGCCTTCTAGCTGAGAAGCCCTGAAGTTAGGCATTTCATGTCTTCCTGACAGACTGTCAGATATATTGCCTTGAAGCTAAGACTTCCAGACTTCTCAGGAGCTGTAATTGTTGTTTATCTTGGCTTTCCGTTACATTCCAGGTTGCCAGCTCCCCTTCTGATGGGGCTGCTATGGCTGAAAGGGCTTAAACCAGCATTTTATTTCTGTTGTCTCTACATGAAGTTTCAGAAATTGCATTCTTTATGAAATTTTGAAGTCTTTTTGTTTGTGTCTTTCATAAAAGAAGAATTTGGAATTTCCTGAGAACAGAAATTCAGGGCTTTGGGTAGCTCTAGTGATGTTTCTCCTTCAGAAGGTTCCACTTTAATTGTTAGGCTTATTTCAGTTTGGTTACCATATATCTTTTGTTTTGCTTTTAAGTAGAGGGTGCTAGGTGAGCGTTTAAGGAATACTCTTAAGTCTGAATATAAAATGAAAAGGCTTTTAGTAAGAGAAGTGTAGGCTGGGCAGTGTTACATTCATTATCCCATGGAAGCTCTGCTATTGTGATTCTTCATAAATATAGATTGAGTCTGAGTCAGGACCGAAACTTTGACCTAACACTGACCTGTAATACTGAATATGAGTCTGTGTGGATCTGAGGATAGGCCTGGGGGGCTTGTTGTTGCCAAAATAAATAAATAAATATTTTATTTTTTGGTGATCAGGCCATTCCAACCCTCAGTTATCTTCACAGGCGATTACAGAGATTTATGATGCTTTTTTAAAAGACTTACAAAGCTGATTTCCATTTGCCATGGCTCTGTGGTCTGCAAAGTAATCTGTAATAGCTTGAGACTTGCTGGGTTAGGTGAGGGAATGCATTGGCGGGCGCAGTCTACGTTATGCTGTACAGCTTCTGTAAACAAGTGGCCTTAACCAAATAAGTTAAACACATCATTTTTGTTTTTATTAGCATGTGTGTATCTTGAAGCCTCGGGGTTGGAACTCTGCAAGTGCTACTTTTCTTTTCATTTGTTTTGAATCTGAGAGATTTTCGATGATTTTTCACTCTTCCCCACTCTTTTGTGGCCTGTGCCAGGTATAGCGGAACTGCTGCTGTCCTATTCAGAGTTAACTGAAGAATTGGAGAGAGAATGAATATTTCTGTAGTGGGAATGGATTTTTGATGACTCTTATGTGTAAAACAAAATATTCAAAGTAAAAAGATTACCTGGTCTTATGTGAGTCTTTTGTACTCAGTTTTATGAGGGAAGTGCTTTTTTTTTAAACTTCACTCTTCATCAACATTTTGAAGTAATGTCTATAAATGTAAAATGGCATCTGCAATTTAACTGCATTTTTTTCACTGTTAGTGCTGGGTGGCTTTAATTTGCGCTTGGGAAACAGAAAATATTGAGGTTTGTTTGGGTGGTGTCTTTTTGTTTCGTGGTTTGTGGGTGGTTTTTTTTTTTAATTTGCTTGTTTTAAATGGAGCTAATGTGCCAATTGCCTGGAAGCTGAGTAGAGCATTGTAAGAGGTAAATAAATGACTGCTCCATGAAGGCTGGCTGTTTTGTGTTTAAGTGGAATGTTTTTGAAGTTTCATACAAGTTCTTAAAGCAGCATCAATTGTGTACGGATCGCTAATGTACTTGGCACTGATCTTTGCCAAATACCTTCAGGTGTGTCTGGTCCCATTACCATCTTCTCGTCCTGATTTTTTACATACTTCATAAATTGTAGTGGTCATTGCTGCAGTGCCTTTTTGGATCAGAGATGGAGAAAATGTTGTCTTGCCTGCCCTTTAAAAAACATTTTTACAGCTAATCTTGTGAGTTATAAAGTCTCTTGAGTAACTTATGGATTTTAAATATCCAGAAATGTAAATTTTGAGTGTCTTGAAAAATTTGAAATCAGTGTGTTCTGTAGAAGTGTACTTTTAATACTTCTGCAACAGCGCTTATTCTGTAATACTGAGTACTGAGTGCTTCAACAAAATATTTGAATAGACATCAACTTCAGAATGCTATGGTATTGTTAGAGCTAATGTTTGTGTGTTTTCTCTCTATATAGTTTGCTCATCTAGCTATGGCTTTATTATAGCATAAACAGATGATCCCATTAGGTTTTTCACAGCTGGGATGATAATTTTTGAGCTACTGAATGACATTATTTCTTTGTCTATACAGGAATTCCCATAATTTTCAGCAATCCTTATAAACACTTTTTTGCAAAGACCCTATTCCGTTGTAAGTACAGCTTTGTGAAGTTTCGAGTCATGAATCTTGGGGCCAAACTGTTGTTAGGGAATAATGTAAATTAAAGTTTTAAGGAACTTCGGTAGGATGTTTCCACCCAGCTTCTCTTCCCTGTCCCTTCCTTCCCTGGGGGGTATGTGTATGAACCCTGCCTTCTGTTGCACTCTGCATGCCAGCATCTATAGGAGACTGGGTCCTAGTATATTGTTTACACTGTTTTGTATGCAGATCTGAGCTGGGTGTTCCTACAGTAAGTAGGAAGAAGCTGTGAGAGTTTCTGCTTTGCTTAGCACCCAGTGTATCATTGAGGATTACGTGTTTGTATGTCTGCTAATACATCATGTGGCTTTGTCCCTCTCTTGGAGTAGAGACAAGAATAAGATGGCTGCTCACCATCTAAGAAAATACTTTGCTATCTTGTCTGCACCCTCTGTGTGAACGGATCTGAGGAAGTCCACGAAGGTCACAAATCCAGATCTTTATAAACCTGAAAGTGATTACATGTAACAGTAAGATGAGGTGGGGAAGGGGGCTGCTGAAGAAGAGAGGATGTCACAGTTTGATAATGGGGAAGTGCAGCTTGAGGGGCAAGGTGAAAGCGGGGAGTGGAAGATAAAGTAGGTTGGGTAACACTACAGCACAGAGCCATCGTTAGGAGATGGGCTATTTAATAAGTGAGAGTTTAAAGTGATTAATGGTTAACTAAACAGGAAGGCCTGTGTGAGCTGGAAATTGGGTAAGGGGCACAGGAAGAAGAGAGAGAAAGCGAGTAAGTGCTGCGGGAGGTGGTGGGAGAGAAATGGCCTAATGAACGTGGATTTTGGACAACTTTATTCTTTAAGCAGAAAGAGGATCTTATTCTTAGCTCTGTGCTTTGCCATATGTAGGTGGAAGGTCTGAGCTTTCCACGTTAATATAGTAACAAGTTTCTATTATAAACTTTACTCTCATTTCCCTTTATGCTTGTCTAGCAAAACTAGTTTTTACCTGAAGATTTCTAGGTCAGCTTTGACAAAAATGCTTTTGTGCTGTGTTTGTGTAAATAACATGACAGTTGTAAACATGCTTTTGATCTTTGAATCAACATAGATTTAAAATTTTGTCTTGCAAGCTATTCATAGCTTAAAGTGCTGTTGTAGTGTGATTGCTGTCAGATAAAAATAATTCCCTGTCTTGTAAGACTTTTTTTTTTTTCTCTCGTGTGGCTCAGCAACTTTATGAAATAAGTATTTCATTGAGTTAGGCTGTTTGTAAAATTATAGAAGACTTGTAGGAAGATGGCAAAAGTAAAAATACTTGGTGTTGTATTTCTGAAAAAAAAAGAAGCACTGTTTAAGAGCATTAAATCTTGTTCTGTAACCTGTAATGAGCAGTTCAGGGAATGGGTGGGCACAGAATGACAGCTCCTCCAGCATATGCTGACTTCAACTGGGTAGGAGTTTCACAGACCCTGTGTGGTTTGCAGATCCATTGCTGTCAAAATTCATTATCAATATCTATAAATTTAAGTAATATTTTAAAGGATTTTTTAAAAAAACTTCTGCTTTCCTATAAAAACAGTTGAATAGAAATGTGGAAAAGAAGTTGACCTTTGACTTTTCTGACCTGTGAGCTGGCTTCATTTACCACCTTTTGGTCCTTGTCTGTGGAAAAAGAAAAAATAATTGTTTCCTGTGCAAATAGTACATTATTCTATATTGGTATTCTCCCTCTCCATACATTATTATTCTTCTCTCTATGCTTTTCACTCCTTTCTTCACTGTCCTTCTATAGCCTCTTTAACAGACAGTAGCTCCATAATGCTGAGCGTTATTGTTTCTCTTTTGTGTAACCATTTTCTAGTTAAGCTTTATGCTGTTTAAAGTAGGTGTCAAGAAGCTGTTTGCAGTATCGAAGAGAAATGTCTACTTCTACTCATTTTCAATTACACCAGGAAGTTTGAGTTAATTTAAAAGAAGATTTAGTTAGACTGTTGTGTGCTAAACTGACCTTCAGTGAAGGTTCCCTCAGTTGTCTGAGGTCTTGGCAGTAAGTGCCAAAACCAATCAATCCATCTGCCTGAACTATCTGGAAAGATCAGTTTAATGGATTGAAAAATGTTCAAGATGACACTGACTGTTCTAAAATACCTCCTTCCTTACTGTGTTAATAGCAGTTTAATCTCTGTGTATTGAAATATGATGTTCCTTCTCTAGTGGATCACCTGCAAACTCTGAGCCAGGCATGGGGCGGGGAGAAAGAAGAAGAAAAAAAAATGGTGACACAGTATACATTCTCAAGATTTTAGTGTCATCTAACCTACTAGAGCAAGCAGTTCCATTTATGAAGAATATAATCTTTTTGAGCTGCCTTTCAGGATAACTTGATTAAAAACTATCCTTGGAGGTTTTTAAGACTTGTCTGAATAGCAACCTGAGCAATTTGGCCTGAATTCCTAGATGAACCTGTTTTGTTGGAGGTTGGACTAGAGATCTCCTGTGGTCCCTTCCAACATGAATTATCCTGTGATCCTGTATTTCTCTGAAACCCCCAGCCTGTGGCATGTATGTTGAATAATTGCTAGAGCAGAGTTGTTTACATCTAGTAATTGCTGCCAGGAGTGGTGTACTTAAGGTCACTTCATTTTAAAATACTCACTTTAAAAATAAATTCAGTTTTCATTACTAAACAAAGGGGGGAAAAAAATAGCACTTTAATTGTTTGCATGATAATATAACACTTTTTATGAATAGAAAGAAGTACATATTTATTGTGCCATATCTGTAAGTTTGTGCAATAGATTTTTAGTTTGCCTACGTGTTGTGTGATTTCAGAAGTTACTAGCTAGAGAGACTATTTGATTGGAAATAGTAGAATGTAGGAGTCATCCATGAGTTTTTTTGGTTTGGTTTGTTTTTTCCATCAAGCAAATACTGCACCATGTCTTGCATGTTTTTTGGCAAAGCAGCGTGTGGTGCCAACCAAAAATCTTAATTTACAGAATGGCAGGCTTATGAGAGTAGCTAATACTCGCAAAGTATCAGCTTTGAGGTGAAGGCTGATTAGATAACTTCTCAAATTCCTTTCCAACCTTATATTTGTGGCCTTTTAAATAAATACCTGTGACATATTGCAGTAATTACTTTCTAGACATTCAGAGCTTTTGTAGATTTTTCAGAAGTATTGGTCATCTATATAATACAGCTCTTGAAAATAGCCAGGTGATAAACGGAAATAAATGTTATCGTGCTCCTGGAAATCTCTATTTAATGGCATGCAGTAGCTGAGAGACTGGTTTGTAAGTTTAGTGGACTTCAGATGTGTGCCGCTTATGTCTCTATGCATTGGCAGTTTTTATCTGTGAACAGAATAAAATTTAATTGCTCTTGACTTAAGCTAGTCTTTGTTATTGGTTAAGATAAATTTTATGAAAGGGAGTGTGGTTTTTTTTTTTTTTCTCTTTCTTTCTCTTATTTGCAGCACTTGTCTCTAAAGTATCTCAAAGCAGGTATTTTCAGAGATACATCACTAGAGGAGTTTTGGAAGGTCTTTCTGGATCATACCAAGTGTTTCTGCAGTCATTTTTCAAAAGCCAGAAGATTTCTCAGAAAGTTTTTGTTTTGTCTTGCATATTTTTTAATATTTCGGTATCTGAGAACTGTGTTGGTTACTCTGTAGGTAAAATAGAGTCCTTTTTATAAGATTTTTTTTTTTTTGGTCAGAATTGTCGAGCAATGGAGTACAAAAATCAGTACATATATTTCTAGATAATGTGTAAATGTATTGGTTCAAATACTCCGTTCTGCTATTTAAGCAGACAGCTGTCAATGCAGAAGTATAGATGAAAAAGCATGGTAGATGTGATTTGGTTCATAAAATAAATGTGGTTTGCAGTTTTGCAATCTGTATAAGAACAGTGTGCATCAAGCTTTAAAAATACGTGTTTTAAAAGGATTTAAATGACAAAATAGTAGCTGTTCCAAGAAAAAAAAACCTGTTCTGTGGTTTGTGCTCATTGCCACGTTTGTGTTTCCTGTATATCCATCTTTAATGTAGTATCGATTTTCAGGTTATTATTGCTTTATCGTTCATGGATGTACGTGAACAGTCGTGTCAATATTTCTCAGGAAACTCAGATAAGCCTGTGTGATGTCGTTAATGGCAAATGCTTGATGTCTTAAAAACTTAAGTTTATTTTGACTATGTATAAACCACACTGTATCTCACAGTTCTTGATGTCTTGCTGTTTCATTTTGTATCACTTTCCTGAGGTTTCCTTGTTCTCCAAAGAGCAGAGACTAAGTGTCAAAACTAATAGGAGATGAGTCTGTTTCTCTTTCATATTTTCAGTACAGGAATGGTAGTTGACTAGTGATGCTACTTCAGAAGCATATGAAGGCAGGAGAACTGCTTAGAGAACACACTAAGTCCCTTTTTCTATTTGCTTTTGGGTGCAGATGGAGACATCTGACTGTCTTTCATTCTTCACAGGGTTATACATCGTTCTGGAATGATTGCATCTCCTCAGGATTGCGTGGATGTATGTTGATTGAATTGGCATTGCGAGGGCGTCTTCAGCTAGAGGCTTGTGGAATGAGGCGCAAAAGTCTATTAACAAGAAAGGTAAGTGGAAGAAAATGATCACAATTACTTTTGTGTCATGCTCCAGGCAGTACACTAGCTATAAATTACAGCTGGTTAGAAGAAAAAGTATTTTTCTTTCTTTATATGGAGCTAGGGATTTTGAGTAGCCACCGAAGTTAGATGCACAGAGTTACAGTGTTCAAATGGCGAGCTGAAATGCCTTGGGAAACCTTCTGTACTTGTTCTTTGCTCCTGTTTGTTCTTGTGACGTGTTCCTCCTGCTGTTGGGAACCTTGTACAAACAGTTGGCAGTGGCTCGGTTACTATGAGAGGCAGTAGCGCCAGCTGTAATCTACTGGAGGAACTGGCTTTTTCAGTGTTGGTGAGATGTGGGCTAAGGCTGAAAGGAATGGCTAACTGACAGCCTGCCAGATGTATCCTAAAAGCCACCAGTTTAATTCTGGTGTACACCGTGTTTCAGTTTGTGCTTGCGGTGCATGGGAAGGAAACGATCCTTGTACCTTGGGCCACTGAGAACACATAGCTGTGTCTAGTTTAAGCGTGCGACCGGTGTGTTAAATTTGCTATACTCACTGACCTTTAAGATGGGCAATTTTTTAAGGTCTTTTATTGAAGTGGGCTGAAGATTTGAGGCCTTAAGTTATTACTTTTGTTGCTGGACTTTTCTTTCGTACAACATGCTCTTTGAAGAATTTCTTACCTCATCCGCATTAGAGGATACTTGTAAAATAAGCTTGTTGAAAACATGGTCAAATGTTGTCTATCCACCACAGTTAAATTCTCTTTTATGGCACGTTTCTCTGTCAATATTATTTTTTGCTAAAGGAAAGTTTACAAATTACCCAGCCTTCTCGCAACTTCCTCCTCCTCCTCTGAAGAATCGAACCTCTGTTCAGACAAACAGCTTCTACTTCTTTTACCATCATTTAAGCATATTCAGCTTTGATTAGTCTGCACAATTTTTTTTTACCTCCAAAGCTTTTGGCTCCTTAGGCATTCAGGAATGTTCTTTAGCAGTTATTTTCAACTTGTGCAAGCCTTTTCAGCTGTGTCTACCTGGAATTCTAACTATGGGGGTTTGTTTTTTTTTAGGAAAATGGAAAAATAACCTGTGCATATCTTCAGTAAAGAATACAAGCAAAATTATTGTCTTTTGTGGTGGTTTGTTTTGTGGGTGTGTTTTTTTGTTTTGTTTGAGGTTTTTTTGATTTCTGGGGTTTTTGTTGTTGCTGTTGTTAAATTTTATCATGTATTGTTGGAGGGGTTAAGTGTTAGAGGGGATAAATGTGCTTGTTTCTTCTCTGCCCCTACCCCGCTTTGTTTAAGAAGATCTAAAAGCTACCCACTTGTGGTTGTTTAACCCCAGCCAGCAACTAACCCTGATGCAGCTGCTTGTTCACTCTGCCCCCATCCCATAGATGGAGAAGAGAATTGAAAAAAAGAAGTAAAACTCACGGCTTGAGATAAGAATGGTTTAATAACTAAACAAAAATAAAATATAAGTAACAACAATGATAATTAAATATAACAATAATAATAGTTGTAATGAAAAGGAATATAAGAAAAAAGGATAAATAAAGCCCAAGAAAAGACAAGTGATGCACAATGCAAGTGCTCGCCACCCACCGACCGATGCCCAAGCAGCGATGGGCCCCCCCAGCCAGCTCCCCCAGTTTATACACTGGGCACGATGTTCTATGGTACAGAATATCCCTTTGGCTCGTTCGGGTCAGCTGTCCTGGCCACGCTCCCTCCCAGCTTCTTGTGCACCTCCTCGCTGGCAGAGCACGGGAAACTGAAAAGTCCTCGCCTTAGGATAAGCCCTGCTTAGCAACAACTGAAACACCAGTGTGCTGTTGGCGTTGTTCTCACACTAAATCCAAAACACAGCGTTGTACCAGGTAAAAGGAAGAAACGGAACTCCATCCCAGGCGAAACTAAGACACCAATATTAAAGGATTTGTTCCTTCTGCTGTTGAAAGGCAATAGAGACATTTCTTTCTGCAGGCAGGAGAGTTCTATGAAAAAGGCTTTAATTTAAAATACAAATGAAGATTGGTTTCTGCTTAAGTAATTTCTTGCAAATAAAATCCCTAACTGCTGATGTATATGAGGTTTCTTCTCCCCCTGCACCACCTTTCTCAATTTAGAAATCATTCTTATGAATGACTTGTGTTGTTTTATACCTTATTTGAAGTTTTGCATCGACACCAAATTTCAGTATTGTTTCTGTGTTGGCTAGGTTTAAGTGTCTCGACTCTATCAAGTGTCCTCCTTGTACCCCTTTTGCAGGCTTTGCTCCTCTTGCCTTCAGCTTTCACTGTGAATACTGTGGTTAGTGAGTGTAATGAGCTGTCTAGTTGCATGCAAGGTTGTGGTTGAGCGGCAATACCATTTTCTATAGCTTCTGCCTCTTAGGCTAGCCCTTTTTTCCCCCTTGCCCAAGGTCCATCCTCAGGTTTTGTGAGAAGGCAAAGCCTCCTTAAAACTCAGAGCTTTGATTTGTGAATCAAAACCCTGTATCCTCAAGCCGTGGTCTGAAGGGAGGAGTTTAGGCTTCAGTCACTCTATCTGCGTTGCAGCTGAGAAGCGTAGTACTGTCCTTAAGAAGAGGCTTATTGGAGCCCCTTGGGTTGTTACTAGCATTTGTGCAGCCTTGTCAGGTAACCCCTCCGGCTGGAAACTAATGCATTTCTTTGATCAGTTTAGTTTTTACTTGAATCACTTTCTTGGTCTTGTCATCACGTGGGGCCCAAGTGAGGCTACTGGCACAAAGCAATAAGGTGAGAACAAGAAGACGGTAGAACTAGTTCTTTGGACAGTAGTATGAATTTATAAGCAGTTAACTGTGGCCTTGATCATACAGCTGACTTAGGAGACTGCTAGGTACAAAGATTTTCACTTCAAGCCTTAAATCATGTGGATCTTTGCTGATAAATTTTTGCAGTTTCTAAGACAGAACTTCAGAATTGATCAAGAAGTATTAAATCCATGTTTGAATGCCATAGAGAGACAAATGAGACTGAGAAACTGTCAGACAAGGAATTGATGGTAAAACTTTGAAAGTCAATATGACATATTTTATGTTGCAGCTTCCTTGTAAGTTTGACTTAAGAGTATGTAGTCATTGCATCATTTTGGGATTCTATCTACTGGTATCCATTTTAGAATCAAATGAATGTTGAGGTTTATATATAAATAAAGTAATTTCTAAGACTAGTGGCTAGTGAAGATAGCAAATGGTACTCTGTGCTGCCTTACAGCCTCAGAAAGCAAACCACATCATTAGAGTTCTTAAAAACGAAAGAAATCCCAACAAATTCTTAACAATTAACTTTGGTATTTTATAGCTGACAATTCTGAGTGATTCATGCATAAGCGAATTTTTCTATTTAAATAATGAAATATACTTAAAAATCAGCGCAAGAAGTGCTTCATCTTTAGCATTGCTTAATTGCAAAGCTGCGTGGTGGAAAATGCAAATTAAATATTCTATGTAACTGAGATTTCCTCAGCAGTTGGATACAAGGCAAATTTAGTACATGATAAACTACTGAAAAATTGGAATAAAGAAAGATTTTTTGCAGTAAGGCTAAGGACCATCAGCTCTGAAGAACCAGAATCTTAGCTTCTTTCTCTGCCTTAGCTCCTCTGTTAAAGAGAGAAAAAAATATCCCCCTTGTGTATCCCCACTTAATCTTCTGTGGTGATTGAATTCGCAAGTTCCCCAGCCTGCTTGATTTCGCACTCTTCTTGTGCTGTTACAACTCCAAAGAGAGTTAGCCAAGAAGCATTCATCAAAAAATCCTTCAAGAAAGAGCAGATCCATGAAGATGGGAGAGAGGTGGCTGGGCTTCTGGTGTTGCCTGTATCCATGTGCTAGGAAGGGAGAGGGAAGAGAAATACCAAAATACTTTTGTTTGAGGAGAAGAATCTGTGCAGTGAATATTCAGTGTAGCAGAGAGGTGAGAAGAAACAGTGCTGTATGCCTGGCTGCAGAGAAGAGTAAACTTGGAAACAAAGTCACTGTGCATTGTGGCTTTGCAAGAGCTTATGAAGGCCTGGCTGAGTTGAATGGGGGAGTCTATGCTCCTCACAGCTCTTTCCTTTAAATGCCTGTATGTTTAGGCTGATGCTGTCATGGTGCATTATAATCAGTCCAGCTTCTTAAACTTCTTTGCGCTGGTAGAAAAAAGTATCTTAGTGCCAAATAAGCAAGGAAAGCTGTTTTTTAAGCTTTAAAAAAAAACCTTACATATATCCTAGACTTAAAAGCATTTTTTATCTCTTCAGTGAGATCATATGGGACACTTCAAAGAAACTAAAATACTGCTGGAACATCAGTTTTAGAAAGAAGTAAAGATAAATAAGTTGGGTGTTTTTAGGCTAATTATTAAAGGAATATCTGACAGGTGGCTAGTAATACCCACAACCTAGCAGCTTAAAAACCCAACTTGAAGTATGCTCCTTTATAATTAAAGAACAGAAACTTCCAAAAATTCAGAATCTTGATAAAAAATTGGAAGGTATGTGGTATCTTTTGATGTGGTTAATAGAGGTCTTAAGTGACTGTGTGGTGCAGGCTTGTAAATCAGAAAATAAATATACATTACTGTTTGTTTAGTTTCAGATAGGAGTTGTCTGGATTAAAATGTAGTTGTGTTCTTAAAACCAAATATCTGAGGTTTATGGTTGGGGTGATCCCCAGCTCCCCAGTATCTAAAGAGACCATTTAATCTTCGTGCAGTAGCAGAAAATGAGGTTCGTCTGCTCCCTCCCCGGCAGATGTTTAGTCTTAAAATTCTCCACTGAATGTGATTCAGCAGCTCCCTGGGTGTTTAATTTGCCTGTTGGAAGTTTTTGACTGTACATCCTGCATCATCTGTATTTCCAGAATAAATAAGTGTCTTTTATTTTTCCCAAAGTAAGCACCCTAAACTAATGTTTTGATACCTCTTTGTAAAAATACCTTGCATGCTTGCAATGACCTCTAAGGTATCCACAAAGATCTCTCCAGCAATTTCGTTTTCTGTTTCATCTCATTGACTTTGTACGCATCTCTGGATCATCTTGCCAGTATTGAAGCTGTCTTACCGTTGCAACTCGTTTCAGTGTCATGTACAGACCCCATGAAAATGTATTGTAGTCCTCTATTGTTTGTGGTAAGGATTATTAGAACAGAACTGTACTTGGGATATATTTCAAGAGGACACTTAAAGCTTTTCCAGGACACCTTTCTGTGAAGTGTTTAAAAAAAAAAAAAAAAAAAAAAAATCAGAGCTTACACTTGCTTCTTCTCTTCTATATGTGGAGGAGTTGTGTTGATGGTTTTTCTGTCAGTTGCCTGTTACCTTTTTACCTGATGCTTATACAGTACTAACTTGTATTTAAATTGCCAGATTTAGTTGTTATTTTCATAAATAGCTTTGAAACTGTAGTAATTATTATTTTCCTAAAGAAAGATAGATCTTATTCTTGTTATTTTGTTTTTATTCAGGCATAGTGACTGGGGCTAGTTTAGTCTGTATGTTTTTGTTTGTGCTCTTGTTTTTTTTTCTAACCGGAAGGAATTGTGTTTGTGCATCATTTATAGACCCACTTATACTGGTAAACAAGCAGTAGCTCAAATTCTTAAATTTTAGTAAGTGGCTGTGAATGACTTTTTTTTTCTTGTTCTCCTGTGCTTTCTTGAGGGAAGAGCTCAAATAATTTTAGAAGTTACTAAATAATAAACTTAAATGATACTGCAAATTTACTGTTGCATATTAGGGAGTTTATTAGTACATACATATTTTGCCTAGTACGTGTGTATTAACTGTTAGCAAACGGAAAGTAGTGTTGCTGGTCAATATGTTCTTCAGAGCTGTAAAACTTACAGGTGTTGCCTTGAACCTGTTTTTGTCCATGAATACGTGGAAGAAGAAAACCAGTTTTTGTGCTATTTCAGTTTGTAATTGATTTCTCAATTTCATATGGCCCAGTTGTTTAACTGTAGTATTTTAAATACATTGACTTGAAGCAGTAAAACAGGCTACCATCAGGGAGTAGTTTAACACTGTAGTGTACTTTGTTTTGGGGAGGAAGTGAAGGACCTGGCTGGGTTAGTGCATTGTCTTACTTGAAAATGGGATATTAGGCATGTTATCAATGCTGTAGTTTTAGTCAGTTAAGGTTAATTTAATTTATAGATAACCCAAGACTTAACTTAGCTTTGTAATTAAAATTCTAAATAGTTGTTTTTTTTCCTTGAAGTTACATATTCTTAGAGATGGTTTGTTTTGGTTTTTTTTTTGATTTCCTTGATTTTGATAACAAGTAGATTTTTCCATTTTTTATTGGTGGGTGTTTATGGTATATTAATTAAGTCAAAATACTGGCTGTGTTTTACTCTGTCCTAGGTGATTTGCAAGTCAGATGCTCCTACAGGGGATGTTCTGCTTGATGAAGCTCTGAAACACATAAAAGAGACCCAGCCTCCTGAAACAGTACAAAATTGGATTGAACTGCTTAGTGGTAAGCCTTGGACATAATTTATTTGAGGTTTTTTTTCCTCAATAAAGCTAATTATCCGGCATCACTAGAGATTATACTGTAAGGGTTTTGGTGAGAAAGTATGCAAAAAAGTTAATTAGTCTGTCCTCTAGGGTAGTCTCTTGTTGATTGTAGCCTTTAATCAAGTATAAGTAACTGTTGCTTTTGACTTAACTTGGTACAGAAAAGATCTATATGGAAGTGTCAGAGGACATCTCAACTCTGTGGAAGAGGTGCCTTCCACTGACTCTGAAGTAAATCAGGACTGCACCCTCGAGACACAGCTGCCTTTCCCTGTGATTGAAAATGAGGGTTAGTGGAAGTTTGGAGTATAGGTGTATGGATTGAATATTCAGATCTTTTGGTAAAGAAAGGAGATAAGGAGCTCGCTGCTCAGATGTAAAAATTGAGGATGATTTGGCCATTAATCGTAAAGAAACAATAGTCAGGAGTCTTTTTTTCTCTTAACTGGAGAAATGTAATAAATATTTTCAAGTGTTAGATAATTCTTGTTCAAAACAAAGTCTTCAAGATGAGTGCTGCGCACACAGCTCTTCCTCTAAAACTAGTAAGTTGTTGCAAAAAAAAATGAAACGCCAATTAGATTTCGTCTTTACAATTGCAGTTAACGGTTTTCATATACCTTGCTAACAGTTGTATCCTCAGGATGCATAAATCAAACTGAATTAACAATGACCATCTTTTAACACCTAGTGCTTTTGTTGTTTTCTTGTTTGTTTTCTTGTTTGGTTTTTTTTTCTGTAGCCAGAATTCATCACCAGGGTTTGTGTGCTTTTACAAAACACATGAAACGCAGCTTCCTTGAAGTAGATCAGGGCTGTACTTCAGTTGCTCAAACAGTGCAGGGAGGGGAAAAAAAACCGAGTGTTTTGTCAACAACATGACTCAGGGAGGTAGAGGGTAATGAGCCTTGAAGCTGTCTCTCTAAATCTGTTACTTGTAAGTAACAGACTGATAAGTAAGAGTTTCAAAAAAGAGCAAAATCTCTCCACGTTTCTCTGCCTTGTTTTCATTATGTTCTTCCCATTCGTCCTGTACCATCTTAAACAGCCTTACTTGCACATCAGTCATACTGTCCTTGCCATCCCTCCCCTCTTGCTCCCTGACTGTCAGGCAGAGGAGGGGAGAAAGGAAAACAAAGCAGTCCTTGTCAGTAGGGGGCATGGCTGCTGTGTAACCTTGAAGTTCGTTCTTGCACAGCTTTCCTTCACTCTTACAGCCTGCAAAAACAATTCATTTTTCTTGTCCCAAATACATAATTTGTGCTGACATTTCACCTTCTCTCCAGTGCAGAGCACATCAAGTTAGTACTGATTCAAAAAAGGTCAACTAATGAATGAACAATGTTGTAGGTTTTATTGGAGCTAAGCTAAGGTTTTCCTGAGCTTTGGCTCTGGGAAGATAGTTATCATCAGTGCTGTGGCTAAGACTTGGATCAATCATTTTTACTTATATATGGTTATTAGTTACTAGTTCTTGGATGGTTTTAGGGTTCTTTGCATTTCCCATGGTTTAGAGGACTGCCCTTTGAAGGAAAATATTTTGGTGTTTTGTTTGGGGTGTTCTGGTTTTTATAAACTCTGTTAGAATTTGGCTTTAGGGCCCTATGCTGGAAAATAGCTACTCTATATGTAATTATCAGCGGTGTGAAGAATATTGCTTGAAGTTACAGTACATATGAGTTCAAAGCCATAGTAGAAATACTTACATGGACGTGTAAGGTGATGTTGTTTATAAGATAGCCTCTAAGGGAAGCACGTGTAGGGAGCACAGAAGTTTGGATCAAAATGTCAGACCTTCCTGCAGGTGTAACAAACGAACATCTGTCTTGGATAAGCAACTGTTCTGTGTAATTGAGGAGACTGGTCACAAGGTGTCACCACAGTACTGATTTTTATTACGATGTAGCCACATCCACCTAACAAGTGTAGAAAAATCTAGGAAATAGCCTTTGCCCTATGAAATGCTGTAAGGAAACTACTTTTCTCTGTGTCTGATAGCTTCATTCATGACGAAGCTGGGGAATCCCATTCAGTGAGGTGTGGAACCTATAGGGACTTGTGTAGTTTAGGCCTGGGTAGTTCTCTGCCTTTTACTCTGCAGTTTGTTTACTTAACTTGGTTATTACCTGGATACAGCGTATGTCACCCTCCATCACAGTGGGAGAAACCTTAAAGTGGCTTTTATTTATTGTTGTTGTATGCTAACAAATGAATTTTTAAAAAGCTTTCTGATATAGAAACAAATTGATATGGAAGTTCTTCTATCATTTATAGAAACCCCCATCTATGTAAGAAATAATGCTGTTTCTTCTCTTGCCTCTTAAAATGCATAGACTCTTTTATATCAGGAGGGGGTTTATTAAAAACTTACGATAATTACTTAGGTAGGCTGGACCTAAAATTTGTAACTTAAATAAACTCTTGTCAAAGGTGGATTTCTCAGTGCTTAATTTTAGCTTTATCAGTAGCTGTTGATGCTGATTTTGTGCTTTTAAAATTCCGTTCTCTCTGTACAGTCATGCACTCTGAAGGCCCAGTTCTCCTGCCTTAACAAAAAGCGTTAGAAATAATTTTTATAGAAACATTAAAGACCCTGCCCATTTTGCTATTGTGTACACACACACTCACACAGTGCCTGGTCACTCTTTCACCTGGTGGGGACAGGAAGGGAGAGAAGAATGAAAACCTGAAGAAATGGAGAAATGCACAGGGTAGGTGTGCATTAGCTTGCCTCAGTGACACAAAGAAAGACGATTACACTTCTTCCAGTCTCTGAAATGGTAAAAGGCTGGAAGCAAACAAATGCACAAGATTGGAGGAGATGCTTATTTTTGCTATTAAAAATTAATTCTTTCTTCATGACTGATTTGGCTTTGGAGTTTGTTTTTTTTCGTTCAGTACAAGTACAAGACTGCTTATTTGTCATATCCTTAACCAAGATGTGGTTTAGCTAGCATTTCATCCAAGCTTTAAATGCACACTGACGTTCCTCTGAGGAGGTTCTCTTGGTCTTTCTCTCTATGTCTGTATCTGGGTAGGTCAGAGGTCAGAGAAATGCTGACATTAGCACAGTATCTTAGTGTAATAGTCAGCTATATGAATTTGACGGCTTGTTCTGTAGCACGGGGGGGGGGGGGGGGGGGGAAGGGAATCACTGTAGTAGTATAGCTTAAACTTTGCCTGACTGTTGGGTGTTTTGCTTTGCTTATTTAGGTGAAACATGGAACCCACTGAAGCTGCACTACCAACTGCGAAATGTCCGTGAACGGTTAGCTAAAAATCTAGTGGAAAAAGGTGTACTGACAACAGAGAAACAGAACTTCCTTCTTTTTGACATGACTACGCACCCTCTCACCAACAACAATATCAAACAGCGCCTCATCAAGAAGGTTCAAGAAGCAGTTCTTGACAAATGGGTGAATGACCCTCACCGCATGGACAAGCGCTTGCTGGCACTTGTTTATTTAGCCCATGCTTCAGATGTTCTGGAGAACGCTTTTGCCCCCCTTTTGGATGAGCAGTATGATTTAGCCACAAAGAGAGTGCGGCAGCTTCTGGATTTAGACCCTGAGGTTGAATGTATGAAAGCCAACACGAATGAGGTTCTGTGGGCTGTTGTAGCAGCTTTCACAAAATAACTGCATTCAGACTGAAGGGTTCTCTCTTCTCTCATGTGAACCAGTTGTTTCTCTTCTATTGACTATTCATGTTTTCTGTAATTTGTACCTTCTCACATGATGAATCGGCTCTTGTTTAATGGGAATTATAAGCGGTGTATTCCCTTCTTCTCTGTGTATCTGTATACAGGATTCTGCTGGTACAAGAGACCTTCCTGTTCAAAAACAACAGAAGAAGGTTTTACTGCCATATTGGCATTCCATTTCCTATTCAGTTTGAGTTATCTGAAATACTTTGTTTAATCTGTTTTTCATCTTACTGTTATTGAAGTGGTTTAACATGGAAAGCACCTCAAGGAGGAAACGTGCATGCAGCTGGAACACTAGTCTCAGCTGACACAGATGTGTGCATGCATCAATACTTCTGCAGTACAATTCATAACAGATTAAAAAGGGCCTTCTTAAATCACCAAAGCTCCATGTTGAAGTGTCTGTCAGGACATTTTATACACAGATGTTGTTTCCATTATATCTAGGAAAATTACTTTAAAAGCAGAAATGCCATTAAGCAGCTTTGTCAATAGTTCCTGTAAAATGCCCCATAAATTTTACTTTTCATGCAGGTCTTTTGTGTACTTACATTTTCATTAGAATAATAGCTTTGTCATAAGGCTAGTATAGAAAGGTCCAATTGTTTCATAAACCAGTTTGGGGATGGAAACCAGTTTGGGGATGGGATACATTCCATTATATTGTATATATAGTTCAAATTATATATTAATAATTGCCCCATCTTAGTATTTTGCAAGATCTATTTAGTTGTACACCTGGTGCCCCTTGTTTGCTGTCAGCCATTGCCATTCAATGGAAAGAAGGGCCTCCTGTGAAGCACGTGTATGTGAAAGCTGTTTGTTTCCAGTGCCCACAGAGTTTGCCATCCAAGTATTTGCAGCCTCTGCATTGCCTGTGATAATTACCGTACTAAAGAGGCCACTTTATATCAATGTTTGTTCTCCCTGCTCTCCCTACGCCTCCTGTATGGAAGAGGCTCATGACCAGTACAATTCTTGAGTGCAGTTTTTAATTTTGTACACAAATTAATGTTTGTCTCTTAAACCTCATAATCTGTTTTACACTTCAGAAACAAAGAGTCGGTCCTAGCAGGTGGTATGTGTAAACAGTTAGCAAGTAATGACTGCAGTTCAGACGATTAAGATCTCTGTAATGGGACACTCTGCTATATTTTGATTTTTTTTTTATATCCAACTGTGCTGATTAGCACACTATTGTAAAAAAAAAAATATATAAAACTTTGGCTTTTAAAATTCATTGCCTCTTTGCCACTGCTTGTTACCTCCCATTGGTTTCACATTGTAAATATTAAGCATTTGAGCTGGGTCCCTTTAGCTTGGAGGAGACTGAGGGGTGACCTCATTAATGTTTAGAAATACCTAAAGGGTGAGTGTCAGGGGGATGGAGCCGGGCTCTTCTCGGTGATGGCCAACGACAGGACAAGGGGCAACGGGTGCAAGCTGGAGCACAGGAGGTTCCACATTAACATAAGGAAAAACTTTTTCACTGTGAGGGTGACAGAGCACTGGAACAGGCTGCCCAGAGAGGCTGTGGAGTCTCCTTCTCTGGAGCCATTCAAAACCCGCCTGGACATGTTCCTGTGTGACCTACTCTAGGTGGTCCTGCTCTGGCAGGGGGCTTGGACTAGGTGATCTTTCGAGGTCCCTTCCAACCCCTCACATTCTGTGATTCTGTGCATTGAAAAAATTAAGCATTGATTTCTGCTTCCCCCCCCCTTTTTTTTCCTCATAACAATGCAGATTTATGGTGGGGCTTACAGGTGTTTATAAACTTTTTTGGTTAATATTCAGAGCAAGAATACTAGATGGTGTATAACTGTAGAGTTGAAATTTAAGGGAACCCCTTAATCTGTATACTAGCTTTTTACCTACAGTAAATAAACTATGATCTTGAAAGTGCCTGAAACAGAGCAAGCATGTCATTTTTATTTTTTATTGCTAATTAGAAAGGTGTTATTGCTTAACTGAAAGCTTTAGTTAATATCCTTCTTATTAGAGAGGGACAGTTTATATTAAGTAGATCAAACTGACCTAATCAGTGGTGTCGCTCAGATCTGAAGGATTCATGGCTGAGACAGCCCTAGTTAGCTTGTAAGTGTGCAGCTGTGCCTGCCATGGGTACACCTCTTCTATCTTGAGCACAACTCTACAGCCTCATCTGTGACTGGACTTCCAATTTTGCACTTCATTTTCAATCATTTATATGCTTAAGTAGTTGACTTTAAAATATAACTTAAATTCATCATACTATATAACCTTTTTTAATAAAGGTTTTTAAAATATGGTCCTTAACATTTAATGGCACACTGTTCTTTCAGTTCTTAAATGCTGTTTCTTTAGAAAAATGAAATTAAAAGTACATTGTAAGATATTTCAAACTCTGGTTTACAAATAAAAAGACAAATAGTGTTCTCTCAGTTGTAAGATGATGTGTTTAAAACTTTGAGGAGCTTGGGCATGAACTTGGGACATTTTCTTTTAAACATTTCAAAACATGATTGCTTTAAGTGGATGGAAAATGAAAGTTGCTGTGTCGCTCTTACATTTGACATCTTATAGAATACTTTCTGTACTTGATAGTGTACACTAACTCACTGCTTTCATTGTCTGTCTCTCCTGTGATCTCTTTTCTCATTTTTTGTTGCTCTTTCAGAGGAGAGAAAAGTAATTAGGTGTAAAGGTGAGAAAAATAGTGGAGTATTCAGGAGCAGATTAAGTGCACAGAATATTTAAAATGGCTTTGAAAATCTAAGCTACTTGAAACATGCTTCAGACTGAAATGATCTTTCATAGTCCCTTTTCCATCCTCTCATCTTCTTTCTGTGAGTGTTTTCTGTGTTCCTGCGGGTTTCATGTTAGCTTGTGGAGGATATTGGGGTTTGTCACCCTTGCAGCCAACATGGTTTAAAAGTCGTTACCCTTTAATCCCCCCCAGAAAGAGGATTTGGTTTTCTAATTTTTTTTTTTTTTTCACTTAGAAGATAACTGCCTATGGTATTTATCAGCTTCATTTTGCTTAAAGATAGAACCTCTGTCCGTGATGGGGAGACTTTGTACTGGGTGTATCACAGAACTTTGATGTAGGTAATGAAGGTTTTGTGAGGAGTGACTGTCTTTTGCTGGACCACCTGGTATATGCCTGGATGTGCAGGGAAAATAGATGAGCTTTTAGAGTCTTGAGTCCTATGTTGTGCTTTAAAAAACCCACAGCCCCACAAGTACTACCAGACTTCATGTCTAACAAGGAAAGTAAGTTTGGAGGTCAACAGGAACTGATTCAGCTAACATTCTTGCCTTTGTTGCCATTTCAGGTTCTACTAAAACAGTTAAACATGGGAGACTGCTTTGTGCTGCTGAGATTCAGGTACTCTTCTTCCTGTTAGCTGCTACTGCAGCTCATGGAGACCTGGTTTTAAGACAGTTTTGTCTGCTCCGTGTCCTCAGCTCTCAATGGCTGCTTGAAGCGAAGACTGCTATCCATAGCCTGAACTTGAATGTGTGCCTCAAGGAAGAACATACATTATTCAGTGACACATTCTTTTAGATTTTCAAGTTAATGTCAAAAATGGGATTTTGAACGTTAAATCCCCCAGCAGTAAATACATGTATAGTTTTACAGTTCTTGAGATTTACATCCTCCTCTCCTGTGATTCTAGAGATGATGTTACAGTACTTCTGTATGGGATGCTAGTGAAACCTGTGTGCCATACGTGATGCTCTCGAGGCAAAAGTTGCATAAATTGCCTATAAAAGGCTGGTGACTGAGTGCTCGTGTGTTCATGCCCATTTCTCCTACAAAGTGAAGATATGTATTAGCTAATGTGCTCTCTGTGAACTGGAGTGAATCTGTACTGAAACAAAATAAAGCACCCTTTCAAGCTATGAGCTGCAAATGGTTACTGCGTATCACGTGCATGCAATACCTAAAGGAAGTTTTTTTTCATCTACTAAGTAATTTCCAATTTTTCCTGAGGCTCCGGTCTTCACCAATTTGGGAACAAGAACTTTAAGATTCATGTCAAAGCCTCAGTTCTGCTGCCACAGGGCCTCAGGTAGTCGAAGGCCTGTTATGTCCTACTTTTCCCCTACTGTCCTTCTATCTTTTTACGTGGAAGGGGGGCTTTCCAGCTTCAGAGAAGTACAAGTTTCTTGATAAAGTAACTAATTTATTCTGTGGTAATGCTTAATGTATACAACAGTTTACTAGGGAAATGAGATGCTATCAAGTGCTTTGTAAGTGTCAAACATATAGTGTGATTTCAGGTGTGTGGAAGAGGGAGAGGATCTTTGGATGGGGAAGAAGCGTGGTCAGAGCTGCTGCCTATGTTAATCTCTGAATAAGATCTGGAGTTTCCTTCGCTGGGTCTTGTTTTCTCCTGCCTACAAAGCAGCAGCATGAAGCCTGTGAAAAGCTGGCAGTAAAAAATGCCTTCTGACTCAGGAGGAGAACCCTTCTGTAGAAACAGTGAGAAGAAAAGCTGGTTCCTAAGACAGCAGAAAAGAAAAGGGGAAGAAATGCTGATGAGTAGTAGCCTTTGGCTTTCCCACCCACCCCGTTTTCTGTACTTCCAAACGATTTGCTGTTTTGGCTTTTTTCTCTCTTGACTTTGGCCCCTGGTCTTGTCTGTTTCTTCTCTTTTCCCTGTTGCTTGATGCCTTCCTCTTTCGTACTCATGAATGCGTTGTACTGGTTTCCAATCTTAGATGTTTCCACTCTTGACTTTTTATTATTGACCTTTGTTTACTCTCAGCTTTACTGACAGCTTGAGCTTGACTGTCCACTACCCTGTCCTTGGAGTCGCTTTCCCCTCTGCTTTGGTTCCCTGCCAATGCCTCAAAGAACCTCCTCTTCTTCAACACACACGTTTGTCAGTGCCAGCTGCCTCCGTGGCTGAACTGAAGCAGCTGGACATCTGCTACAGCTTGTAACGCGTGGTTTGTTAAGGTGAACAAAACCTGATGCTAATTTACCTTGAAACTGCTCTTTGCCTGCTTCAAAAGCAAGCTGTTGTCTGTGCAGCAGAGAGGACTTGCAGCTGAGGATCATGATTTAGCGAGTTCTCCAGTGTAAGTAGATCTTGTTACTGAGCCATTGCTCTAAGGACTTGCTGTCTCTTACTCAAGCTTTTCCAACAGAGCCAGCATTATATACAAGAGTAATTTTCCCTTTGGGGCTCTGCTTGTTAAAAAAGAGTTTGTGTTGCAGCTCAAAAAAGCATCTTCTCTATTTGGCTATTTAGTTTTGTGGAAGTTGTAGACAGTTAGATTTTGGAAGGTCATTTCTATTTAATTTGATTAAAAGGGATGGTGAGAAGAAAGAGGCACAGATATACTTACAATGTGATTACTTAAGCTGTTTTCCTGGCAAAAGAGACTAAAATATTGTAGTTTTTCATTTTTGCTTTCTTGACTCCCAATACATCATTCAGTTCCTTCCCATCTAGTCCATCTGATGTCTGCTCAGAAAAAATTTGCCATCGCCTAATGCAGTAGTTCTTCAGGATTTATCATCTGTTGCCCCTTCCTTTAGAACATTTATTAAAATCTTAGATTTTTTTCTCCCTTTGCCCTAGGATTGATCTTGAAGGTAGGTGTTAGGAGAAGACTTCGGTGGTTGTAAAGTGAAATGACAGGCCGTTCATAAGCTTTCTTCGCTGCTGCCAGGGTGTGTTTATAGGTCCTGGTTTGTTTCCTGTCTGTTCAAATGAAGCCAAATCATGTCTCAACCAGCTTTTAAAATCCTGTCTCTGACTCCTGAGGATCTCAGTCACTTCTGAAAATAAGATTTAGTTAAGTCATGTATAAGTTTTGCAATGCTAAACGGAACGCCTACACACCAGTAAAAATCTCAGGCCTTGTATTCAGAGGACTTGCAGAAGGAGTTTAGCAAAACCAAACAGTTTCTCCCAGCAGCAATCTTGCAGTAACCTGTCTCAGCTGTGACAGTAAGCAGAGCCCTTGATGGAGAAGCCACGCTGGTGCCTGAACAAACAATGTTCGAAGGAGCTTCCTCTCCTGAAAAGGTCCTGAAAAGGGATTCCTGAGGCTGTTAATCTTATGCAATGTTCTTAATGACATTTTGAAAAGGTCTTGTATTGGGTACGTGCTTCGTTATCCTTTCCCCCCTAGTGAAATTGGAGTTGGCCATGGGCCAGAGGCTAGGAAGACTTGATGCCTCTCAGGTGATGTGGGAGCTGCTCTCCATGCAGGCAGGCTATGAACAGTCAGCCATGATAGACTTGAGCATCTTCCCCTGAAGGATGCTCTCCCAGTGCTCCCACCCTGAGAGTGCTAAGGAGACCTTTGGGGTCAAAGTGTTTCTCTGAGCACAGCAGAGGAGACTGGAGAGCTGTACATTGAGGGGCCTGGCTTGTGCCCACCAGTCAGTATGCTGCAGACGTGTGTGGGGCTGTGCCTTGTGCCTGCGTGGGAGAGGAACAGTTGGCTGTTCACAAAGGTTCTAGTCATCCAGGAAAACACCACGTCATGCGGGTGAGCAGTTGTACTTGAACAAGGGAGTGCGTGTGACCTTCCTTAAACTGGAGTATGTACAAATAAAGCAGGCCTGAAATAAAATGCAATTGTAAACACATTTGGAATAACAACTGAGGTCTGTTTGTTGGATACATTGCAAACAGGAAATGGGGCTAAGTTCACTGCATTAATAGATGCCTTGCTGCAAATATGTTGCCTGATGTTAGGGCCTAGCTATTGAGAGCTTCCTTCTGAGATCCCGCTGAAGACTTACACGTGTTTTAATAGACCCAAGTCTGACATATTCAGCCAAAGACATGAGAATCATTTCCATACAAGCCGCACTGACATGCAGGGGAATTTGTATACAGGACTCATAGACATTTAAACTAACTTCTTACATTTTTCTTTAAGAGGAAGCGAAGTTGTCTTTTGATGGTACCAAATTATCCTCCTTTTTTCTTCTGTAGAGAATGTAAGGACCTACTGCCAAGATCACATATGGCTGACAGTCAGCACAAGGGGTTAAGGATTTGTGAACAGCAGAAATGTCTGGCACATTTTCATTTACTCTGCACAGCAATGGAGAGAAGCAACCATTACTGCAGCCTTAATTGAAGTTACCTTCAGAAGGTAATTGCTTAAAAGATAACTAGAGGTATGAGCAGGTTGGTGACTATCCTGCTCTTAGCCTGTCTTGCAGGTTATGTTCATCAGTGGCACAGAAAGGAGTTCAGAAAGCTGAGAGTTCAGCCTACGGTGTTACAGTAATTAACGGGGCTTGAGTCTGCTTGATCCTCAGCTCTCTGGTTGTACAGTCAAATGAGTCCCAGCTCTGCCATATCGGTGTCTCTGAGCTGCTCAGGGCTTTGCAGATTTGCCACTTGCTGGTTTCAGATGTGCAGCCAACTGTCAAGGCTGCCCTGGAAGCTCCTCTCCTCCCAGGCATGTCTCCTCTCCAAAGGCTAGGAGCCCCGTGCCTGCAGGCTTCCCGCACTCAGCACGGGAGATCTAAAGCATTTGCAAGGGTGCCTGCTTGTACACCGTTTCCAGACGAGGCAGCCCATAGTGAACACCATGGTTCTGTCAATGAGTGAGGTGGCATGAAATGTGGGAAAATGCTCATGTACTCTTACTTTGCCTGCACCAGAGCTCAGTGTGTGCCCCAACAGCTTGTGATGGAGGGAGGGCGGCCAGCAGCAGGGACTGCTCAGAAAGGCTGGATGTACACAGATCCATAGGGCTGGATGGGATTCAGCCCAAGGGGCTGTGAGTGATAGCAAGCTTCAGCTAGGGAAAAATCATGGTGACTCAGGGAAGTCCTTGGGGACTGGCCCAGTGTTGCACCTGTCTTTGAGATGGAGAACATGGTCCAGTTGGCCTTGTCTCAAGTCCTGGGCAAGTGCAGGAGACACAACCTTTTGAGTCCACTTCCAAACCTGTAATGGGGCAGGAAGGTACTGGGGAATGGTCAAAGATTTATGAAGCACAAGTTGGGCCTGACCAACAAAACTGCCTTCTGTGATGAAATGCCTGGCTATGGGGATGGTGGGCTTCAGGAAGGCTTTCAACACTGTCTCTACAGCACTCTTGGAAAGAAGCTGTGGAAGTATGGTCTGGAAGACTGGACAGTTAGATGAGGTGAAAAGTGGCTGGACCACTAGGGTCTGGTAGTAGATTGGGGCTAATATTGTTCAGTAGCATCATCAGCCACCTGCATGAAGAGACAAGGAGCATCATTGTGGATGATAAGTTAGGGGAGAGTGGTTGACATGCCAAAGGGAAGAGCTTCAACTCAGAGCAATACAGAGAAGCTTGACACGGGGTCAAGTGACACCTGAGGGAGTTCAACAAGAAGTGCAGAGCCCTGTGCTGCTGGAAAGGACATGGACCGTGTTGAATATGAGCCACCAGGACACTCTCATCACAATATGAAGAAGGTGGGCGGCATTTTAAGGGAAGCTGTTAGCCTCCTCCACACTGGAGATCTCATCGACATCAGCAGTACCATGTCCAGCTTCAGGTCCCTTGGTTCAAAAAGGATGTTGAGGAAAGAGGGTCCAGCAAAGGGCTATCAGGATGGTCATGGGCCTGGGGGACATGGCCTACAAGAAGAGGTAGAGAGAGCTGTGTTTGTTTAATCCAGGGAAGAAAAGGTCTAGGGGTCTGCAACTACTTGGGGGAGTGGAGGGGAAGTTACAAAAATAACAGGGACCAACTGATCTCAGTAGCAGCAGATAATATACCAGTGAGTGATAGGACCAAACTGCACCTTTGGAGTTTCAAATTGAATTTCAGGAAAATTTTTTCACTAGGAGGGCGGTGCAACCCTTGGACAGACTAACCAGAGGCATTGTGGTATCTCCATCCTTGGAGGTCTTACACACTTGTCTAGACAGAGCCACAGCTGACCTGATCCAGTGTTGGCAAAAACCCCACTGAAGTGGGAGGTTGAGCTGGATGACCTCCAAAGGTCCTTCTCAGCTAATGTTTCTCTAATCCTGTGATCAGCTTCATCACTTTGACTGTGACCGATAAGTTTGGTACTCAACAGGCTGGTTGAATAGCAGAGGGAGAGACTGGGAAATAGAGGGTGGTCTGCTCTTGTTTTATTTGAGCAGAAGAAAAGCAGTCCTCACAGTATTATTCAGCTTTGTCCCGCGTGCCCCAAAATTCTACATGTGCTAGAAACATTATTCAGTTCTTTCATGGGATGGGATTTAGATGCATATTTTTAATGTCTAATTTGACTCATAGACTGGAAATATTGCCAGCATCAACATTTCTTTGTCGAGATGATGTTGACATCAGGCAGATAATGCGCCAAGGTGGTCTCATCCAGGCAGCAACCCCAAGCCAGGCACTAGACAAGCCTGTAGCGTGGCATGAAGTATGTAGGGAGGGGGAGAAGCTCTGCACCTCCATCCACAGAATAGCATGGGTTGAGAAGTTTTTTGAGCTTTTGCAGTCATGCAAGTCCATGGGTGTTATTTATAAAGTTGTTTCACTACTTCAAGCATTAAGGAAAAAATCCTTACTGTGGATAATTCTGTTAAACAAATGAAAGTGAGAAACTATTTTGCAAAAGCATGAATTTACAGCAAATACATACACCTGTCACTTTCTTCAAAGACAGGATTATGTGTCTGCACTGGTGAAATACTTGCCTTTCCTAATTAATACCCATCCATATTTATGAATGAATATCAAGGAACTTAGTGGTGCAGCATGAACTTTTATTTCCTGTAGGGATCTCTCCTGCTGTAGCAGTCTGCACAGTAAGAGACACTCTCATTTACAGCATGGTGTTCAGCATAGGTTCTCGTCATCTTTTATTTTTCAATTCGACCTCTTTTAAGTCCAATAAACAAATTGCCTCCTCCATCCAGCCTCCCTCAGGAAGACAAAAATGCTAATGTCACTCCAGAAATGAACAGCCTGAGCACCTACCAAAACCTGCCTTTTGTTTTTCCACCATAAACAGAAACATGAGCCAGGATCACTTACAGAGAACCAACAAAAAAAAAGGAGTCAAAAAGCAAACTCAGCTGCAATACCAGTTTGCTAAAGTGTTGGATTCATATAATAAGTTCTGGTAATTGTTTTTTAATTTAATTAACTGCACACATAGCTATGTAATTAAAAAGCATGTAGGCGTTATAGATTTCTTTACAAACTACTTTCAGTCTTGAAATCTGTCTGCTTTGAGTCACAGGGGACGTGAAGCAACCTTTCTGAAGAGCATTAAAATCTCTGGAAAAATAAAGGGGAAGTTTTAAAACAGGTGTCCCATGTTAATGTAAAGAATGATTTGCAGCTGCCACTGGAAACTGGGTCTCTGGGCTCAGGGTGGGATGCACCAGAGACAGAAAGGAAGGGGTGGAGCTGTGAGCTGAACCCGCTGAAAGCACAGACCGACCCCAGTACCCAGTGAAATCAATGGCTCTGCAAGCACTTGTTGTCTTTGGAAATCAGATTGTTCTTTTCTGCCTTTGTTTATATGGATGGGAGGTCTCATAACTGACTAGCTTTTATCAAGGGACAGACCATGTGTGTGTTTCAATAAGGACTTAACATTTTTCAGTCAGCAACTAACATTTAAGCTGCTGGGTTCTCTAATGGATGAGCTAGACTTCTTAAGTTTTTGCATAAAATACTTCTTACTTTGATGCCTCTCATTTCTAGGACTGAAGGGACAATTCTTGGTCTCCTGCTAGTGTTTTCTCTAAATAAGTGACTTTACTTTCTTGTTAGCTTTCCCGCATGACCTGTTATATTGCACAGTACTTGGGGGGGAAAAAAAAAAAAAGGTAAAATTCATAGTATACCATGCAAGTAAAATATTCCAAGTTGTGGAGTGTCATTGGGATATTTCTACATATCTGTGTATTCACTTACCTTGCTCTGAAATGTCTAGTTTCTCCTTGAGGCTGCAGGAGCTTGTGAAGTGGCTCTTAAGGAAGGTGACTTTGAAGGTGAGGAGAGGCTGCTAGTAAATCTAGTCCAGTCTCTTGACCAAAAGTTGTATCTGTTTCCCACTGTACATCTCAGGTTTTGGCTAAATCAGGTTTTCTGGTAAGACGTCTTGGCCTTGATGTAAGGGTGACAAGAGACTGGGAGCTTTATGCTTCTTTTTCATACTTTGCTGGCTTTATTTGGATAAGGTTAACCTGGTGCTGATACTGTGCAAGTGTCCTACATTTCTAAGGCTGGTATCCTGACTGTAACTCCCAGCTGTTATATTGTGATATTTTCCCTCTGAAGATGCATTTACATCGTACTTAAGTCACCTCACAACATCTTCAAAGACAGACCAAACCGCTTCAACTCCTTAAGGGCATATCAGTACAGAAGACCAGACACGTTCTCCTCACACAATTATACCAGGAAAATAAAGTGCCAGGCACCAGCAAATCTCCCCACAAGGGCACTGTTTTGGGGTGGAAGTAGGTTTTCTCTTCCTTTTCTTTTAAACTCCTTCCAAAGGGATCTTGGAAGGTCTCCTGGTGTTCTCTCCTGCCCAGGAAGGATTTGGGAGCGGGTGAAGAGCACTGAAGCCTTTGCAGCAGGTTCACCCCAACTGCTACATGTAAATCAGAAGATGCCCTGGGTCCATGACCCTCTTGGATGTGGGACATGAGCTTTCGCGAGGGCTAACAAAAGCTTATGACAGTCCCTGGCACTTCTTACACTTCTAGGCAAGCCCAGCAGCCTGAGCCCTGCTGAGACCTCACCTAGCCCTCATAGCCCACGAGACTCATGAATTGAACTGATATAATATTTTTACAATCACTTGTACAGAACAGCTATTTCCAATTTAAAACTCAAGGACAGAGTTGCCTCAGAGAGTTTTTGGGTTTTTTTTGTAAGTTGAGAGCAACCTGAATACAAAAGCATGAAAGTTCAGCAGAGCCTGTTTCAGCCTGTAAGTGGGTCACAAGACACTGAAGCGCTGAGTGAAATAACACCCACACAAATCAAATAAAAGAGTAGCTAACCTGTATTTAAAAAGAATAATCTTTCTGGACGCCTTAGTCATAGATGTCTTAGCTATGAAAAATTCAAGACACCAAGCACTTAGTGGAGAAATGGCCACAGAGGATGCCTCCAAACCTAGGCACAAAATTATCAGACTGACATTAGTCATTAAATCACCTCCCCTCAATGCTCCAGGGAGCTGGGATGCATGCAATTTCCATCGGAAATAATGAAATTCATGAGTATGAACCTTGGAAGCAGTGTCTAGTGAGGGCTGTGGGGGGGAAAGTCTTACCAAAATACCTCATACAGAAGTTGGCCTTAAAAAAAACCCCACAAAAAAGCCCAAACAAGCCCTCAATCAAACAAAAAACTTGAAGAACTGGGGAGCAAGTAAAACTGCATGAAACCCTGCACAGTGACCAGCTGACATTGCTGAAAGATGGATGCTGCTGTGGAAAGCACTGCTAAGCTAAGCGGACTTGTAATCTAAATAGCTTGAGAGCCTGCTCAGAGGTGTTATCTTTGCTGCCAGTAATTACAGGACAGCCACAACCAGCACTGCAGTTTGTCTGTAATTACTGTGGGCCTACAGGGGTCCTATAGGAAGTTTATACATTCTGGTGACTGGGTCTGACTGCTAAGAGGCTGCAGGCAGACAGCCAGCCACGGGTGTGCGAGCCTGAGTGGTGTGCAAGGACAGGGATTTGTCTCCAGAGTGCATCTGCTTGCAGGAGTAAGGCACAAATGAGGAGGCTGGCTGGGAAGGCAAAGATGGTAGGCCCCATCCCAAATGCCTGGAGGAGCTAGCTAATATGCTAACAGACCCTTCAGCCTTCTCCTTGCTGGGGATGGCAGCTGGTAAACCCTTGGCATGCCTAGCCCAGCCTTGCACCCTTTGCTTTTGCCGCCCTTCTCACGGGTGTGCACTGGAGATGCCTGTGGTCGCCCCATTGGTGTTTTCCCCAGCCACACTGCCTGGGGTGAGGGGGACCAGCTGCCTCCAGCCATTGTGTGCAGTACAGCTGTCGAGCTGGGCCTTCCCTGTGTTACTGCTTCTAGTTTTGACCAACAGAGATGGGATTGGGACCTGAAACAGTCAGTTTGGGCTCTGCCTGCCATATTAGCCTCTGGAGAGAGCTCCCCAGCTTGAGCAGACTTTGGCTTTCTCTTGGCAGACGTTCTGAGCCCCTGTTTACCCGTGCAGCGATGGGATGAAGGATAACAGCAGTGAGATGTGAATCAGAGCAGTGAGTCGCTCTGTTTTAACTTACCTCTGCATCTCTTCCGGGAAATAGAGATAACTGGCGATAATGCAGTCACTGTTCTGCTCTGGGCTTGCCGTGTTGTCCTGTGGTTTTCTGGTGAAAAAGTAGAGATTTGTAGACAAATGCATGTCTACATGGGCACATCTATGGGCTTGTGAGTCTTTGACAGAAAGTCCTCCCATCAGCACTACCTCTGATTTTTGGTTTGTGGTGGGTTTTTTTGGTTTTTTTTTTTGATTTACAGTAAAAATCAGAATGGAATAATTTCACAGTGAAAATGGTAACAACTCACATAGAAGACAACAGGGATGTAAGGTTATTTGGACCTGTTGTGGTGTTTCTGCATGCGATGTCCTGGCAACAGATGCGAACCTTCTTCAGGGAGATGGTTTCCCACCATCTGTTTGAGCCTGAGCTTCAGTGTGCCCTAATGCAGCAGCTCATGAGCAAACTGAGGATGAGGGCCCCCCACCTGCACCATCTAATCCAAACCCCCACACATCAATGGTATAAATGACCAGGGTACAGACTGGCTAAAGAGGAGGATGCTTGTATCCAAAATTTGGGACACCAAAAGGAAAACCGACAATACATTATAGAAATGTTTTCTATATTTGTCAAAACAGCCTCATGTTTGGCATCAGCTTAAAGTCAGCACTTTCACGGTCTACAATGCACGAAGGATGGGTGACTGTGGAAGTGCAATCAGTGGGGCTTTTTTCATCAAGCTGTGGTTCAGCTCTGTTTTTGGATGCTGACAAGAGCACAAAATACCTTTATTGCCTATAAATACAGGCCCTGAAATCTGTAGGAAGCCCACTTTAGCAGCTGAAAACCCACTTTAGGAAGAAAACTAAAACTCTTGACCTTGAAATAGCTTCCAAATTCTAAAAGCAGCACCTCTAGCTAGCTAGCTGCCTTAGTTACAGACATTAATCACTGCCGTATTTCACACAGCATGTAAAATTTAAGTAATAGAATCACTGTCCCCATCGTCGTATTTGCAACTAAAAGCTGATAAATAGAAGCACTGACCTCAGCTGGTCGATTTAACCCGATGAGTCATGGTCTTGGGGCCACATATGCTTCCTCTGCTAATATTCTTGTTCATATTTATTTTTTAAAGTGCACTGGCATGCTGTGTACCACAGAATAGCTTCTCTAATGGGCAATTCCAGAAATAGAAATATCCCATTAGTTCCCTCTCCTTTGTCAGGGTTTCACAGTCACCACTTATTTTATACAAAGCTGCAGCATCTCAAAGAGACGAGGGCAGGAGCGCTGCTGGCAGACGGAAGACAGCAGAGTTAGGCTGTCAAGCAGTGAATTCCTCTTGAAGTTCTCCATCTGAGAAGCACCCTGGTATCTTCTTGTTTTTTGCATTACAGGGAGCTAAGCTGTAGAGAAAGATGCAGCAGATGCAGGCTCCTCCACTTCAGCTGCTCTAGGTAGCTATGTACACGCTGCAACAGAGGAATCTGCCCACAGCAATAGCTATGGTATTGCTCTGGATGAGATTTTCTCTGCAAAAGGCTTGCTTTTTCATCACAGCTGAACCAGAGAAAGAACTGAATCACAGTTAGTATGGTGTTTCAGTCGGGGAGGTGGTCCACAGCAGAACCACTCGCCTTGGACTGGGGTCCCCCAGGGCAGGCCACTGTGCAGAAATATAGAGTGGAAAAGCCCTCTTACTCTCCTAGCCAGATGTTGTCTGCAACTCAGCTTACTAACTTACCAAGTTAATATTCACGTGTATAATATTGAAATGAATGCCAGATGACCTCATCACGATATCTATGTTGATCTAAGCTGGTGAATCATGGTCTTGGGGCCATGTGTACTTTCTCCACAGCCATTCAGATGGGTACAGGCAGGAGTGACTGTACAGGGAAAGGATGAGATGAGGCTGGGCAGAGACGGGTGCTCAGCATCCTCAGCCACACAGACATTCTGCAGCAGATGGGTGAGAAAGGATGTGAAAGAGGACTATGGCACTTTGCAGATCGTTCTGTGTTAAGGAGCATCAAGGGGAGAGATACCAAAGTGACTGATGTAAGGTGTCAGAAGTGGGTCTACTAGTATGTAATATGGACCATCAGAAATGGCATTTGCTCGATGACTTTCCACCAACCCTGTAATTATGACCTCAAAAATACTGCAGATTGTTGTATCTGTACCCAGAGAGGGAGCACGGTCCAGTGTCCTCCATGCAGGCAGGAACCTTTCTGGTTTGCAAGACAAAGACTTCGCACAGACCAGGCTGTTGCACAAAGCCCCAAAGGCTGCGGCTTTCACCAGCCTGTAGGTGCTCCCGTGCAGATCTGGCCCCTTGCAATAAAGACCTGATGGGGACCATTTCTCCGCTGGCCTCCAGCTGAGAAACCAAGCGAGAGGCAAGTGGCTCCTGTGCCTCTGCTCCATCCCCAGCTCACAAAGCGGGTACGTGGCACGTAGCCTGTGAGCATACATTGCCATGTAACCTTTTCCTCTCCTGCGGGCTGATCTGTGGTGCCTCAGCTTCCTAAAGGAGGAAGAAAAAGCAGCTGCTTGCTCGGCAGCATGGCAGCATCGTGCTAGTGGGGAGTGGTGGGTTTGCACCTGGGTACCCCTGCAGCCCTTCAGCCCTGGGTACCTGTTCAGATTGCAAATCGTCAATGAAGTGTTAATGAAATAGAATAAACTGGGGCAAAAGCCTTTGGCTATCTGCATCACAGCCCCTTGTATTACACAAGTGTCACTTAGACCCCTTTGATATTCATGGTGTTTATGGCACTTACACTTCTGTGCTTCAAGCAAATTAACTCAGGCTAGGCCTTCCATTAATCCTGACAGATTCATGATAAGGAGAAGGTTCATTCATTTACCATTCTTGGAAAGAAATAGGAGTATAAACAGCTATTGTGCTGACTCACTTCTGTGTGCGAATTTACCAGGCTGGAGAGGGTAATGGGCTGCTAATTCTGGCCCTTATCTGGATCCTCCTCTCTTTAGGCATATCTCCATTCCTGCCCTCCCTTGCTCTGCTCCTTGGGTGGTAATTCTCTGCCTTCTGACTCTTTAATGTCACCGAAATGTGATTTATATGAGGGATATTTAGCGGAATTGCATTAGTATTTGACATTTCAGCTCTTGGAAGTTTTCAATGATGTTATTTGCAAGGGCATTTTTTATTGCTGTAAATTGCAACTCAAGAGCACTGTAGCAGTTTAATTTTCGAGGTCTGTCTCTTTGTCTCTCCCTCTCGATCAGGATTTATGATTTATTTGATTCACTGGTCCTTTGGATTTCTTATGCTTGTTACAATGCACCTGTGTCTCAATGACACAGAAAAATGTTCATTTGAAGTAACAGCTCTGGCTTGCAATGCTTTGGATTTGATACAAAAATAGAACTGTGTAGAAACCCCTTTTTATTAGTTTTTTCAGAATTCTAGACCCCAGGTAGTTCAAGCTGAATAACAGAATGTTTTACTTAAAAAAGGAAACCAGATATTGGTTCCTTGAAATGCCCACTGAAGGAAGGTCTGGGAACACTTATGAGAGACTTTTGCTGCTTCACATCACATGTTCTGAGGACTACAAAAATTCAAGAGTGCAGCTTTTTCCATTAGGCACTTTGTATTTTGTTAGCCTTGGATATCTTGCTCTTTTTTTTTTTTTTTTTTTTTGTGTTAAATGAGTAAGTACAAGAAATACAAAAGGAAATATTACAGTGCAAAAGCCTAAATGAAAAGATGTTCAGAAGAGGCTGCTGTGGCTGTGCAGTGGGAGTGTGATAAAGAAATACTAATGGCAGCCCAACCAGTTAGTGGTAGGTTTGGTTTTTTGGTTTTGTTTGTTTGCTTGTTTTTTGTTGGTTTTTTTTTTTTTCAGAAAACTCTTCTGATAAAGTATTTCCAGCTATTACAAATATAATTTGGGGAGAAACCCGGGCAATTCTAGGAACAACAGAAAAAAATAATGCTGCATATACTGTAGTGGTAAAAACTGACAGATTAAACTAAGAAGTCTCTCCTGAATAGCAAATTTTTCTGTGCAGTATTACAGAGACCTTCATGATCCACAAAGACATTCTGACAGTGCACTTCATTTCTGCCTTGCCCTCATTTAACAAGATTATTTTGCTTTTCTTTAGCACTTAACAAACGTCTTGGAAAGCACCTGCCATATGGACCCTGGCTAGATAAAGCTGTATTTTTCATCCTTATTTGACATAGTAGAATATTAAGACATTGAGTTCTGGATCAAAAACCTGTTGAGTAAGAGCTGCCTTTGAAAATGGTACGTTCCTTTCAGAGCTGCTTGAATTTCCAGAGAAATCATTGCTGTTACAAGCAAAAGGATTAAAATACCTCTTACTTTCTTTTTTTTTTTTTTTTCCCAGGTTTAGAAATACAGTTACTGGCAGATGGCATGTGGTGCTCAGTGCTCATTCAAACAGCACTGAAACATTAGGAATTTCTGTCCATGTGTCCAGGCACACACAGACCCACATGCACACACACAAACAATTCTAGGCAGAGTTTTAATGTAATTTTCAAATCAAAGCATACTTCAAGGCAGATGCCAGACCAGATTCAAGCTAAATTTGTAGGCTGAGCTCATCAGATGAATGGTACTATCTGACTGCTAAAGATTATAACGATTAACATGTGTGACAAGTATTTTATTGAACAATGAGTAGACTGTTCAAGGGCTTTGTCTGCAGCAAGTGCTTCCCACTCCCACAAGGAGAGGATATCAGACTGGTGGTTTGTGTTATGAAATCAGGCTGATCCGCTTGGTTCTGGTGGACCACGAGCGTGGCCGTGTTGGGGAAAGCAGGAGCAATGCCAGTACCTGAGAACAGGGTAGTGCCAGCAGCTGGCTAGCTTTGAGGCAGTGCTTCTCCAAAAACTGGCTAATCTCTTAAAACACTCCTCTTTGCACAGACCTTGATTAATGTAATACTGATTAGGCACTGACGCTGCTATTTGTGCGTTAAAGATGTGGACATTTCCCTGGCAACAGATTGCTTTGGCAATGTTTTAGCAGGACTTGGTATCTGTTGCACGGTTATTTTATAACTCCTTGATGCTAGTTCCATGCAAGAAAGTGTTTAATCAGTGCTTTTCTTATCATCCTGTCAAGACAGCACACACTCAACAACTATCATGAATAAAATATTCTGATTTCTGCAACAGGTATGCACAGATAGAGATTTTTGTCCAAAGATGATGTTCAAATTGAAAAAGGTTCTTTAAAACAGTAAATGATTCTGTGTGTGCCCACATATTTAACAATGAAATCTAATAAATCCTAAAACACACAGGAACACTGCTGTAGACAAAGGGAGGAACCGATCACCTAAGAATAGAAATCAAAGAAATCCAAAGTTTATTACTTCAAAGAAAAACAAACACCGCATCAGAGCAGGTTTGATAAACACTGCACAATATAAAGAAGAGGACGACTCATTTGCTAAAGAATTCAGTAAAAAATCTTGTCTTGATGAGAAGCTCTAAAATGACCTGGGTTAGGGCAACCTCCCAGGGTTGTATCAATACAGGCTGGGGGACAAAGGGATTGAGAGCAGCCCTGCCGAGAAGGACTTAGGGGGACTGGTGGATGAAAAGCTGGACATGAGCCAGCAATGTGCGCTCACAGCCCAGAAGGACAACTGTATCCTGAGCTGCATCAGAAGAAGCGTGACCAGTAGGTCGAGGGAGGTGACTCTGCCCCTCTACTCTGCTCTGGTGAGACCTCACCTGGAGTGCTGCATCCAGCTCTTGGGCCCCCAGCATGAGAAAGAGATGGACCTGCTCAAGAGGTTCCAGAGGAGGCCACGAAGATGATCAAGGGGCTCGAGCACCTCCCCTATGAGGACAGGCTGAGAGAGTTGGGGTTGTCGTGCCTGGAGAAGGTGCTGGGGAGACCTTATTGTGGCTTTTCAGTACTCAAAAAAAGATGAGAGCAATCTTTTTAGCAGGGCCTGTTGCAATAGGATAAGGAGAAATGGTTTTAAACTAAAAGAAGGTAGAGTCAGACTAGATATAAGGAAGAAATTTTTTACAATGAGGGTGGAACAACTGGAACAGGTTGCCTACAGAGGTAGTAGAAGCCCCATCCCCAGAGACACTCAAGATCAGGCTTGATGGGGCTCTGGGCAACCTGATCTAGCTAAAGATGTCCCTGCTCACTGCAGGGGGGTTGGACTGAATGACCTTTAAAGGTCTCTTCCAACCTAAATTATTCTGTGATTCTATAATCTCTGCAAATATTCTATCTGCAGTCAAGTTCATCCAATGGGTGAATTTGACCTCTGATACCTTATACCACTGAAATCAAAACAAATGTTGATCTTGGAATTACACAGAAGAGTCTTTGGAGAACTGTATCATATACATAGCAAAATAATCTTAGAGAGGTTTTTACCCTCAGGAGCTTGGAAAACGAATGTTTCTATGAAGATTTGTAGCTTGGTGTTTGAATCTGAGACACTTTGACCCTTATGATTGACTTATTTAGTCTGTTATAGTATTTATATAGAGTACATATCAGACTTTTGCAGCAAATGAATAATTTAATGGGTGGTACCCACAAACAATTTATAATAAATATATTGAATTGTGTATTTTTTCACTTTAAAGTTTAGAGCTTGCTGATAGTGGCAGTTTGGCTCCCTGTTTTCACTACCCTGTATGTTGGAGGCAGTTATGCTTCTAAGTTTCATGCTAGTTTAAATACTTATTAAAGGTTGTCTGCTTTTGTGCTCTGGGGGAAACCTATTGCATCTGAGGAACTTTACACCCTAGTAAGGCTTGTAGTTAGTCTGTGAAACTTCAGGAGGAAAGACATAAATGGAGAGAAATCCGTCTGATGGATTCACAGCTATTAGCTTGTTTTCCCCCCTTGCCGTAAAGATGTAGTAGGATTTCAAAAGGCAGCAAAAAAGTATTGGATCAGAATAATTGTTTTGTTGTTGTTCCCATTTGTAGCTGGTGATCCAAATTAAAGCTGGAACAAAGTGGAGTGTCACTATTACAGATGACACAGGGCTGCGCAGAGCCAAATTGTGACTGTGGCTTGGAGCCTGGCGTGACTGTTCACTTTCTGTACATGTCTCCATCCAGCTTCCAAGATTTCTCTTATTCAGCCCTTTTAGTCTCATATTTACTGCAGCACATTATGGAGGAGACATATGTAATGTGTACCCTCTCTTGGGCTTTGCTTATGCCAAGCAGATCACTGTCACTGCTACTGCAGTGGAACCTGTGTGGATATGCTCTTTCAGAGTAAGAAGCAATCCTGGAAAAATTGCTGTGCTTTTGAAGTAATTACTTCCAAATAAAATTGGAACGATGTGCCCACCTGAGGACCACGATAACTCTAGGTTATTACCGTAATCATGCTGTTTAGTTTTCCCATGTAGACAAGCAAATCAACAGAATAGTTTGTTTTAGTCTCCTTGTGAATGGAAATTATACAAGCGCAGCCAGTGGTGGCTTGTCCTTTGTCTATTTTATACCAGATATATACATGGAAGAGTGTGTGTGTCTGTGTAAAGGGCAGAGATAAGAAAAGAGTGGAGCAATATTAAAGATGGAGGGTCCCAGTTTTGTTCCATAAGCACATGTAAACATGAGTCTTGCTAGTGGAGCTCACAACATGTCAAGGGTCACGCTGTGGTTCTTAAATTACAGCCTGAATTTTGGAAGCTCCTGCAAAAAAGTCATAATTCAGGTTAATTGGCCCCAGATACTTATTGCCCCACTTTTTGCTGTCAGTGGTAGCAGCATTACGTAAACCCCACCTGAATATGAAGTAGTGCTTTTTCAGTTGCACTTTCTTCTTTACTTACTGCCAGACAGTCTGTCCCCAGACCACTAAACTAAACCCAAGCGGCATCAAATTAGCTGCAGAAAAACTTCAGAATGATGTGGACCCCCACATCTGGGGATTTCAGGGAGAGCTGAGGGCAGGTGATAGCTCAGCAGATCTGCCTGGACCGCTGGATGTTGTCCAGCTGTCCCCAGAGCATAGCAGAAGACAGACACTGTCAGGGTGGCATGGGTCAGGGCAGAAAATCCTGCTTGTGCTTGGAAAATGTGACAAAATTACAGATTGCTGAAGCTGGCACTGGGATAAAATGTTGTTAGTGTGACTAAAATCTGCTGTATAGCGACTCTGAAAGTACTCCAGGTTTCTGAAAATACGCTACTGAAATTTGGTCCCACTGATACAGCCACATGAGGTTATACGATCTGAGCAGCGTTTGAATCCCAAAAGCTTAATATTACTCCATCGGCTTAATCCGATCTTTCTCTGCTTTCTGGTTTCTCCCTTTTTTCTTGGGCTCCAGCTCCTCTTCCAGGTTCCTCTGGGGTCCAGATAACTATTTTACTTTCAGCATCCTTCCCTTATCTAAAGCAAAATAAAATGAGGTTTTGGGCACCGTCTGGGAGGTGAATGTGGAAAACACTAAGGGATATACTTAATACCTACTCAGATGATGTCCGAAAAAAGCACAGAATGCTACTGATGCTACTGACATCTGACCAGGTTGCAAAATGTAAGTATTGCAAATGTGATACATCAATGTTGGGAGATTCATACTCATGAAACCACATTTAATTAGAATTTTGATGTTCACATTGCAGAAGAGGTGCATAACCTTCAGGAAGAGCAGTAGAAAAATAGTATTTCTCAGATGTGTAAGAGGAGAATGTAAAATATCACTGGCAGCTTCCAGAATTACTGATTCCAGTTGTAGATAAAGTTGCCCTTTCCACAGAGATCTGCAGAATAAACCAAACACATATAGCATCGTATCTTTTCCTCATTTTGGCCTGAAATCAGAAGATAGAAGCAGCAATTGATTTACATTACAAAATGGAATGCCAACAGCTGCCTATGAAAGTACTTAGCAAAAGACATTGTTTACGAGCATCAGCTTTGCTTCCATGGTATAATCCTGCCAGAAGCCAAAAGCTCTGCAGCAGGAGCAACAAACCTTCCGTGCTTTTTAACGTTATCTTAAAATTGTTGCAGAAAATGGGGGAAATACATATGACACACTTTGGAGAGATTTGTGTGATACTGTTATGTGGGGGGATAAAAAAAGATAAAGCTAAGTCCCTTTTCAAGCCATTTCTACATTGGTTTAACCCCTGAAATGAATAGAGTTGCTCTGATTTGAATGAGAAGTGGTTCAGGCATAATCTGCTCTCTTGTCTTAGTGATGAGCCGTACGAATAGGCTGGACTTGTGGGCCTTTAAAAGTGAAGATAGCAGATAATCGGAAGCTAGTGCATGTATATGTTGGTGATTCTGATCCACACGCTGCTGCTGCTGAAGTTAATCGTCGCATTTGCATGGCTATTGGCTATTATTTTCTGCTAGATTGATCGCAGGGGACAGCCGTGCTCTGAAATAAGGGCTCAGCACTCTGGTTTGTTATCCTGAGGTGCTGTGGGGCCTCTGGGGATTTTTCATGTCCTTCTGGGAGATAATCACATTTTTGGACTTGGGAGTCAAAGAGAATAATTCTCAGAGTTTCTCCTGCTTCACCCCATCATCCATCTTGCTGTTGCAAGCCAGCACCATTTCCAGTGAGCTACCTGGCAGCACAGAAGAATCATTTGCAAGCATGGCTGTTCTCATGCAGATAAACAACTAACAGAGCATTGTTCAAAGGCAGGTTCCTAGAAACAGGGTAGAAAAATCATGGGCAGAGATTGAATTAGTCTGATACTGCAATGCTTTTGGAAGGGCCTTGATCCCCTGTGACTTGGTACTGGCAGGGGCACAGGGCAGCGTTAGCCACATGATGTCTTGAATGGTGGCAGAACTTCATACACCCCCAAATCTGTTTTCAGTGAAATTCCACTGAATAGTGTGCTGGATTAACACCGGCCCTGCAGGGAACCACTTAAGGGGCTTGTACTTCAGCATGAAGATGGGGAAAAACCACAGTGGGATATGGTCCTGAGCACTGCTGGGTTAAGTGTGACCTGGCGTGGTGTCAGCATGTTTGCCGACAGCGCTGGTGGAAAATTCAGTGAGCTGTTTGCTGGGAGCTGCTCTCTCACCAGTGACAGCACTTACTACTTGCTCCATGTGCCTGGGATTTTCTCACTGAAACAAGGTCACCGTCAGGAATCACATACCTATTTTTTTGTGCCTCATCACAGAGTTCAGCAGTGTGTGGAAGGGGTCAGGTTTTTTTTGATTGTTGTTTTTTTGTTGTTTGGGTTTTTTTTTTTGCATGCTATGGCCTGGCTGACACCACTGAAAACCTCCCTGCTCTGCACGGAGGGTGGTCGAGAGTGTGCTCTGTGATACTATTTTATTTGCAAGGAAGTATTCTGCATTCACATAACAATTTGGCTCAACTAACAGCATCTTTCGCATGTTGAAGAGTCCTAAGGCATCGCCTGCTACCTCGTGCCGAGCCTGTCACTGCAACAAGTGCCTCTAGACAACCCTCCGCTTTAAGTGCTGGGTTTGATTTAGTTATCAGCCCAGACATTGCCATCATGAGCAATCATCTTCAAAGCAGTGATAGGCAGAGCATCTGGGCCAAACTGTAACGTGATTACCTGACAGAGTCTTTAATAAAGACAATACTTTAGAGACACTTCAGATGATCTGAATTTTTTTTTTTTGGATTTAATTTTAGAACGGCAGTACTGGAAACGGATTCCCTGAGCCTTGTATGGGGGGCATGAGTCAGGAAGGGACTCTGCCTTGAAAGAAAACAGCCACCAACCATTTCCTTTTGCAGTGCCTACGAAAAGTGAACCTGAAAAAGCAATCAAACATTTCAGAATGTACTTTTATTTTAATAATCTCAAGTTTCTAGTAAAAAAGGAACTTTTTTTAAATTAAAAAACCCCATCATTTTAGTGTGGTTTGTTTTTTGGGGTTTTTTGGGGTTTTTTGTTGTTGTTGTTGTTTTTTTTAAAAAAGGGGTAATTCACTGTTCATTTAAATCCTCTTTGGAACTAGCATTGCCCGCTGAGCGAGAACAGAAGATAAAAGTGATACAAGGAAAATATGTAAAGGACTTAAAAAAAATCCCGACGTGCCCGAAAATATTAAAAACCTGCACCGAACAACGCCTGCTCCTCCGGGGCCGCAGATTTCAAGCAACTCCTGGAGCGCCAGCCGACCCCCGCAGCCCGGCTGCCGACCCCCGCCTCGGCCTGCCCTGGCCTCCCCCGCCCGCCGTCAGCTCGCGGTGCCGCCGGGCGCTGCCGGTGCCGCCCGGCGGGTTCCCGCCGGGTCCCGGGGAGGGTGGAGGAACCCCGCCTGGGCACCGCCCCGCACCGGGCCGCCTCACGGGCCCGCCCCGTCGGGCCGCCCCTCGCGGGATCCCCGCGCCTCCCGCCCCGTCGGGGCCGCCCCCGCCGCTCCCCGGGCCGAGCCGGGCCGGGCCGGGCCGGGCCGGGCGGGCAGCGAGGCGGCGCGGCGGGAGGCGAGGGAGCGGCGCCGGGCCGGGGGCCGCCCTGCCCCGGGGACGCCGGGCAGGTGGTCGGGGTGCCGGGTCCCCCCACCCTGTGCCCGCCGAGGTGAGTGGGCAGCGCGGCGGCGGCGCGGGGCTGCGGGCCGGGGGGGGGGGCGGCGGGCGGCCGGTGCCTGCCCCGCTGGCGGCTTCGCTCCCACGGGGCCGGGTCTGGCCGCCGCTGCCCGGGGGGGGCCGGGCCGGGCTGGGCTCTGCGGCTCCCCCCCGCGCTGCCGCAGCGTGCTGGGGGGGGCTCTGTTCCCCGGCCGGGAGTCAGCCCGCCCGTTGGGGCTACATTCACCGGCGGTCGGGGCGGTGCAGCCTCTCCCCCCTCCCTCCCCGCGCCGGTGCCAGCGAGGCTCCATCTCCCGGGGGTCGGTGGGTGCCTCCCCTCTTCTTTACCCCGAGGGCTCCATCTCCTGGGGTCGGCAGGGTGCATCCCCCAGCCTGCGGCTGGGGCGCTTCATCTCCCCCACTGCGGGTTGGTGGGGTGCAACTCGGCCCCGGGTGTCGGTGGGGTGCCTCCCCCATGACCCTTGGGGCTTCATCCCTAGACGGGGGCATCCCCCCTGCAGGGCATCAGTGGGGTGCATATGCCATGACCGTGGGGGCTCCTTCCCCAGGGGCTTGGTGGGGCACTTTCCCCAGGGACCAGTGGGACTCCATGTCCTTGCCCAGTAGGTTCATGAGGCAGGTGTCAGGAGGGTCCATCCCCTGGGGTTTCAGTACCCTGGGGGATCAGTGGTGTGCATCCCCTGGTCTGGGGGGTGTTTTCAGGATCTCTGCCCTGATCTGGCTCAGCTGACCCCGGTGTGCCCACAGGGAGGTCAAGGGACAGCTCCATGGCCCGCCGTGACACTTTGTGCTATGTCCCTGTGCCGTGACAGTGTGTGTTACTGTCTTGCAGTGCAGCAGGGTCTGGGGATATGCAGTCACAGAAAAACAGCAACTACCCCTTTTTCCTGTACGCAGCAGTTTAATAAAATCAGACAGCATGAAACATCTGGCTGATTTTTCCCCCCCGATCATCAGAAGGTAGTTCTCTGTGTCATTAAATACTCTTGTCTGCACAAAGCGGGTTGTGATATATGCAGTGTTGTAAGCCCAGGAGTGGTTGTGGATGAGATACTTAAGAGGAAAACATCAAGTGCTGACCTCCAGCTCTGAAGTTAACTGTGCTGCCTCTCCTTCAGTTGGCCTGGGGTACTCTCTTAAACCTGTCTCAGTTTGTAACTATCTGACCATTACATTTGGCTGCAGAAAGCTCTGATGCCCCTTTGAAGGTGCCATAAAGCTATAAATGGGCTTAATATAGCCCATCCCGTTAACCTCAGTGCTTTCCCTCGGTAGCCTTTGAACGGCAACACTCATGAATTTCTCTCAACGGGCTGTCAGATCTTCTCTGCTTCTGCATGGAGAGACCATGACGGGGCCGTGTGGGAGGAGGTGTCCCTGAGGCACCTTCGGTCCCTCGTCCCTGGGGACTACGGGAGTTGCTGGGGGATTGACACGAGGGATTGGTGTGCTCGGGCTAGTGCAGTGGCAGCAGGTTCAAGCACCATCCCCAGCATATCCCTGCCTTAGCCTTGATTTTAGTGGAGCCATCAGAGTTTGGGCTTCATTTTGCTCATGGCAGAGGGGCAGCAGGAACATCTGTGAGCAGATCTTGTCAGAGCGCTCAATGCTTTGGTCTAAGTTCCCCTGCCTTCATTTTAAGGCAAACTATGCCCTTTGCAACCCACTTTCATGTCCAGGATGCACGTCCTTGCAAATAACGTGCTAATCTCTCGAGATGACTCACAAACATTGCCATTTGTAGAGCGGCTTCTCCCTCTTGCATGGGTCTTGCACTGGACAAATTATCTTCTGGGTAGCCAAAGCTCACAGTACATGAAGAATAGCCTGCAATATTATGGAGGTAATAATTTTCTGAAAAAACAAAACGCCTAAATGCAAATAGAATGTAAAACGTGTCTTTGAAGTATTTTTTCTTTAAAATTATTCAGTGCTTAGCCTGGAGGAAGCCTATTTTTTCACTTTTAGAAAACTCACGAACATTTTACAGAAGTGGGATGTGAATTTATTTTCCTTTTTATTAAAAGAAGAGCTAAAAGTCTTTCAACTTTCATGACATGAGGTCTTTTTTGTGTTCCCTTTACAATGTTGACAGGGGATTGCTAGTCTAAAAAACCTGATGTGTGAGTCTGATCTGGTTTACCAGCTCCTGAGCTGGTAGAGGCAGCCTCCAGCAGCTCTGCCAGGGGCACAGCAGGGCTGAGTCCAACCAGGGGTGTTCAGGAGTCCCCAGGCAGACATCAAGACTCTGGTTCTCTCAATTGAGATGAAGTAGGGTGAGAAGGTAAAGTCCAAGTGGTGTTGTAAAGGCTTTCCTAGGACTGCAGAGAGCTGCAGCTGTCTCACGTGGCAGGTATCTACTGCAGGGCTCATTTGGCAATGCCGGTGACGTCAAACCTCTATGTCATAAGGGCCAAATCTAAAAGGTGTTGCATGTCTTCATGATATTGCCGTTGGTGTCATGCTAGCTTTTCAGTAGCTTTATGGAATAAAGAAATGGCTTGGAGCAGGAGTCCGGCTGCGTGCAAGAGTGCACTCAGTGTGTGTTGGGAGGTAGGAAGAAGCTTTAATGTAAGGTACATCTGCCTTAGCTCATCTGCACAAGCGTTGTGAAATGTTTTGTTCAACTTGAGTAAAACTCTTCTCCACTTCCTGCCTTTAAAATCCAAGTTGTGACATCTGTGAAAAAATAACTTGTATTTTTTTGTGGTTACTGTTTTTAAGTATAGTTCTTGTACACAGCACACTCTTGAAAGGTCAGTTGAGTTGCCCTGAATGAAAAGCTGTGGATTTTACCTAAGCAATATATGAAAAGGTCTTATAATGCAGGCACATTTCTGAATTGTTTCTAATTGTTATTATTAAAAGTACCTTTCTTTGCTTTATTTGTACACAATTCTATACTAAATAATATTTCTGAATGTTGTTGCTGTCTGCAGTATAGGGCTTGTTCTTTTGCTGGGTTTCCTGGAGGTGTTAATAGGTGCTCTGTGTAGCATTCTTACCTTAAATGGGTTCAAACCACTAATAAACTCCATTAGACAAACACAGAATTTAAAAAAAGTGTTTTAACTGGGCAACATTAAGTCAGGAAATACAGGGGCTGAGGCTCCAACACCAATATTACCTTGGCTGCATTACACATCCTGTAAGCTCTTTTATGGCATACATCTCATAATGTAAACAGGAATAAGCACGTAGATTAATGTATTCAGAGAAAGAGTAGAAAAGAGTGTTTTCCTGAATTTCACCCCGTTGTCCGCGTGACATCTGGCTCTTGTGTAGAGCGGGGAGAGCCTGGCACTGCCTTACACCATGCTGGGCAGCGCGTCCAGCACTGACTCAGACGGACCCGATTGCTGATGGCGCAAAAGTAGCAACAGCAAATGAGTAATTAGGGTTTTGTTTCTGGCGAAACAATACCATTGTAATGAACTGCATTTTGTTCCTTAAGGTCTGTGAGTTGTACTATGTATGATCCTTAAGCATTCCCTCTTCGTTATTCCCAACTGGCGTGACTGGCCCTGCTGAGGCTGCTGGTGTTGTAATAAAGTGCAGTAGCTTCGCTTTGGTGAGTCTCAGCTTTCGACTTGTATTACCCATGTGTTACTGTAACAGCTTTCCTGGCTAATTTTAACTAGATCAATCACAAAAGTGATTACAGGAATATTGTATTTTAATACAGACCTGCAATGGACCAAGCAGTACTGCTCTTTGTATTATATTGTCTTAATTAAAAACTGTGTTATTAATATATTTCACTTAGATTGATAACTTTAGCCTGAAGGTCAAATAGTCTAATCTGACCTTCGCCATGTCACAAGACATTATATCTCATGCAGTTACCACTGTACTGAGGCAGTGATTTGCATGCAATGTGGTGTCATCCAGGGCAGAGTCTGTGGTCCTTCAGCAGCAGCTTCCAGCAATGACAGAGGTGGTTTGGGTACATAGAATTAATTTATGGGTACTCTCCAGGAGAAAATAATTATCCTTTTATTTTTAAAAAAGGCTTCTAATGTAGTATCAACACGCTGATATTGCTGCCTTGCTTTGACATTATAAAGCTTTGCAAGGGAGATGGGAGCAGCTCTAATTCCGCAATCTAATATTTC